>NW_028318161.1:5074500-5735500 GCF_062004578.1 Staurois parvus | reverse complement strand
GAAGGAGAGGCGAGGCAAGCTTCTGAAATAAACAGAGTATATTATTTCAGAGTCAGTAGCTGCAGATATTGTACAGTAGCTGAGAGTATGTAAGCAGCTCAGTTAGGGCATAGTAAAAGAGGAGCTAGGTTTTATTTCCCTATGGGCAGCCCTGCTGGTGGTCAAGCCCCCCATCTGCAACACACACACTCAGTCTTTTTGCCTAACCCCTCTATTTGGAAGACATATTCCCTGTTCAGTCATAGATGGTCCTTGAATGGGGTAGGCTGCCTTGTCATCTACCATATCTAGGTAGACTTGCCAGACCACATTTCAGGTCTATGTCATTTGGGTCAGGCACCTCAGTTTTCTTATGCTGCTTATTCTACTAGACTCTGCGTGCATCCTAGGCTTTTTATTACTGTGCCTCAGTCTCTCAGGTTTTCAAGGCACCTAGCCGATTATTAGTTCACACTTTTAGCAAGTTGACATTACCACCTCTGCAGAAGCCAGTTTTGCAGGCAAGGGTTTGAGTCTGCTGGGGTGCGGACCTGCTTTATGTGTGGGTTTTTGTTGGACCCACCCTCTTTGCTTCTGGCACTTCTTTGGGATGTCCCTATGGTTATAATCTAAAGATCCAGCTGTGTCCTTCAATGAACAGAAGAGAAAATGGGATTTTTGTGCTCAATGAAAAATTATTTTCCTGACAGATACCATGGCAGTATACGTTTCGGTAGCTCCCCCTCGCTCCTTCCCCATAGAACCCTATTCCATTAAATTCTGAGGCTGAGCCAGACACCATGTTCCTTATTCGTCCTCCTAATAGGACCTATCAAGATGTGGTTTTTTTTTTTGTTTTTTTTTTCTTACCTTGTTGGTTTACTGATGGATGTCAGCTCCTGGATCTCTGGCAGGGTCATGAGGGGAGACCAGTTATTCCTATCAGGACAGTTACAAGATGATACCAGGTTCCCCAGCTATCAGTGGGGTGGTATTCATGGCATGCAGAAAATGAGGATTAGCATTTACAGTCATCGATGGTAAATTGTGAAAGCGCACCCCCAACTATCAGTGGGAGAGTGCTAGGATGAGTCCAGATTCCCCAGTAAACAGCAGGATAGTATTCATGGCATGGATGTGATGAGAAATATATCCAATAGTGTTCCCAGCTGGCAGGACTATGTTTAGCCAAATGCCCAGCTATCAGCTGGTGGTTCTGAGTGTGCCCAGCATGTGCATTGATCGCCCTGCAGAAGAGGTCTAGGATGTTTGAGTATGTGGACCTTGAAGTCAGCACAAGACACTTTACCAGAAACTGTGTGGGCTGTTAAGGGGGTAACTCCACAGAATAATAACCAAAGGAAAAACATCTGGAGATGACTATGCTCTCTGGGTGATCGATGCACATTGCAGCATTTTATCAGTTTGGTACAGTACATTTTTTTTTTTCCCCCTTTTTTCCCTTTTTTTTTCTATCCTGAACAAATACATTTTTGTTTCAGCATGGCCTGCTTTTCTGTATGTCAGGGTCTGGTTCATTAGTCACCTGATAGAATCACAATGCTCTGTTGTAGGAAGCTGCAGTGACCGTGTTCCTTTAGAAGTGGTTAACTTTTTAGGGTTTTTTTTTTTTCACTCCGCAAACAAACAATTATATTGTCTTTTTTTGACAGCTTCAGAAACTTCAGCAGCTGCATTGGGAAGGTTATTTTTAAATTACTGGCTTAAGTAACAGTTGTACATGTTATAGTAATTTTTCCTTAACAATATGGAGTTCTTCCAAGACTTGTGCATTATCCCTGTTTGGCAGGGATTGGTTTATTTTACTGTGACAGATTCCTATGCAGCCGGCAGTCTAATCCTTCTATATTGTCACTGCTCTATGCAGGTTAGTAGCTGTAGGAGGGCAGTGTCTTCCTTACTGGCACCTTTATCTGGATTGTCAGCCATTCTGTGGGCCCCTTAAAGCTGTAGACTCCTCACCTTCTTGTATTTCTTACTGTCAGTTTTCTGACAAAACATGGGCTTACTGTTCAGAACCAAGAATTGCCACTTCATACTTAAGTCAGCCATTGCCAAGAAGGTAAGGGGTATTTTGCCAGGTAAGTTTTTTTTTTTTGTTTTGTTTTTTTCTTTCAGGTATATGGGAAGCTGATTAATGGGCACATGCTATTAAGCTCATCCAGATCTGTATGCATTACGCACACTGTAAACTGGTACCTTGGTGCTCATGCTTTGGCAGGCAAAACCCTGTATGAATTCCTGGTTTGTTTAAGCTGCCAGGGAGAAAGATGACAACGACCAACAGGTTGTCACAAGTAGTCTAGAAACTCTAAAGGAGTTTGTTAAAACTCTCCCTGTTCAAGGATTCTCTGCTCTGGAAATGTTCAGCTATTTTACTTCCAGAACCAGTCAACTGGTCTCTGATCCTTCTCAGGCCAATTAACGCTCTTTAAACATTTCCTTAGAGGTAGATGCGGAGGAGGATGATCTATTTGCAGGTTTATCTGTTTGCAGGTTTTTGTACCTTCTTTTTGTAAGGCTGTTAGGATACCTAAAATGTATGATTCTGCAGAAGTACTTGCAATGCAGGTATTTTTAACACTTTCAAAAGTGTGTGTTGCATTTTTCTCTGATGTCAAAGCTAGAAGTTTGTTCTGGAAGAGTGCTGCAAAATTGAACAGAAGGACAGAGCAGCAGAGTGCCTTAATGGCCAGAACTTCTACCTTGCAGCACTTGGTTCCTCATTTTGAACCCCAACTAGGACACTTCTACCTGCACTGCAGGGTGTCAGATTAGGCACCTATGAGGAAGAGGTTTTTCAGCATAAGAGGGCACCTATTTGGTTGATGTGGCCTTCATGAGATTAGCCAGCTGAATGGAGTTGCCATTAGGGGATGCTGTGTCCTTTAGGGGAATACACAATCCTTGTGATTAGGTGTGTTCTTGGGGGGTGTGGCATCTTTTAGTGGTAACTTTATGTGTTGATCTTTACCTTAGGAAGGATATCTGTCTGCAGTTGCAGCCAGTGAACTTGCCTTAACCCTTGCTTCTCTTCCAATGTAATGGAAGTTGGGATGGAGAATATTATTTCTACCCTAAAGAATAATTGTGACAAGTGAGAGATCTTGTCTGCATTGCAAGATCTGAAACTGTCCTCTTCAAGGGCAAGCTTTATTTGATAGCAAAGAGCAGGGGTTGTGTTTAGTCTGGCCTCTTGTCTCAGAGCAAATGTCTGCTGAGTAAAAGAAGACTGCAATTCAAGAGTCCATATTTAAGTAACTCCAAAGAGGTTTGCTCCTGCAGTCCTGGCTTGGAGTCTGGAGAAAGCTGAAAATAGAAACTAGTTCTCAACCAAGGAGTCAGCAAAGAGCTCCTCTTCTGGAAGATAGGCTACTTCCTGGTCTTTTTTTGGATTGTTCCACAAATACATATCTTATGGGTACCTGGTTGTCTTATTCTGATAAGAGGATAAATCTTTGGTCTCAGATGCTTGGACCCTCAGGAAGCACATCAGACCATGTTTGAACAATCAGTCACCTTCAAGCTTCTAATTGTTCCAGCAGCAATAAAGGTTTGATAACCAACATCAAATCTTACCATCTCAGGGGGTGGCAATTCCAATTCCAGCAGATGTGATTTTTAAGAGGAGTACTATTGTTTCTCAGAAGAATGCCTATTCCCAGCTCCTTAGAGCTGTCTCTTTCTGACATACCTCTGTTTCTACATGGTTCAAGACATTATGCAGCGTTCGTGTCTACTGGTTGTATTCTCAATCCACTCCAGAGGGAGTTCTCAGAACCTTGCAAGAGATTGGCTGGCTAGTGTTTAAAAAAGGGTCATCTGACACAAATCCTGTGTATCTGGAAGCCTAATTCATCACAGTTCAAGATGCATTGTTTTTGCCACTAGAGCATACCAGTGGTAAGACAGTAGATTATCCTTGCTTTTCTCTCTTCACCTGTTAGTGTCTCAATGTCTGATGATGATCGGGACTATGGTCTCTCCAATTCTTATATTAAAGCAGGCTCAGCGGAAAAGACTTCCTGTCCAGAAGGAAGGAACATTGGACATGCAGCCAGCTATTCATGTCTTGCAAACAGTCAGATTAAGCCTTGGTTGCTGGCAGAGTAGTAAATCTTCTGTGTTGCAGAACTATGGCCAGTGGAACTCCCCGGTTGCGAAGTTGTTATGAACATTTTGGTTTTCTGGCCAGCCCTTATATGCTCCCTGTGCCTTTTGTCACCTGGAAATAGGCTCTTTAGTGTCCGACGAGGCTGAACAACAATACAGTGGTGTTCTACATCAAGGGGCAGGTTGGAACCTGCAGAGTCAGTCTACTGAGGGAATCAGAGATGATTGTAGCCTGGGTGACTCTAACATTTCAGCAAGTCTACACTGAGAACGTCTGGGAGGAATCCATATTGTTTGGCCCATCCGGTGAGGAGGAGGGGGTACAAGTGTCTGTGCTGTCACCACATGTTTCTTCATGCATATGGTACCCAAAAAGCTGTCCTACAGCAGGTCAGTGGTCATGTGCTGAAATAATTCCATTGACTCCTCACTGCCAATATCTGGAGCTATGGCACAATTAGCAGAGGAGGAGCAGAATAAATTTGCAGTAGTTGCAGACAACATTCTGCTCTGTGTATGGGAGGAGGAAGAAGAGGAATGCTTTGTAAGTCACTCAACTACCAACTGCATGTTCTGTGGCTGTACAGCATGTCCACGTGGAGATAGAAAAGACAAATTTGCCCCTCTTTGTCCTGCATAACCTGCTCACCCCTTACTATCTCCATGTGCAGAACCTCTGTTTTTCACATTAGGCCTGGCTAACTGTTTTTATGAAGAGGATTTCCTGAATTTAATGGCAGCTAAGGTATTAGGGGTAAGAAATATATGGTGCTTTGATGCGCACTACTTGCACAAGCATGAGGTGACATGCCCTGAAATTCATTACATACAATTGATACTGACACTCACACAAAAATAGGACTAAAAAGGACTGTTGTGTTTCTGAACTGTAAACAGTGGTGGGGGTTACACAAGAATATGTAGCCTATCATACTGCGATCCATGGTAATTTATCACAATTTAGTACAGTATAGCAACTACTTCTCCCTACATGGACCGTAAGATCTCTCTGAATTATTTCACCAAACACTGACAAATGGCTGCTGGCAAACCCACTCTTTTATAGTGAGTGGGCTGACCACATTTGAAAGGTCAGGGAGTGCATTATGGTTACAATGAATTTGATCTGCTAAATCTCAATAAGTTGCCGAGACTGTGATTTCAAACCTGTTGGATACACTGCAAACCTGAACTTCATCCCTACTTATAATATCCTAGCTGCAGCCAGTTGTACAGAAGGATTTTTGTTGTAGGCAGTCGTAAATATTGTGGTTGAGTTTTCTTCACAGTGATTTTCCTGCCATGATTGCAGATCTTTATTCCTGCTTTTATTGCACTCGGTGAGAAGTAAAGTGGTCACAGGGGATAATTATACTCTTTAATGTCTCTGCTGAGCACACATGCTTCTGTGACTCCTCAGAGACTGACAGCTTTCTATTTATCTCAGCTGGTCATTGCCCCCCCCCCCCCCACCTGGAATATTCTCATTTTCTGCATGGATGCGCTGACATCCTGGAATGTGCCCCATATTGCACTGGTAACCTTGTTGATTATCATACCAATACCAGCAGTAGTGTGCCGTGTGCAGCATGCAGCCCTTCCAATTCCATCAGTATTCAGAAACTAGCCAACTCCATGTGAGCTGATACCACGCTTTACCTTATGTTCATGTGTGGCTTGAGTTCCAAGGTCACATGGGAGATTTTGACATCTCTGTGTGTCACATGGGGAAGGGGGCACCATATAGTGTTTGAATTCCCCCTTTTTTAATAAAGAAACCTATGCTAAGTTAACTATACAGACTTTCATTGCTGACGTCTCTTGATAAATGATGATTGCCTGGCTGTCATACTGATCGAAAGGCATCAGTACTGACCTAAAGAAAAATAATTATTCACACTAGGTGTATTTATTCCATCTAACTTCACTCTCTGCATATTTGTTACAGTTTTTTTTCCACTGTTCTTATGTTGATACACCATTCACATGAGAAATATCAGCCCTGTGCTGGATTTGTTGATTTTGTTGTTACTTTCTTTAGAAGTATCTTATTTTTTCTCTATGTTTAAAATATGTGGCTCTCCAGCCCTGTATTTATGTATTTTCTATATAGCAAATTGCTGAATGGATGAGAATTGTGTATTATAGAGTGTATAGAGTGTTGGTATATTTGATAAAGTCTCTGTATGTCCAAGGACACTCGTTGCTACTTCCCTTTTACAATGCCTTATAGAGTGTATAGAGTGTTTGGTATATTTTATAAAGTCTCTGTATGTCCAAGGACACTCGTTGCTACTTCCCTTTCACAATGCCTTGGCAGCATTCTCTCTCTCCCTAATGCATCATCTGTACTTGTCATGGTCAGGGTTTGTTCTTCTCTATGCTGTGTTGAATGCTGTCAGTGTTGGTTGCACATACTGTAGTCTGTTTAAAATCTTTTAAAAGATTTGCAGTCCACACAGTTCTGGTCATTCCAGCATGGAGTAAGTGAATGTTGAATTCAAGAACTAGCTGGTCAAATCCAGCTGATTGTATTGGAGCCCAAAAACATGGTCCGTACACTTAGGCATTAATCAGAATCTATCAGACAGATTGGCGACCTGGATCCCAGATTTAGGCCATGCTGCCTGACCTATAACCTATGCAGGCATCAGTCAGCTATGGTAACATCTCAGATCTAAGCAAGAATAGGCTGTCTGAGGGCTCCTCCCCCATTCCCCTTTAAATTGGTGGCATAGCAAAAAACAAATCTAAAGGTCCATTTTACACATGTAAATCTATGGTCATATGGTGCCCCAGTCCCAAGTATTCTCTCTTCTTCTATTTACAGGAGGCAGGGTCCTTCTTCACTGTTTTTGTCATTGCCTACATGACATTGGCACTTCTACTTCCTTTGGCTGTACAGAGCTAGGGTCATCTCAGGTACCAGAAGAAAAGGTGATGCCAATCCAAAGGGTTTCTTGCAGATTGGTCACCTCAGGCATATCAGCAGTGCTTGATTACCAGTCCCCTGCACCAGGAAATGGAACAGCAAGGGATCTGGACTGTGGACTTAGGTGAGTATAACATTGCCTCACAAGGTATTAAAAAGAAAACAAAAAGCATAATGAATGGGATGGAGAGGGGCAGGAGGGACGGCATTTAAGATTGCCTAGAAATGGCCTAAGAATCCGACTTAAGAGTTCCCCTAAATGGTAGGTGACAAGCTAGACAGAAAGTGATCATAGTGATCATAGTTTATGTGCAGTTGCAGGTAATTCAACAGAAAACTGCATGGACATCCCTTTATATAACATCTTCCGCTCCCATCAAACCTCAGGTTTTTTTTCTATTGTCCCTATGTGATGGACATCTCTCTCCTGAGAGAAGCTTATCTTTTACATGTGGACGTTTTCTCAAATATTCTTCTATTAAACTTCCCAGCTGCTCCAAAACAACTGCACCTATCCTTCAGCAGCTTTCCAAGTTGGTTGACTCCTTGGTTGAACTTTGACCACACCCAGTTCCCAACTGGATTAAGATGTGAGGCTGGCCAGTAAACTCAATTTGGGCATGAATTTCACATTGGCACGAAGTTTGGCACTTGGTGCATAATCTTGAATTAGCTTCAGAGTGTTATGTGGGTATACCCTCTAGGAGAGCAAAGTCTCTTTGGGTTTCCCTGCAGGGGCTACTGTTGGAGATGACCTAGTCACACACCCTGACTACCACTGGTAAGTAACCAAGGACTCCTTTTTTTTTTTTTTTTTTTTTTTTTTTTTGTTCCTGGAGCTGGGCTTGTTGAAGTTTATTAAAAATGCTGCAACACTTTAAATATGCAATACGTTTTTCATTCTGTCGCTCTTGCCCCATATGTGCTGCAACACATTGCCTTGGACACGCAAAACTTTTAAAATGTATCGTGTGCCTTTGTGTGAGCTAGCACGCAGAAGGGCAGTATCCACATCCCTAAGCTAGCGAAACACCAATTTTGGACATGCGTCCTGGACATTCTACAAGCATCCGGATACAGCTGTACTGTATCCCATGGTGACTTAGTCACAGACAGCCTTTTGACCCCACTTGCACTGTTGTGGTCTGAATAATCTTGGTTGTTAATATCTTACTGTATACTGATTGTACAGTGGCTTGTGGTGACTTAGTCACATACAAAATGTGACCCCTTTTGCTCTACAGTGGTATGTGAGCAATCTTGATTGGTAACTTTCCAATGTACAGTGAAGGAAATAAGTATTTGATCCCCTGCTGATTTTGAATGTTTGCCCACTCACAAAGAAATGATCAGTCTAAAAATCAAATGTTCAGTGTATTGTAACTGTCAGGAATGGATTGCCAATAATGGTGGGACTCACCTGCCTTGTGGGCTGCAGTACCAGGGCTGGCCAGCGGGTGCTCTCAGCAATCAGAGACTCACCCCTGCAGTCAGCCAAAACCCCTGAAGCTGATTGCAGGGGTTGTATTTAAGGAATGGCCAGACTCACAGTCAGGGCCTTGGTGTGTGTTTTTTTCCATGGGCCCCTGTATCTTGTAACCTGCATTCCTGTTCCTGTTTCTGCCTGACTTGTTGCCGACCCTGCCTGATCCTGACCTCTGCTGACTTCTCCTGTTTGATCCCTGGCTTGTGACCCTGACCATTCTCTCCGCCTGCTCCTCCTGTACCTACCTGCCCGATAATTATCGACCTGGCCTGCCTGACTACGTTGTGCCCTATATGTGTATGTACCTGTGTATCTATATCAGTTTAGGTTTGGGTTTGTTTCACCTTATTGTATGTATTTGTGTTAGCTTGGGGTTTGGTGCACTGCGTTTATATTTGTATTGTTAGTCTCAATAAATTATATTATTTACTATATCTGAAGCCTACGTTTCCCTGTGTCAGTCCACACACTTCTGGTCACACCCGCATCCCTGACATTACACCAAGGCCATCCTGACCAGAAGTGGCTGCACAGGGAAGCCATCTTGGCTTGTTGCTGGGAAGGATGGATCTTGATGAGGTTGTGTATTTATCTCTGCTAGTGTTTGATGACAGGGATTATGCTTATCAGACTCTGAAGGAGTATCCCAGGGATCAACTACTAGAGTGTATAAGGATCGCTCATTGCCTAGTAGATCAGGGCACAGAATTCTCTGAGGTGCAGTCATTGATTCAGGTTTGTGCTGAGTTGGTTTCATCTGGTACCCCCGAATGCAGGGATGAATTTTTGCTGCCATTTAGTGCCGACCAGGTAGAGTCCCTGGTATGGTTATTAGAGGATGATGTGGATTACTTTCTGGAGCGTTATTCTGCATGTTCACAACAGGTACTAAGAGATTGTATAAACGCAGTGCATTCTTTGACCAGACAGGCTTTGTGTAAGCGGAGCTTTGTTCAACCCATACTGCAGACATGGTCTCAGTCGGCTTGCAACATCATTCCTCTGCTCAAGGCACTCTTCCTGTATCCCCGACAGCACCCCCAGTGACGGCCCAGTATACTCTGCTAACTACCACATACCAGTCCCCTGCTCCCACTCGCTGCACCTATCCTTTCTTTAACCCTGTAAAGAAGTCCTCTGTAGCAACTGCTCCCTCCTCTGTTCCATCCTCCAGCTCTTCTCTGTCTTCAGCTGCTCCATTCGTTTACAGACCTGCGTTTACTTACAGTGCTCCAGTAACTAAAACCAGAAAAAAGCGAAAATTCTTTCCAACCAGTACCATCCTGCCAGTATCCAAACCGGTCAGCCTGCCGTCTGAGAACCCGCCTTCCGTGGTTCAGCCTGGTGCCTCGGCACCCACAATTCAGCCGGATGTCTCTACCCAGCCGGATGTCTCTACCCAGCCGGATGTCTCTACCCAGCCTGATGATCCTATTATGCCAGGTGACTCGGTGCCCGCTGTCTTGCCAGATGACTCGGTGCCCGCAGTCTTGCCAGACGACTCGATGCCCGCTGTTCCGCCAGACGACTCGGTGCCTGCGGTCTTTCCAGACGATCCAATGCCTGATGACCCAGTGCCCGCTGTCGTGCCTGGTGACCCGATGCCCGCTGTCGTGCCTGATGACTCGATGCCCGCTGTCGAGCCAGACGATCCAATGCCTGATGACCCAGTGCCCGCTGTCATACCTGGTGACCCGATGCCCGCTGTCGTGCCAGTTGACTCAGAGCCAGCTGTCATGCCTGGTGACTCGGTGCCCACTGCCTTGCCAGATGACTCGGTGCCCGCTGTCGAGCCAGCTGACCTGATGCCTGGTGACCCGATGCCCGCTGTCGTGCCTGGTGACCCGATGCCCGCTGTTGAGCCAGATGACCTGGTGCCCGCGGTCGAGCAAGACGATCCAATGTCTGATGGCCCGCTGCTCCGCCTGGTGGCCCGCTGCTCCGCCTGGTGGCCCGGTGCCCGCTGCTCCGCCTGGTGGCCCGGTGCCCGCTGCTCCGCCTGGTGGCCCGGTGCCCGCTGCTCCGCCTGGTGGCCCGGTGCCCGCTGCTCCGCCTGGTGATCCGGCATCCAGCCCGACGTGCCTCCGTCCGGTGCCCAGCTTGATGTGCCAGTCTTTGATATCCCGCCAGTTACCAGACCTGGGCGGTGGAACATTTTACCCAGCTAGGACTGTTTGGAGCGTCCTGAGGCCGCTCCTTGAGGGGGGGGTACTGTCAGGAATGGACTTGCCAATAACGATGGGACTCACCTGCCTTGTGGGCTGCAGTACCAGGGCTGGCCAGCGGGTGCCCTCAGCAATCAGAGACTCACCCCTGCAGTCAGCCAAAACACCTGAAGCTGATTGCAGGGGTTGTATTTAAGGAATGGCCAGACTCACAGTCAGGGCCTTGGTGTGTGTTTTTCCATGGGCCCCTGTATCTTGTAACCTGCATTCCTATTCCTATTCCTGTTTCTGCCTGACTTGTTGCCGACCCTGCCTGATCCTGACCTCTGCTGACTTCTCCTGTTTGATCCCTGGCTTGTGACCCTGACCATTCTCTCTGCCTGCTCCTCCTGTACCTACCTGCCCGATAGTTATCGACCTGGCCTGCCTGACTACGTTGTGCTCTATATGTGTATGTACCTGTGTATCTATATCCGTTTAGGTTTGGGTTTGTTTCACCTTATTGTATGTATTTGTGTTAGCTTGGGGTTTGGTGCACTGCGTTTATATTTGTATTGTTAGTCTCAAAATAAATTATATTATTTACTATATCTGAAGCCTACATTTCCCTGTGTCAGTCCACACACTTCTGGTCACACCAGCATCCCTGACAGTAACACTGAGAGAGAATAGCATCAAAAAATTCAAAAGAAATGCATGTCTAACAAATGATGCACTGATTTGCATTTTCATGAGGGAATAAGTATTTGATCCCCTTCACAAAACATGACTTAGTACTTGGTGGCAAATCCCTTGTTGGCAATCACAGAGGTCAGACGTTTCCTGTAGCTGGCCACAAGGTTTGCACACATCTCAGGAGGGATTTTGTCAGATCCTCTCCAAGTCATTAAGGTTTGGTGGCTGACGTTTGGCAACTCGAACTTTCAGCTCCCTCCACAGATTTTCAATTGGATTAAGGTCTGGAGACTGGCTAGGCCACTCCAGGACCTTAATGTGCTTCTTCTTGAGCCACTCCTTTGTTGTCTTGGCCGTGGGTTTTGGGTCATTGTCATGCTGGAACACCCATCCACGACCCATTTTCAATGCCCTGGCTGAGGGAAGAAGGTTCTCACCCAAGATTTGATGGTACATTGCCCCGTTCATCGTCCCTTTGATGAGGTGCAGTTGTCCTGTCCCCTTAGCAGAAAAACACCCCCAAAGCAGAATGTTTCCACCACCATGTTTGACAGTTGGGATGGTGTTCTTGGGGTCATAGGCAGAATTCCTCCTTCCTCCTCCAAACACAGCGAGTTGAGTTGATGCCAAAGAGTTTGATTTTGGTCTCATCTGACCACAACACTTTCAACCAGCCCTCCTCTGCATCATTCAGATGTTCAGTGGCAAACTTCAGACGGGCCTGGACATGTGCTTTCTTGAGCAGAGGGACCTTGCGGGCACTGCAGGATTTCAAACCTTGTCGGTGTAGTGTGTTACCAATTGTTTTCTTGGTGACTGTGGTTGCAGCTGCCTGGTGATCATTGACCGGATCCTCACGTGTAGTTCTGGGATGATTCCTCACTGTTCTCATGATCATTGGCACTCCACAAGGTGAGATCTTGCATGGTGCACCAGACAGAGGGAGACTGACAGTTGTTTTGTGTTTCTTCCATTTGCGAATGATTGCACCAACTGTTGTCACCTTCTTACCAAGCTGCTTGACGATTGTTAGGTAGCCCAGTCCAGCCTTGTGTAGGTCTACAATCTTGTCCCTGACATCCTTGGACAGCTTTTTTGGTCTTTGCCATGGTGGAGAGTTTGGAATATGATTGTTTGATTGCTCCTGTGGACAGGTGTCTTTTATACAGGTAACAAAATGAGATTACCAGCACTCCCTTTAAAAGACTGCTTCTAATCTTAGCTGGTTACCTGTATGAAAGACACCTGGTAGGCAGAAATCCCGCTGAATGATAGGGGATCAAATACTTATTTCCCTCATGAACCTGCAAATCAGTGCATAATTTGTTAGACATGCATTTCTTTGTAATTTTGTGTTGCTATTCTGTCTCTCAGTGTTACAATACACCTACCATTCGATTTTTAGACTGATCATTTCTTTGTGAGTGGGTAAACATTCAAAATCAGCAGGGGATCAAATACTTATTTTCTTCACTGTATACTGTTTGTATAGTGACCTATGGTGACATTGTCGCATATGGCATTAACTCTTCCTGCACTGCAGTTGGCCTGTGAATAACCCTTGCTGGTTTCCACTCACTTACATACTGTTGTATGGTGCCCTAGTAACAAACTGCCCTTAATCCCCTCTGGTCTGCAGTCAGTCCATGAGTAACCCTTGCTGGGACTGTTTCACTTGTTGTATGGTGGCCTTTGGTGACCCAATCCTGAAGGACATTAATCATTTTCGTCCTGCAGTCAGTCTATGAGTAACCCTCACAGTTGCTGATTCGTGCACCTACTGTTGCTAGTATGACAGCCTAGGGTGTACTAGTAACATCCAGCCTTCAACCTTACTTGCTCTGAGTATATTGACTTACATACTGTTCACATGACGACTTGTGGTGTTCATGGATGTGGACAGTTTTTGGCTGCTCTTGCACTGCATTCAGTAAGTGAGTTCACTTGCTGGTACTGTCTAGCTTCCATAGTGGTCAAGCATGGCTAGTAACCCTTCCTGCTCTGCAGGGGGTTTGTAAACTTTCCTATTGGGAATGTCTCACGGGTTACTATTGGTACAGCAGTGGTATCCGCAGCAGGTCCATGTGTGCACTTTGTTGGTAAATTCTCATTGTGTACTGTTTGTACTGCGGGCTGCAGTAACCTATTCATGCATAGCCATTAATTTCTACTATATTATTAGGTCAGTTCATAAGCCTTGTAAAATAAGATATGCAGCGCTATTAAAGTTAGTAAGAACAAGCGGAAAATCAGAACATGAATAGCATAATAACTTATGTAAAAGAACTCTAAGGGAGGTGCCCCTGACCTGTGTATCCATACCACAAGGCTATCCTGACTGACACCCTGGTGGCCAGACTCTGTTTTGGATGTAAGTTTATCCCTAAACTGTACGTGCTGTAAGTTTTGCTTATTAAAGATATACTTCACTATCAGAAGCTTCTCTGGGTCTCATCTATTGCATGGGAGCCCGCTTTTGAAGGTTCCGTTTATTTGGGAATGATGTGTGATCACCCCCTCCCCCGCTGATGATCTTTCTGGTGGATGACTTACCAATATACCTGGATTGATGACATCTGGTGGCCTACCTGCAGATGACATCCTCCTAATATCACAAGTCCAGAGCACCAGGAGCTGGTCTTAATTGCTCCATGCGCATCTCTTGCGCTATCTGGTTAGTGCATTATTTGTACAATCACGAGATCACAAGAGTCACGATTATCTTTGAACATGGATTATTCGGACAATTGCACCTATCACTTTATCTCACCATGCAATATGGACTGAGTTCTTTTACATAAGTTATTATGCTATTCATGTTCTGATTTTCCGCTTGTTCTTACTAACTTTAATAGCGCTGCATATCTTATTTTACATGTTCTTATTTGGGTCTCAAGGTTACCTTTTTATGCTAGCTGCTTTACTCCTACGTTCCCAGTGCTCTATTATCTACTTATACAGTTCATAAGCCTTGTTGGTAATGTCTCACTGGTTTACCCTTTTTGCAGTGGCTTACTTTGACCTAGTCACGCACAACTGTCATCCCCTGCTGCTCTGCAGTGGGTCTCTGAGTGACCCTGTGGTTCTGTCTCACAAGTATACTGTCTGCATAGAAACTTATTTTCCACAGATGGCTTTTAACGTTGCCCCCAGCTGATCTGTGAGTAGCGCTTGCTGGTAAAATCCCACTTGCACCTGCATGGTGGTCTATGGTGACCTATGCACAATGGCTCTTGTAGTTGGTCCATGAGTGCCCATTATGGGTACAGTTGCACTTACATACTATTTGTTTAAGACAACCTAGGGTGCTTCAGTCACATATGGCTTTTAACTCCTTTTTGTGTAGCAGCCTAAAGTGACATAGTAACAAACAGCCATTTACCCACTCCTGCTCTGGTACTATTTAACCTAGTCACTTTGGGCCATTAATTCCTGTGCTCTGCGGTTGGTCTGTGAGTCTCCTTTTATTGTTGCTGAGTTACTTGCAGGCCATTTAGGACATCCTATGGTGCCCTGTTCACAGCAGCCTTTGTTCCTCCTTTGTATGAGGGCCTTGGGTGTTCCGGTCTCACCCAATCAACTTTCCCTGGATCATACACATACTGTTCATTATCATTGTTTGTGAGGCATCAGTTTCTGTTCCTTCTTACAGCTTTTGTTCAGTTGAGGTCAATGTGGAAGTGTACCCTATCTGTTCGTTACCTAGACCTGAAGTCATTTAGATTGGCAGGTTAAGGCCATCCTGAAAGTCCTACAAGTGATGTCAGGTTTTTTCAGACAGTGGGATTCAAGTGTTGTGTCTTGAAGCCACATTTGAGAATTTTAGTCTCCATAGGATTGGCAGATCTTCACACTGCTCTTAGTGCCAGTTCACACTAGAACGCGGTACGGGAAACCTGTGTTTTTATGTGCGCATTTCTTGCACCGTTCTCAAATTGCGCTGTCTTCTATCTGCAGCAGGTGTAAAGTTAACAACACCCCAAACGCATATAGCTAACGCAGTGTATTTTCCTGACTCTGTATAGCATGGTACCAAATGGGTTGCTATAATGGGTTGGCCGAATCCAATCTAATGTGACAATTGCCCAGATATCGGGTCACATACTACCCACACCCCACAGGGAGGAATACCTACTCACAAGAGTGTTTCCACACAGGATACCTAATGTCAGTATGAACATGATCAAACGGGGGCTTACTACATCAAAACCTTAATAATAATGCATAGCGAATATTCAGATATTATCCTATAATAGGCAATACATCATGCACAAAATATAACTGGATACTAACATTTATAGGTAATAAAACCGTAGTTGATCCAGGGAAAATCCATTTGCATCCTTTCTCTCTCCCTCTGTCTCCCTCCCTCTCTCTCCTTCTCCCTCTCCCTCCCTCTCCCTCTCCCTCCCTCTCTCTCTCCCTCCCTCTCCCTCCCTCTCTCTCTCTCTCTCTCTCTCTCTCTATCTCTCTCTCTCTCTCTATCTCTCTATCTCTCTCTCTCTCTCTCTCTCTCTCTCTCTCTCTCTCTCTCTCTCGGTTGAGCTAGATGGACTTGTGTCTTTTTGTCAAGTGACTAACTATATATTCTGTGTATTGACATAAAAAACATAATACAAATAAAAATATATTTTTTCCTTTTTAATAGGTTATCATGTTTCCTCTACTCTCAGCTTCATAAGAGCTAGGGGAGTAGAAACAGCACCACACTGATCCTCCGAGTGAATGGCTGTGCTGGGGGGGGGGGGGGTGTCAGCAGAAGTCTGATCATTAGAGGAGAACATGCTGAGATCCCAGCACAGCTAGAGAACTGACCACAGTGTGCTCTCATGCCTGGTGTGGTCAGTTTTTTTTATAACAAAGCAGAGGGACTGGCAGGAACACCAGGGATTTCATTAAAAGGAAGCAATACATAAGGAATATGATACTTTGTCATACTGTACAAGTACATGGTACAGCAAGCACATATCAGGAATATGAAACGTTGGGTTTACATACTCTTTAAGTCATTTAACATAGTTATTTATTACCACTAACTTTATTTATCTCAGATACTCTTTCTGGGGCACTAAGCTCTTTTCTATTGTTGCCTGTTGTATTATAGTCCAAGTACAGCAAAAACAGCATGTTTTATATTACATTACAGTTTGGTGCAAAACCCATTTGCTTATTCAGACCTCAATTTTAAGTAGCCTCCAGTCTGAATACCCATCTGGTCTCTCTTAGCACCCTGTTATCAAGATCTCCACTCCTGGTAAGCTGATACTGTGTAAACCCTCTATTTTATACTCTATGATGTTTTGCAAAACGTCTTCCAATAGGTGTACCAAGAACACCACTGGAAATATCATGTATGGTCACATTTGGTCTTACCCACATAAAATGCTTTACATTTGCACATAAGCTAATAGACCAATAGATTTGGTTTTTAATCCTCACCATTATGCAACTACTTCTTTTATAACAAATAAACTGACCATATCTACTGTACATAAACCACATTTAAAAGCTCTATGAAGGAGATGTTGACATGAAATGTAGACTAGGAACTAATTTATTCCTTATAGAATAACCCTTTTAAAGATATTAGAGAATTCATCAATACTTTTCCACACTACTTGGTCATTTGTCAAGATATGCCAATGTTTAGTACTGCTTTAAACTGTTTTTTTCTGTGTGCTAAATTGCGTAATAATTTGGGTCTTCTCCATCTTATGTGGAATATCACTTTAATGTATAGATTTTCTTTGGCTAGATTTGCAGAACACATACAGTTGTGTTCAAAATAATAGCAGTCAGACATCACTAACCTAAGCAATCACTGTTTTTGGTAGAAATTATATTTCTATATGGCAAATAATTTACTAGCAGGTGTAGTAGAGTAATAGAAATCCAACAGCCATGACATGCATGTTGCTGATTCTGTGTAATTGAATCACTAATTGAAAGGGGCATGTTCAAAATAATAGCAGTGTGGAGTTCTATTAGTGAGGTCATTCATTCTTTAAAAACAGGTGGCAAATATTGCCCTTATTTAAGGAAGGAAGGCAGCAAATGTTGTACATGCTGGTTACAGTGCATTTCTCTCTGAAATTCTGAGGAAAATGGGTCATTCTAGACATTGTTCAGAAAAACAGCATACCTTGATTAAAAAGTTGATTGGAGAGGGGAAAACATATAAAGTGCAGAAAATGATAGGCTGCTCAGCTAAAATGATCGCAAATGCTTTAAAATGGCAACCAAAACCTGAAAGACGTGGAAGAAAGCGAAAAACTACCATTCAAATGGATAGAAAAATAGCCAAAATGGCAGGGACTCAGCCAACAATCAGCTCCAGGAAGATCAAAGAAGGTCTAAAGTTACCTGTGAGTACTGTTACAATTAGAAGACGCCTATGTGAAGCCAAGCTATCTGCAAGAAGCCCCCGCAAAGTCCCACTGTTGAAAAAAAGACATGCTGAAGAGGTTACAATTTGCCAAAGAGCACATTGACTGGCCTAAAGAGAAATGGTGCAACATTTTGTGGACTGATGAAAGTAAGATTGTTCTTTTTGGGTCTAGTGGCCGGAGACAGTTTGTCAGACGACCCCCAAACACTGAATTCAAGCCACAGTACACTGTGAAGACAGTGAAGCATGGTTGCACAAGCATCATGATATGGGGATGTTTCTCATACTACGGTGTTGGGCCTATTTATCACATACCAGGGATCATGGATCAGCTAGAATACATCAGAATACTTGAAGAGGTCATGCTGCCTTATGCTGAAGAGGAAATGCCCTTGAAATGGGTGTTCCAACAAGACAACGACCCCAAAAACACCAGTAAACGTGCAACATCTTGGTTCCAGACCAATAAGATTGATGTTATGGAGTGGCCAGCCCAATCCCCGGATCTTAATCCAATAGAAAACTTGTGGGGTGACATCAAAAATGCAGTTTCTGAGGCAAAACCAAGAAATTGAGAAGAACTGTGGAATGTAGTCTAATCATCCTGGGCTGGAATACCTGTTCACAGGTGCCAGAAGTTGGTTGACTCCATGCAACACAGATGTACAGCAGTTCTCAGAAACAGTGCTTATACAACTAAATATTAAGTGATTGAAAGGAAAGCAAAATCTTCAAACATTTTTCAGTTTATATAGTGAATGTTTGTAAAGAAGAATACAAACACTGCTATTTTTTTGAACAGTCTAATATTCACTTTTCTTCAATTTTTTAAAAGGAATAACACAAATTTGATATATTTTTCTTCATGTTTTGATTTGGAATAGAATGTGTAGTGTTCCCAATGCATTTGTGTGTATGGAAATAAAAGCTATTAGAAGGATTTTGAGCTTTATTCACTTTTCAACACACTGCTATTATTTTGAATACAACTGTACCTGTAGTTTTAGCTTCTGTTTCAGTGTCTTCAGTTCTTGTAAAGTTACGCTTTATCCTCTCCTAGATTGTAAGCTCCAAAGAGCAGGGCCCTCAAATCCCTCTTGTATTGTTACTGTAATGTCTCCCATTATATTGTAAAGCGCTGAGCAAACTGTTGGCGCTAAATAAATCCTGTATAGTAATAATAATAAGATATTATTCTGTCTGTATACTTTGAATCTGTTTTTGGGGTGAAAATTCCCTGCATGCAGTGTTGTATTGCCTGTGTTCGTCTTTCTGTATAAAGAACTGCCATCATGTTATCTTTGAAAACCATTAAAGCTGGACTAAACCCATCAATTTAACTGTTTCTCAAAACTGTTACATTTTAAGGCACGCCATAATTGATAACTATCACAGTGGTTTGTGCACTCAACCGAACTGTTTAGGCACCGAATGGCTGGTGTTATAACTGATCACATGTGCAGCACTATGGCAAATCAAGATGCTAAGATGGCAGCTTCCTTGGCTCTAAAGGATAGGACGGTTTCATTACACTTTAAATCAAGGAAGAGAATATGTTGTTCAATGAATGCCATATAGAAAGATAAGTTATTCAAATTAGAGTTAAAAAATGTCAATATTTCAGTGGTGCCCAACCACAAGAAAAAAATGTCAGTATACCTGAGCCACACAGTCACAGGGCACAGATAGACAGACGCCCCCTGACAGGAAAACAATGATTCTTCCAGCCCCTCTAGCATAAGATGGGGCGCCAGCTGGCCTCATTGCCATCCCCTGCAAGTGGAGGAAGTGGGACCGGTCTCTCCTTCAGTTCTTTGTAATCTCACTGTTGCTTGCTACAAAACTGAAGCTTGCCGTAACTGGAAGAGGTTTTATAGGGGATGGCTCTGGAGTTTTCATTTTTTGCCAGTGTCCAATCACACAAAGGCAGCTGCATATATCTTATGGTTAAATCACACCTCCCCCCCTTTTTCAATAATATTCACATTGGCATGCAGCTCTGGATGCCGATGAGAAATAGTATGACATTTGCTTTTTTAACCACTTCCTGTGTGGCCATTGTAGAAAAACTTTCAGACAGTGGCTTCCTGTGTGTGTGTGCGCGCATGTATATGTAGTGGTGTACGCTCTGATCGCTGTGTACCTTTGAACAGAGCAGATCACGGATTGGGGTACTGGGCCAATTTTATTGACAGGTCACAGGGAGCACCAATCACAGAAGATACATTTGTAAACAAAGGCTGCATGATGCAGCCTGTGAACCATTTCCTCTCACAGCGATCTGCTGTGAGCGGAAACACAGTTTTACTACAGTGATGAGGACTGTAGTAAACACTTGAAGTGTGGGAAGAAAAGAATCAACAATTCCCTGAGCAGTGCTGTGTCATAATGGTGGCACTGCTGTATCTACTGATCAGAGACACTGGCTGGCTGCACCGTTGGCATTGTATGTTAGTGCAGCAGCCAGTGTCTCTGATCACTAGCCATAGCAGTACAATGTCACCATACAATGCACTTCTCTGATAACTGTGATCTTTTTTTTTTTTTTTTTAAACACACTGTTACCAGAGCAGTGCTACTAGCAGTGTTACTATGATGACATTGTACTACTGTGGCTAATGATTATATACAATGGCTGGTTGCTCTGATATCACAGTTTCTAGTGCAGCCAGTCAGTGTCCCCATCACCACCTCACCAGACCAGTGTAGCCGGCGGCAGTGTTTCCGTTCACTGCCACACCAGACCAGTGCAGCCAGCAACTGTGCTCCTGATCACTGCCTCACCAGTTCCAGTGACAAATGACCAATGTAAGCCATCAATAGGGTTCCGGATCACCACCACACCAGTTGCAGTGCAACAAGACTGACATATGCAAGCAATAGTGTTCCTGATTGCTGCCACACAAGTCCCAGTGTCACCATCAATAGTGTTCTTGATCACCACCACAACAGTCTGTGTCACCAGACCAGTGCATCCCATAAACAGTGTTCCTGATTGCTGCCATACAATGTCACCAGACCAGTGCAGCCAGCAGCAATGTTCCTGAATGCTAGCCCCACCAGTGCCAGTGTCACCTGAGCCACTGCAACCATCAAAAGTGTCTCTGATCGCTGCCACACCACTGCAGTGTTGCCTATGCCTGCTGCCTGTATTAACCCTGGTCTGTTTATTGACCACGTTTCTGCCTCCTGCCTAGACTGATCCTTTGCCTGGTTGCTAACAATGTCTCTGCCTGCTGCCTGAACCAACTCGTGTCCTACTGATTATTTCCCTGTGAAACATCACTCCTGGCCATCCCCTGTGGCCAACTGCATCCTGGAACCACAGCAACTCTTTTTTGTTCTTCCATTCAGCAGCCTCCTGTACTTTCTGGCGAATAAACATGGCATTCCTGGTGACAGCCACATACCAGTAGGCTAGGTTTGCTTGGCTTATAGAAACAGGGACTGCTACGGGTGATCCAACACTAAGCTATATTACCCGACCACTCATACAGAGGTCACCATGACAGTACACTGTTTTTGATACAATTCGTTGATCTTTGTGATATACAAGATGAAATGTCCAGGACATAATCAATCCAAACATTGAAAAAGTCTCACACATGTTGCATCCCCATACTCCGGAGTAGTGGAATGTGTTTTGGAGTGAAATTAATTTGATTACAGTGTTGCATGATTGAGAAATTGTCAAAGTATAGCCATACTGAAAACTGAAAAATGGCCTGGACTGGAAGAGGGTTTAACATGCCAATCTTCAAATGGTTAAAACATTTTTTTTTCCTTATACTTTTTTTGTGTCCTTCCTGGTTTCCCGGAAGATGATGTAGCCATTCCTCTTGTACGCTATTTCAAACTGCTGTTTAAGAGCAATAATAGACCTTCTCCGAGATGTTAGGTGAAAGTCTTTTTTTAACCCTCATCAATATTAATGTGGTGTGGTGCATGTATTAGATAAGGGGCATGACGTTGCCAACAGCCAACATCTTCCTTCTCTGCTGGCCTAGCGTGGCGTCATGTTCCTCATCTTGTGCATGTGCCGTACAGGACTTTTTTTTTTTTTTTTTTTTTTTATGGTGGCGTGAGCTTGTGACTGGTGGGAGATATAAATGCTAAGACTCAATCTGTGGGAGAAGGAGACAGTATAACTAATTTTGTTAATTCTAGTTAGTAGAATATTTTAAGGTAGTTGGGTTTATTAGGTGGAAAGGTGGAGAGAAGATCTGTTTTAAAGCGGTATTAAACTCAAAACAAGCAATGTAATATATTGCAGCTTACCAATCATTAGATGTGGTGGCTGCATTAGCTTCTTTTTTAAGTCTTTTCTCCTTTTGTCACCTGGTAATCTGACCAGTAACACACCTACTGTATGAGAGTTAGTGGTGCACCAAAATAAAAATTATGGTGCTGAAACCAATACCGAAAATTCAGAATGAACATGGCAGAAAACGAAATGTCTGCGTTTGTGGAGGTGGGGAGGCTCAAATTATTAGTTTTTTTTTTTTTACTTTAATGTGTATTTTTTTTTTTTTTTTAACTTTTGATTCTATTGCTATCACATAGGGGGGAAGGGGTGGGTGGGGGGGGGGGCAGTGTGTGCAAGGAGGGGACAGGAGAGGAGCAGTGTATATAGTGGAGGAGCAGTGTATACACTCAGGCTACCTCACTGGTGCCCCTATGTCACTGCTATTTTTTAAATGTAATTACCGGCTTTTTTTTCCCCTTCACTATAGTTCCAAGAATGAGCTGTCATACTCTCCTCCACTAAAGGAAACTAAGGGGCGGGAGTCACTGGGTAATGTCACTGGGTTTCCCTTAGCAGAGGAGAGAATGACAGCTCCTTCTCGGAGCTATAGTGAAGAAAAAAAAAAGCTAGTAATTGCATTTCAAAACAGTGCTGGTTTTTAAATATAATTACTGGCTTTTTTTATCCGTAAGTCTGAGTCTGGACGGAATTATATATATCAGGCGTGTATTGACCCCCTACAATTAAGGGGTCAAAGGATCTGGTAAGCCTCCAATTTGATATCACGGTGGTGCATGTCACGGATCGCAAGATTGTCGCCACCAACATGCGACAATCCCACGACCGCTGCCACCAATATGTCCTGATCGCGGCGTCAGACCCCAGACCTTCTCACCAAACTCGTGACCGAAGGACTGGCCGATCCAGACATGCGACGTGCGCAACAATGCCACACCCAGCTGCACCCTACACAGCGATTTTCCAGCTAATGGATTGCAATCTGTGCCTGCAGCCTGGATGCGCTTGTTACTGGGTCAAGTTAATTACGCAACTAACCCTTACATAGTGCCACCACCCCTTTTTTGTACAGAGAAAGAGGAAACTCTCTTTATCAAATATACACTATAATGGTTGAAAATTCATCTGTGTAATACGGTCACCGCAGGCTGATTGGGCAGAGGATTAAACAAACACAGTAGCGTCTCTTTAGAGGCAGGAATTCGTAAATTGCAATTAAGTGCTTTAGAAACAGTCTAACACTTTCAGAAAGAAAGATTTATTACTAAAAGAGTCAAACAGGTACAATAAAATATTTACAGAAAAAGATGTAACTAAGATAGATAGATAGAGGTGTGTGTATATATATATATATATATATATATATATATATATATGTGTGTGTATATATATATATAGACACAAAGAACCATAGCACAGCAAAGATATAACAGGGAGAGTTAAAGGGTTACGTTACTTGCCATTTAAGCCTTTGATGTAAGCAGATCCAAGTTGCAGAGTGAAAGGGTCTCCCCGGGTGGTATTGATGTTACAAATGGGAGATGTCTTCAACTTACTTTTTAGGCCTGCTAGCCTGTTTTTTTAAAGTCCCCCAGCAGGGGGGTGGCTCTGAGTAACTGACCAATACTCTGTTTAGGGAGGGATCGTCGGGCGGAACTCTGAATTAGAACCAACATCTTTCATAATCCATATTTTGGCCTATAACTTTCCAGCTGCACAAGCGACAATCTCTCTGCGGGTATTTTTTATTAGATGTCGCTGTGGCTGAACAGAGAGGGAAGGGGGGAGGATGCAGGAAAATATATTTCAGGATGGTTAGTCCCTTCGCCAAGATGGAGGTTGAAACCAAAATCGTTGAACTGCGTCCATCTCTGATGCGCGCTTTTGCGACAGTGCACTTCTCACGTTGGTGGTTATATTGGAATGAAGATTTTCCACTATTCATCACAGAATAAGGGGACTGTTCTATATACCTGACAAGGACTGTTTCATATATGTTTATTCAAAATATCTATTTCTGGCAATGGTTCGTTATTGAGCACTTTTTGTTTATCCTTTATTGGACACATATTATTTGTATATTATTTATTTAAATTTTTGATGTATTAAAAGTTCACTTATCGCAACACTAGCTATTTATTTGATTTGTTATTTAGAGGGGATATCCTCTTGGTGTGTTTGCTACTTTGTACATGACTAGGTTTGGGTATTTGGGCTGTTTAATCATTTTATATAAATAATTTTCTCCTTTGTGTTATATTGATTAAAAAGGGGATATTTGTTTAAAAAAGTAAAAAAATAACCTGGAGACTTTGATAAGTGAATCTGAGAATTTTGAAGTTTTGAAGGGGCAGTAGAGCCTGCGGCTGTTAGCCATACTTCTGGCCGTGAAGTTGCTCTTGTTATCATCGTATTAGACCCAAGCCTTGCAGCAGAATACTTCTGTAAATCTTCATAAATTGCCATCCAGTTGCTGTTGATGCTTTGACATTGTATAGTGAGCATCATTCTGCTGTCTCTTAACTGACACCTTGCTGACAGCTCAGATTGCCAATTTTCTCCCTCTGTCACCCTCAACTTAATTCATGAAAATAGTTGACATTCTGCATTTGGCAGGAATGATAAAAGCCAGAGTGAAAAGCCGGCCATGGCCTTTGTTCCGGGGCCTCTGGCTGGGCTTGTAAAGCCTTTTACTGGTTTCCTGAGTACTGTAGCTGTGAATATCTTTCTCCAGGACTTTCTATAATGAGCAGAGATGGGGACCAGTAGGAAGAATAGAGCGAGAGACTGAGAATATCTATAGTCTATACAGGACGATGGCATTGACTGCATCCGCTGCCAGAACGTGCTGTGACATTATTGCTTGTTAGAGGGACTCCCCGCTGAGCTTCGCTGAACTTTTCTTTTTAAACTGGAGAAATGTGATGCTCACTCCGCCAGTCTGATGTCACCTGTCAGAGGCACAGTCACAGAAACAATGCACTCTCCCTGAAAGAATTCTGGAAACTTGCAGTCTCATTTCAGCAGGTGAAGTGCAATTCTGTAACCCATAGCAACCAGGGTTGCAAACCAATGACCATATTGCTTTCTACTTTAACATGTTCCCTTCTGAATTTTATTTATTTATTTATTACAGGTACTTGTATAGCTCTGTCCCTAACTTACATTCCTACATACACATACTAGGGACAATTTAGACAGGAGCCAATTAACCTACCAGCATATTTTTGGGGTGTTGGAGGAAACAGGAGTACCCGGAGGAAACCCACGCAGGCACAGGGAGAACATGCAAACTCCAGACAGGTGGTGCCGTGGTTGGGATATGAACCAACAACTTTAGTACTGCCAGGAGGAAGTGATAACCACTTAGCCACTGTGCTGCCCATAATATTTTATTTATCACACTCTTTGCTTCTTTATGTAGACCCAGTAGTGAACGGGCTGCAAAGTTCTGGATCCAATCAGTCTAGCCTAGCAGTCTGTTGGTGCAGGAATTGTGACCTGTACTGATCACAGAACTAAGATCTCCATGAAATGAGAATCCCATTTTAATAGTTTGACGAATCACATCCACAGGGGAAGTGATGCTGATGTTCACAATGTCCCTAGATGTGATTGGGGGTCCTATTTGAAATCTCTGTAATTCAGAGTAGTGACATTTGATGTGTTTGTCTTGGAGCTCGTGTCTAGCCTTCCATTTGTCTACGGAGACTCCTCCATTCACAGAAAAGATTTCCTCTCTGTTGCTTGTGCCCTCACAACAAATATATGAACTAGTTTTGTGCGATGGATGGCTCTTCATTTTAGAATTGCTTTGCTTACAGTACAGCTGTAACATTTTCTTCATGGTGTTCAGTGTTATTATCTCCCATTATTGCACCTATGCTCTGCTCCCATATTCTTCCTCTTTATTGCTCCCATGAAATTAATAATCTCTTCTCTGCTACACTGCCAGCAGCTCCATCGTCCATCGCTCAACGTCGTGATTGACGGAGACTTTGTGTGCTGGGATTCGGGAATAAATTAAGGCAGTTCTCGTTACTGCTCATAAATCATTCTACTCTGGGAATGTCCTGATCCAGGCGTTTATTCTGTGGACGCAGCACAGGATAAGTCGCTCACCTTTTTGTTTTTGTAATGTGTGTGATTTCCATATCATACACACAATCTGGGGCTCCTTGTCAGCCTGGATGTAGTGCATCTGACTACTTACCGGATCACATGACTTCTCAGTCTTTTGTCTTTGTGCAGAAGAGGCTGGAGCCAGATGTTTCCTAGAACTAGGCATGGGTTGTACGCCGAGGGACTACAGATGCTATTTTGTTGTGCCACAATGCTCTTAATAGAAATTCTGACTTCAAACAATCAAGCCTGTTTTTTCCTCAATCTTTACATCCAAATTATATGGACATTTCAAAAAGACTGTCATCTTCCATGAGATGTCAAGTTTGCCTGAACTTCTTATAGTGACACTAAACAATATCCTTGTTCTCCCAAAATAATCCTTATACTGTGATATTCTCTGTGAGCTGTGGGACCTCTCCCTTTCCCCCTCACTTCAGTTTGTTTGGAACAAGCAGAGCACATCAGTTGTGGTCATGTATACTGCTCTATGCACACTGTGCCCATACCCCTAGGCTCCAAGCAAGAGAGGGTGGCTGTATTCCTACCTACAGTGGGACCATGGTGAATGAAGTTATCCACCCTCTAACAGATTGTTAGATCATAGCAACAGAAAAGAAATTAGAGAGGAGGCTGAGAACAAGAAAAGGTACTTATTTGAGTTAGGACTTGTTCACACAGGGCGTACTTAAGGTTTTCCATGCATCCCTGTGCAGGCAGTCCCATTGCTGTCAATTGGGATGCACCCACTGCACACAGTGTGCATTCACTGACATACACCCGTACGTACGTAGATATTAGATTGGAAGCAGCAGCTGTGTCATGCCGCCGCAGCATCTGAATTGGAACCAATAGGACTGCCTGTATGTGGATGAATGGAACACCTGTGAATCCCTATGCAGGTGTACACATCCCCCCATGGGAGTACCCCATTCTCACACCGAAGTATACTTTGCAGACTTTACTGCTTGCTATATGTCTATTGCTTGCCATACAACTTTGCTGTATTGACAGCACTCTGTATTTGTACACTCTGTACTGATACTCTCTCTATATGAGCCGGCTTTTTCTCTTTTAAGGTAAAATTGCTATGCACAGCAATGTATCTTTGAAAAATAGTTCAATAAAAGTTAAGAATGTCAAAAAAAAATCTTGGCAGGTGCTCTAATTGTCCTAGTGCCTATTATGTCTAAAAAAGTGAAAGGAAATACCAAATTTTAAGTGGTCACAAAAACAGAAAAAAGAGGGGAAATCCTCAAAACGGGACACAAATTCTGGTGACTCTCTGGGATTTCCCTTATTGTGGAGTGATTTCTTCTCATGTCCTGTTGTGACTATGGCACAAGAAATGAAGGGAAATCTCTAAAATGAGACACCTGACGGGTTTAAAACCCTCCCATCTAAAATGACAAATATTTTGTAAGGTTGCACCTCTATCGGTATTAGTGCTGATTCTGAGCATTTGCACAAGTAGTCATACTCGTGCAAATGCTCTGCTCCGCTCTACCTGAAACTGAAATTTTTGTGGTGTGATTTGAGCCCATACTAAAGGGGCTCGAAATTGATGCGATTCCTGTCAGAATCACATGCAGTTTCCCTGCGGGCGTGGTGCGATTCCTGTCTGAATCACATGCAGTTTCCCTGTGGGCGTGGTGCAATTTTGAGCCATTCATTTTGTATAGCTTAAATTCCACAAGGAAACCGCATGTGATTCGGACAGGAATCGTGTCACATTCCTGTTCAAACCTCATGCGTTTCGAGCCCATTAATTTTGTGATTCTTTGCAGTGCGATTTGAGTCCATTCTTTTTAAAGGCTCAAATCGCACCACAAAGGTATTGGTAATCAGGATCGGCGAGTATTTGAGCACAAGTATAAGTACTTGTACTTGCCAATTTAAAAAACCAGTATCTGTGCAATTCTGACATTTTGCCTTCAGTTCGAATTTAGGCTAGCCATACCTGGCTTGATTCCCTTCGTTCAGCCCCTGGACCAACCACAGCTTGAATTTCAGCTGATTCAGCAGGAATCGTGGTATCTTTTATATTATGTAAGAGGTTTTGTGATATGGCTGGCTAGTATGAAAATAGCATCAAAAAATAGTCTGGCTCAGCAGCAGATGTGCCCCAAACCTAGGAGGCTTCTTATGGTCCCAGAGGTTTCCAGCCTCCATTTTCTGAGTGTAGGTCAGCAAGTGACTGTGCGACACTATCTTGTACAGTGTCTTTAAAGATGGACATAGTTGGGTAGAACTTTGAACAAAAATTATTCGACAAAAAAGGTTCTAAGGCTGGAGATACACTAGTCATTTTATTTCGTTCAACGTGCTTTTTAAACAAAGGAAACTAATTTCCCCCAAACACACACTCAATGTCAATGTGGGAATCCTTCCTGCTGATCCTTTAGATATTTCCCCGCCATCATGATAGACTCAATAGCACCACCTTCTATAGCCGACAGTGCTGATCGAGAGAAAATTTTCCAACAGGCTGTTTAAAACGATAGATGGACTTGTGTACAACCAACCTTCTCATACATCAATCCAAATTCAGGCGGTCCCTGTTGAACTAACACATTTTGATCCATGTATGGTCAGCTTAAAAAGTTCTGCTTTGCTAATCATTAGTGAGTCAAATTGACATTTTTTTTCAATTGCAGAGACAGGAGCAGGATGGAAACTTTTTCTTGAATGAACACATTTCTAACCATGCAAGTGGTTTTTGTTCAGTAAAGTCCATTCATTCCAAAAATCAAATGTTAAAAGCAAACAAAATCTTTCAAACCAGAAATGAATGTTCTGAGAATTTTTGTACAAATGTTCCTAAGAATTTTCCATCAATCCATCTATGGCCAGCTTAAGGCTGAAATATTTAGAAGGTCGATAAGACCACTTCCCTGTGCCGTCACCGTGATGAGCATTAGAGCTGTAGATCCAGAAGTATGATCAAATATTTAGAAGAAAGTGCAGCATGGCGCTCTGCTCGTGTCCTGGCTCCGGACCATTTAGGAAGTTTCACTTTCTATTATTCATACCAGTAAGAGCAACACAAGTTCTTGTCGCTTTGGATAAGTAAAGTCTCCTGTTTACTGAAATATTTACAGGCTGATCTGATGTTTTACTGTAATAATTCTTTGTACTTGTGGGGGGGACATAGGGAGAAGTGCCACATAATCACAGCAGCAACAATACAAACAGGATGGTGGAGAGTAGGTCAAACATATTTCTTGTATTTCTGTATCCACTACGAATACCGATTTCCAACATGAAACCCTGCAGACCATTTACAGCAGCATTGGAATTACAATGTCATTCAGTGTGATAAAGATACACTCACCAGCCACTTTATTAGGTACACCTGGTCAAGTGCTTGGTAACACAAATTGCTAATCAGCCAATCACATGGCAGCAACTGCATGCATTTAGACATCTAGAAGTGGTGAAGACAACTTGCTGAAGTTCAATTTGAGCATCAGAATGAGGAGAAAGAGGATTTAAGTGACTTTGAACGTGGCATGGCTGTTGGTGCCAGACAGGCTGCTCTGAGTATTTCAAAACCTGCTGATCTACTGAGATTTTGATGCTCAACCATCTCTAGGGTTTAGAGAATGGTCCGAAAAAGAGAAAATATTCAGCAAGCAGCAGTTGTATGGATGAAAATGCCTTGTTGATGTCAGAGGAGAATGGGCAGACTGGTTGCTGCAACATTCAGATGGTAGGGTCAGAATTTGCCGTAAACAACATGAAAGCATGGATCCATCCTGCCTTGTATCGCCATTCAGACTGCTGGTGGTGGTGTAATGGCGTGGGGGAGATTTTCTTGGCACTAGCAAGGTGTACCTAATGAAGTGGCCGGTGAGTGTATGTTTGCAAGTGTGCCTGTCCCTTGGCCTACTTCATTGTATATAATGTTTGACATGAGAAAGCAAGATAATAGCTGTGTATATCTGCTCGGAGTGTGTGTGTGCACGCGCACGCTGATTGGATGTTAGTGTGTGTGTGTGTGCGCGTGTGTGTGTCCGTGCTGATTGGATGTTAGTGTGTGTGCGCGCATGTGTGTCCGTGCTGATTGGATGTTAGTGTGTGTGCGCGTGTGTGTCCGTGCTGATTGGATGGTAGTGTGTGTGTGCGCGCGTGTGTGTCCGTGCTGATTGGATGGTAGTGTGTGTGTGTGCGCGCGTGTGTGTCCGTGCTGATTGGATGGTAGTGTGTGTGTGTCCGTGCTGATTGGATGTTAGTGTGTGCGCGCGTGTGTGTCCGTGCTGATTGGATGTTAGTGTGTGTGCCGCGTCCCTGTACAGCACTGCAGAAAATGTCAGAGCTATATAAATGTTTAATAATGATGTGTGACTGTGATGGGGACATTAAAGACTGATGGGAATGGCGGAGTATTCTCAGTACAGCACTGTGTGAAATGTTAGCACTATATACGTCAATGATCTGCTCCTGGTTCACTGTAGCCCAGTGCTGTTCTCTGGGCGGTGGGGCCCGGTGTGACCTGTAAATGGTTCCAGTAATATTTCAGTAAGTGGCTGAGGAGTTTGGAGCGATTTGCCTTCCCAGCTGAACACCTTGTAAGCCAAAGCTAATGATGCATATAATCAGGTCACAGGAGTGCCGGAGGTCTGGATCTCTGCTGGCAGGGTGGTGATCTACCTGCACATTGGCAGCTCCGCCTCCAGCGCTTCACATTCTTTTGTTTCTCTCAGAAGCAGATATTTCATCTGGCTGTTAACCCTTCACTTCTTTCAAATGTTAGAGTTTAAAATAATGCTAGAATACCTAACTTTAAAGCTGAACCCCAGGCAGACAGCTGAATACATAGGTAAAATGCATGTATGGGAGCTCGTTTAGCTGCAGAAAGATTTGTTTTTTTTATCAATCCAGCCCTGAGATTTTCACAGCTCTGGCACACATCACAAGAGACCTGATTTTTCTCTGCTACAGTTTACTAAACTGTTCTAAACTTTTAAGGTTTTGTCCATCCCCCAGTGAAAGGAGAAGCAGCAGATTGATGGGCTCTCCTCTCTGTCACTCTGCTCACTTCCCCTATCCGCATGCTGCTGATGCTGCTTATCCCTTCTTAAGTCTAAAGCTGGTCATTGGTTCAAATCTTGGTCGGTTCAGCAAGGACCAGCTGAGACTCGATCCACGTATGGTCAGGCTGAATATACCCAAGTTATTCCATCACCAACTTGGTTACAACCAGTGTGTCAGATTTTCAGCACACGATTGGCAATAATCATTGGCGATTGGCAATAAGCATTGTGTTTTCCCAGGAGGTAAAAACACACCACACCCCTCGACTGGAAGAACACAATAGCACTGTGGGAGGGATTCCCCAACAACACTGACTGGGATGGGGAAATCAAGCAATTTTTTCCCGTGGTTGCAGGAAATAATTGCATCATCTGTGGCCTGCCTAAACTTTGCTGTTCAGGTATTGCATGATGCTAATAAGTCAAGTTCCGGTACATATACTGCTAGCATAACTACATTTATGGATGTATTAATGAATGCAGAGCTAAATGAATTTGTGCTTTTATTATCTGCCTGAAGTTCAGCTTTAATTCCACTTAGGTGGATACTTCAGTAGCCTGCGCAGGCATGTAATAACAAGACGGATAACAACATTATTTCCCTAATTATTGATGGAATGGATGGTTGGTGTTTGGATTGAACATATTTGGGACAGCATGTTTTGCTTGATAGGGGGAAATGACAGAAGACCTTATGTTGGGCAGTGTTTGTCCTCAAAAAGCCTGTAGGAGTGGAATGTTTCTGAGACGTCTGCCCTCTGGTGGTCACATAACCCAACAACATCTGAGATGTGGCTTTTCTTCTATTTAACTGGAATAATGCAACTACAAGAAATGTGCCGTCCTGTAAGAAGTCTCTCTCCCTCACCCAGATCTGCATTGTAAATACACATGATGCATTCTCAAATCCTCTCTGTTCCAGCACTGTTTGCACATGTCCCAGCACAAATCTCGCCAGACGCTCTCTGTCTGCGCTGCTATCTTCCAAATGATCACATGAATAATTCATTATTGAGATATGGCTTCTTTTTGATGATAATTTAGTATGTGCCCCAGAGAAAGTCCTTTGTGATACAATCTTTATATCCATGTAAACATGAATTATCCTCACAAGAGAGTTCCAGAGTGATGCAGTGTGTGTGTGTGTGTGTGTGTGTGTGTGTGTGTGTATATGTGTGTGTGTGTGTATGTATGTATATATATATATCTATCGGGCTGGACAAATTTTGCTTCACATCTGGGAGCCCGCTAATAAAGTTAGCAGATAGGTTTTGGGGGGCAGCATCGTAGGAAGGGGGCAGCATCACGGAAGAGGAGCAGTGGGACAGGAAGGGGGCAGCGTCACTGGAGAGGGAGCAGGGAGGCAGGTGGGGAGCAGCGTCACAGGAGGGCAGTGGGCTAGGTGGGGGGCAGCGGGACTGGTGGGGGGCAGCATCACAGGAGGGGGGTAGGGAGACAGGTGAGGGGCAGCGGGACTGGTGGGGGGGGCAGTATCACAGGTGGGGGGCAGTGTCGTAGATTGGGGGCAGCGCCACAGGTGGGGGACAGGGAGACAGGTGAGGGGAAGAGTCATGGGTGGGAGGGCAGCGTCGCAGTAAGGGAGCAGCATCACAGAAGGGGGGTAGAGAAAGAGGTGAAGGGTAGCGTAACAGGAAGGGGGCAGCACAACATGAGGGGGGTAAGGAGACGGGTGAGGCATCTGGTGTGAATGAGCCCTTTTATCCAAAGATCCAGATAAGAAATTTTCACTGCATTGGGATCTAAGATAAGAACTAAGACCTACTATCAGCAAAGCCATACAAAGATAAAAACAGTTTGGCAGTTTAACAAAAAAAAAAAAGCACATAAACAGTAAGCACAATTGTTTCCATTCAAGTATAGTTTGCAATGTTTTTTCATTTGTAAAGCACAAAAGTGAAAAGCCATCGTATAATATTATTATTATTATACAGGATTTATATAGCGCCAACAGTTTGCACAGCGCTTTACAAAATGAAGGTATACATTACAGTTACAATACAATTTGGTACAAGAGGAAACAGAGGGCCCTGCTCGTTAGATATAGTTAAAACAACTATAATTCAAAATAGAAAATAGATTCCGGAGTGTCATTCCAATATAAAGACTGATTACTAACACTATTTAAAGCTGCGTTTAGGCAGATATAAAAGACATAAAAATGCAGCTCTGTGTTTATAATAAATAAGGTAATTTAAGTACCTGAATGTAACTTGGTGCACAGTCTGTGCAATGCTCGCTATTCCCTGCCTCGCACACGTTCAGACATATGTCTGTGCTGCCATTCATAGTCAGTCACTTACCACTGACCTACTGATTTCACGCTTGGACAAACTAGCATACACATCCAAGTGGTGACCTATCACAAATATGTCTGCAAAAACTATTTAAGTTTTGTCAAGTGATTTGAGTTACATAAAATAAAAAAATAAGTATCCAAAGAAGCCTTTGAAAGTGTTTCTATTGTTATCTGTTCTACACTTTTACTGTTGTTCTCCTTCAAAGATTATGGGGTCACTCAAATCTGCCCATATAACCCCATCACCAAAACCACCATATTGCAAGTCTGCAGCTGAAGCCACATACTGACTGAGCAAGAATGGCTTTCTTCTGTAGCTTTCCATCTTCTTCATAATGTCAAATGTGCTGGTCAGAGAATTAGTACAATAGACAAAGGCACTTTTCTTAATCAGTATGCTGGGTGTAACAATCAATGGGGTAGATTTACTAAAAATGAAGAGTGCAAAAACAGGTGCAGCTCTGCATAGAAACCAGTCAACTTCCAGTTGTTTTTTGTTAAAGTTTCAAGTAGAACTATAGGCAAAACATTTTTATATATTTTGGCTAGAGTAATAAAGGATTATGACCCATATCAGTTTATTTTTTACAATCTGTGTCCCATTGAGGAAATTTCCCTTCACTTCCTATCCTGTAGCCAAACAGGAAGTAAAGGGAAGTTCCTGGAAATGAAGGGAACTCCTTGGGGACCCCCAGATCGTCAGAACTAGTGTCCCCATGGGAAGATTTCCCCTCTGTTACTTTTCTGGGAACAACCCAAAATTTGGGATTTTCTTTTCCTTGCACTTTCAGTGATAATGGTAAACAGGACAAATAGAGAGGGTGAATCTCCTTAATGGAGGCACAGCCTGCAATAAAAACTGTTAGGTATTCTAATCCATCTCCACTCTGTCCAAAGCTAAAAAAATGTTTTGCCTTTAGTTGTACTTTAATTGAACAAGCTGAAGTTAGCAGCTGATTGGCTACCACGCACAGCTGCACCAGAATTTGCACTCTCCAGTTTTAGTAAATCAACCCCAATGTCTGTTCTTGTTCTGTGTGTATGGACTCTACACCTTACCACTTCTGTTGTTCACAATGAAGGGTGTAGTTTTCAGTATTGGTTCTTATTCTATATGTATAAACACTGAACTGTAGCACTTCTCTTGCCTGAATGTTATTCATTCTTCAAAGGTGTTATTCTCAGGATTTGTTCTTATGCTATATATGGATACTTCCTATTATCACCTCTCCCATTCTGTGCTTGTGTGTAATTCTCAGTATGTGTTCTTATTGTATGTATGGACTCTACACGATACTTCTTCTCTTGTTGTGTACTCTAAATGTCATTCTCAGTATCTGTTCTTATTGCATGTATGGACTCTACACAATACTTCTTCTCTTGTTGTGTACTCTGAATGTCATTCTCAGTATCTGTTCTTATTGTATGTATGTACTCTACACAATACTTCTTCTCTTGTTGTGTATTCTAAATGTAATTCTCAGTATCTGTTCTTATTGTATGTATAGGCTCTACAGGATACTTCTTCTCTTGTTGTGTATTCTAAATGTAATTCTCAGTATCTGTTCTTATTGGATGTATGGGCTCTACAGGATACTTCTTCTCTTATTGTGTATTCTAAATGTAATTCTCAGTATCTGTTCTTGTTCTGTATGAATAACTGCTCTGTATGCTGGGTGTAATTAAGATTACATATTTGTATTCTATATATATGGATGCTGCACGGTAACACTTCTTTTGCTCAGGGTGTGTATGCTGGGATGTAATTCTCAGTATCTGATCTTATTCTGTATGTATGGACGCTGCACATTAGCACCTCCCTTATCCTCTATGTGGTGTGTAATTCTCAGTTCTGATTTTCTACCCATGAAGGCTTTATAGTATCAGTGCTGTAGGCAGTTGTAGGATCTGGGTATGATTTGTTTAGCATTAGAGTGTTAGCTTTTTGCCATTGTTGGGTCAGTTAAGTTCATCTTTAAGATGGATGAGGGTCGGATATAGTGCATAGCACTTTGCAGATGGTAATTTTTTTTTTTTAATTTGCTTTCCACTTTTTTCCCACCAGTATGAGTTCAAAGCCAAAAACATCAAGAAGAAGAAAGTCGGAATCACAGTGTCCCTGGACGGAGTCAAAGTAGTGATGAGAAAGAAACAGAAGGTGAGATTATGCATCACGTATTGATCTGTAAATACTGCACTATCCCCGCAGCACAGCATTGTGGGAAAAGCACCATATCTGATTAACATTTTATCTGAACTAACATTCAGCTTTATTCTAGTAATATAAAGTGGCAGAACTTTCTGGATGAATGTGTGAAAATCTCATTTCTGGCCATGATGTATAATGGATGAGTGCATCTTATGAGGCCACTGGGCGCTGCATTTGATAAAGAGATTGCATGATGGGAATGCTGTGAGCGCAGCTTCAGAAATGGGTGTGTAATAAGCAAAGAAGATGAACGTATTTACAGCAAGGCTTGGGACTTCAGACGGGAGTCATATTTCTGCTTTATTCCCTCATACTCCCTTTACTCTCTTCTGTTCAACTTTCTGAAGGCTTCTTATCCTCCGGTCTGTAGAAAATGTACTGAGTGTGCTATCCCTGAATGTTCACACCTGGGAGATTACTGTCCCTTGTGATAGAAGAGGATATGCTCATTTTCAACTGCTAACAAGACTTGATAAAACCATTGTGTTCTCCTCATGTGAATATTTGGATTGTCTTCATATTGTAAAGATTTGGGAGACAACGTTATGCTGCAGTTTTGTGTCCTTGTTTTTTTCATCTGCTGCAGAATTCTGCTTCATGTTTGTGAAATTCTTTATTCATGTTGAACCTATTGGAATTCTTCCTGAGTTGGGTGCACATGCCTTCATATCTAGGATATAAGAGCCTGGTGAACATTTGATGTGCTTTCATTAAAACACACATTCTATAGAGTTCAAAGGGAATATGCCTAAAACGCATGTAAAATGTGCTGAAATATAGTGCTCCAAAAACACACCATAAACACGTGTACCAGCCCTAAGAATCCAATATGTACAATAGGTAGAGGGAGCTGAGAACTGGAATCCATCAGTGATTCAAGAAGATGAAGCTCTTGTATCCACTTATAGCTGAAATATCAGTTTTTAAATAGTGAGTTTTTCTGAGTAGTTAATTGTGTATATTTATTGTAACTCTGGGAATGTGCCAACAGGAAACCTTCCTACAGAGAACCAGCTCCCTCCAATGTGTGTCAGCTTGCTGTCCCTGATCAAAGCTGGCATCATGGAGGTGACTGTGACGGGTAATTGATTTCAGAGCTTTGAAGGTGTGAAGAGAAATCTTGTAGGACTCGTTTATTTTTATAAAATAGAAGATGAAAAGCGAAGAAATCTCATTTAATGGTGCCTGTGTGTGGGCCACACGCTCATTTACATTAGATGTTTAAGATTCGAATGGGTATTGCAATAAGAGCGACGTTCTATACCAAGTTATCTGCGGTGTATTCTAATTTTATCTGCTCTGCAGTTCATAAAGGCCAGTTTTATGCAACTATCTAAAACTTGCCAACAATGTGGGGGAAGACACCTGCACTGACAAGTAAGTGGTGATGATAATACTGCCAGTCCTATCTTTTGGCTTCACTCTCCTCTTAGTGTTCTTGGAACATTTACAGAGATGCATGAAAAATGTGCTAAAATGCACACCACGCTTGTGGTGTCATTATTTCTTAATGCGGGTAACAGTCGTGCATGAGGCTCAATGTCAAAAAAAGGAGCAGGAACTTCTTTGGCACAATTGTTGCACATAAGGCAGTCCATTCAACTGAATGGGCTGCCCTATGCTGTCACACAAAAAATGTGCAAAAAGCACACAAAAATTGATACGTTGCACAACTGTAAATGGGGCGTTAGTGCTGGGCTTATTAGGTGGTGAGGCTGCTTCAGCTGTGAGTCATTGACCACACCCAGCCTCACTTGTAAGACTTGTAAAGCCTCGTACACATGATCAGAAAATCGTCTGAAAAATACTTTTTGTCCTTCGAAGCGATCGTACGATAATCTGATCGTTGGAACATGGCTTTCGACAGCTGACCACAACAGTTTCTCTGAAATTATCTAAAGGGACAAACGCAAATTTTTTTTTATGATATCAGAACTAATTTTTCTTGTATGATATCAGAACTAATGGTTTTCGTTTAACCCGTACAGTTTTTTTGTCCGAAAATACAACACAAATACAATACAGTCATTACATCACTTCCGAAGTTCTTTGCTGTCATATGAGAATTTTCGTAAATTGAGTAACTTCTTCATTTTTGATATGGTGACTAGCATGCAAAAAAAAAAAAAAAGGATGATCATTTGTCTGATATTCTCATCGTGTGTACACGGCTTAAGGGTTGAGTGTGAACATGGGGCACTGCAGGCATCTTTTCATCCACTCAGAAGCTCTGCCATCGATAGTCTGCAACTTGGGCAGCTGCTGGGGATTCTCTTGAACTGCAGTGGATGCAGAACAATCAGGCTGTCTATGTTGCTGACGTCAATGATGTCAGTTTCTTTTTCAAAGTCTGCTGTCCTGTATGATGTTTCTAATGGTGTTTTCTGTGCCACAGAGGAAGGAATGGACATGGGATGAAAGTAAGATGCTGCTGATGCACGACCCTGTCTACAGGTAAGAAATCTTCCTCACCCCCAGTCCCACCTATGGCCAAATCCAATTACCCAATACTTAGAGCAGTCTTATTGCTGTGTACACCATCATTATCACAATACACCAAAACAAACCCAGTGTAGTGGTCGCTTACCCATGAAATTTTTCTCTTTCATTCATTGAACACACCTCTGATTTAGATTATCACCATTTAGGTATATTGCCAATTGCAGGGGTTTAACACTAGCCGCACTAAAAGGATCCTAAAAGGACCTGGGGGGCAGTTCCTGCTAGTGGCCAAAACCCCCATCCACAGTAAAGACATGCAGTTATTAGTCTAGTTTCACAAAGATAGTACACATAACTTTCCTGTTAGAAATTCAAAGATTCTTTGGTTTCTTCAAGCAATCTGCTGGCTGGATCTCAGGTAGGGCTATATAGATTTTGGTAAAACCCTCAGTTGCAGCTATCAAGCAAATACAGTTTGTTCCATGCAGGATTGGCTGCACCAGCCCAGTTTCCAAACAGGCAGCCTGTAGGTTTTTTACCCTAAGGGAACACATATGACTGACCAAACTGCTGGTTTGTAACAGTGCCTTCCTTACAGGCCTACAGCACCTCAACTCCAGATGCTGGTGCTCTGCAGTGCAGAGAGCTTTGTGGCTCCTGGCAAGTGTGTTGCTGAAGGTGCGTTGAGTAGATTCTATCTGCTCCTCTCCCTTTTATACCCCATCCCCTCCTTGCTCTTTTCTGTGTTGTCTAGGGGGGTAATAACAAGATGTTTGGAGGCTTCACTGTTAGTATAGAGGTTACCAGCTAGGGTCACTGTGCTTTTGCAGCATATACCCCTTTAAGACACAGGTGTATGGCGGGTAGTGCAGCCAAATGCTTCCCTGTAGTGGGGAACTACTGGAGCTATTGTGGCACTCTGTTTGCTTTTGGGGCATCTACCCCTTTAAGACATGCCTGTCTAGCCATGACAGAGCTAAAGCTGAGTGCCACCATGTGATGCATGCTCAAGAACCTCCTACCTAATTTACCATCTGAGCACATGTTCCTTATATACAATGGTTGCTATCATAGTAAAGGGGGATGTGGGCATTTTAATTTTTTTTATTATTTATTTTATTTAAAACTTTTTTACACTTTTATTTTAATCAATTTTATTGCTATCACAAGTGATCCCTTGGGCAATGACAGGTACTCTTTACTGAGAGATCTGGGGTCTCTTAGATCCCAAATCTCTCCTCTTCCCCAGTAATGGCTTGTAAACATCAAACTGGAAGTGACTAAATCCTCATCATTCTGTTTGTTATATTACAGAGGGTAGGCGGATATGGATGTACCTTCCTCCCCTCTCTCTTCACAAGAACACCAAGCTGTGGTAATCCTGGCTCCCTGATAGCATAAGAGAGCTGGTGAAGGCAGCGGGTGTGGGGTGCTCTTCTGCATCTTGTAGAAGTGATCAAGCGGCTGTAGCCGTACCCGTACGTCCTATGGGGTGAAGTGGTTAAAGATCCTACAGATAAGCATTAATAGACTTCCTGTTGTTGATTGTAGAGGGCCCATTAAAGGGCCCTGCAGTGCTGACTTCTACGATCTGGCAAACCATTGTACAAGCGTATGCTATCAAGCCGTGAGAACTACCATTACACACTCTACTGGGTGGTAATTGCATCCTAGGCTGTCATTGGACCTCAATTTCACAGGATTGTAAGGCGACCACTTGGACATATATTCATACATTCACCAAATGTCACAAGGTGGATCTAGCAACATCAGCCAATGTCTGTTCTGAGCATAAAGTTTTGCAGGTAGCAGTTTGACTGGCCTGTACCAATTTTCTTTAAGGCAGTTAGTGTGTGTTTTTGTTCCTATTACAGTATGTACCCGTCCCATTGTGGCACTGCTTTGGAAAGTTCCAGTTGGTGATTATCCAAAGAAGAGCAGTGTGCTTTAAAGGAAAGAGAAAATTAGATTTTGTGTACTCGCTGTAAAATCCTTTTCTCTGCATTCATGGAAAGACACAGCACCCGTCTCTCTAGCTTGCTGCTGCGTCATGTATAAATTCTTTTCATTTTGCTATTTGCACTGTGGAGTGTCCACAGCTGTGGAGGGAGTTTTGGCTACCAGCAGGGGTTGCCCCCTGAGCTGTCTTTTGTATTTAGTGCACCAAATGCTGCAGGTGGCGATTATACCCAGTTGGTGTTCACCTAAAGCAGAGCTATTTCCTCCAATGAACACAGAGTAAAGGATTTTAAACTAAGTAAAAAAAAGTTTATCAAAAACGTTTTCATCCTTCCAGTTACAAAATGTCTGCTTTACTTTATTTGTGATTTATTGTTAAGCAATATCTATGATGGCAGAAGTTGTTCTGAGGGAAAAGATAATACAATACACACCAATCTAGAACAGACTGTATAGCCCCCAATGGGGTACTTCCTACTGTGTCACGTAATTCCAGGAACCACATATGTATTGTCCCGAGTCCTGGTCTGGGAAACTGTCATTGCAATAAACTTTAAAAAGGTATTATGGGGATGTTATTGACACTAACAAATAGAATGTGTAACCAGATGCACAGTATTTCTTATTCTTTATTTTTATTTTTTTTATTATAGACACTCCTTATTTATTTTGCTCTTATTCTCTATACAAAGAGAATAGAATTTTGATTAGTGTACTTTGACTTTAAGAAGGAAGAACTGTATTCTGACAGCAGCAACTAATGCAGGCCGAAGATGGGTCGAAAATCGGCCGATTTTTCGGCCGAAAATAAAATCGGCCGATTTTCGGATCGTTAGTGGGCGATTTGGTCGGCCGTTTTTCGGTATTTTGGCCGTTTTTTTTTTTCGGTAAAGTTGGAAAAAAATCGGCCGATTTTGCCGATCGGCCGATTTTCGCGGCAATTAGTGGGCGAATCGGCCGATTTTTTACCGATAAAAAAACTGCGCATGAGCAGTGACCTGCAAGAGGAAGACAAAAAGAAGAAGAGGAAGAGGATGAAGAAGAAGAGGATGAAGAAGAAGAGGATGAAGAAGAAGAGGATGAAGAAGAAGAGGATGAAGAAGAAGAGGATGAAGAAGAGGATGAGGATGAAGAAGAGGATGAGGATGAAGAAGAGGATGAGGATGAAGAAGAGGATGAGGAGGATGAAGAAGAAGAGGATGAGGAGGATGAAGAGGAGGATGAGGATGAAGAAGAAGAGGAGGAGGAGGATGAGGATGAAGAAGAGGAGGATGAGGATGATGAAGAAGAAGAGGATGAGGAAGAAGAAAATGAGGATGAAGAAGAAGAAAATGAGGAGGATGAGGATGATGATGAAGAAGAAGAGGATGAGGATGATGAAGAAGAAGAGGATGAGGAAGAAGAGGATGAGGATGATGAAGAAGAAGAGGATGATGAAGAAGAAGAGGATGATGAAGAAGAAGAGGATGATGAAGAAGAAGAGGATGATGAAGAAGAAGAGGATGATGAAGAAGAAGAGGATGAGGATGAGGAAGAAGAGGATGAGGAAGAGGATGAGGAAGAAGAAGAGGAAGTAGGATGAGGAAGAAGAAGAGGAAGTAGGATGAGGAAGAAGAAGAGGAAGTAGGATGAAAATAAGAATAATTCCAGTCCAGCAAAAAGTGTATCTGCAGAGAGCTCCGCTATTTCTGACAGTTCTCTGACAGTTCTTTGACATTTACAGCGGTTGAAACATTGTATCTATTTGTTTCAGAATAAAAACATCTGTATCCTAAATGGAAATAAATAGATACAATGTTTCAACCGCTGTAAATGTCAAGGAACTGTCAGAAATAGCAGAGCTCTCTTCAGGGACACTTTTTGCTGGCTGTAGAAGGGATGAAAATCGGCCGATTTTTTTTTACCATTGATGGCAACGTCGGCCGCTTGAACGACCGAATTTTCGTTTTTTAAAAGAAAAATCTGCCGTTTTTCTCCCCATCTATGGCCTGCATAAGTCAGTAATTTTCTCACATGGATCACTGTATAACAAAATGTGTCAAACAATGTATAACAAAAATTAAAAGAACATTCGATTTTGTACTTACTGTAAAATTATTTTCTTGGAATCCATTGAGTTACTTAGGAGAAAGGGACCCTGGCAACAAAAAAGGCCGTCGACCAGCACAGAATAACACTATTATCATTCCTCAGTTTTGTAGCAAAGTAGTGCATAATTAAAAATAAAGGGGAAAGACCTGTGTTCCTCAATGGACTCCAAGAAGAGGATTTTGTGTCATTGAGAGACACAGACATCTCATAGAATTTAGACGTTTAGTGTATCCAAAAGCGGTCCAACAGAGGTCTTGGCAACATAGTAACAAAGGCTAACAGGCTCAAGAAAGACAACAAAAAAACAGGGACTGGTATAAGGTAAAGCCTGAAAATGTGACTGGTACAACTTAAAGAAGAACTCCCAATTCAGTTTTTTAGTGTTCTGTCTCCCAGAGGACAAAGTATATGTAGTACTTTACCCCATGCTCCTATGTGCTTTTGTTTGGGCTCCTTTTCCCTGTGACCATCCAATAATGTAGCTAGCAAGATGGACAGCTGCTTGCTAAGTGGAACTTGTCTTGATTTCAAACACTTGCCCGAGACAAGCAGTGTAAAATGGAAGGGGATGGAGGGGGCATAGTTGCATATTTAGTTTGGTTGAAAAAGGACACAAGTCCATCTAGCTCAACCAAATAAAAAGGAAAAAAAAAATTATACCATCCTATATACAAAACCCTATACCCAGAAGTGATCCAGAGGAGGGCAAAAAAATACCCCAGCAAAGCATGAACCAATTTCCTCCAGCAGGGGAAAAAAATCCTTCCTGATCCCCCAAGTGGCAGTTACTACCTGGATCAACTTTCCCTATATATGTTAGTATCCAGTTATTTTATGTGCATTTAGGAAAGAATCCAGGCATATTTTTAAAGCAATTTACTGAGCTGGCCCAGAACCAGCTCTTGAGGGAATCTATCCCACCTTTTCACAGCTCTCACTGTTAAGAAACCTTTCTGTATTTGGAGATTAAATCTCTTTTTCTCCAGAAGTAAAGTGTGCCCCCTTCTCCTCTGAGATAACCTTAAAGTGAATAACTCTACTCCAAGTTCACTACGTATATGAACCATGTATGTATTTATATATATACATGATCATATTACCCCTTAATCTCCTCTTCTCAGGATAGAATAAATTCTATTCCTCCTGTACAACCTCGTTGCTAGGCTTACAAACCATGTAGGGACGTGGGACAAAGTACCTAATGTGCTTTGTCTAACAAAGGCCGGTCAGAACACTGAAAACTATTGAAGTGTAATTTCTCCCTTGGGAAAACATGAAAAGAGAACAGCACAACTGAAAAAAGCTTGCCCACTCACCTGAGGACACTAGCAAAAACTGAGGCATGACAGTTGTGGGCCAGAGTTGCCAGTGTCCATTTCTTCTATAGGCAGCAGTATAACAGGACAGTCGAGAGTTGTAAAGAATTCCTATGTCCCTCAATGGACTATAAAGAAAAAGGTTATCTTAGCAAATGAGGTAAATTATTTCAGTATGTTTCAATCAATAACTTCCCCCAGCTGTGAGTTATAATAGATTTATACAGCTTGTTACCATGTTATACCCTAAATATTGGTGTAACATGGTAAGAAAATTGAAGTTAGTCTTTAATCCTATCACTGCCACTGATGTATGTCATGCATTGGCAGCAGCGAGGTGGAGTGTAACATCAATGGTGGCTTGTGTAAACCGGACAAACCAACCGCCCACATGCTTTAGGAACATTTGTCCCCTCATCATGTTTCCCAGGTCCAGCGCACCTGTCGGTCGACACAAGACCAGCATGGCGGGTGCCACCAGGTGGAGGGGAATTAGACCAGCAAACACCTGTTCGCTGATCTCCCCTACCTTTAGAAGAACCCAAAAGTGGTGTGAAATGTCAATTACCTGTCCTGCTTCTTTGATAGCTTTAATGGAGGGCAGGTGACACATCGGGGATCTAGAAGACTCCTGATGTCTCATTAAAGATAACTTGTCGCCAAAAAAAATGATCATATAAGGGACTTTTGTCCACTATGTGATAACAAATGAAGTTTAGTGGCAAAAAAATAAAATAAAAAATAAAATTATGCCCAAGTACCTAAATAAAGTTTAGTGGATAAAAGAAATATATTGAAATTGATATTCAATATATTGCATTTGTGTGCCCTAAAATTAAAGTAGAGCTATAGGCAAACACATTTTTTTCATTTTGGATAGCGTAAGGGAGAGCAATAACCCCATTTGGTTTTTTTGCTATTTCTGTCCCATTGGGAGATTTACTCACTTCCTGTCCCATAGCCAAAACAGAAAGTGAGAGGAAACCCCACAAACTAAGGCAATTCCCGTAGGTCACCAGAACTAGTGCCCCTATCCAAAGATTTCCCCTCTATTACTTTTCTGGGCACAACCCAAAATGTGGGATTTTCTTTTACTTTCACTTTCAATGACAATGGTAAACAGGACAACTAGAGAGGGTGAATCTCCCCCCACCGGTTTACAGCCAGCAATAAAAATCTAATAGGTTTTCTAATCCATCTCCACTCTATAAAGTCAACACTTTTTTTTCTAGTTTTGTAGTTATACTTTAACTTTAGTGTGTTTTTTTTTTTACAGAAATTTTGCACTCAATAAACCATAGCATGAATATTCTGTGACATAAAAAATTGGAACACTATTGTATTCTGCAGGTGTCTGCTTTCAGAAATTACATACTGGGGGGAAGGGGGGGGGGGGTTAACTAATCTTCATGCCTAAAATTATTTTTTTTTTTACGTGTGCAAAAGAACCAATGCTAAAACAGCTGTGGCAGCAAAAGCGGGTAATTTATTTATTTATTTATTCTCAATTTGTTCTATTCTCAGTCTGATTGGTGGAGTTTGTTTTCCCTATCGAATATTGCCCTCCTACCAGTCAACAAACAAACCTGTGTCTGTTTGCCCTATATTGGCAATATATCCACTGGAGCATTTGCGTTTTGCAGGGCAGAGTAGGGACTGGCCAGAGAAATATTACTTTGAAGCAACTGGCCAGCTTAAACATGTATTCCAATGTATGTAAACAAAAATAAAATCCTGTTTTTGTGCAGAGGGTCCTAAAAAATATTTTTTTAGTATTCCCAGAAGTGTGTCACAAAGTCAGATGTGTGCAGGAGAATACTTTCCCCCAAGGGTGTGTGCTCATCATTATTCATTTAGGCAGTTATTTCTGTGACTTCCAGTTTATTGCCCTGCACCAAGATACATCTTTAAATTGACAGTCTTGCCAATAGTCAAAAACTTTAAAAAAAAGAGATTTTGGGAGGTGTTCACAGCTTGCTGCGAGATTATTGCATAGAGGGTTAAATTTGGATTTAAGCTGCATTCTGATGAGCGGCTAGTTGGCAGTGTGGCAGTTGCTGAGTGCCAGCATAATTTCACCCAATTCCAGAATATGATCATATTCTATTTCCAGCCTGGCTCAGATCACTGCTGAATGTTTAATCTCCTCGCCCCTCTTCCAGGCTGTGCTGAATATTCATGACGGAAACGCCATTTACAGGATGACAGGCAAGCTGAAAAGTTTTTTTCTTTCTTCCTGCAGGATATTCTACGTTTCACACGACTCACAGGATCTAAAGATATTCAGCTATATTGCCCGGGACGGTGCCAGCAACACTTTCAAATGTAATGTCTTCAAATCCAAGAAGAAGGTGAGTGCTACAAACATGGACTCCAGATTTTTCCTTGTGTGCAGGGGAAGCCACCAATCAGATTCATTGTCTGGTTTGCTGTCAGGCAAAGCAGATTGCTCTTCTTTCAGACATTGATAATAACATGATGCTGCCAAGATGATTCTTTAAGAATTGCATGCGATCAGTCGCAGCCAATGTCATGAAGTGTTTGTAGTGAAGAGACTCTTCACATTGTATCAGTTGGCACTGTGAAGAATTTTAGGAATCAACATGGATCTTTTTACCAGTAAATGGCTTTAACCATGAATAAAATGTTAGGTATTGCTATAGTTCACTTAAAAGGCCATTAATCCTTTTTAGAAAACATTGCTTTGCTCTTTGTGATTCTATTTGTCTTATATTTAGGGTGCTGTGGCCTGCATAGTGGCAGCCGTGTAATTATATTCTCAACAAACAACATTTTCTTCTCTGCCTCTCTCGGCAGAGCCAGGCCATGCAGATTGTGCGGACTGTCGGACAGGCTTTTGAAGTGTGCCACAAAATGAGCCTTCAGCACGCCCAGCAGAACGCAGACGGACAGGCGGATGGGGCCAGTGACAAGTCTCTGGAAGAGGCCAAACTGGAAGGTAGCTGGAGACAAAAGTACAATAATGCATTGTGCTCAGCTGGAAGAACAGCTGACAATTGTATTGTGCGCCTCTTAAACTATCTAAATGACAATCACATCCTCACTGACTGCAGCCAAACAAAATGACAAATGGCAATATATGGGCTTATTTTAGGTCTGTTAATATTCCTCAGCCATGCATGTAATCCATAAATTTATATGTAAATGAGCAGCGCTCCCTTTGTCCTTGTGTAATTGCTCATTCAGTGTTCAGCTTGCTAATCACAGCCGGAAAAGGGAGAGTTAATGGCAGGTTGGGAGGATCTTGCTGAAGAAGCAGATATTTTGACACCTGATACAGTTAGAAATGTTTTATACTTGATGCAAATTCCATGCAAATGAAGCTGCGGGCGGATTAGTATTCTGTGTGTGGTGACAATTTATTAAAGCCTTTTTTTCTCTTATTTTTTTTATAATCTTTTCTACTTATAATAGGGCGACAGCTGACAGGAGCAGAAAATAAAGATACACAAGAAGCTGATGGAAATCTGAATAGTGCCGCCGCAGAGAAGAGAACCTGTGAACGTGCCGTGTCTGCACCAGACTTGGGCCTTGTCAAATGTCTGCCAGTGCTAAAAGAACAAAATGGCCAGGTAACACATTAACAAAAGGATTCTGGGTACTCACAGTAGACATTGGCAAACCAGAGTAAACTTTTTTACATTGGTCTACAAAAGTTATAATTATTATAGCAGCTCCGGACTGTTGCAGTATTCATGTAATCACATTCAACAATTATTATTTCAGAAATTATATTGGATAGTGACATGGAGTGTATGGTAGTGGACATAAGGTGACAGACATAAAAATCTCACACTATCTGCATAGTGACAGCAATAACTTTAATGTCACTGGTGATACTGACTGCCTGAGCTCAAATGTAAGAAAGAAAGTAAATCTGTGTGAGTTACTTTACATGCCTTTTATTTGACGATGTGATGTTTTTTGTTTTGTTTTTTTTTTAAACTTGGTTTTAGTGTGTAAAAGGCATGTCAGGTATACATGGCAATAATCAAGCAATCGGTGTACAAAATGAGCAGTGATACCATCATAAGATGAATGCAGTCTCCAACAGTACAAACGTAATATAAAGTCACATACCCCATTATAAGTAGTACAATCATGGCAATAGTATCTGATGCACACTAACTGCAGGTATAGATATATAAGAAGCCATTTAATCATGGTTTTATACAACTCAAAACCAGCCAATTGGCAGAAACATCCTGCACATCAAAGAAAAAAGGTACAAAAAAACGGAAAGAACTCGGCATGTACCAAAATAAAGTGCATTAACAGAAAAAGTTAATTTACCTATATCTGGGAAGAGAGGTAGGTCATTGGGCAAGGTAGCACTCAATAAAGAAATATCGATTTCCCAGTGGTGAGATATGGATAAACATTAGGCCAATAACAGAACAATTCCTCATATGGGGTCAGATATCAGAGGTAATAAAGCCAAGGGCCCCAAAGTTTATAAAACTTTTGGGACATCCTCTAGGTTCATACGTCAATTTGTACAAAGGTAAGGTATGATCAATAACCTTCTTCCATAGTCCAATATGTAGTGTCTCTGTACGGGTCCAATTAAGCACAACTGTCTCGCGGGCATAATAAAGCAACAGATGAAGGAAGTGTTTGGAAATGGCAGACATTTCTAAATCTTTAAATATTCCCAACATGCACCATTTAGGACAACAAATATTAGGGAGGTCGAAGGTGTCAGCAATAACTGCCGTCACCTGCGGTCAAAAGGGTCAAATCCTCTTACAGCTCCAAACGATATGTAGAAAGTCACCAGGCTCACTTTAACATTTATGACAGATAGGAGTATCTCTCTTATGCATTTTAAACAAACAGGCCGTAATGTAATACACTCATTGCAGATAGTGGAACTGAATAAGCTTCTCTTTAGCCGAAATCACTGTCCCCCGAGTGTGAATTAAACAACTCTTGCCAGTTTTTTGAGCTGAGATCAGGGATATCTCCCAACCATTTGTTCTGCATTTTCAATAGGTAGGAGTCAGGTTTACCCATAAGCAAAGAATAATAGGAAGATATCAAGCTCCTATGGTCTGGACAAAGGACGGCCCGTTCAAGTGTCGAATTAGTAAGGAGAACATTACGAAGGCCAATTTGTGCTTCCGCAGCATGCCTGAGTTGTGCATTATAGAAGGACAAATGCATTGGAATACATAACTCCTGGCACCATTGCACAAAAGATTTGAACGTGCCCCCCTCATACAGTTGGTGTAGATAAGTTAACCCTTGTCTTGCCCATAATTGACCACAAGTAAGAGAAGAAAAATGTGATAAGCTTGGATTATGCCACAGTGGTTGGTTAGGGGAACAAATATGATCTTGTTCAGCTAAGGAGATAGAACACTGCTTATAAATATGGAGGGATACATGAAGAATAGAAGTACCCTTAGTAACATGTAAGGATTGTCTAAATCAGTGTTTTTCAACCTTTTTTGTGCAAAGGCACACTTTTTTCATGAAAAAAATCACGAGGCACACCACCATTAGAAAATGTTAAAAAAAATTACCTCTGTGCCTATATTGACTATATATAAAGTAATTCTCTTGAATAGTAATCAAACACAAAGAAATTATTTTATAATTACTTTATTATGAAATAATAAAGTATTCTCATAATTGTTCATATTTCTGTTGACTTACTCAGTGCGAAACCTGGGCCTGTTTGGCTGAACACAAAGCTGATATTCTGGCAGGAATCGAAGAAAGACACACACGTAGCTCTTCGTCAACAGCTCTCAGTCTCTCTCTGTCTTTAGTTTTTATAGCAATCAGGCTTGAAAAGCTCATCTCACACAGATATGTAGTGGAAAATGGGAGCAATGTCAAAATAGCTTTGTTTGCCAGAACGGGGAACTCCTTGGCAGTATCCAACCAAAAACTGTCCAAAGGTAGATCAGCAAATCTTAGCTTGAAACTACGATTTTGTCTCAGTTCAGTTAGTTCCTCCTGCTCCTGTAAAGTCATGTCCTTTCCACCAACTGATGCTGAGCTATAAGGGTCCCTAACCCAGTCAAGGCATTCAGTGGAGACTGAAGAGAAATAAAATGACAACTTCTCCTCGAGAGTTTTTAAATGTTTAACTATTATCTCACCCAGTGCAGCAGTGTGAACACCTTGCCATTGCTTGGTGAGTGTGAACATTTCAAGATTGCCACTTTCCACGTGTTGATGCCAGAGTTGCACCTTTGAACGGAATCCATTTATTTTATCTGTACTTGTAAGCAGATTTTCATTTCGGCCTTGCATTCGTGTGTTCAGCTCATTCAGATGATGAAAAATATCTGCCAGGTATGCCAGCCTTGCACACCACTCATCACTTGCAAGCAGCTTTGCGTAATCTGACCTCTCATTTGTCAGAAACACTTTAAGTTCCTCCCGCAGCTCATACACACGAACCAAGACCTTGCCACGCGACAACCACCGGACCTCCGTATGAAACAGCAAGGTTTTATGCTTCGCTCCCATCTCCTCACACAAAGCTGCAAACATGCGACTTTTCACGGGTCGTGACTTTACAAAGTTTACCATGCGCACAACATCATCCAACACAGGAACTAGGTCTGCTGGTAAAGTCTTGGCTACGAGGGCCTCACGGTGTAAAAAACAATGCGTAACAATCACATCTGGATTTCTTTCCTTCACTCTGCTTACAAAGCCTTTGGTGCGCCCGACCATGGCTGCAGCTCCATCGGTGCAGACACTTGTGCAGTTTTCCCACTTAAGTCCTCCTTGTTCAAGGTATTCTGATGTGACCCTAAAAATTTCTTCTCCTGTTGTTTTTTCTGGCAATGCCTTGCAAAAAAAGAAGTTTTCTCTAATTGCATCACCATCCACAAAACGCACATTGGCCAAGAGTTGAGCATGTCCACTGATATCAGTAGACTCGTCAAGTTGCAATGCAAATTTCTCACTGATACGGATCTTTTCCAAAACCACACTTTCTATGTCTGCAGACATGTCATTAATACGTCTGGAAATTGTGTTGTCTGAGAGAGGGACTTTGTCTATTTCCTTAGCTGCTTCAGGTCCGAGCATCTCCTCTACAATAGCTTTGCAGGCGGGAAGTATTAATGTCTCTGCCACAGTGTGCGACTTTTTTGACTTGGCTATAAGTTCAGCAACTTGATAGCTAGCTTTAAGAGCTCTTTCATTTACCTTTGTGGTTTTTCTCATGAAAGTTGCCTGTTTCTCCGTGTTTTCACGCAGGTGAACAAAAAAGTCTGCATTCTTGTTTTGAAGCGAAGGGTGTTTCGTTTGGAGATGGCGTTTAAGTTTACTTGGGACCATAGCACTGTTAGATAGCTTTTCACCACACACCACACACAGTGGAGTTGGTTTCTTTGCATCTCCGGTGAAAGTAAATCCAAATGAAATATAGCTTTCGCTATATTGCCTTGTGCCAAAGAATTTCCTTGAGCTAACCATCTTTGCTTTCTTTTGATCCCCACTCATACTTGGGCTCTTATCTGGCTCCGAATTTTGTTCAGAGTCCAGTTCTTTCCTTTTCAAAAATTTGTCCATCACTGCAGTATCTGTTCCTGTCTCACTGTCACTCAGTACTTACTGCGCTTGTCTCCTCCAGATAGCCGCTGTCCGTCACACTCAGCACTCCATCCAGATCCATCAGTCAGTGCTCTTCTTCTCCTGTCTCCTCCAGATCCATCACTCAGCGCTCTTCTGTGCTGCGTCCGCGATAATCCTCCAGAGTCCAGATCCTTCGGTGCTCTTCTGCGCATCGGCGATCTACTGCGATGTCTTCTCCTGTCAGTGTAACAGTGACACCGGAGCTATTTATAGTCCGTAACATGTGTTTCGGCTCACAAATAGACCAATCATTACAGTGGTGGGCAACCTTTTTTTTCAACTGAGCCAAATCTCGCCAAAACCATGATTGAAATTTATTTTGAGAGCCACATTTTTAAAACTGAAAATACATCTCCCATATAGTAATTCATCCCCCATAGTAATTCATCCCCCATATAGTAATTCATCCCCCATAGTGTAATTCATCCCCCATAGTGTAATTCATCCCCCATAGTAATTCATCCCCCATAGTAATTCATCCCCCATATAGTAATTCATCCCCCATATAGTAATTCATCCTCCATATAGTAATTCATCCCCCATAGTAATTCATCCCCCATATAGTAATTCATCCCCCATAGCAATTCATCCCCCGTATAGTATTTCATCCCTCGTATAGTATTTCATCCCCCGTATAGTATTTCATCCCCCGTATAGTATTTCATCCCCCATATAGTATTTCATCCCCCATATAGTATTTCATCCCTCATATAGTATTTCATCCCCCATATAGTAATTCATCCCTCATATAGTATTTCATCCCTCATATAGTATTTCATCCCCCCATATAGTATTTCATCCCTCATATAGTATTTCATCCCCCCATATAGTATTTCATCCCTCATATAGTATTTCATCCCTCATATAGTAATTCATCCCTCATATAGTATTTCATCCCCCCATATAGTAATTCATCCCTCATATAGTATTTCATCCCCCCATATAGTATTTCATCCCCCCATATAGTATTTCATCCCTCATATAGTAATTCATCCCTCATATAGTATTTCATCCCCCCATATAGTATTTCATCCCCCCATATAGTATTTCATCCCCCCATATAGTATTTCATCCCTCATATAGTAATTCATCCCTCATATAGTATTTCATCCCTCATATAGTATTTCATCCCTCATATAGTATTTCATCCCCCATATAGTATTTCATCCCCCCATATAGTATTTCATCCCCTCATATAGTATTTCATCCCTCATATAGTATTTCATCCCCCCATATAGTATTTCATCCCTCATACAGTAATTCATCCCTCATATAGTAATTCATCCCCCATATAGTATTTCATCCCTCATATAGTATTTCATCCCCCCATATAGTATTTCATCCCTCATATAGTAATTCATCCCCCCATATAGTATTTCATCCCCCCATATAGTATTTCATCCCCCCATATAGTATTTCATCCCTCATATAGTAATTCATCCCTGATATAGTAATTCATCCCCCATATAGTATTTCATCCCCCCATATAGTATTTCATCCCTCATAAAGTAATTCATCCCTCATATAGTATTTCATCCCCCACAGTACTATTCCCCCCCCCCCCTTCTAGTAAGCCAAGTCCCCCGTGTCAATTCACTTACCTTTTGCGTTCCTCTCGCTGTCTTCCCGCGCCGTTCGGGTCTTCAGGGCGGACTGTGAGAGGAGCCTAGCTCCCCTCCCCTCACGTTCGGCACGCTGCCCCGCCTACACACATCCTGACAGCCACATCCGCAAGCCGGATTAAAAGGTCCGCGCGGACTTTTGGGGCTGCCAACCGAGAGGAGGCAGGGGAGCGGCCGACCGAGAGGAGGGAGGGGAGCAGGCGCCCGGCACACAGAAGAGCCGCATTAGACTGGGTAAAGAGCCGCATGTGGCTCGCGAGCCGCGGCTTGCCGACCACTGAATCATTAGATTCTAATGATTGGTCTATTTGTGAGCAGAAGCCACATGTTACAGATGAAATTGGAATTTTTCCCACGGCACACCAGACAATATCTCACGGCACACTAGTGTGCCGCGGCACAGTGGTTGAAAAACGCTGGTCTAAATAACAAATTGGATAAGGCTTCATAGGAGGAGAATATAGCAGCCTCTGTTGCATTTGCAGCTTTGGTCAGCTGCGGAAACAACCACCAGTGTATGTATATGACTTGAGCAGTATAATATACCGTGTTCCAAATTATTATGCAAATTATATTTTTCTCATTTACCTAAATAATTGATGTAAATAACAGTCAGCATAATTCTCATGTTATAAACTATTAAGAGTACAATTTACATTTTATTAAACAAACCTCCTAATGATAACAGGATTTTTGTTAAACATAAAAAACTTACAATGCACTGTTCCAAATTATTACGCACAGTAAGTTTCAAAACACTTTATAGGTTGTAAAGAACTGAAAATTGTCATTTGTTGTGTTTGCAGCATATTTACTGAAATCAAAAGCTATTTCAACCAAACTTTTAACAACGTTTTAACTTTTTAAACATTTTAACAGGTCATGTTACATTGTAACATAGGATCCCTTATTTGATAGCAGCTTCACAAGTCTTGCATCCATTGAACTTGTGAGTTTTTGGACAGTTTCTGCTTGAATTTGTTTGCAAAATGTCAGAATAGCCTGCCAGAGCTGCTATTTGGATGTAAACTGCCTCCCACCCTCATAGTTCTTTTGCTTGAGGATGCTCCAAAGGTTCTCAATAGGGCTGAGGTCAGGGGAAGATGGAGGCCACACCATGACTTTCTCTCCTTTTTATCCCCATAACAGCCATTGATGCAGAGGTATTCTTTGCAGCATGAGATGGTGCATTGTCATTCATGAAGATAATTTTATTACGGAAAGCATAGTTCTTCCTTCTGTACCAGGGAAAAAAGTGGTCAGTCATAAACTCCACATACTTTGCAGAGGTCATCTTTACACCTTCGGGGCCCCTAAAGGGGTCGACCAGCTCTGTTCCCATGATTCGGGCCCAAAACATGACTCCACCTCCGCCTTGCTGATGTCACAGCCTTGTTGGAACAGGGTGGCCGTCCACCAACCATCCACTACTCCCTCCATCTGGACCATCCAGGGTTGCACGGCACTCATCCGTGAACAGGACTGTTTGAAAATTAGTCTTCATGTATTTTTCTGCCCAATGCAGCCGTTTCTGCTTGTGAGCATTGGTTATTGGTGGCCGACTAGAAGGTTTATGCACAGTTGCAAGACTCTGGAGGACTCTACACCTTGATGTCCGTGGGACTCCAGAGGCACCAGCAGCTTCAAATATCTGTTTGCTGCTATGTAATGGTATTTTAGCTCTCTTCATCCGATGCATGGATCTGGCAGAAATCTTCCTCAATGTGCCTTTATCTGCACGAACCCGTCTGTGCTCTGAATCAGCCACAAATCTCTTAATAGTGCGATGATCGTGAAATATCTAATGTTTTCATACCTCGTCCAAGGCATTGAACTATTTCACTCTTTTCGGCAGCAGAGAGATCCTTTTTTCTTCCCCATATTGCTTGAAAATGGTGCTCTGCTTAATAATGTGGAACACCGTCCTTTAGTAGTTTTTCCTTAAATGGGGCTCACCGGCCAATCTAATTATCACAGGTGTTCAAGATTGTTTTCAGTGATTAAAAGAGCCCTGACACACAATGCCACCCATGAGTTAAACTTAAAAACAAAATATTTAATCTTTGTGACACTTAAATAGAATTTGCATAATAATTTGGAACACTGTCTAATACAAGCTTAGATTAGGAAGCGCTAAACCTCCTCTATTAGTAGGTAATTGTGGAGTGGTCGAGGATACCCTGGTGGTTTAGGGTACCGCAAGAAGGGCGTAAGAAACGTCATCTTAAATAAGATCATCCTTCCCAATAAGGACAAGGGAAGCTTAATCCATTGAGAGACCTTAGTATGGAAGGAGATACAAGGTGCTAAATTATTGTCATAAAAGTTAGCCAGAGGGAGTTACATAGTTAGTCTGGCTGAAAAAAAGACAAAAGTCCATCCAGTTCACCCATTAAAAAAAAAAAAGTTATAATCCTATGCCCACAGTTGATCCAGAGAAAGGCAAAAAACCCAGCAAAGCATGATCCAATTTGCTCCTGCATGGGAAAAAAATCCTTCCTGATCCCCCGAGAGGCAATCGGATATTCCCTGGATTAACTTTACATATAAATGTCAGTATCCAGTTATATTCTGTGTATCCAAGAAAGAATCCAGGCCTTTTTTAAAGCAATCCACTGAGCTGGCTAGAACCAACTCTTGAGGAAGTCTATTCATTTTTACACCTTTTACTGTGAAGAAACCTTTCCGTGTTTGGAGATTACATTTCTTTTCCTCCAGATGTAAAGAGTGCCCCCTTGTCCTCTGTGATGACCTCAGGGGGAATAACTCTACACTGAGTTCACTATATGAACCACTGATGTATTTATACATGTTGATCATATTCCCCCTTAATCTCCTCTTCTTAAGAGAGAATAAATTCAGTTCCTCTAATCTTTCCTCATAGCTGAGCTCCTCCATGCCTCTTATCAGTTTGGTTGCCCTTCTCTGTACTTTCTCCAGTTTCCCAATATTCTTTTTGTGAATCGTGTCCAAAATTGAACTGCATATTCCAGACGAGGTCTTACTAATGATTTGTACAGGGGTAATATATCTCTCTCTCTGGAGTCTATACCTGTTTTAACACAAGAGAGGATTTTGCTCGCTTTAGGAATCACAGCTTGGCATTGCATGCCACTATTAAGCTTTTGATCTACCAGAACTCCCAGATCCTTCTCCACCATTGATTCCCCCAGTTGTACCCCCCCTAGTATGTATGATGCATGCATATTCTTAACCCCCAAGTGCATAACCTTACATTTATCAACATTAAACCTCATTTGCCACATAGTTGCCCAATTAAACAGTGCATTGAGATCGGCTTGTAAGTTGGAGACATCCTGTAAGGACATTATTCCACTGCACAGCTTGGTGTCATCTGCAAAGACGGAAATGGTATTTCTAATTGAAGACCCTATATCGTTTAAAAATATATATTAAAAAGTAAGGGTCCCAACACTAAACCTTGGGATACTCCACTAACAACCCTAGACCATTCAGAGTATGAATCATTAACCACTACTCTCTGAATATGATCTTTTAGCCAGTTTTCTATCATTTACATATGGATTTTTCCAAGCCTGTAGCCTTTACCTTACACATTAGCTGTGAATGGGGAACTGTCAAACGCTTTTTCAAAATACAAGTATACCACGTCCACCACCACCCCTCTGTCCAAAGGTTTGCTCACCTCCTCATAAAAGAAATCAGATTTATTTGACAGCTCCTGTCTTTCATGAATCCATGCTGTCTGTTGCCTAAAATACTTTTTCCAGCAAGAACTCATCTATGTGGTCTTTTATTAAACTCTCCAGTATATTCCCAACTATAGAAGTTAAACTAGCAGGTCTATAATTACTTTGTAAAGATTTTGACCTTTTTTTAAATATTGGCACTGCATTGGCCCTATGCAAATCCAGTGATACTATGCCAGTCATTAAAGAGTCCCTAAAAATTAGAAACTTGAACCTCTATCCCCAGGTATCGAAATTTAGATGTGAGTTGTTGTGGGCAACTAGGAGACAAACAAAATGAGGGGATCTCATCTATGAGGAACAAATTGGACTTAGACCAGTTCACTTTGAAACCTGAGTATTGCCCAAACTGCTGAATTAGGGAAAGGACATGTGGTGCAGTGGTCTGAGGGTCCGAGATATACAATGTGGTCGGCATAAAGTAAAATTCGTTCTTCCAGAGTACCAGTTGGAATTCCCTGAGCCAGAGAGGAAGTCTGTAGTTCCACCAATGGTTCTATAGCGAGTGCAAATAGCAGAGGTGAAAGTGGGTAGCCCTGCCTTGTGCCCCAACATATTGGAAATGATTTAGAGATTAGACCATTAACCCTGGTACGAGCTCGTGGTTGGTTATACAAGATATGTATCCACATAAGGAACCCTTCCCCAAAACCATATTTCTGTAAAACCAAAAATATATAGAGCCATTCTATGGAATCAAATGCCTTGAGTATCAAGCGATATCATTGCCCTAGGGGAATCTGTGGCACCCGGCATCTGAAGATTAGTAAAGAGTCTATGGAGATTAGTATAAGTAGAGTACCCAGGAATAAACCCCATTTGATCGGACTTTGCCCGGTGGCAGCAGTCAGGATTAGTAAGGAAAGTAGCGGAGCCACCACAGCTCCTAAGCAGCACTGTTCACATCTTCGCTGCTGGCCACGCCCCCTGACAACGTGATCTTAAGCTTACACAAAAAAGCATTGTTGTGAAATTAATATTTTTCCCTTTCAAATGCACATTTAGCCTAATAAACCATTTTTCTCTTGAATTATTATGTATGTCCACTGGAATGGTTCCTTTTCCTGCACTTCACAGTAGATAGAGAAGTCACTGTTATCACCAGCCATATGGAGCAAAACCCAGGAGATAATATTTGTGAACTGACTTCTCATGCAAAGCACATCAAAAATTTAAAATATACATGAAGGCAATTATTTCAGCAGATTTGAGCCACAAAACAATTACATTGAAAAAAGACTTCCCTAATATTGGCAGTACACGGAAATGAACATGCAGCAAGTGTTTTGTGAAATGGTGCTATCTTTTGTAAGGGTTATGAGCTTTGGGAAGATCCATTTATTACAGCGGAGAAATGAGCCACATCATGTGCGACTTGAAAGTTGCTTGGTTTATTTATTTTGTCAGCGTCTATAGCGGAGATTTATGAGACGCTCTTTCATTTGTTTATGGCATTTCCAACCAATAAACCACTCAGGAGTAAATGGTCTCTAAATTAAGTGTGAGCGTCCTGTAAATTGGTAGGCTATAATTAACAGTCTGATATTGTCCTGTCACTGATTGTCCTTGCTGGCCTTTAGAGTTTTGGGGTTTTTTGGCTTGTGGAGTCCCCTAGTGGAAGGCTTCTTGCAATGACCGCAAAAAAGTAGCAGAACTGATGAATGAAAACTGAAGGAAAGATCCAGCAGCCAGTCAGATTCCATGCATCTTGATTGCTTGCTGATGACAAAAGCCTCAATTGTCACTTTTCTTAATGAGATGTGGGCAGGAATAGACTGCTGTGTGCAGCCATATGTGACTGACCACTCCAAAATCTGCAGATGCACCTACTTGCCTCTCATATTGCTCTCCATTACCCTGGAGTGGTCAGCTGCTTGTCATTTGTGTAACTTTCTTATGTAATGCCTTCTGGATTGGACATGATGTTAAATCCACTTTTTGCAGCTCTATTTCAGGAAGTATTTTTATTTCATGACTCTGAAGCATATACCCAACCCTCGCTGTCTGTGCTTTGATTACAGGATATTGAAAATTGTTCCGCCTACTCAACACTGTCCCAGAAATTTCATACCTCAAGCTGTGCTTCTTCTGTCTCCGTCCTCACCCCTCTGGCTTCACAGCACCGACTGCAGCTTCTACAGCACCAGCTTCTCCAACAGCAGCAACAGACGCAGGTGGCCGTAGCCCAGGTGAGTGCACGGTCTTTTATATGATACCAGACCTCCCAGACTGTATTAGACTGGGAGTTTTGCTCTCAGCTGTTTTAGGTGCAGAAAGAACAATGAAGCAGGTTAGGTGGAAACAATGTGATAAATTATGAGCCCATTTATGTTCAAATAAAGATTGTTGATGTAAAGCTATTTGGCTCTCGGGCATTAAGTTTTGCAGAGTAAATCTAATTTTGCATATGGGAGGTAAGGTTTCTGTCCTCTGAGCAACTAAAGCTTTAAAGATGAAATAGAAAATAATTATTAGGAGGATACCTTACTTTAAATTCCAACATCGATAAGAGACTTTTATATAGAAAAGCTTTAGGTATCAGAACTACATTTCATGAAAACAATTTTAAAAAAATGTTAATTTCTACATAAAATTATTTCTTTAAAGTGGAAGTAAACCCACTTTTATATCTTTGCCTGCAGGTAAGCCTATAATAAACCTTTCCTGTAGGTAAAATAAATATCTCCTAAACGTGCACTGTTTAGGAGATATTCACTTTTTTTGACAGCCGGCACATGTGCTCTGAAGGAACAGCATACCCACGCCATTCCTTGAGAGCACTGTGCCATGGCCAAGACTCCTCCATGTATGCGTGGGAGTGACGTCATCGTGGCTCAGCCAGTCAGACGGCTGGAGCTTCCGAACCCTGAAGAAAGACCGGGTGAAGATGAAAGCCTCTGCAGCGGGGACAGCGCACTGCTGGAGGGCTTCGTTTTAAGGTAAGTCCTTCATAATGTGCTAGTATGAGATGCATACTAACACATTATCACATTAACTTGCAGGGGATTTTTTTTTTTTTTTCTCAAGCTGGGGTTTACTACCGCTTTAATAGGCTAAATGGCCAAACAAAAGCAACACACTTGTATATAGCCCCTTATGTCCATGAATAGTCTATATAGTGATGCATATAGCAGGTTTGCATCAATTATTATTGGTATCTTGTCCTCAGAAGAACACCTAAGATAATTCAAAGTTGTATTTTTGTTTAAATCCTAAGAGAAAACCACGCAGGTGTATAATATCACAGCTTGGCCACCAAAACACAGTTCAGTCCCTGTGTAGGGATTAGACATGTGCAGTTTGTTTAATCCCCCTGACAGAACACAATAGCTCAGTGAGGAGATCACTGTACTAGGATCAAGTAGTACGAGCTCCTCAGTTTTTGTTTTTTTTTGTTTTTGCTCAGCCCGCTAGCTTGAGCGAAAAGCAACTTACTATGCATACCAGGCTTTAGGGTGGTTTAATTGGCATAGGAATATCTAACATATGCGCATAAAGCTCTTTGTAAGCTGTGAAGCAGCCATGAAGTACATCACCCAAATCCAGGTATAGAGTCATGTGAAAAAGTATATACACCCCATGGAAATTGTTGACTTGTTCAACATCTTTGAATGATCATTCTTCATAAGGTTAACATATTTTCAAAATGAAATACGGGCACAGCTTACTGACCATGCCAACTATTAACGACACCCACAAAATCACACCCCCACTTTTTACATGCCCTCAAACAATTGGTCACAGACTTTTGCTACAAGAAACAGAGTTTAAGGACAAACCAATTTCAAATAAGAGGCACCAGGATATGCATGCATAGTTAGGAGAGGACACTTAAATAGTATGAAGAAGAAAACTTCTGGAGGCATGGCAATAATGTGGGTGTTGTTTTCTAGTATTACACTTGTAGTGTGAGAGTAAAACATGACCCAACATTTGTGTCATTGACAGCAATAGCCTCCTCCTGAGATCTAACAGCAAATGATCAAGTTAGTTGTAAAAGTTCCAATGGATGATCAGATAAGGTTGGCATCTGCTAACTGCAAGCAGTGAGATCTTGCCTACTAAACCACCTGCAGACATTGGAGTGTCCCCAGACCCTTAAGATGGCTAAACACCTCCTCTAACAAGCCCATCGATCTCTAATTGCAAATCGTCATCTAATTACAATAGATGATCCGATAAAGGTGTCATCAATTGCAATTGGGGGTAAGAGGGCAGCCTGCCAATAATGGGATGCCTGGCAACACTGCCAGAGCACCCCACATCCCATTTCCAATGGGTAGCTTTGGGGAATATGCAGCAAATCTGCTATTCTGCAGGAAAGACACACTTAGCCATAGAGAGACATGTGGCCTGAGCTGTGACAATAAATAATTGGGGAACATTCCGTGCACACAGGCAGCGGTGGTACATGGCACTGGCACCACCTAGGAATAGCTGGGCAGCCCAGAACCAGCCCTGGGACCTTTCTAAAAGTGCCACCTGGAGCTGCATGCCACAAATCTGCCCATAGATAGGGCTAACAACTGTAAAGCCAGCAGAGATACCATTGTAACAACAGTGATCAGCCAGTACTACTGGGAGAACCTGGGGCGCCATACATGGCTCAGCCCCCCCAGCCTCTTACGGACACTTCTTTTTGCCTTAGCTTGGAAGAAGAGGGGCAATCAAGGGGGAAAGGGAGTGGCCAGCTATGGAAAAATGAAAACCGAGGCCATGGTTGTTCCAAGCTGTACAGAAGGCGAGACTATGTTTCAACTGTCGGGGAGAGATAACTCCACCTGACAAGTCTGGCTTCTATCAGTGCTGGGTGCTGGAATGCACGGTGCTGCCACTCAGAATGTTACTGCTTCGGGGAACACTGTCAGGAATGCTTGTTTCCCAGGAAGAGACTCTTCAAATTGGGCACAGCAACGGCTTTTTCATAACATACCTCAATACAGGTTAAATTGGTGCAATCTCTTTTTTATTGTAAATGCATGCATTTGGATCCCAACGGTTGCAAGAGTTACTTGAACACCCCGTGATGAGATTTTGGGTTTTCATGAGGCTCCATTTAACATCAAATGATCAGGAGGGGGCGGGGCTTGTGTATAGTGACGTGGGAGAGCACGATGTAGGTACTCTCCGATACCTCTGACTCTAACCTCCCCTATCCTCTATGCTCTAGTCGAGTAACTATCTTCCTGGGACCTACCTGTGAGAGAGGTGGCCGGGGCTCTGGTGGTGAGGTAGCGGCCTTGTGGGACGAGAGCGGGTTCGGCAGTCATTCTCCCCGAGGCTTGCAGCGGTGATCCCCGGAAGGAGAGTCGGGTTGCCGGGGAAACGAAATGACGAGGCGGAACCACGTGGGTAGCCGCAAGGAAGCGCTGGGAGGAGGAGAAGCCGGCCGGCGTCCGGAGGAGAGAGCTAGAGACGCGGTCTGTTCCCCAGCTTACTCCCTAGTCCGCTCCTTGGATTTTCCGGATGGATGATGAACTCAACATCCTGCCTGAGCCCTAGCTGAACGAACTGAGATACCCTGAGGAACTCCCCTAAGGTAGGAAAAAATTGTCCGGAGAGACTGATGACAGGAGAGAGAGGAGGGGGAGAGAAAGCAGCTCTGAATAATTGTATAATGCTTGGTATGGCATAAAGGAACAGTGTGTGAAGTAGAGAAGGGGGGTTCCTAGGGGGCTCCTAGGGGGTTTGAAGGTATGGAAGAGTAAAGAAGATTAAATTAAATGACCCTAGAAAGTTCAAGCGGACAATTAAATAGTGGGCCAAATCCGGGTCCCTAATGTCTATTTGAGTTTTTCCGTGGTGTCTATAGAAGAGGTCAGAAGATATGAAGAATAAAAGTAAAAATAAAGGAAGCGGGTCCAAGGGAGCCCAGTCCATTCCGATTAAAAAGTATACGTGGGGAATGTGACCCCAGAAAGACCCCTAGAGATAAAGGAAAAGAGCGAATTGGAAATTAGTTTGGAAAAAAAGTCCTAGACTATCCCTAGGAATGGACAATACCAGTCAACATATGTTAGAAAATATGGAGGGGAGAGAACTTGAAAGGGAATTGCAAGTGCTGAATAAGAAAGAGATGGCAGAAATGTTTAAAAGCTTGGAAAAGTCAATAAAGCAAGAAATAGCAATGATACGGAATGATCTTGGGCAATTATTATACAGAGTGGAAGAAACGGAGGAAAAACTTAAAAATCATGCGCAAGATATCTCAGAACTTAAGAAACAGACACTGGAAATCAGGAAAGATCAAAAAAAATTGCTCTACAAAATAGAAGTTCAAGAAAATAGGGATAGAAGGAATAATCTCAGGATACGAGGAGTTCCAGAGAGTTCACAGGGGGAGGACTTGAAAGGGTTAATGAGTAAAATCTTAAACTCCATAATGGACAGACCTATCTCAGAAATGTTTACATTGGACGGTGCATTCAGAATAGGAAAAGTCCAACAAAGAAATGGTAGAGAAAGATCGAGCGACATAATTATCCAATTTCATAGGCTGAGTGATAAAGAAGAAATTTGGAAGAAAATTAAGGGAAGAACAAGTATCAAGTATGAAGAAATAAACATTCAAATTTTTGCGGTTTTAGCACCGGAGACATTCTGGAGAAAGAAATCTCTAAAACTCCTGGTAGATCAGATGAGAAAACAGAATGTGCATTATAGATGGGGAGTCCAGGCGAGCTTAATTGGATGGAAAAATGGACTCACGGCTATTCTGAGATTTCCTGAGGACTTAAGAGACTTTTGTGATAGACTTGACTTACAGAGAATAAAGTTCCAGGGTGGGATGAGGAAGAAGGAGATATAGGGGCTATGGGGAAAGAGGATTGGCAGCTAGTAAGAGGGGGAAAGTAGGGAGGGGAGTGGAGGAGAGGAGTGAGGTTTGTTTTTTGTTTTTTTTTCTCTCTTCTCTTTCCTCTCTCTCTATCTCTACGATGGTTTCTCTGTTCGAATGCTGTTCTTATTTTTAAGTGTCTGTGAGAAGTCCTTGAACTAGATGGATAAAGGGAAAGGAGGGTTGGGTAAAGGGGAGCCGTATATGGACGGAGTTCAACCCCAAGGTTTTAAATCAAAGGTGGGTTTTGGCCCACAAATGATTAGTAGGCAAACTTTAAGCCTAAAAAGGGGGAGGGCGGGGGTTGTGATGAGGATGGGGGGGTGAGGAGAGGGAGGGGGTATTAGGGTTAACACTCTGCGGGCTGGGAGGAGTTATGAGAGAAGTGGGAGAGGGAGTTGGAGAAGAGAAAGATGGAAGAAGTACAGTTTGTAACTTACAATGTAAATGGGTTGTATTGTCCTGGGAAGAGATTTAGGTTGTTTAGAGAGTTGCAACACAGCACATCTTCAGTGTTTTTTTTACAGGAGACACATCCAGAGATTGAGTCAAATGTTAGGCTAAATACTAGACATTACCCGATATGGTACTATGCAGATTCACCAATTAAAAGAGCAAAGGGGGTAGCTATAGGGTTCGCAAAGAATATAAGCTTTGAATTGGAGAATAGAATGACGGATCCTGAGGGAAGATTTCTGTTTCTGAAGGGTAAATTGCAAGAAATTGAGTGCACAATAGCTAATATATATTGTCCAAATAAGAAACCGGAGATATTTTTGAAGGGAGTATTGAAAAAATTGTTGGGTTTTAAAAAAGGCCATCTGATAGTGGCTGGAGACTTTAATGTCTGTATGGACCTGTGGATGGATACAACCTCTTCTGTGCAGAGGGAGGAGTTGATATATGAGTGCCAATTGGTGGATATATGGAGAATTGGGCACATGAAAGACAGAGACTATACCTCCTTCTCATATGCACATGAGACATACTCTAGATTGGACTATATACTGATGGAACATCGATTCATAGAGTCTGTGGTGACGTAAAAATTGAAGTAATGTCGTTATCAGATCATGCCCTTGTCACAATGAAAACAAGATGGGGAAGAGAGGTGAAGGGAGGCTTAATTTTGGAAGATGAATGAGGCACTTCTTCTGGATCATGAGATTGATCAGAAGATCGAGGTGGAAATCAAACGATTTTTTGAGGAGAATGATACAGGAGATGTTTCGGTGGCTACAGTGTGGAAGGCCCATAAGGCTTACATTAGAGGATTACTTATGGGGGCAAAAAAGAAAAAAGAAAGAGGAGAAAAAAATTAGCAGACTTCTAAAGGAAATATTTGATCTTGAACAGGTGCATAAAAGTAAAATATCTAAAGAGATAAGGCAGAAGATAATAAAAAAAGAAGAGCTAGAGACCTTGATGGAAGAGGAAAAAAAGGAGAGTCTTTAATAAAGTAATAAGCGAAAGGTACAGATGGGGTGATAGGCCTGGAAAGTACTTAATGAGAGCCTTAAGGAAAAAGAAAAATAGGAATTACATAGAAAAAGATAAGAAACCCCAAGGGTGAATTGGTTCACTCAACTAAAGAAATCGCTAGAGTATTTAAAGAATATTATAGTAAGCTGTATAATATCATCCCCCAAGATACTATAAACAATGTTGAAATAGTAAATGGTGAAAAAAGGACATACTTAAAAAACGCAGGTTTGCCAAAACTGAGTGAAGTACAATTGGACTCCCTAGAATCAGAAATCACACAAGAAGAAATAAAAACAGCATTAAAAAGTACTATGGCGGGGAAAAGTCCAGGGCCAGACGGTTATACTGTGAGATACTATAAAAAATATAAAGTGTTAATACCCAAACTGAAGATATATATGAACGCCCTGGGGGGTGAGATGGAAATGAGGCGAGAATCCCTACAGGCTAACGTAGTTTTAATTCATAAGGAAGATAAGGATGCCTCCCAGTGTTCAAGCTATAGACCAATTTCATTGTTGAATGTAGATACTAAATTGTACGCAAAGGTATTGGCAAACAGTCAATCAAAAAGCTCCTATACAGCCACAAAACACTACCTCCTCCCTAGGAAGTGAATAAACTATTAAATATACTTTTTGTGATGAACTTCCCAATAATCCCAATCTATCTCAAAATTTCAATAATCCCACATAATCCAAAAGGTGATGATCAAATCTATACTAAAATAATAATAAATCACCCCTCCAATATATATTCAAAATCATCAAATGTACCAATCAACATTAAATAAATAAATATAAAATAAAATGTATATAAAAAAAAAAAAAAAAAATGTCCAAATCACCAAAAATAGTAATAATAATAATAAGTGTCCAAATCACCAAAAAAATATGTAATATAAATAAATAAATGTCCAAAATCCCAAGAAAAACAAAAACAAAAAAGTTCTTTATGTGTTCAGTGAAGCAAGACGATTCTCCAAACAATGCCTTGTTATCCTCAAAAATAAAGATAAAAATATATCATAGTGTAATATCCTCAAACATATATATATGCTTCACACAGTGCAAAACTCAAATCACACCAAAAATAGTGAAAAATCAATAAATCAAAAATAAACGTGAGAACTCGTGATCACTCCAATCTCAGGTGAATAGTGATACTAGGTACCAATATCCTATATACTCCAGCCAAAGTAGATGCTAAATACCATTACCCTCATATTCCTATCTAACAGTATATGCCTGAATATACCATAAGAGGGTAATGGTATTTAGCATCTACTTTGGCTGGAGTATATAGGATATTGGTACCTAGTATCACTATTCACCTGAGATTGGAGTGATCACGAGTTCTCACGTTTATTTTTGATTTATTGATTTTTCACTATTTTTGGTGTGATTTGAGTTTTGCACTGTGTGAAGCATATATATATGTTTGAGGATATTACACTATGATATATTTTTATCTTTATTTTTGAGGATAACAAGGCATTGTTTGGAGAATCGTCTTGCTTCACTGAACACATAAAGAACTTTTTTGTTTTTGTTTTTCTTGGGATTTTGGACATTTATTTATTTATATTACATATTTTTTTGGTGATTTGGACACTTATTATTATTATTACTATTTTTGGTGATTTGGACATTTTTTTTTTTTTTTTTTTTTTTTTTTTATATACATTTTATTTTATATTTATTTATTTAATGTTGATTGGTACATTTGATGATTTTGAATATATATTGGAGGGGTGATTTATTATTATTTTAGTATAGATTTGATCATCACCTTTTGGATTATGTGGGATTATTGAAATTTTGAGATAGATTGGGATTATTGGGAAGTTCATCACAAAAAGTATATTTAATAGTATTGGCAAACAGGTTGAAGGATTTAATGCCTGATTAGATACATGGGGATCAGGTGGGGTTCGTCCCAGGGAGAGAAGGCAGAGATAATGGGTTGAGATCATTGTTGCTCATTCAGAAAAGTAGAAAAGGGAAAACCCCGGTGGTGTTGTTGTCAATTAACGCCGAAAAAGCATTTGACAGAGTGAACTGGGGATTTATGATGAACACCTTGGAAGCACTAGGGCTGGGAGTTAAAATGAGAGAGTGGATTGGAATGTTATAGAGGAGGCCTTCAGCGGCTATTATGGTTAATGGAGAAAGGTCGGAGTTTTTCGGGATGTCAAATGGAACAAGACAAGGATGTCCATTGTCCCCATTGTTGTATGTTCTATCTCTGGAGCCTTTGCTGTCTACAATAAGGAAGAACATAGATATAAAGGGAATACGGATAGGAGATAGAGAACACAAAGTAGCGGCCTATGCAGATGATTTGATTTTCTATGTGGGAAATCCTAGGATAACACTCCCAAATTTAATGAGGTTATTGAAGGAATATGGGGAGTTATCAAACTTAAAAATCAACCCGACAAAAACTGAGATCGTAAATATAAATCTTACAAACAGTGAAAAAGATAAGATACAAGAAGAATTTCCCTTCGTATGGAGAGAAAGAGAATTAAAGTATCTAGGGGTAAAACTTTCTGCTTCATATAAGAATTTGTATAAATTAAATTATATTTCACTATTAAATGAGACTAAAGAGGAATTAAAGAGATTAGGGGGAGGAAACCCGTCTTGGATAGGACACATAAATCTGATAAAAATGATAATTGTGCCCAAAGTCTTATATAAATTTCAAATGGTTCCAATCAAACTTCCGGAGGTATATTTTAAAAAACTTTAAAAAATGATAAGATATATATGGAGCAACAAAAAACCTAGAATTTGTTATGAAACGTTGAGTAGAAATAAAGAGGGGTGGTTTGGGAGTACCAGACTTTAAGAGATATTATAAATCTGTAATAATGGTGAGAATTTTTGATTGGACACATAATCCAGGGAAAGTTGGGTCAAAATCAAAAATACACTGAGTGGAACGAACCTAAGTAGGATCATATGGGTGCCCGCACAATATAAGGGCTTGGATGATAACACAAGTTTGTACACTTTAAATGTTTTAAGAGTTTGGAATATAATGCACAGACAGAAGGGGTGGGTTTTTAATTCAGGGTTAATGCCACTAAGGAACACACAGCTTTTTGCTCCAGGTTGGGAGCGTATCACAGGAAAATGGATTATAAAGGAGGATGCGCAATTGAGAGATATAATGGTGGGGGAGGAATTGGGATCATTTAAGGAGTTGGAAAAGAAAAAAGGAGATATTTTCAATAGGATAGATGAGTGGCGATATCACCAATTGAAGCACTTTGTTGGGAGACTCCCAAAACCTTTGAGAACTAGAAAGGATTGGAATCCATTTGAAAGGTTGTTAGATTCACGGGGAGATGGGAAACATGGAATTGTAAAAATATATAAAATTTTCACTGATCTAGACAGCAGCACAAAACCGATGTATATAGAGAAATGGGAAAGAGATTTGGGGATGGAAATAGATGAGGGGAAGCAGAAGAAAATATATAGATTAATTCATGAAAATATTAGTATGCGAGAGGTGGAAATAAATTACAAGTGTTTGATAAGATGGCACATCACACCGAAAGTTGAAAATAAAATGAATGGGGAGATTTCACCAATGTGTTGGAGAGGGTGTGGAGTGATAGGCACGTTGTATCATATATGGTGGGAGTGCTCAAAAATACAAACATTCTGGAAGAAAATAGTTCACTTAGTGGGGAGAATTACTGAAATTAATATTAGATTAGACCCAGAGGTTTGTCTTTTCCACAATACAGAGTTATCAGTGAAACTATATAAGGATTCAGGTATATGGTATTTACTAAGTGCAGCGAAGAGTGTGATACCCAGGTTCTGGCAAAAAAAGGAAGTGCCGACAGAAGAGGATTGGGTAGTTAAAGTGAATCAGATTAGTGAGATGGAGAAACTTTATTACATGCATGTAGATAAAATGGGGGCATATTATGCAAAATGGAAAAAATGGGAAGATTATAAAGGGAAGGTGAAATATATGAAGATATAAAATCCTACTAGATATACTTTGATTGCTTTCTATAGCGAGGAGGTGGGGAAAACGCAGAGTGGTTGGATTGGAGGAGGGTGGGTTGGGGGGGGGGTGGTAGTGGAAGGTAGATGGGAAGTGGGGGGGAATAGGGATATTTTAGGGAGATAATTATGGTAGTAAAATTATATTGTTTCGTTTTTTTTTTTAATTGGAGAAAATGATTGTAAAATGAATCTTGTTGAAAATCAATAAATATTTATAAAAAAAAAAAACATCAAATGATCAGCTCTTGGGTTGAAATTGCTGGGTAGGCCAGTCCTGGACAAATCAGTGGTGGTTTGAACTATATACCGCTTTAGATTATTTTCTCTGCAGTTGAATGAATGATTTCAAATTACTTGGCTATTTTTTTTAAATCCCCTGCTAGACTCATAGGCAACCACAATATTCTTTCTAAGGGCTTTATATATTGATCTTGTCATGATGAAACCATATATGTTAATAGCAAAGAGAACAATGGACACTAGATATCTGAGGCTTAAATAAGACAGGTTCCAACTGCATACTTCCTAAGGTGGTTCCAATCTTTGGCACCTAATCTAGAACAACAGATTCTAATTTCATGAATTTGCAGTGATGATAAATGTAGGGGGTGTACCTACTTTTTCCAGGTCACATTTTTGTTAGTTTAGATCAACGGTCTCCAAACTTTCTAAACGGGTCAGTTTACTATCCTTCAGACTTTAGGGGGGCCAGACTGTGGCCAGTGAGAGTAGAAAATGCCCCAGCATCAGTAGGAGTAGACCACGTCTCAGGCTTGATGGTCAGTAGGAGCAAAAATTACACAACACCTGTGGTCAGAAGGAGGAGCACTATGGCCCCATCATTGGTAATAGTGGGATTAATTATGCCTTATCATTGGTGCCAGTGGAAGGAATAGTGCCCCATCATTGGTGTCCACAGAAGAAATTGTGCCCCAATGTTGGTGTCAGTGGGAGGAATGGTGCCTTTTCATTGGTGTTACTGGAAGGATTAGTGTCTCATATAAATGGGAGGAGCCGGATAAAAGGAAGCAAAGGGACACATCTGTCCCGCAGACCGCAGTTTGAAGACCATTAGTTTAGATCATGAAAACGAATACACCATGTCTATTTTATGTGTCATTTGCTCAAGTATATCTTATTTATCTGTAGGCACTATGTGAATCCAGTTCTAATGTGTGCCGGTTCAAATATGTTCAAACTGTCAACAATATACATGGGCTGTACTTGCTTTTTAACATGACTGTATGACTTGAAAACACCTTGTGCCGTGTGCATTTCTCCATTCCAGGTGTATGTCTTGTAAACCTCATATGCTCCATGCATAAAAAGCTAGTAAAAGTCCACCAGATGAAATATCCCCTATTCGGTGAGAGAAAAAGCACCTGTGGGTGTCATCCATGCAATAAATCTCTGTTCTTAGTAGGTTTCTATGTGGAAACTTTCTCAGTTGGAAAGTAATGCCACTGTATGTGCTTCTAGTTTTAAGCTAGGTCTTCCTGTTGCAGGTTAGGCACATCACCTTGTCTATACGTCTCAGCAGCGATGGTGACGTCGTCTATGCTTGCAGCAAATCCCTATGTGAATGTAATGCATACCACACTAGAACACAAATGCAAACAATAACTGTACAGAGAGCAATTCTTTATTCAGGATATCTGGGTGGTGCCCTATTCAGGAAGCAGTCCGCTCAGGTTCTGGATGACAATGTAGCTTGAACCACCCACACCTTGCAAAGGTTTAACTGATCCTAAACCTTCAAAAGTCATGTTTGAAATAGATTCATCCCTAGGAGTATTTAGGACTTTCATCAGACTCAGCTAAAGGCGGTATTAAACCCAAACACAAACACAAACATTTATTATATTGCAGCTTAACAATTCTTAGTTGTGATGGCTCAATTAGTTTGTGATATGGCCAGTAAGTCTGTTGTTTTTCAACAGACCAAGCTCTCCTGCAAATGTATAAGTTAAGAGGGTTGAGACGAACCCTTTAACACTTACAGAGGTGCTTACAACAATCAGCTTTTATTTATGTAAAACCTTTATCCCAAAAGAAAACAAAATGTTACTGTAACAGCAGTGTGAGCTAGAGTTCAGCTTCAATTTGTTAGTGTATCTAAATCTGCTAGTCCATATAACACTCCCAGAATGACAACTCTGCTGTCTGCTGTGCCCCTATGCACCTTCATCCACAGTGGAGGCACTTTAATACAGGAGGTGTGTTGCTGGCCAGATCATCAGGTGAGAACAGAGGGGAAAAAAAGCCTAAAAAAGAAAGAAAATGTAGCCACCATATCTAATGGGGATGGTATGCAAACTACCTGTGATGCCAGAACCTTGACTTGGGGTAATAGTCCCTGGAACCTGATCAGATTGCTGGAAGACGTTCCTGAAGGCTCTTTCAGATTGTATGGATCTTCTCTCTGAAGAATTGGTTTACCATCCTGCTTTACGGTCTCTGGCTTTAATGGCATAGCTTTTGAAGCCCAGGTCACAAGGAGCAGAGGCATTTCTGAATGATTCCCACAATGCTGAAGGCACATGGAGGGTGTACTTCGTTTGTTATGAGGCCAGAGACTTTCACCCAAAGAAATTCTCCATGGGGGGTTACTCTGCCCAATTTACTGGCGGTTCTGGACTCCTTTGCTGCTCTTTCAGGCCTCTATGTCAATCCCATTAAATCTAAAGCCGTGTCTATTACCCTTTCCCCCACGCTGCTGGCAACTCTGAAACAATCGTTTTCTTTTCAATGGCTTTCAGTCTTGCCATACTTGGGGATTAAGATCACCCCGTCTTACGAAGGACTGTATCAGGCTAATTTCCCCTCTGTCTTTAAGGACTTGACGGAAATGTTGTCTTCTTGGGCTCATCTTCCGCTTTCATGGATTGGTAGAATTAATTTGATCCGTATGACTTCTCTCCTAAAATTATTATGTGTTTCGGGTTTTACCGATCTCTGTCCCTTTGCATATCTTATGCATTCGGAAGCTTCTGTCTTTCATCTGGGGCTCCTCACGCACTAGAATTAATAAAAGAATTTTATTTGCCCGTAGGAACGAAGGTGGATTGTCTGTCCCGAATCCTCATGCATACTATTTAGCGGTGAATATAGCTCCACTAACCCATAGCCCAGCAATGGGCAAACTACGGCCCGCGGGCCGTATACGGCCCGGCGGACCTTTTAATCCGGCCCGCGGAGCGTGGCAAACATTGGCTGTCAGGATGTAGGCGGGGCAGCATGACGAACTCCTCTCCTCTCACAGTCCGCCCTGAAGACCGGAACGGCGCGGGAACACGGCGAGAGGAACGCGCGGAGCAAAGGTAAGTGAATTGACACAATATGGGGAATGAATTACTATAGGGGGGATGAATTACTCTATGGGGGATGAATTACTATATGGGGGATGAATTACTATATGGGGGATGAATTACTCTATGGGGGATGAATTACTATGGGGGATGAATTACTATATGGGGGATGAATTACTATGAGGGATGAATTACTATTTGGGGGATGAATTACTATGGGGGATGAATTACTATATGGGGGATGAATTACTATATGGGGGATGAATTACTATGGGGGATGAATTACTATGGGGGATGAATTACTATATGGGGGATTAATTACTATGCTTACTATGGGGGAATATTACTATACTTACTATGAATGGCATGGTAGTGGCTGGGCCGGCCAGCAGCTAGTCCGGCCCCCGGGTCCAATATATGAACCCATTGCGGCCCTCAAGTCAAAAAGTTTGTCCACCCCTGCCATAGCCCATCTTCACGTGTCTTGCAATATTCCCTTGTGGGCCACAGTGGATCTGAAGGACTCCCACCCAATGCCACTTTCTTCTTTGCCGTGGCTCCCCCCTGTTTATCGCCCTTCACATCTTAGTCTGACATTAACACATATGCTTCGACCTTGGGACTCCATTAAATATTTTGCTGGTCTTATTTCTGCTCACTTACCCTTGATGCACCTATTCCGCAACCCATTGTATCTCCCGAGCCTTCACAATCCTGGGCAGTTTGTGGTGGCCAGCCCATGGCTTCAATGACGTACACTCCATGATTTCTCCTACCTAGATACTCACTTTTGCCACTTTGCGTTCTTCACGTGATATCCCGTTGAGGGAACATTTTAGCTACCTCCAACTCCGTCACTTTCTTACTACATTATTACGAGCCCATTCGGGTCCCTATAGGCTGACTCCCTTCGAAAGTCTTTGCAGGCACGGGCTTCATGCGCCAGGCTTGTTCTCCCTTGTCTACTCCGCTGTCATTTCTTATAGGACACCCCTGGTTCGCTCTTATCAGCATTGGCAATCAGAACTTGGGGGTTGTCTAGATCAGCAAGACTGGCGGATCATGACTCAAGCATTGTCTAAATGCTCGAGGAATGTTATTATACTAGAAAATGCCTACAAAGTCCTTTTATAGATGATATTATACGCCTACTCGACTGGCTCGCTTTATTCCCTTGCTTTTGGGGTTGTCAGCAAATAGGTACCATGGCCAATATTTGGTGGACTTGCCCCAATGTATGCAGACTATGGATTAGGGTCTATGCCCTTCTCCGCACTATGCTACACACAGAAAGTAAGCGTAACCCACATGAGGCACTATTATTTAAACCACTAGTAGACCTACTCCATCCTGAGCGGCAGTTAGCATTGCATCTATTTATGGCTACCAAATTGACGATCGCGAGAGCTTGGAAAACCCTTCTTCTTAGCTTTGAAGCCGTTAAGAATCGGATTAATTTTATAATGGTTAATGAGAAGCTAATAGCTATGCTGCTAGACACCCACACTAAGTTTCTGCAGATCTGGCATCCCTGGATTGATGTGGCTCAACAGTCTAGATTTGACTAGACCCTCCTGTCGATATAAGATTCTCCTGATGCGATCCCCTGGAGCCCTTTCTTTGTCTTTACTATTCTTGTTTCTTCTTTCTCCACTTTTCTCTTTTCTTTCCTTTTCTTTCTTCTGTTTCTGTCAGTTTTTATGTTCCATGCGCTGATTGTGATACCCCTAGAGAATTGTGCCTGTAATGTCTTATACACCGGTCGGACTTTCTCCAGAGTCCTTGGTGTAGAGTTCCGATGTGCGTCCAGTGAGACTTCATGCTCCGCTTTTTCTATCATCTGTATGTGACTTTCGTGACTATCCTTGGTCTTTGCCCACCAGCTCATTGGTTACTATTTGCTGTTAACGTAATTTATAGGGTTTCATTCCATCCTTTTAGAGATTGTGTTTTTTTACTCCGTTTCTCTCCGTTTTAATATTTCAGTGCATTTGTTATGTCCTTCATCAACAGAATTGTACACCTTACTTTTTGTGTGTCAATGAGCTTGTCACTGACTGTTTCTTTATTGTTGTGCTGTCTATAATAAAATTCATTGTAAAAGAAATTCTCCATGGGATAAATACTGGCCTGCGATCCTGTATCAGAGAACACTGACCTCCCACTAATTATTTGTATGACGTTGGTCCCCCTAGGTGCTCCCCTGTGACTCAGTGGGATCTAAATCTGAACTTTTCAGGGTTTCCAAAACTATTCTTTAAACCATAAAGTTGCATTCCTTGTTGCCGTCACCACTACCAGGTGTATGTACCAGCAGCTTTGTTCTTTAACCCTTTTAAGTCTTGCACAACGTCAAGGTTGTGTTGGGGCCCAAGAACTTTTTTCCTTCTTAAGGTGGTTTTGACCTTTTACGTAAACCAGGATATTGTTCCTTCATCTGCCTGCCTGACTCCAATTCATCAGAAGATCTCCCCTCGTTGCCTAGATGTAATGGGTGTTGTGCAGGTATGCCTTGCAGACACTGCTCACATTAGAAAGACAAACTCTTTGCCATTCCTGGTGGTCCTCATAAGGGGGAACCTGCTTCTTGTTTTGTTTCACTATGTCTCTGTAGCTTAGACAGACCATTATCAAGCTTATGGTTCAAAGGTTCTGGTTTTACCCTTTCCTGTCAAGGAACCCTACTAGATCTGAGTGCTTCTTGGACTTTTTGACATCAAGCAACTGTTTTCCAGATTTGTAACCTGATTTGCCACCTGGTCTTCTGTTCACGTGTTCTCTTTTACAGGTGGATGATCAGGTGTCTTCTATTGTCTCTTTCAGGCATTCAGGCAGCCATTTGAGCAGAAGGCAGTCACCAGTTCTATGGTTTTTAGGGGCCTGTTAGTGTTTTTGCTGTTTCCCACCCTCATTTGGACTGCTTTGCAACATCCCTACTGTCTTTGAATCCCTGTGTCCCTCAATGAACACTAAAGAAAATTGGATTTGTGCATTTACCGTAAAATCAGTGTAATACAATTCCCACCCCTCTGTCTTTGGTCATGCTCTTGGTACTGATTTTCTACAGCTCTCTAATGGCAGGTCACGTGTACCCCCAGCATATAGTATATTCTACAGCTCCAGATACAGTATACAGTATGTATGTCTCATAGCTGTGCTGGGTGACATTGATCAGTTTGTGAGCACTGTCTCCCCCTGCTGACCCACTGCTTTTACTGCAGTGTTCAGAATAGCTGCATGTAGGGAGATAGGTTGTGTTGGGTGAGACAAAAATAAGAGGATATGGCTCTGTCAAAGATGGGCCAGAGTGTTAGGAATAAATATCTATCCTTTTCACAACCTGTAGAATAAAGCAGCACAAAACATTTAGAATCCTGTATGGCAGACAGGTGTGATCTTGTGCTATACATCTCTCCCGTCTGTCTGCTATACATGCCTCCTCTGAGAGCTAAAGTGGAAATAATGGGGAGGGAAATGATCACATATTACATGCTGTGCTGTTTTGCAGTTAGTGGAAAGGGACTTTGTGTTTATTGTCATTGCCCTAAATTCCTATGTAAAACCCAGTTGTTTCCCCCAACTAACATGGGAACTACAGAGGAAGGCTGGGCATTGTAGGGGATCCCCACAGTTTGCCACGTTTTCCAAATTGTCACCCAGGCACCAGTTAGGCCTGTTTACATGGGCCTAGCTTGCAACTCACGATCCATGGTGGATTGTGTTGTCAGCAGTGTCTGGCTTACGGTTATCATGTGATAGAGAGGGGATATGCCTCCTTCCACAAGCCCATTTGCAGAGGGAATTCAAACGGAAATGCCTCTTCACCGGGCCACAACCACATAGATTGAACTTGGTTGCGGCACGGTCCCATTCTTCTCTGTAGGGCACAGGGTCAGGTGGGATCACCTGCCAAATATGACATTCCCTATTTTTTTTTTTTTTGCCAATGTGTATGGTGCTGTCTGGGGGCCATTGTCTGGTTTTGACATGCAGCTTGAGCAACGTAAGAAAAAACAAAATGTGTTTTAACCTCCTGTTTTCTCCACTTTTTGGTGCTCATGTGAATGGGGCCTTAGGAAAAGTGTACTAAGAAAAATACAGGGGCAGACATTGTAGGTCCATTGCTAACTGTTTAGCCAGCCAGGCAGTTAGCTTACACAGAACATGCAAGAAGTCAAATTAGTATGAAGACAGAACTAATGAACTGTTATTTCTTTAATGGCATCCCAACATATCCTTTGAATCAGTATGGCAGCCAGGCAGTTAGCATTTTTAGAAACACACAGCATTGGCAGTTAAGGTATTCTTTCAGCATAGGCTTCCCTGAAAGCATCAGGAATGTACTACTCCATTTGTTCAGGGCCTTAGTGACCACCCAGAGATACTTGCCTGTAACATCATGAATCCTCCCCCTCGCTCTATGGTCACAAGGATAGTGCTGCCTGCATTCAGTGATCCCTCGCAGAGAATATTTCAGTACTAAAATTCTTGAAGCCTAGATCAGTATTTTGCAGAACAGTTTCCACAAGCTTCTTATGTTTCTTCCAGCTCTATTTTAGGTGACTGGGCTGTACATTTAAAAAATTGTGCAGTGGAAAATATAATTAAAGTGAATAAAACTTGTAGAAAGTAAAGATTTAGGGGTGCCAGAATGGTGTGCACCATAAACTCCTACCTGCTAATGGGTATAATATGGGACTACATTACATTCAGTGGGTATCTTTACCATTCTTCACCCCTCTTTCTTGTCAGACCTTCTAGATAGAAATTGCTCATGGTGTTCTTTATGAATTTCAGGTGCAGCTCCTGAAGGACCAGCTTGCAGCAGAAACAGTTGCACGCATTGAATCTCAGGCCCGAGTCCGCCAGCTACTACTGACCAATCGTGACTTGTTACAGCACATCTCGCTGTTGGTGAAACAACTGAAGGAGCTGGAAATGAGATCAGACCTGAAGTTTTCTGGTAAGGGTCAGTAGATTGTAATGTTAGACAAGAGGTGGAGTTTATTATGTAGACTGATGGATATAGTCATGCAACTAGGCAGGGCTGCGCTTATCTGATGTCCCAGACCTGACACTTCCAGAGGAGCAGAAAATTGAAGGTAGAAAATCTTTTAAATACATTTTAATAGCAATTTACTGCACTAATTCAGCTTTTAGTGTAACGGTTCTTAAGCTCCTATTTCTGGAATGTCATTGGCCTGGAAGCTGTACATGTACATGCCATCAGGTGTAATAAGACTTACACAATATACTTAAAATTATACTGAAATTAAAGCAAACAGGTGCATTATAAGGGTGTATTTAACCACTTCAAGTCTGGACACTTTCACCCCCTTCCTGTCCAGGCCAATTTTCAGCTTCCAGTGCTATCACCATCTTTGACTGATAATTGCGCAGTCATGCAACACTGTACCCATATGAATTTTTTTGAAACAGATAAAACTTTATTTTGGTGGTATTTATTCACCACTGGGATTTTTATTTTTTTGCTATATAAATGAAAAAATCCAAACATTTTGAAAAAAAGTGTTTTTCTTAACACTTTATAAATAAATCTTTCTTCATAAATCGTGGCCAAAATGTATTCATCTATCTTTTTATTGAAAAAAAAACCCAAATTAGTTTATAACCAAAAATTATAATTTTTCCAAATTTTTCTACTTTTTTTTTTTTTACACTGATTGCTTTTACACACAAAAAGGCTGTAAAAGCAATAATTTCTCCTTCTGTTTGGCTGCATTCTTGCAGCCATTGAGAAATACTGTGAGAGCTGTGATTGGTCACAGCTTGTCACGTGGTACAAGGCTGTTGTGAATAGCCTTGTACCATGTGACCTCTGTGATCATTCACAGATTTCACTAGTAGTAAGCAATGATGTCAGAAGTGACATCTTGCTTACTACTATTCATGTGATCACTGATTGGCCAATCAGTGATCACATGATTTGGACCTCACACAGAGGTCCTGTACAGCGATCGGTTTCCGGAGGACACAGCGGGCACCGGATCGCAGCGCCGTGCTCTGCCAGAAAACACGCACAGGCAGGTAAGCAGGAGGACGTTTATAAACAGCCACCGGCTCCTGCCATTTATGTACATGGGCCGGATGGGAAGTGGTTAAAGGTGCACTCCACTGAAACGTGGAAATTGCACCTTGAGTAGCACACAAGGAGTTTGACCCAACCAGCTACAGTTTTACTGCACCAACCTCCACACTGCCTTATGTCTGTGTGTCTGTGAGCTGCTGGTCTGGGAACCCCTGCTTGTGATGCAGGAGAATTCCTATGCACATCCACTGCAGGCTGTTTTATGTATTGAACTGTCTGTTCTAAAATGTTCCTCACAGCTAACAATCACATCTGCCTTGGAAGACTGAATCTGAGAGGTAATTGGTAAGAGAACACACAGACTCCAGAAGCACATCCCCCCTCCCCTTCCATGAGTCTGTCTCTGTAATTTGAATGCAGTGGGTTATAGAAAGCTCAGATTAGTGTAAACTTAGTGGTTTAGCACAGTTGCAGTGTTGGATGTTTGCACTCTTTCCCATGTGTCACATAAGTCATTCTTTCAGAATATTCTTTTCTATCGTTTAATAAATATCTTTATACTGTATGGCAACAACGCATTCTTTAGAAATTTACAATTACAAAATAGTAAAGGAATAACACAAAGGTGGGGCCTGTCCACAAGAGTGTTCATTTTAAAGGGTAGAGGATGTTAGCCAAAGAGAAATGTTTGTATAGGACATACATACAGCAGAGGATATCTGTGAGGATGCTGTCCAAAGCCAGTTGAGTTTATGAGCTAATTAAAATATATAAACTGGACAAATTAATTCATATTTTTTTATTTTCTGTCTCTCACAGGCAATAATCACTCATTACATAATTTGGCCATTGCCCAGTCTCTCTCCCTGAACCTCAAGAACCTATACAGCCTGGAAATAAACCTTCCCACCACCTCCACACCTGCCCCATTGCAAAACAACTCTGCCGCCACATATGCCATGAACAACATGGGTGGTTCTTACCTCAATCTTATCAACCTGGAGAAGGAAAACGACCCCACAAGGGGAACTGATGAGAAGGAAGTGGTCAGTCGGAAGGTGGAGGGGTCAGAGGTCACTGAGGTTCCTGCAGACCAAACTGAGGAAGACAAGTAAGTGAAAACGAGAACCATTTGTGCACTACAGTTTCACATACCCTCTGGGATGTCAACACAGCAGCTTCTAAGACCTGGTTTACACAACCTGCGTTTTTTGGTGCTTTTTGCTGAAATGCACTACAGTCCATTTAACATGGTTTCCTATAAGACGTGTTCTTATCTATGCTTATTACAGCCTCTGCTTTTTTGGAAAGGGTCAGGGACTTTTTAAAATGCAAAATGATGCATTTTTGGTTCCATAGACTTCAATGAAGATGCTGGAGAAAACACATGTGGTGCGTTTTTGGCACATTTTTTATGTTTTGCATTTTTAATCTGCCGAACAACAAATTGGCTCAAAAAAAGCATAAGAAACGCAAAATACATAAAAAAAAAGCATGTGCAAAGACGCACCTCAAAAAGCACTGCAGAAACTGATCAAAAGTAAACTGCATAGGTGTGAAGCAGGCCTAATCAGTTTAGAGAAATTGTGGGCTTTTGTTTAATAACAAAAATGATTTGCTAAATTGCATTAGCAAATGTCAAATCATAAATTGTCTAACTGATTTGGTAGCTGAGGGTTATCGCACTGTGCATATAACTAGTTTTATATAATTTACTGAATATCCTTCTGTGGGGAAGGATGCTCAGTACTGAACTGGACAACATCAAAACCAGAACATTTTTCATTGGACACAATGGATACTATACAGTTTATGTCCACATGAACATAAGCTTGTGGTCAAATGAGCGATTGTGCTAAACACTGAACTGGTCCCCACCCAAGGTGAGCTCATTCATATCTGTTTTTAAGGAAAAACTCTGCATTTATATATCATCCATTTTACCTCAAGCAGGAGGACACAGTATCTGCAGTAAATACCGTACTGTACTGTATTTCATATAATAACGGTGTTAGGATTTAAGTACTGATCAAGGATGTGATCAGGGCTGCCATCAGGTGGGGACAGCCTATACATATGTGGGGGGCCCCGGGCCCCAACCAGGGCCGTTTTTTACGTGCTTTGGCAATATTGGTGTACTGAGCAGATTTAATGATGCAGAGGAGGGCAGAGCTGTGGGCAGATCCCCATGTGTGCAGGGAGGGGGTGGGGCCCGCTGTCAGGCAGGATAGCGGTGGATGGCAGCAAAATGCATCTTCACCTGTGTGAACAAAAATTATTTCACCGGCCCTGAACTTCTCCCTTGAACTTACGCTGCCCAAATAGTTGCGACTTGCAAGGATTTTCAGTAAGCTGTCCAGAGATGGCTGTGTCCCGGCTAAGTCCCAAAAATCAGAGTTGTGGGTACAGCTGCAGCCCTGTCTGCTTTCTCCTCCAGCTTCTGCACCATACCCCACTGCTCTGCCTCTCTGAGGTATCAGCCAACAGACTTCAGCAGGGCAGGCAGTTTGAATACACTCCATGGAAGTGTTGGAGCTGTGGGGCTGCAGAGAGGGAGGTGAGCACGGGGACCAAGAAAGGACTGTACACGGAGGTATTTTACCTGGAACAGGGCTGTACTGAGGGTGCAGGAGGAATAAAAGCATTACAGAGGGAGGGGTTATATTATATACAAGGAGAAACATATGCAATGGCTGCAGATGGAAATGACTTAAAGGATGAGTGACAGCTCTATGCGTGGCTAAAAGGGGATTACCCATTAACGCCGATCCTTCCAGACCTTTATAATATGCCCCCTCTGTTTAGCAGGATAAATAAAAAGTTTATTAAATAGGAAAATGAAGAGTAACAGTGAAGTGCTAACCCAGAGCAGCCACCAGTTTCTTGCAGTTTGGTGAAAAGTTTTACAGTTTTCATGATCTAGAAGTGGATGCTTTGTATGGATGTTGCATTTCTTTCATCACCCATTGGAGGGCTCAGCGTTGTATTCTTTAATGTGTGGATTTATCGCTGCTCTAAAAAACACAATTCAAAAAAGGTGTCAGCTCCTTCTAGTGGGTATACCCTTGTACCTACTCAGTAGCTCTGTTTGTCACAAACAAGATTTCCCAGCTCACTTACCAGCTAGCCTGTAAAAAAAAAAATAATAATGTTCAAAACAGAGGGTTTAGATGCACACATTTGCAAATACAGTCATGGCCAAAAATTTTGGCATCCTTGCATTTGTGCCAGATATGCAGCATTTCATCCAGAAAATTGTTGCAATTACAAATGTTTAGGCATTCTCTTGTTTATTTCTTTTGTTTGTATTGGTATGACACAAAAAAGTGGAGAAACAAAAACGCCAAATCTGACACATTCCACGCAAAACCCCAAAAATGGAGTGGACAAAATTATTGGCACCTTCTCAACATTTTAAGAAATAATTGCATTCCAAATTTGTAATTCTCCTGTAACTTGTAATTAAACTCCCCTGTATCAATTAACAGGTGATAACACTAAGTAAATCACACCAGCAACCAGTTAAAATGGTGAAAAATTGACTCAACCTTTCTGTGCTGTGGTGTGTCTCTGCGTGCCGCATGGAGAAGAGTAAGAGCAGCAAAGAATTGTCTAAGGAACAAAAATTGTGGAAAAGCATGGACAATCTCAAGGTTACAAGTCCATCTCCAGAGATCTTAATGTTCCTGTGTCCACTGTGTGCATTATTGTCAAGAAGTTTACAGCCAATGGCACTGTAGCTAGTCTCCCTGGATGTGGACGAAAGAGAAAAATTGATCAAAGATTGCAATGAAGGATTGTTCGAATGGTGGATAAAGAACTTTGATCAACTTCCAGACAAATTCAAGCTTACCTTCAGGCACAGGGTACAACTGTGTCAGCTCGCACTATATGTTGCCATCTGAATGGAAAGGGACACTATGGTAGGAGAACCAGGAGGACCCCACTGCTGACAAAGAAACATAAAAAAAACAGATTGGAGTTTGCTGAAACTTACCTGAGGAAGCCAAAATCCTTTTGGAAGAATTTGTGCTGTGGGCAGACAAAACAAAATTACAGCTTTTTGGAAAAGCCCATCATTCTACTGTTTTCAGAAAAAGAAATGAGGTCCTTAACCACTTACTGACCGCAGATAGCTGAATGATGGCTTCACTGCGGCCTGCCAGTTATGGGAGGGGGTCATATGACCTCCTCCCAGAACTCTCTCTCCTGCGCGCCCCTGGGGGTGCACACCCAGCGATCTCCATGATCGCCGTGTCCTACGGACACAACTGATCACGTGATATGGTAAAAGGCCAATCACAGCGGCCTTTTAGCACGTGATCAGCTGTGTCCAATGACAGACTGATCACCGGGAAATGCAATTGCCAGTTATCGACTTACTTTCCTCACGCTATGACAGTGTGAGGAAAGTACTGCCGAGAACTGTCAGTTTTCAGAGGAGGGATTGGCACTGATCATCAACGCACATCAGTGAAGGAGAAAAATTATCCGTTTGTAAAATTTTATAAAAGAAACAAAGAAACTTTTTTTTTTTTTTTTTGCAAATTGTTTACTTTTTTTTTTGTTATAGTGCAAAAAATAAGACGCCCAGTAGCGAGTAAATACCACCAAAAGAAAGCTCTCTTTGTGTGGAAAAAAATGATACAAATTTCATATGGGTACAATGTTGCATGACTGCGCATTGTCATTCAAAATGCGACAGCGCTGAAAATTGGCCTGGTAAGGAAGGGACTATAAGTGCCCGGTAGGCAAGTGATTAAAGAAAAGCATACAGTCCCTACAGCCAAGCATGGTGGAGGTTCACTGATGTTTTGGGGTTGCTTTGCTGCTTCGGGCACTGGATGTCTGGACCGTGTGCATGGCATCATGAAATCTGAAGACTACCAAAGAATTCTGGGGTGCAATGTAGGGCCCAGGGTCAGAAAGTTGGGTCTCCGTCAGAGGTCATGGGTCTTACAGCAGGACAATGACCCAAAGCACACATCAAAAAGCACCCAGAAATGGTTTCAGACAAAGCGCTGGAGAGTACTGAAGTTGTCAGCAATGAGTGCAGATCTCAATCCCAAAGAGCATCTGTGGAGAGATCTCAAAACAGCAGTTGGGGAAAGGAACCCTTCCAATCTGAGAGACCTGAAGCAGTTGGTGAAAGAAAAGTGGTCCAAAATTTCAGTAGAGAGGTGTAAGAAACTTATGGATGGTTACAGGAAGCAATTGATTTCAGTTATTTTTTTCTAGGGTGTTTGCTACCAAATATTAAATTGAAGGTGCCAATAATTTTGTCCAGTCCATTTTGGGGGTTTTGCGTGGAATGTGCCATATTTGGCTTTTCACTTTTTTGTGTCATACCAATACAAACAAAAGAAATAAACATGAGAATGCCAAAACATTTGTAATTGCAACAATTTTCTGGGCAAAGTAGTGCATTATCTGACAGAAATGAAGGGGTACCAATAATTTTGGCCATGGCTGTACATGTGGAAGCCGCACTGCCTCGCCAAGGCTATATGTGCTATATATGAGAGTCTCCAAGTTGCAGCATATGTAGCAGTGAATAAATGAAAGGCAGGTATGCTTGAAGGGCACCTGAAGCTGAAGGCATCCAGTTTTTGGTGTGTTCCCACAGCAAATCCAGTGAGCAAGCTATACAAAAATGGCAATCACCCTAATTTATAATTAGCTTTTGCAGTAAGGTGCACATGGAAGGGCATTGCACATCACAAACAAAAGAGTTCCCAGCACACCAGCTACGCCTGCGAAAACTGCAAAGTGACCCTGTTTCTCATACTATGGTGTTGGGCCTATTTATCGCATACCAGGGATCATGGTTTGAATACATCAGAATACTTGAAGAGGTCATGCTGCCTTATGCTGAAGAGGAAATGCCTTTTGAAACGGGTGTTCCAACAAGACAACGACCCCAAACACACTAGTAAACGTGCAACATCTTGGTTCCAGACCAACAAGATTGATGTTATGGAGTGGCCAGCCCAATCTCTGGATCTTAATCCAATAGAAAACTTGTGGGGTGACATCAAAAATGCAGTTTCTGAGGCAAAACCAAGAAATTGAGAAGAACTGTGGAATGTAGTTCAATCATCCTGGGCTGGAATACCTGTTCACAGGTGCCAGAAGCTGGTTGACTCCATGCAACACAGATGTACAGCAGTTCTCAGAAACAGTGCTTATACAACTAAATATTAATTAAGTGATTCAAAGGAAAGCAAAATCTTCAAACATTTTTCAGTTTATATAGTGAATGTTTGAGTTTGTAAAGAAGAATACAAACACTGCTATTTTTTTGAACGGTCTAATATTCACTTTTCTTCAATTTCTTTTTAGAGGAACAACACAAATTTGATATATTTTTCTTCATGTTTTGATTTGGAATAGAATGTGTAGTGTTCCCAATGCATTTGTGTGTATGGAAATAAAAGCTATTAGAAGGATTTTGAGCTTTATTCACTTTTTTCAACACACTGCTATTATTTTGAACACAACTGTATATGTGCCCCCCCCCCCGATGTTCACGGGAAAGGGGCGTGTGAGCGTGCTCCCTGGAGCACATTCCGTTTCAATGAGAGCAGATCCATGTGAGTCCAAGCAGCACACTGAGACAGTAAAAGCAGAACTAGGTCACATTTAACCCCCTGATTGCCCCTAGTTAACCCTTTCACTGTCCGGTCACCAGTGTCAGTACTACAATGTACAGATTTGTTTTACAGATCACTGTATTCGTGTCACGGGTGAGTCAACAATAATTCAAACATAGGCCCGTAGAGCCCACAGTGTCCTTCTGGATGTGCTTGCAAATCCTGTTTGGCAGCCCACAAATTTTTACAGCACCTATTCTGCCCCCATTCACTGCCCAATGTGCCTAAAAAGAATGAGTTGCGGTTGTATTGGTCCACAGACCTGATTCGTCATATTCCCATGTTCCTTGCTGCCATGGCCAGGCATAGATATGAGAATATAATGTGATTTATAAATTTCAATGACAATACACCTTGTTGTCCCCTGGGTGCCCTGCATATGATAGGCTCCACAAAATTTTGCCCCTCGTAAATTATTATTATTATTATTATTATACAGTATTTATAAAGCGCCAATAGTTCGCTCAGCGCTGTACATTACAAAGGGGGACAGAACATGTGACAGAACAATACCAATACAATGCAAAACATGAGGGGATTGAGGGCCCTGCTCTTTCGAGCTTACAATCTAGGAAATCACCATAACCAAAAATTTGCAGATGAGTATACTCCCTAGCAAAACATAAAACATCTGCATTGATGAGTCCATCATTAATTTTTCTGGCCGTCTTGCATTCAAACAATTTCTCCCCAGCAAGCGTGCCAGATATAGGGTCAAAATGTATAAGAACTATGAGAAGGCAACAGGCTAAACATGTCATTTTCGGATTTAAGAGGGAAGCTCACGTGGAGCCCCACAGATGCCCAGACTACATGTGGAGCAGTGCCAAGATAGTTTGGGACTTGGTGCCACCCTTTTTTTCATATGGGGTACCACTTCTACATGGACAATTTTTATACAAGCGTGCCACTATTTAGACATTTGTACAATCTTGGAATTGGCGCATGTGGCACTGTGCAACCTAATCATCTGGGCATCCCCCAATGGCTTGTAAATACCTGTCTTAGATAGGGGGAGAAAGCCTGCTTGAAAACTGATGAATTGCTCGCAGTGAACTGGAAGGAGAAAGGGGATGTTTTTGTCCTGTCTTCCATTCACGCAGACACGACCATCCAAATTTCCACGGCAGCTGGTGTTGTTGAGAAGCCCTTATGTGTCCACGACTATAACCTTAACATGAGAGGGGTGGACTTCAGCGACCAGATGATGAAGCCGTACTTAGTTTCCCATAAAGCTAGATGCTGGTACAAAAAAGTGTATATTTATTTCAATTGACTCTGTACAATGCTTTTGTGCTTTACAAAGAAACTGGACGAAGTGGATCCTTCCTAAAAAGAAGAGATCATCACGTTCCTTTTGTATCCAGAAGGTGCTGTGGCCCAACCCAGATGCAGTGAGCCGGCTGCATGAGAGGCATTTTCCTGATGCCATTGCTGGTACCCCAACCTAAAAGTCACTCCAAAAAAGATGTGTCTGTAGCAGACATGGAATTAGGTGTGACACATGCTTTTTTTTGTCCCTCCTGTCCTGGCCAACCTGGTCTCTGCCTCAAGGACTGCTTCCGTCGCTACCACACACTAGTGGCATATTAGTATAGGGTACAGCACAGTCTAGGGCACATATATACAGCTCAAAAGATGTTAGGTATTCAGGAAACTTGCTGTCGCATTTTGAGTGACCCTAACATCTGGATTTTAGTTTAAAAAAAAAGTTTAAAAAATAAAATGAATAAAAAGTAAAAAAAAAACATTTGTTGTTTTATTGAGTTACTGTTTAATTGTTATGGTTTTATTGTTAACCATTGTTGTCTTCTTTGCAGGAATGCCATTCAAATTTTCCATCCGCAGTTAAAAAAGAAACATATATGCCCAAGCATTGGGCCAGGGGTGGCCAGTGAGTGGATCGCTCCTTTGCTTCGGCATATATATTTTATAATATTTTTTGGCACAGATTTCAATAAAAAAGGGGTTTTATTAAGTTACTGTTTTATAGTTACTGCTTTATTGTTAACCGTTGTTGTTTTCTTTGCAAGGACATCATTCAGCTGCAGCACTGATCTGTTTATTCTGACAGCAACAGGGTGTGCTCTCAGAATGTATGTCAGTGTGTGCAGCGCTGCTGGATGAGATTTTTCCTCACAGTTAAAAAAAGAACATATATGCCCAAGCATGGCGGCCTGAAGTGGTAAGAGGGTGGATCGTTCCTATGCTTCGTCATATATTTTTTTCATATTTTTTGGCACAGATTTCAATAAAAAAGGTGTTTTATTGAGTTACTGTTCTGTTGTTACTGTTTTATTGTTAACCGTTGTTTTCTTTGCAGAAAGGCAATTCAGCTGCATCACTGATCTGTTTATTCTGACAGCAACAGGGTGTGCTCTCAGAATATATGTCAGTGAGTGCAGCGCTGCTGGATAAGAGTTCTCATCCGCAGTTAAAAAAAAACCACATATATGCCCAAGCATGGGGGCCTGGCTTGATCAGTGGGTGGATCGCTCCTGTGCTTCAGCATATGTTTTTTTTGGTTTTTTTTGTTTTTTTTTTTTGGCTGAGGAATCGGTTAGGTTCTATTTTTTTTCATTCAGCCCACAGGCTAAACTAAAAAAAAAAAAAGAAAATTTTATGTATGCCCAAAATTAGAAGTGGATTGATGCAGAGTGATATATTCATTCAGCCCACAAGCTGCATAAAGAAAAAAATAAAAGAACATAACATATATGCCCAACAAGGACCAGTGACGTACTGGTACATCACTGGATTTTGAGTGGTTATACCAGGATGATGCCTGCAGCTGCAGGCATCATCCTGGTATCTTTTCTCTCAGCAGTTGATCAGCTTTCATGTAAAAGCAATCCTAGTGGCTAATTAGCTGCCAGATTGCTTTTATAAGCAGCCCCCTCTCCCACTGCCTTCCACGGCTTTCTTGGGCAGTCCCGTGCCATCGGGGTACCAGAGAATGCAACCGGTGTTTCCGCCAGCTGACCATAGAGCTAATTGGAGACCGGAATGCCTCCAATCATCTCTATAGTCTAAGAAACTGGAAGCTATGAGCATTTCATCACATCGGTTTCGCTAGTTATAAACAGCGGCATTTTTAAATTGGGTAAGCATCTGATCACATGGATCTTGGTGAGATCAGATGGGTTAAGGGCAGAGGAGATATCTAGAATCTAATAGACCCCAGATTTCTCAAAAAAGAATACCTGTCACTGCCTATTGCTATCACAGGGGATATTTACATTCCTTTTGATAACAAAAATTGAAAGGGACAGTGTAATAACAAAAAAAAAAAAAAATTTAAAGCACCTCGCACCCCACGTGCGTGTGCGCAACGGTGTATGCAATCATCGACCCCGTGTCGGTATGTAAACAGCGGTTGCAGCATGCATGTGAGGTATCTCTGCGAACATCAGATTGAGGGCAGTAATTCTAGCACTAGACCTGTGTAAATCTAAAATGTTAGCCTGTGAAGGCTTTTAAAGTACTGTCTATGGATATTAAAAATGTATGTAGTTTGTCGCCTTAGCAAACATGACATGCTTGCTCACAAAACTGCGCATGCCCCGTGCAATCTATTTACTCAGAATTTTATGTTACCAAACAATTGGGCGATAAATTGTATTTTTGTGCATTAAAATTCAAAAAAGTGTTTTTTTTTTAAATTTGCATTTGAAAAATGTAATTTGCATTTGAAGTACTGCGTGACGTAAAAAAAAAATGCAACACCCACCATTTTATTTTCTAGGGTTTCTGCTTAATATTTTATATAATATTTAGGGGTAATATAAGTGTCAGAAAAGGCTTGGAATTCAAGTGGTTAGAAAAGTGATGTGTGGCATAAGCTTCTAATGCTGGGCATAAAAAAATAACAACACCCCCCCCGATGACCCCTTTTTTGAAAAGTAGACACCCCAAACTATTTGCTTAGAGGCATGTTGAGTCAATAGAATTTTTTATTTACCACAAGTTTTTGGAAAATGCCAAATTTGTTTTTTTTTTTTACACAGAGTTGTCATTTTAGTATATTGCTCACACATGCCATGGGTATATGTGGAATTACTCCCCAAAATACAGTCTGCTACTTCTTTTGAGTATGGGGATGCCACATGCGAGGGACTTCTTGGCAGTTTAGCCGTGCACAGGACCCCAAAATCCAATAAGCATCTTCAGGCTTTTAAAGGGCTTTATATCCTCATTACACTTTCTGACTACCTATCACAGTTTTGGAGGCCCTGAAATGCTAGAATAGTGCAAAATCCCCCCAAATAACCTCTTTTTTGAAAGTAGACAACCCAAGGAATTTGTCTATAATAAACAAGCGCACTAGTAATCCAAAGGTCCATATAAAAAAACAGATCGCCTTGTGCTCTCACCAGATTCATCCGATAATCATGCGTTGTATACAAATAAATCCTCTTCTTTTCCATCTACTCTTCTGCTTGTGCTCCCAAAATCAAAAAAACAAATATAGTGTAGTATGTATTAACTGATTATAGTACCTTGAAAAATTATTCATACCCCATTTTCCACATTTGTCTTGTTACAATGAAAACCTAAATGTATTTTATTGGGATTTTATGCGATAGACCTACACAAAGTGGCACATAATTGTGAAGTGGAAGGAAAATCATAAATGGTTTTCAAATTATTTTACAAATAAATATTTGAAAAGTGTGGCGTGCATTTGTATTTAGCCCTGTTTATTCTGATACCCCTAACTAAAATCTAGTGGAACCAATTGCCTTCAGAAGTCGCCTAATTAATACATAGAGTCCACCTGTGTGTAATTTAATCTCAGTATGAATGCAGCTGTTCTGTGAAGCCCTCAGAGGTTTGTTAAAGAACATTAGTGAACAAAAAGCATCATGAAGGCCAGGAACACACCAGACAGGTCAGGGATAAAGTTGTGGAGAAGCTTAAAGCAGGGTTAGGTTATAAAAATATTCCAAGATTTGAACATCTCACAGAGCACTGTTCAATCCATCGGAAAATGGAAAGAATATGGCACAACTGCAAACCTACCAAGACACGGCCATCCACATAAATTGACAGGCCAGGCAAGTGGAGCATTAATCAGAGAAGCAGCCAAGAGGTAACTCTGGAGGAGCTACAGAGATCCACAGCTCAGGTGGGAGAATCTGTCCACAGGACAACTGTTAGTCATGCACTCTACAAATCTGGCCTTTATGGAAGAGTGGCAAGAAGAAGCCATTGTAGAAAGAAAGCCATAAGAAGTCCTGTTTTCAGTTTTCGAGAAGCCATGTGGGGGACATAGCAAACATGTGGAAGAAGGTGCTCTGGTCAGATGAATCCAAAATTGAACTTTTTGGCCTAAAAGCAAAACACTATGTGTGGCGGAAAACTAACACTACACATCACCCTGAAAACACCATCCCCACCGTGAAACATGGTGGTGGCAGCTTCATGTTGTGGGAATGCTTTTCTTCAGCAGGGACAGGGAAGCTGGTCAGAGTTGATGGGAAGATGGATAGAGTCAAATACAGGGCAACCTTAGAAGAAAACCTGTTAGTCTTCAAAAACTTGAGACTTGGGCAGAGCTTCACCTTCCAGAAGGATAACGACCCTAAACATACGGCCAGAGCTACAATGGAATGGTTTAGGTCAAAGCATATTGATGTGTTAGAATGGCCCAGTCAAAATCCAGACCTAAATCCAATTGAGAATCTGTGGTAAGACTTGAAAATTGTTGTTCACAGATGCTGTCCACCCAATCTGACAGACCTTGAGCTATTTTGCAAAGAAGAATGGGCAAAAATGTCACTCTCTAGATGTGCAAAGCTGGTAGAGACATACCCAAAATGACTTGCAGCTGTAATTGCAGCAAAAGGTGGTTCTACAAAGTATTGACTCAGGGGGGCTGAATACAAATGCATGCCACACTTTTCAGATATTTATTTGTAAAAACCTTTGAAAACCATTTATAATTTTTCTTTCACTTCACAATTATGTGCAACTTTGTGTTGGTGTATCACATAAAATCCCAATGAAATACATTTATGTTTCTGGTTGTAACATGACGAAATGTGGAATATTTCAAGGGGTATGAATACTTTTTTAAGGCACTGTAAATAAATTGAATACATAATGTGCTCACTTTCTCAAATGATATAATGTGCTCCAAGATTACTGTATAATCCCTCCAGAATTACTGTGTAATCATCACCATTCTCAATATTTACTCTTACCCTCCAAAAAAATTCCGTGTATCACATCTAAAAGTGTATCTTCTCCACCAACCCTCCTCGGGATCTTCACAGTTTATCAAGTGCACCATCCACCTCAGAAAATCACACCACCACTAGTGCTCCTCAACTCCCCTCCAGGTAATGCACCATACCTTCTATAAACTGAATGTATGCCTCCTTATATCTCTCCATTGGATCTCCAATGTCACCTCTTCTCTATCTTTTTTGAGTCTCCTCCCGACATACTGTATGTGATTAAAAACAGAATTCCAAAGTGCAGCAGTATGTATAAAACACACTTTATTCATTAAAGTATGCTTACATGGATTCCGGTTATAGAATGCCTTCTCTAAAATGGCCACCGTGGTACTTCCGGTTTGCATCTGACGTCACTTCCTCCCAAGGAATTTGATAAGAGGCATGGTGAGTATTTTGCAGATCTCGTTTGTTGCCACAAATTTTTGGAAAATGAAGAAAGGAACTGAACACTTATTTTTTCTTTTCTTTTTTTATTTTGCAAAACCTTGTGAGAAAAAATTAGTTCTGCAAAATACTCACCATGCCTCTTATTAAATTCCTTAGGGTGTCTACTTTCCAAAAAAGGGTCATGGGGGGGGGGGGGGGGTTGGCGCTATCCTGACATTTCAGGGCTTCCAAAACAGATAGGTAGTGAGGAAGCGAAATGTGGAAGTTTTGTACCTTCAGGCTTTCAAAGAGGTCATTGGATTTTGGGCTCCTGTTTGTGGCTAGGCTCTCAAAAAGTCTCACACATGTGGTATCCCCATACTCGGAAGAAGTAGAAAAATGTATTTTTGGGTGTAATTCCATATATACCCATGGCATGTGTGAGCAACATATCATTTAAGTGACAACTTTGTGTAAAAAGAAAAAAAATGTTTTGTCATTTTCCAAAAACTTGTGGGGAAAAATAAAGTATTCCATTGACTCAACATGCCTCTCGGCAAATAGTCTGGGGTGTCTACTTTCCTAAAAAGGGGTCATTTGGGGGGATTGTGCTATCCTGGAGTTTCAGAGCCACTGAAACTGTGATAGGTAGTGAGGAAGTGAAATGAGGAAGTTACGCACCATCAGGCTTTCAAAGGGTCATTGGATTTCGGGCTCCTGTATGCGGTTAGGCTCCCAAAAAGTCTCACACGTGGTATCCCATACTCAGGAGAAGTAGCAGAATATATTTTGGGGTGTTATTCCAAATATACCCATGGCTTGTGTGAGTAATATACCATTTAACTTCTTGCCGACCGCGCATAGCCGAATGACGGCTTCACCGCGGCCGGCCAGTTCTGAGTGGACGTCATATGACCCCGGCGATCTCCGTGATCGCTGTGTCCTACGGACACAGCTGATCACGTGATGTGGTGAAAGGCCGATCCCACCGGCCTTTTACCACGTGATCAGCGGTGTCCAATGACACGCTGATCACAGGGAAATGCAAGTGCCGGTTCTCGGCTGCACTTTCCTCACGCTGTCAGATCGTGAGGAAAGTACTGCCGAGAACCGGCAGTTGTCAGAGCGGGGATCGGCACCGATCATCAGGGCACTGATGATCAGTGCCCTGATGATCGGTGCCCAGCAGTGACACCCGCAAGTTCCGCCCAGCAGTGCGCCCACTAGCCCCGCCCACCCATTCCCAGCAGTGCCCCCACCTGTGCCCAGCAGTGCCCCCACCTGTGCCCAGCAGTGCACCCACCTGTGCCACTCTGCAGTGCCACCTACCTGTGCCCAGCAGTGCCACCCACCTGTGCCCACCCACCTGTGCCCACCCACCAGTGCTGCTCACCAGTGCCACCCACCAGTGCAGCCCAGCAGTGCTGCCAGTCAGTGCCACCAGTCAGTGCCCAGGGGTTGTGCCAGTCAGTGCCGCCAGTCAGTGCCCAGAAGTGATGCCAGTCAGTGCCGTCTATCAGTACCCATCATCAGTGTCACCTATCAGTGCCGCCTATCAGTGCTGCATATCAGTGCCGCCTATCCGTGACCCCTAATTAGTGCTGTCTATCAGTGCCGCCTATCCGTGCCACCTCATTAGTACTGCCTATCAGTGCCCTTTAGTGCTGCCTATCAGTGCCCATCAGTGCCGCCTATCAGTGCCCATCAGTGCCGCCTCATCAATGCAAATCAGTGAAGGAGAAAAAATACCTGTTTGAAAAATTTTATAAAAGAAACAAATAAACTTTTTTTTTTTTTTCAAATTTTTTGCACTTTTTTTAATTTATAGCGCAAAAAGTAAAGCGCCCAGTGGCGATTAAATACCACCAAAAGAAAGCTCTATTTGTGAGAAAAAAATGATCAAAATTTCATATGGGTACAATGTTGCATGACCGCGCAATTGTCAATCAAAGTGCGGCAGCGCTGAAAGCTGAAAATTGGCCTGGTAAGGAAGGGGGGGTATAAGTGCCTGGTAGGCAAGTGGTTAAATGATAACTTTGTGTAAAAAAAAAAAATATATGAATTAAAAGTTTAAAAGGTTGGAGTAAAATGACAGGAGTCAGTAACCAGAGGACACTATTGAAGTCTACAATCCTGAAGGCAACTAGATTATGTCTGGCAAATTAGTAAGGACAAAACAAAAAAACTGCATAGGAACTTAAATGTTAAAACAAACTGTATTGCACTACCTCAATTTGTTCAACCATTGTTGAAGTGTTGAGCCCCTAGAAGGTTGAATTTTTCCTCCTGGAATTGGCTGGGGAATGCGGAGTTTGCTTAGACCCTCATGTTACTGGGGTCTTAGAGTTTGGTAATCAGCCTTATTACTTCTCTGGTGGAGGCATAATGGATATATTATTACAACACAGAAGATCTACATGGTTGAACATCTATGGGACATTATTTTGTGTGAATATTTACCTGCGAAATTTAATTTACATTTGTTGGAATTTCTGTTTCACAGTTTTAAATATTTGATTACCATATGAAATACTATTGTTTTTTTGTGAGCTCTATTTTTTCAATGATAATTTGATATTCAAGGGATAGGATAATTTTTTGACCTCATTGAGGCAGTGCAGCACAGTTTGTTTTACCAAATTAGTAAGAATAAACAGCTTTAAAAAAACAATACGGTTCACTAAAGAGGTAAGTAGTATAGTAAAAGAAAAAACGCACATAGGAGATTATTATTATACAGTATTTATATAGTGCTAAAAGGTTTGCTCATTTTGTACATTATAGTGGGGACAGTACATGAGACAATACAATACACGAGGGGGTCAAGGGCCCTGCTCTTTCGAGCTTACAATCTAGGAGGGAGGGGATAGTGGTACAGGAGGAAGTGGCTGTGGGGGATGGAGTGGTAGGAGGAGATCAGCTGTTAAGTGAGGGCGGGGTAGGCTTCCCTGAAGAGATGGGTTTTCAGGGTGTGCCTAAAGGTGAGGAGGGTAGGTGATAGTCTGATGGATTGGGGTAGTGAGTTCCAGAGGAATGGGGGATGTCCTGGAGAAGTCCTGAAGTCGGGCGTGGGAGGTGGAGACCAGGGAGCTAGAAAGTAGGAGTTCTTGTGAGGAGCGAAGTTTACGGGTAGGGTGGTATTTGGGTATCAGGTCGGTGAGGTAGTTTGGGGCAGCGTTATGAATGGCTTTGTATGTCTGTGTTAGTAGTTTGAATTTAATGCGTTGGGCAATCGGGAGCCAGTGGAGGGAATGACAAAGGGGGGTGGCAGATGCGGAGCGGTTGGTAAGGTGGATGAGTCTGGCCGCTGAGTTCAGGATAGACTGAAGCGGGGATAGTCTGCGACGAGGTAGGCCGGTGAGAAGGGAGTTGCAGTAGTCCAGACGTGAGATAATAAGGGAGTGAACGAGTAGTTTAGTAGTGTCTGGGGTTAGGAACGAACGTATTTTGGAGATGTTGCGGAGGTGGAGCCTGCATGAGTTTGCCAACGATTGGACATGGGGTTGGAAGGACAGGTTTGAGTCTAGAGTGACACCTAGGACTTTGGCTTGTGGGGTGGGACTGATGGTGGCGTTGTTGGTCATGATGGAGAGGGTGGGGGGAGGGGGGCACGGGCTGGGGGGAAAATCAGGAGCTCGGTTTTGGAAAGGTTCAATTTGAGGAAATGGAGCAACATCCAGTCTGATATGTCGTTCAGTAGGTGGGTGATACGGGCAGAGACTGGAGGGGTGGAGAGGTAAATTTGCATGTCATCAGTGTAGAGGTGATAGTTGAAGCCGTGGGAATGTATCAAGTTTGCCGAGGGAGGAGGTGTAGATGGAGAAGAGAAGGGGCCCCAGGACCGAGCCTTGGGGGACCCCAACAGAGAGGGGGAGAGAGGGGGAGGTGGTAGCGTTATAGGTAACGCTGAAGGAGCGTTGGGATTGATAGGAGGGGAGCCAGGAGAGAGCGAGTCTCTGATGCCGAGGGAGTGTAGTTTGTTAAGGAGGAGGGGGTGGTCGACTGATGGATTGGGGTAGTGAGTTCCAGAGGAATGGGGGATGTCCTGGAGAAGTCCTGCAGGTCGAGGAGTAAGAGGACTGAGTAGTGGCCATTAGCTTTGGCGATTAGCAGGTCATTAGTGATTTTGAGTAGGGCGGTTTCGGTGGAGTGTAGGGGACGGAAGTCAGTGAGGTGGGCGCATAGGCGATTATAGACTAAGCGCTCAAGGAGCTTGGATGTAAATGGCAGCAGGGAGATGGGTCTAAGGTTGTTCAGGTCAGTGGGGTCCAGGGAGGGTTTTTTGAGTATGGGGGTGATGTGCCCGTGCTTTAGGGGGGAGGGGAATTCGCCAGTAGAGAGAGAGAGAGAGATTGAAGATGTGGGTGAGGGAGCGTAGGATGGAGGAGGAGGGTGACTGGAGGAGTTGTGTGGGAACAGGGTCAAGGGGGCAAGTGGTGAGGCGGGCTTCTGAGAAGACCTTAGTGACCTCCTCAGTTGTAGCAAGGCTGAAGGAGCGGAGTGTTGGAGAGGTTATAGTGTGCGGGACGTTAGGTGTGGTGGGAGGTAGGGCGGTTGCGAGGTCAGAGGAGGGGAGAGTTGGTGGGGTTATGGAGATGCAGGGAAATAGGACGTATAGCTGATCCAGAAGTGTACAAAAACAGACAAAATGAGGCCAAGCACATTATCAGTGGTGCCAAAACACAGCAAGAGGAGGAAATTGCTAATCTGATCATCAAGAAGAAAAAAAGCTTTTTAGGTGCATCAGTGATGGAACAGAAAAATACCATGGGATCACTAAAATGGTAATGGAGTTCAAAACTTATGTTGAGAAGACCTGCTGGATCTAACAAGCCATTTAAACAATTACTTCCGTTCAGTCCTCTCAGAAATAAACTGAATTAATGTTTATGTTAGTACAATAGGATATGTAGTTGGTTAAAGGATAGATGTCAGAGTTTGGTTGCAAATGGGGTTCATTCAGAACAGAGACCAGTGACTAGTGGTGTACCACAAGGCTCTATAACACGTTCTGTTCTATTTATTTTGTTTTTTTTTGTTTTTTTTTTTTCTATTTCAATGGTTTTTATTAAATTTTTTAAACAGTATAAACAGAGGCAGTAAAACACGCCCACGCAGGGGCTATCAATTGCACAGATAAACAAAATGCCAAATAAAAAAAAAGGGGAAAAACAATGCTTTAATGCCAACAGGGCAAAAGGTACGCCCACGCAGGGGCTATCAAAGGCACATAAGTTACAAAACATTAATGTAACTGATTATAACAACTAAATGCAGCTGTCCTAGTCACACCAAAAACAGAGAGAGAGAGAAAAAGGAAAAGAAAGAAAAAAAAAAAAAGGGGGGGGGGGGGGCAAAGAGCAGGGATTCAAGAGCGCCAACACCGAATGCCATTACATCCCCAGACTAGCCGGGGAGAGTGAGGGAAGGGCATATTGCAACCACGGCTCCCATATTTTCAAAAATTTACGTTGGGAGTCATTGCGGATACTCGACATCTGTTCGTTGAGCATCATAGTGGTCATACGATCCCGCACCCCCTGAAGAGGGACAAACGGACTCCTCCAGGCCTGAGCAATTGTTCTAGTGGCGGATAAAAACAGATAGGAAGCCAACTTCTGCTGGTGAGCCAAGAGGCCCGGTATGGGGCAATGAAGCAAAGCATACCGAACATCCCGGCGTATGGAGAGATGGAACAAAGTGAAAAGGAGGCCAAATACACGAGACCAAAAACGAAACAGTCTCGGGCATGACCACCAGATATGCAATACATCACCACGATGACCACAACCCCGAAAACATCGATCACTACAGGCAGGGTTAGCCCGGGCCAACCGAGCCGGAACCCAGTACCAACGAAACAAAACCTTATAGGCTGCCTCCAGTGTGGTCGTATTAAATGAGCATTTAGCTATGAGTGACCAGGCCTTATTCCAGTCCTCCGGATCCACAGCCACTCCCAGGTCGCGCTCCCACTGAACAACATATGAAAGAGAAGTATGCGATGAGCGTCTGTTCAGAGCTGCATAAAGAAGGGATATAAGGCCCGGAGCGCCCGGACGCTGTTGGCAAAGCTGTTCAAAGGCAGATTTCTGGTACGGGAACGCAGAAGTACCCCGCAGCGAGAGCAGCCAGTGTCGCAATTGAAGATATCGAAAAAATTCCGCTGGGGGGATATTCCGGGATTCCCGAAGAGAGTTCCAGGTGGGAAAGGACCGAAAAATCAAAAAGTGTCGCACCTGCGAAAAACCATTAGTCACCCACCAAGAAAACGCCCCTGGGTGATCCAAACCCGGCGGGAAAAGAGGGTTGTTAATAATAGGTAGCAAAGGCAGAAAAGGTGACATCAGACCACCAGAATAACGTACCGAGTCCCAAACTTGTAGGCCATGAAGTAACATCGGACTCAGTGCCATAGGGCGCAGGGCAGGGGGAAGCCATAGAAGCGTCAACAGTGCGATAGGGGCACAATTTATTTTGTTTTTTGATATAACTAAAAGATTGGTGGGTAAGATATGTCTATTTGCTGATAACGTAGAGGTGTGCAATATTATTGACCTCCCTGGAAGTTTTTGTAACCTGAAACATGATTTGACGTTGCTGGAAGATTGGTCAGCAGTGGAAAACTGCAGTTCTATGTTTCTAAATGTACTATAATGCACATAAGGAAAAGGAATCCCTTGATAGAGTACAACATTGGCGGTACAGTGTTGGTCAACGCTACAGAGGAAAAAGATTTAGGGGTACTTATTTCAGATGATTGCAAAATGAGCAAACACTGTGGCTGGGCAGTAGGAAAACCGAATAGAATTCTAGGATGTATCATTAGAAGGGTCACCAGCAGGAGGAAGGAGGTCCTGATTGTCCTATATAGATTTACTATATTGCCAAATGTATTGGGATGCCTGCCTTTACATGCATATGAACTTTAGTCCGTAGGGTTCAATATTGAGTTGGCCCATCCTTTGCAGCTATAACAGCTTCAACTCTTCTGGGAAGGCTCTCCACATGGTTTAGGAGTGTGTCTATGGGAATGTTTGACCATTCTTCCAGAAGTGCATTTGTGAGATCAGGCACTGATGTCAGACGAAAAGGCCTGGCTCGCAGTCTCCACTGTAAATCATCCCAAAGGTGTTCTATCAGGTTGAGGTCAGGACTATATGCAGGCGAGTCAAGTTCCTCCACTCCAAACTCGTTCATCAATGTCTTTATGGACCTTGCTTTGTGCACTGGTGCACAGTCGTTGCAACAAGAAGGGGCCATCCCCAAAGTTGGGAGCATGAAATTGTCTAAAATACCTTATACTGATGCTTTAAGAGGTCCCTTCAATGGAACTAAGGGGCCAAGCCCAACCCCTGAAAAACAACCCCACACCATAATCCCCCCTCCACCAAACTTTACACTTGGCACAATGCAGTCAGGCAAGTACTGTTCTCCAAACCCAGACACGTCCATTGGATTGCTAGACAGAGAAGCATGATAGTCACTCCACAGAGAACGTCTTCACTGCTCTAGAGTCCAGTGGTGGCGTGCTTTACACCACTACATCCGATGCTTTTCATTGCACTTGGTGATGTAAGGCTTGGATGCAGCTACCCGTTCATGGAAACCCAATCCATGAAGCTCTATACGCACTGTTGTGCTACTTTGAAGGCCACACAAAGTTTAGAGCTCTTTAGCTATTGACTCTGCAGACAGTTGGCAACTTCTGTGCACTGTGCCCTTCAGCATGCACTAACCCCGCTCTGTCATTTTACGTGGCCTACCACTTTGTGGCTGAGTTTCTGCTATTCTCAGTTGATTCCATTTTGTCAGAATAACAGTTGACCATGGAGTATTTAGTAGCAAGGAAATATCGCGGATGGACTATTGCAGAGGTGGCAACCTATCATAGTACCACACTTTAATTCACTGAGCTCCTGAGAACAACCCATTCTTTCACAAATGTTTGTAGAAGTGGTCTGCATGCCTAGGTGCTTGATTTTATACACCTGAGGCCATGGTGGTGATTGGAACACCTGAATCCAATGATTTGGAGGGGTATCCCAATACTTTTGGCAATATAGTGTATCTATCTATCTGACTCAATGGACCACTTGGTCTTTTTTCTGCCTTCTACCATCACGTTGCAGTGTTCTACTGGATCACTTTAAGTTTACTGCAATGGCCTCACATATCCTGGATCACTGTATTTGCAGGTGCCCTGCTAGGTTTTATTTATATATGAATATATGGCACAAATCTTTTCATACAACATTTTCTATGTTGGGAAAAATGTTTTGAGGGTGCCTGCCTGGGTACTATAGTCTTCCAGCCACCAGGACACCACAACTGCTGACATTGGCCATCGTCCTTTGGAGAGCCATAGAGGAGAGTTCAGCCTGCTGAACTACTTATTGCTTGCCATGGTGGGGCTGTTTCCACTTACATCATGAGCTTTTGCTCTGCATAGGCTGCTGATATGCTTGTGCTTCCACATAACTTGTGAATGTATTTAATATTAAATAATTTTTTATTGCACTAGGTTGGTGCATACAGTTTTTGTTTGTTTTATGTTGTAGCATTGGGTTACCCCTGCTTTAAAAATCGGCAAGACCTGGGCTCTTGCAAATTACTATTATGTGCTATAAACTGGTCTTACAGCTTTTCTGTCTTCCAGTGTATCAATATCCAGATATACTGGTCAAATAATTTCTAATGCTTATTCCCTGAAACAGTGGGCTCCCCCATTTTCTGGTACTGCTCACGGCTTTCAGTTTCCCAGGATTGCAATGCTGCTCTCTGGTCTTTGATTTACACCTTTATTTAGTTCTATCTGGTTGATTTAGCTACATTGGTGTAAAGTAGCTTTTGATGCAATTCGTAATGTGAAATGTTCAGAATACTTCTTTCAGGGTTGCAAGGATCTTTGACCCTATTTTCCTGTTGTGTCCTTGCCCTCCCTTCATCTTTGGACTGCTTTCAGAGGTCACACATGTTGAAGAATACAGTATTGCATCCTCCAATACACACTGGGAAAAAATAAGCTTTTTGTTACTTATTGTATAATCTTTTTCTCTAGTAGAAGACACAGCTTTCTACTTCCTTTTTGGGGGGTATTCCCTTGCATTGTTAGATGTTGACATAAAGTCAATGTAAGATTAGGTAGCTGGCCCACAGTGTCCAAACTTCCTGTAGGCAAATGTATAGCCACGCATCAAAGAATGCAGTTCTGTGTTCTTCAGTGAAGTACTAGATATGTATATTTAAAGAATTGTCAGAATTATCTGTTACTTTCAGCAAGTCACTGGTAATCGATTTGCATTTACTGACAGTAAACCACTGGTCAGGAAATCACATTGCCTGTTAGCAAGTCACACGTCTCCAGGTAGTAAATCAAATATAGGTCATCTGTCGCTGAACAGTAAGTAACATAGCCTGTCAGTAAGGCACATGTCACCAGTAAGTTAGTCACTGGCCACACTGCCTGACGGTAAGTCACATGCCACTCTTTAGAATGTACCTAGAGGGCCAAAAAACTGTCTTAGATGTTGTGCTGTTCTTTTGTGGAAGCCTCAGCAGCGAACTCCTATTCTGAGCTATGATAACCAAGCACATATGTTATTAGGGGTCTCGCTCCCTTATTTCAAATATAGGTGGAGAAGTATGAGCTGAATTTTTTAGAATCACTCCAGTAATGCATGGATGTTTATGGTTTTAATACTATGTCATAGACTTGGAAAAACCATTCTGTAAAAAAAGTCACAACATCTCACTTTTCTTTTACTGGGTGGCTGAAATTATTGATGCTAAAGCATCAGCATCACAGCCAGGCAAGTGGTGTTTTCAGCCCACATATATCTCTTATGGCTTGTTTCCATTAAGAGTAAAGTGAAAATATTAATAATGCAGATGGAAACTGACAAAATGTTACCTTCTTTATCTTAAAGGCCTCTTCACTCCATCCCGAAGCTGATCCCTCCTCCTCCCATCTCCAGGAAGAGATCCTCCAAAATCTTATCAGGTTCAATAAATGAATCTACAGAGAATGTGACCATACCAACCAGCCTCAACCTGACCAGTTTCACCACCATCACTTCATGTTCTATAACACCCATTGAGATGGAAGAGATTAGCCCAACATTTAAAAACTCCTATTTCCCTGGCTTTGAAAATAGTGAATTGCCCCCAATAAAGGGGAGACCTGTCCACCAGGAATCCATCGAAGAGAACAGGACCTTCCACTCCATCACCAGCAGCTATGACAACCTGGAAGACACACCAACTATTGTGCCTGAGACTCCTCCATGTAATGGATTGGTAAAGCCACTGAATGTGGAGACCACGCTCCCCTTCTCCTCCGCCAATGACACCTGTCTTCACATTAGCTTCTCTGAGGATGAGTTTCCTGACATGGGTGTGGATGATCATCTAGAAGTTCACAAGCAATGGCGGCTTATTGCAAATGGCAATTAGCAAACGCTGCAATATTAGCAACTGGTGATAAGTATTAAGTATTTAATAGAAGATGACATACTAGAAACAGTACTGTGGCACAGCACAGTTCATCACCTCATTAACTGGTATGACATGTTGGGTATGCAGTTGTTTGGCAGTTTCTTACTTATTGGGTGCAGAGAGGACGCCTCAGCTCATGCAATTAAACTCTGAAATTCTACAGAAAAACAAGAACAGAGATGTTCTCAACTAGAACAAATACTATGTATAACTTTATGCTTTATGTGTGTTGTAAAGTGCTCATTATCTATGTGGTGATTATTAGCTCTGTGTATAGCATGTCCACACTGGGGGAAATGATATTTATGGAGCGAAAAACGTAAAGAAACGGAAAAGCTCCAGAATATTAAAATATTTTACAGTAGTATAAATAGAAGTTTCATAAGAGTAACATAAGATCCTTACTCTAAAATGCTTACAGTTAAAGTGTTCTTACCAGACTGGCAAGACTTTGTAAATGGCAAGAACCAGGCATACTGGGGGATTTTCCTTTTGCTTGCCCCTGTTACTGTTAGAACTAACAGTTAATAAGGCTGGCAGCTTTTCACAGTTGACCGTTAAGTCGGGACTCAGACATGGTACTGTGAATCTTTGTTTGGTCTCATTAAGGCTTTATTGAGTCTTGCTGGCAGTACTGACCTTTAACCATGGCATCACTCTTTGCCAGTCGGTTTATCGGGCATCAGGCATGCATATAGAAGGAAATGTGACATTTTTTCTAGGAATCTGTTCCATTTTTCTACTTATTTAACCAAATAGAAAAATATTTTTTTCTTCCATAATAAAAAGGTAATAACAGGAAAAAATATGTTTGGGTGCCAATTTCAACTCTGTCCAGGAACCCCCCTGCATTTCTCAGAGTGAGGAAACACTGCCCAGTGCTCAGAGGCAAAACTGGAGAAATAGGGGTCTCCTTGCCATGTGGTTGAAACATGGCTTCTGCATACCTATTTATACGATGAGGAACCCTATAGAATTCATATATCTTTTTATTATCCCGGCCAGGCAGGATCTGGTAGGCATTTAGGAACAAAATATCAAAGAGACCTTACTGACTTGTAATGTGATTTGGTTTATCTGAGGGTAGTTGGTACAGAGAATATAGAATGAATTTGGGTTCAGACAAACTTTATTTTATGTGATAAAATACTCTGTGTACAGTGAGTAACCCATAATGACCAACTACCTTTCCTTAATCTGCCTAAATGGGCAATGGTTGCTATGGATTACTGTACTTCGCACACCGCCAAGGCTGCGTAAGCAGAGAATCCAGTGTAGAACTAGAATATTTTGGGGAGTCTATAGACAGTTTAATGTGCAATAAAATAGAAATTATTATTTAGATAATGTTTACCAAATACAAAGTAGAATATGATTTATTTTTACACAGAATGTAATCTATGAAATAGAAGCGCCTTGTTAAATTTTAATTTGTTTTATAAGGGGGATTTTTACATGTATTTTTCAGCTGGAATGATTTTGTCATAGTTTATTGTGATGAGTGAGCAGGAGGAATAGCACTTCTTGTAATAGCACCCTCTATAGAAGTGGGAAAGTATTATAATTGTTCTACACTAATTCTATCTTTATTAGAGTATTTTCTTATGAGAGGTTTTTAACCTGGAAAAGTAGAAAGATTTCATGTTGAAGATTTATTTTGATTATTGGAAAGCTGTGAATGACACAAATTTCTATAAAAGTTTTTATGTACAGGCTGTACCTTCCCAGGGAAGAGCGAAGCTTATGGGAGGATGGCCTGGGAATTAGCGGAACTTGCTGTACTGTAATAGTAATCAGTAATATGGGGAAATGATATGATCTCCTCCCATAAATTACAGTTGGTTTTAGATAGAATAGCACAGAAGAGGAGGGGGGACCCAGAGCACAGAGGTGGCAGGAGTGATTCTTTCCAAAGCTGAGTTTGGGTCTGGGCATTGCTGCATTAGGTGAAGGATTTGGAATGTGACGTTGAAGGCCGCAGGACAGAAATATAGATAGAAGGCAGATTGGATGGCAGAGATGAAGGAGAATAGGTATATGTGTTGATAATCTGTGAAGAACAGTATAGAAAGTGATGGTCAAAAATCAGAAAATTATTTCATTCTTTGTAAACCAGCTGTTTATGAATAACATCTATAAATGCATCAAACTCAGAAGTGCCTGTTGTTATTATAGTCTAGTTATTATGGACGTTTTCTGGACTCCTTTCATTGGTTTATGCTGTCTAGAAATGATTCCTTTTTGGTTCATTTGACCAGTGGGTTAAACAAAAAAAACTGACCCGATTTCCCCATCCATACATTTGAGGTGGATGGGGAAATTCTTCCTGCTGTGTCATTGTATTTTGGCAGTAGGGAATACACTGATCAGTGATACAGGCTATAGCCTGCAGCTCTGATTGAGAGGAAGTTTTCTAGCAGGGCAGTTTTACAGAAGTTGATTGGTAGATCAATTACTGTACAAACACAGTGCCCATACATGGATCAAAATTGTTCAATCCGTGCTGAACTGGCTAAATTTCATTCCTTCTCTGGGTCTGAGGATTGGTCAGCATAGCGGAAGTGGAAGCAATCAAAAGGCATTTAAAAATGTTCTATGCTAAAGGTCCTAAAGGAAAATAATAAACAGTAGTAAAAATGTAGAATTTAACATGCTGAAAGGTATAAATAAAGGGACACGATTACCCCCCAAAAATTCAAATTTATATAATATACGCCCATCCTCGGTCACATATTTTCCACTAAAGCACCAGCTTACCTCACGACTGCTCTAAAGACAAGTATAACATAACACTCCACATGCTTACCTAAAGTGGAACTTCACTCTCTCAATCAACATTGACTATTTTTAATATGTATGATCTTTATGCTGTTAGCATTAGTAAATAGATAGGGAAGTATATCATATTTACTTGTGTTAAACATTTTTTTTTACATTTCTTTAGTTACTTCCTAATCTCCAGACCTAGGCAAATTATGTCATGTATCCCAGGAGTGTTCAGGAGGGGATGTCTCAGCTAAGCATGCCCTCCTGCCTGCATGCCTAAGCTATGGACAGATGGATTCCAGGAATAAATACAACATGAATCATCTGCCCCAGAAATGCTAGGGGGTGTTTTCTCAGTAATTTCTCAGCAAAATAAAGCATGGAGGCATGGATTATTATTATAATACAAGATTTATATAGCGCCAACAGTTTGCTCAGCACTTTGGATGGAGGAGTTTGCTCTGATTATTAAAAATTTATTAAATAGCATTTTAGTTTGTGGTGCTAATATGCAGTGCAGTTCCACTTTAAGTGAAATCTTTCATTCTGAGATTAAGGAGAAGCTAAAGCATGAAATAAAAAATGAACACTCTTAAGTATTACATTTTCTTCACCCAAACAACAAAGCTCACCAGGATAATTGAGAACAGAGTGACCCTGCTGTGCTTACATGCTTACATTGCTGCTTCCCATAAACCGCATCAACTCTATGTGAAGATAGATATATATATATATATATAGATAGATATATATATACACTGTATTTTTAAATATGAATTTGAACTTGATAGGAATACAAATGAAGTACAGGAGCTAGTAACCTGATTAGTGTTATATGTTTTCATACGCTCCATCCTCCATAATCTGATCATTTATTTTAAGAATATAGGAAGTACATTATGTTTTTGTTTCCCCTTAGTTTCACGTTGAAATGTAATGTTCACAACAAATATATAAATTAAGCATTGGCTTAGATGGGATAATGTTTTTGAAATACAAAAATTGTATTTGGGGACATTTTTATAGACCAATTCTCACACTCATCCCCACCCCCTCCAAACTCCCCATTCCTTTGCCCCTTGCCACTTTGCTGCCTTTGTCTCACCACTTTGCCAGAACTATACCCCCTCTGCTCTTGCGACTCACTGCTTTAGCCAGTAATCAAACCCCTCCGCCTGCTCCCAGTACACTGTAAGCATAAAACCCCACAAACCCGCTACTCGACAAGCACTACAATCTGCCACCTATTCATGATAGTCTGCCAGCAATTAATCCTGCCCCTAACACCATGACTGCACAAATCCCCATTCCAATAATACTTACTAATCTCTTTCAACACCCATTAGCACATCTGCATGCCAGCTCATCCTGACCACTGCACCTGACATCTCTCCCTTTCCCAAGACCATATCTGCAGGACTCTCTTCATGTCACCAATACAGCTGCCTCCTTCTGAGCTGCTACTTTTCCATCACCCCTTACCCGTACCCTATTCCCAACCTTGCCCTTTCTGGAACAGGCTCATTTTTACTAGTATAATATAAAGGCCCTCTGGCTTTTATCCCACAAAATTTGGGAATAAAAACTGATGCTACATGGGAATTGGGAAAATCAATATACTGCACAGATATTCAATAAAATGGCTCTGACATCTTATTCCTGCCTGTGTCCACATTTATTTCTTTGCTTAAAGACGAACTATAGGCACATTTTTTTAACATTTTAGATAGTGTAAGGGAGGGTTATAACTCCTGTCAGATTTTTTTTTGTCATCTGTGTTCCATTGTGGACATTTCTCTTCACTTTCTGTCCCGTAGCCAAACAGGAGGTGAGAGGAAATCCCTGGGATTTAGTCATAGCCAAAAATATTGGTACCCCTGTATTTCCATCAGATAATGCACCACTTCGCCCAGAAAATTGATGCAATTGCAAATGGTTTGGTATTCTCATGTTTATATCTTTTGCTTGTATTGGTATGACACAAAAAAGTGGAGGAGCAAAAAGCCAAATCTGACACATTCCACGCAAAACCCCAAAAATTGACTGGACAAAATTTTTGGCATTTTCTCAAAATTGTAAGAAAAATTTTCATTCCGAGTTTATGATGTTCCTATAAGTTTTAATCAACCTCACCTGTATTAACAGGTGCTGACAATACAGAAATCACACTGGCAACCAGTTAATATGGACTGAACCTTTCTGTTGTATGTCTGCTGTTCTTTCTCTCCTCCATGCTCCGTGTGGAACACAAAGAATTGTCTGAGGATTGGAGAACAAAAATTGTGGAAAAGCATGGACTATCTCAAGGTTACAAGTCCATCTTCAGAGATCTTAATGTTCCTGTGTCCATTGTGTGCAACATTGTCAAGAAGTTTACAGTCCATGGCACTGTAGCTAATCTCCCTGGATGTGCACAAAATAGAAAAATTGATCAAAGATTGCAACAAAGGATTGTTTGAATAGACACGTGCAAAATTCCATTCGAAAGCATTTCAACCAAATTCAAAAGGTCATTCACATTCGAAATTGATTCAACAAAATTCGAAATCAAAAAGATTTCAACCGAATTTGAAAAAATTAAACTGAATTTGAAAAGTTAAGCTGGCCACACACATGTAGATTTTTGTCTGACAATATTAATTTCAAGAATATTCATTTGATTTTATAATCTAATATCCAAGTACCGCCCAGCACGCACACTCCGCTCCTCACAAGACCTCCTTCTCTCTAGTTCCCTGGTCTCCTCCTCCCATGCCCGCCTCCAGGACTTCTCCAGGGTGTCACCCATCCTCTGGAACTCCCTGCCCCAACCCATCAGATTATCACCTACTCTCCTCTCCTTTAGGCACACCCTGAAAACCCATCTCTTCAGGGAAGCCTACCCCGCCCCCTGCTAACTTGCCGACCTCCTCCACTCTTCCTACCACTCCATCCCCCACAGCTACCTCCTCCTGTGCCACCATCCCCTCCCTCCTAGATTGTAAGCTTAAAAGAGCAGGGCCCTTGATCCCCTCATGTTTTGCATTGTATTGGTATTGTTCTGTCACATGTTCTGTCCCCCTTTGTAATGTACAGCGCTGAGCGAACTGTTGGCGCTTTATAAATACTGTATTATAATAATTAATAATAATAACCATTAATGGGGTCAAATTGATGGTTTTTTTCGACAGCAGTGAAAACATTTGAAGGGGCAGGAAGGAAAACTTTTCTCCATGAATAGAATTTTCGGCCAGTGTATGTGGTTCTCATTCAGAAAATACATTCATTTTAAAATCAAATGTTCAAAGCAAAAGACAATTTTCAAACAACATTCGTCCATTCAACGAATGTGCAAACAATTTTCGCATGACTTCTCTTATGAATATTCTCGGACGAAAATCTACATGTGTATGGCCAGCTTAAGGTTGGCCATACACAGGTAGATTTTAGTTTGAGAATATTCGTTTCAACAATATTCATTTGATTTTCTAATCGTTAGTGGGGTCAAATCAATGTTTGTTTTCGACAGCAGTGAAGGGCAGGAAGAAAAACTTTTCTAGATCAAACGAATTTTCAGCCAGTTTATGTGGTTATCGTTCAGAAATTACATTCATTTTAAAACTGAATGTTAAAAGCAAAGGACAGTTTTCGAACGGCATTCGTCCATTCATTGAATGTGGAAAAGAATTTTCGTACAACTTTTCTCACGAATATTCTCGGCCGAAAATCTACACGTGTATGGCCAGCTTAAATCAGGGCAAAAAATTTGAATTTCGAATTTGATTGAAATCTTTTTGAAAGCAGTCGAAATTTTCATTTTCGACAGCAGTGACAAAAAAATTTGAAGGGGCAGAAAGAAAAACTGTAGCTACAGACTTTTAAAAAATGGACACTTGCCTGTCCCTCAATCCCGTGGTGTCCTCCCCGCAGCCCATTTCACAAACTGCTCTGTTTCCAGCGCCGGCATCTTCAGTGTGGGCACCTGGCTGTGAAAGCTTGCGGCTTCACAGTCGAGTGCTCACTGCGCATGCGCGAGTACCCCTGCGCTTTGTGAATGGTCCTGTAGTCTTCTGGGGCCTGTTGTGTCCCACAAGTCTACGGGGAGGGGGGAGGGCAACTTCCACTTCTGATTTCTTTAGGCAATCTCAGCGGAAGTGGGAGCGGGTACCTGTCAATTTCGGGTACCCGTTCCCCCCGCTCCCCAAAGGTGGCAAACCTTAACAGGGAGTGGGGGACCAGTCCTTAAAGCGGAACTTCCCCTTTTGGGTGGAGCTCTACATTAAATTTGTTTTCAAATGTTTGTTCGATTTTATTTTCAAATTTGTTTTCTAATTTGTTTTTTAATCGAATTTTGGCTGAATTTCGTTTCGTTATTTCGGATTCATTTGCATTTGTTATTTTTGTAATTCAGAATTCTGATACATCCGAATCACCGAATAACGAAAAAATTAGTCCAAAATTCGATTTGAAACAAAACGAACCATAGTCTATGTTTGAATGATGGATAAAGAACCTCCATCAACTTCCAGACAAATTCAAGTTGATCTTTATGCACAGGGTACAACTGTGTCAACTCGCACTATACATTGCCATCTGAATGAAAAGGGCGCTATGGTAGGAGAACTAAGAGTACCCCGCTGCTGACACCAAAACATAAAAAATCCAGATTGATGTTTGCCAAAACTTACCTGAGGAAACCAAAAATCCTTTTGGGAGAATGTGCTGTGCACAGATGAAACCGAATTACAGCTTTTTGGTAAAGCCCACCATTCTACTGTTTTCAGAAAAAGCAATGAGGCCTTTAAGGAAAAGAATACAGTCCCTACAGTCAAACATGGTGGGGGGGGGGTCACTGATGTTTTGGGGTTGCTTTGCTGCTTCAGGCACTGGATGTCTTGACTGTGTACATGGCATTATGAAATCCGAAGACTACTAAAGAATTCTGGGGTGCAATGTAGGGCCCAGTGTCAGAAAGTTGGATCTCCGTCAGAGGTCATGGGTCTTACAGCTGGACAATGACCCAAAGCACACATCAAAAAGCACCCAGAAATGGTTTCAGACAAAGCGCTGGAGAGTACTGAAGTGGTCAGCAATGAGTGCAGATCTCAATCCCATAGAGCAACTGTGGAGAGATCTCAACACAGCAGTTGGGGAAAGGAACCCTTCCAATCTGAGAGACTTGAAACAGTTGGCAAAAAAAAGAGTGGCCCAAAATTCCAGTAGAGAGGAGTAAGAAACTCATGGATGGTTACAGGAAGCGATTGATTTCAGTTATTTTTTCCAAGTGTTGTGGTACCAAATATTAAATTGAGGGTGCCAATAATTTTGTCCAGTCCCTTTTTGGGGTTTTGCATGGAATATGTCAGATTTGGATTTTTGTTTCTCCACTTTTTCTGTGTAATACCAATACAAATAAAAGAAATAAACATGAGAATGCCTAAACATTTGTAATTGCAACAATTTTCTGGGCAAAGTGGCGCATTATCTGACAGAAATGCAGGGGTGCTAATATTTTTTGCTATGACTGTATAATAATATAAAACAAATATTGTGCTCAGTGTAATTATTTTATCCAGAGTGCACTCATCAACCATCCACACACATGGTGATGTGCAAATATACATATATGAAACAAGTGCGCTTCTAGACAAATCAAACATAAAAACAAAAAACATAAAAAAACTGGTATAGAATGTCCAAAGTCCAAGTGCAAATGTTGTATCAGAAATATTCAGAAAATACTGAGTCCATCCTCCAGATATATAAATTCAAATTTCAGCTTTCAAACTTTGGACTTTCTAAACCCTTTTTTTGGTTTTTAATTATGTTCAATTTGTCTGGAAGTGCACTTGATTCATATATGTATAAATTTAAGGGAATTCCTTGGGGACCCGCAGGCCACCAGAACTAGTGTCCTTATTGGAAGATTTCCCCCCCTATTACTTTTCTGGGGACATCCCAAAATTTGGGATTATCTTTTACATTCACTTTCAATGATAATGGTAAACAGAACAAATAGAGAGGGTGAATCTCCTTAACAGGGACACGGGCAGCAATAAAATACTGACAGGTGTTCTAATCCATCTCCCCTCTATCCAAAAACTAAAAACATTATGCCTTTAGTTATACTTTGTGTGTGTGTGTGTCTATTTATACCATGTGATCTAATTCTCTTGTCCCTCCCTTTACCTGTAGCTCAATTCTTTGCAGGTATTTTTCACTTTTGGTTCCTGGACAGGTATTTGAATGATGCAAAAATCGTCCTCTCTATCCAGAACTGTGAGGAGAGGCAAGATGGTCAGACCTATACAAATTGTTTTTCAGCAAAAGGATGAAGGAATGCAGTATAAAGGGCTATCCAGAACAAGTCTACAACTACTGTATATCATTCACAGATAAAATGTATTATCTACATGTAGGGTTCAGGTAACACAGTAAGTAACTTACTAAGATTTTTTTCTAGCAAATATGGTTGTTCTTTCCCCCCAAAAATCTGCTTTCATAGTCCTAAAGGTTGGCAGCTGGTCATCCCCTATTCTGTATGAACACTGTAAGATATTTAAAAGAATGATGCTATCTCAGGAGGAGGTGGATGTTCCTTGCCTTGTCGCCCTCAACAGTTATATTTCGTTACAATTATATTTTGTTATTTGCTTCAACATGTATAAGGCTATTCAGAGTTTAAGCCAACATGAGCTCATTATTACCTAAAACTAGAACAATTTTTTGGATTTTGCTAAATGTAAAATTTAAATTGTCAACTTGTACCCATCAACTATTTTTGAAAATGAAAATGTTCAAGCTGAAATCTACAGCTACCAATGTTCAGGAGAAAAAGAAACATTTTAGGGTTGATTCATAAAGAATTTGCACAGTCATTCACCCAGTGAAAGTGCATGTGTATTCATTCTGTGTGAATGGGGCAAAAATATCCTGTAGACTGTGCATAAAGCTTGGTGGCGCTGCTCTGAAACCGGATTCAAGAAGAAGAGTCATCCCACTGGCAAAGGAATGAAAGGAGTAATGTTGTGAGTCTGTTCCAGTATCTCGAGTGAGGAGGGGGAGCGGACATCGCTCAGAACCAGCCCCAGGAGTCAAGCATGTTGAGTATATGGAGCGGCCTCTGCATTGCACTAGCCACACCCTGTGATACAGTTCTGCATTTTGCCCCGCCCATCGGGGACCTGGTCATATATTCTCAGCATCATCGGTCCTGAAGTGAATCGGGTGTGTATGTGTGAAAGGTGTAAGAAAACTAAACCAGACAAAATGAAAACAAACAAAATGAAGGCTGCAAGAAGAAAAAGAAAATAAAGAAGAAATAAAGAATAAAAAATAAAGGGAATAAAGGATGAAAAATACGAAATAAACACGGACAATACAAAATTCAGAGAGGAATTGAATAAAGTGATGGAAAACAAATAGAAAAAGGGGGGAGGGTTTAAATGAGGTAGATAAAAAAACATGGGATGTAGGGAAAAAAAATCAATTGAAAAGTTGTAGAGGGAAATGTGTAAAACAAAAGGAAAGAAAGAAAAAGAATAGACTAGATTAAGATAATATAGACTAAAGAAAATATGTGACTAACAGGATGTACAACTATAAATGTGATGGAGGATTCAAAAGCAGTGGTAAAGAAATTAATAAAAATATTGGAAAATAATCTTTATTAGGATTAATAAAAGGGGGGAGAAAACTGAGGAAAAAAGGGGAGGTGTATGGTGAATAAGCTATATCCTGTGGCATTTGAACGTAAATCGTTGCTTTTAAACAAAACACATTTAGCCATTTAATGGGGTTAAGTATCATAGGAATTTCCTATAATACCTAGCTGCATCTAGTGGCCAAATGCAGCATTCACCATTTCAAATCAGTTATTTATGGAGGTGTCTAGACACTCCATGAATCATGGCCCACAAATGGGGGATATGTCCCCTGATTGTCAAAATCTTGCAGCTTTACTATAAACTTGTGGGGGGTAGAATCTCAAACACCCCAGCCATCACCCTATTATCTATGCTGCCTGGCTCCAACAAACAAAACAAAAAGCATTTGCTCCAACATTTTCTAATATCTGCATGCAGCATTATATCCAGAACCTGGCTTAAATCAGATACCCCTCATTAATGGACAGGGCATGTGAAATGGACTCCTTATGTCACATGAAGCAGAGGGTCTTCTGGGAAAATAACAAAGTAGATGCCTATAACATCACATGGTCAGAATGGACTCACTTCAGGCAGTCTTTGGACTTTGTATTATATTGTGAGTCGGATCATTTTGATGGTGACAGATGGCTGATTCTTCTCTAGTGGTATGGGAATATTAGATGCAGTGTTGGGTTCTGAGCCGACAATGCATGTATTATAATTCGACCTGTTCAACAGGGACTGCCCAAATTTCAATCCATGTATGGGCACCTTGATTGTACACAAGTTGACCTATTGGCTTGTATACAGCCAGCCTGTCGGGTTTTTTTGCAAATGATTAGTGCTGCCGGCTGGGCTTGACATGCTAACCATTGTATTCTGCTGACAGCTCCCCACTGACAGAACACAATAGCGCTGCGGGAGAAATTCCCCTTCAACACTGTGTTGATGGGGGAATCGAGCAATTTTCTTTACTTCCACATGCGGCATATCCTCGTTCATCCCGTTTCCCTTGGTTATTTTTTCCTTCTCACCCCCCCCCCTTTTTTTTTCCTCTTTCTTTTTTACCTCTTTCTTTTTACTTATGACTACTATTCTGCAATAATTCACTAGTCCAATGCATGTTTTAAATTCTAAACTTTCAAACCTCTGGGTTCTTGCAGATAGGCAAATTTTTTGTAATTTCTCCACCATTCTCTTTTTTTGCATCAAATTTACATCACCCATACAAATTTTTCCTCTCTGCATATATCTGTTATTCTTGAAATGGAAAGTAGGGGAGTCAACTCTAATATTACATGTGCTTTTATACCGTATTCCATAAAATAAACTCAATTACATGGACTGTGTACTTCTTTTTGTTTCAGTGTAAATTTTCCAGATCAGATATTTTACTCTGATGTAAATTTAATACACAATGGATTGTCATTTTTCTCTATGAAAAGTCAATGAAAACAGATTCAATATAAAATCAATTATTTACATTCAGACATCACAGGATATAACTTGTTCATCAACATTTGCACAGAATAGATGTACATGTACTTTTAGTGGGCGAATGGCTATGCAGATTTTTTATAAATCAACCCCTATGGTGTGTTTGTTGTAGGAAGTTTTTCTCTTCACACGATTTGGCCTGACTTGTATGAAATGGACTATGAAGGGAATTCAGATTCCAGATGTCTGTATTTCTGTAAGGAAAATGTTCAGGATATTTTCAGGAAATGTCTGAAACTATATTTTTTTGATTGCTGAATGAAAAAGATAGATGATTCTATTTGAAAATACAAGAAGTGATGAATGGAATTATTGGAAAAGTGGTCAGTGCTAGAAAATAGCTTGCTTGGAGTCTACAAAGTGCTACCAGTAATAAACTTTACAAGTTATGAACAGAATTACAAACTGGGTTCATTTTGCTTTTTTGGCTACCATTTTAAGGAAATGAAGGCTTATAAGTCCCAAGTGTTACCCTGCCTTTTGTCACTTATATGCTATCCCGATATTCTAAATCTATTTCATACTCTGTTTATAAAAATACCTAATATACATTGAGGGGAATTTATCAAAAATGGAGCAGAAAGAATCTGGAGCAGCAGTGCATAACAACCAGTCTGCTTCTATTTTTTATTTTCAAAGCTTGACTGAACAAGCTGAAGATAGAAGCTGACTTTTTGCTATGCATAGCTACTCCAGATTCTGTCTGCTCCAGTTTTCTTAAATTCCCTGGACTGGGTTTTCCAAGATCACTGGTGGAATTTCTTTTTTTCATAATTGTTGAACTATCTGGATGCATGCAGAGTTTCCAGTAGGCGGCAGAACACATTATGCTATCTCTGGACAGATTTTTTTTTTTTCTTATGGAAAAGATTTACACTTATTTCTTCTATTGAACTGCCTCTCACAGCTTCCTATTTATTAACTATAATGAAAGATGTTTCCTATAATCTGTCGGATTTGTGTCACAATCACAATGCCCTGGTGAGTGGAAATACCAGTTTTAGTCTCTGTCTGTCAATGTTGGGTGATGGCTGAAAGGGGATATAAGTAGCAAATCATTGCAAAGACAGCTGTGGGCTCTTGATAAATATGGTCTGCCACTCTGGGATTATTCATCTGTATAATCCATTGGGCCAAGAAGGATTATAGCAAATGTCATTCTGCACGGTGTACCAGACTTTGTAACGCTTGTTTATCAATTTTTCCACCTAAATTCCCCTGAAATCCTGCAATGTATCTGCTGCTCAACTACCTTAATATAGAATTATTTTTCTATATAGCACTGTTATATTGCCCCTATTAACATAAATGTTTGTCTGTATTTGTGGGCTAGTAATAGCAAGTTTATTCAACACAGCACATGCTGGCAGCTAATGCATGAAAAATATGCAGTCTACCAGGAGTCATCCACAGTGAGGTATGCAGTCCACTATATATAGCTAAATCCTCCCCCGCAGCCTAATGTATGCAGTCACCCACCCCGATCACAAGACCGGTGTACGCAGTCAAAGCCCCAGCAGTGAGACTGCACTCACTTGCAATTACAGTGACTTGGAAAAGTATTCATACCCCTTTGAAATTTTCCACATTTTGTCATGTTACAACCAACAACGTAAATGAATTTTATTGGGATTTTACATGATAGATCAACACAAAGTGCCACATAATTGTGAAGTGGAAAGAAAATGATAAATGGTTTTCAACATTTTTTACAAATAAATATCTGAAAATTGTGGCTTGCATTTGTATTCAGCCCCCTTTACTCTGATACTCCTAACTAAAATCTAGTGGAACCAATTGCCTTGAGAAGTCACCTGATCAGTAAATAGAGTCCACCTGTGTGTAATTTAATCTCAGTATAAATACAGCTGTTCTGTGAAGATCTCAGAGGTTTATTAGAGAACATTAGTGAACAAACAGCATCATGCAGGCCAAGGAACACACTAGACAGGTCAGGGCTAAAGTTGTGGAGAAATTTAAAGCCGGGTTAGGTTATAGAAAAAAGAAAATCTCCCACGCTCTGAACATCTTATGGAGCACTGTTCAATCCATCATCCAAAAATTGAAAGAATATGGAACAACTGCAAACCTACCAAGACCTTGCCGCCCACCTAAGCTGAAAGGCCGGCAAAGGAGAGCATTAATCGGAGAAGCAGCCAAGAAGTCCATGGTAACTCTGGAGGAGCTGCAGAAATCCACAGCTCAGGTGGGAGAATCTGTCCACAGGATAACTATTAGTCATGCACTCCACAAATCTGGACTTTATGGAAGAGTGACACAAAGAAAGCCATTGTGGAAAGAAAGCTATAAGAAGTCCCATTTGCAGCTTGTGAGAACCATGTGGGGGACACAGCAAACATGTGGAAGAAGGTGCTTTGGTTAGATGAGACCAAAATTTGAACCTTTTGGCCTAAAAGCAAAACGCTATGTGTGCTGGAAATCTAACACTGCACATCACCCTGAAAACACCATACCCACCGTGAAACATGGTGATGGCAACATCGTGTTGTGGGAAAACTTTTCTTAAGCAGGGATAGGGAAGCTGGTCAGAGTTGATGGGAAGATCGATGGAGCCAAATACAGGGCAATCTTAGAAGAAAACCTGTTAGATTCTACAAAGTATTTACTCTATTTACTAATTAGGTGACTTCTGAAGGCAATTGGTTCAACTAGATTTTAGTTAGGGGTATCAGAGTAAAAGGGTCTGACTACAAATTCACGCCACACTTTTCAGATATTTATTTGTAAAAAACTTTGAAAAACATTTTCATTCCACTTCACAATTATGTGCCACTTTGTGTTGGTCTATTGCATAAAATCCCATACATTCACATTTTTTGTTGTAACATGCCAAAATATAGAAAATTTCAAGGGGTATGAATACTTTTTCAAGGCACTGTAGGACTAATTTATTCTTACATGGTTCAAATGCTGCTTGCATGGTTTGTACTGGTTGCACTCACTTGTTCATAGCATACTGTGTGCAGCCTGCGTACTGTTATTCCTGGAACTTCTATGGATACTGTCTCTCAAAATAAGGCTCATTTTATTTTTTTTTCTAGAGCAGACACAGATATGTATGTTTCAGTATTCTTAACAAAAGTTAACCCAAATCTTCCTAGAGTAGCCTTTTCAACACAATTTGTTTGGATACCCCAACCCCCTAAGTCTCTGGCTTTAGACCTACAGCAAGGACAGACCACCAGAGGAAGTGACCAGAAGGGTTCACCCTCATATCAAGTATTGCTCAGGCTGGAGATCTTATGGGGATGCCATTTTAAATCACACCATTGTGGTTTAGTGATGGCAAGAGTGGTCAGAGATGGTTCCAAAACTGGCAACTAGATGGTGTGCTCATTCAAAGCTTCATATGAAAATCACAGAAGATACACATTTTGCTAAAAAAAAGATGATCACTCTGCCTTTGAGGAATGCCATTATGTGAATGATGCTCATTCTCTCCCTTCTTTCCTCATTTAAAAACAAACAGAACTCCACTATGGAAGACATCATAGTATAGAAAAGAATTGGAGGGATAAAGGAAAACCTCCATTATCCACCAATGTTTTCCCACTTCCTGCCTTAGAGTAAATGTATTGAATTATCAGGCCTGCCACCTTTGTTGATAATCTTCTTAAACTGGGAGCCTAGAGCTGGAATTGTGCAATGAAATGGCTATTCGTTAAAGCCAAAATATCTGCAGTGCATTCTTGCAGTATTCAGATCCCCTTCACATTTTTCAATTTTGTTATGTTGCAAACTGATACATTTGTTTAAATTTGTGTTTTCCTCATTAATCTACACTCCGTACCCCATAATGACAAAGTGAAAACAGACTTTTTGAAATGTCTGTGAATTTATTAAAAAGAAAAAAACTGAAATATCCCACTGGCATAAGTATTCAGACCCTTTGCAACAACTCATTTTAGCTCAGGTGCCTCCCATTGTTGCTGAGATGTTTCTACACCTTAATTGGAGTTACCTGTGGTAAATTAAATTGATTGGACATGATTTGGAAAGGCACACAGCTCTCTATAAAAGACCTCACAGCTAACAATCTCTATTGTATCAGACCAAAAGCCATGAGGTGAAATAAACTGCCTGCAGAGCTCAGAGACAGGATTATTGCAAGGCACAGATTTAGGGAAGGCTACAAAAAATGTCTGCCTGCTGCATGGAAGGTTCCCAAAAGCACAGTGGCCTCCATAATTCTCAAATGGAAGAAGTTTGCCTCAATCAGGATTCTTCCAAGATTTGGTCGCTGGGCCAAACTGAGCAATCAGGGGAGAATGGCCTTAGTAAGAGAGGTGACCTAGAACCCAATGGTCACTCTGACTAAGCTCCACAGATCCTGTGTGGATATGAGACAAAGATCCAGAAGGACAATCATTACTGCAGCCCTCCACCGATCTGAGCTGTATGGCAGTGTGGCTAGACGGAAGCCTCTCCTCAGTGCAAAACACATGAAAGCCCTCTGAGAGACCTTCAGCTGCTTTTTTGTAAACGCCAAGTGGACAGTAAGATAGTAGGCATTTGAGTAGATGGGCAAATTAAATGTGATTTTCATATGAGTTTGGGAATTGAGATGCTTCTGAGATAATCTTTAATTCAGTATCTGGTGCTTTTTGAACTGCGGTTTACTTTTTATGACCTGTATTTAGCGTGTTTTAAGTTGTCTTTGCATTCCCATAGACTAGTATAATGAGAAAAGCAGTTCTGACACAAACAAAAGCCTGTCAATACAGGCACTAAATCTGTTTCTCTGTGCTGACTGGTTGCGCTTTCATGGAATAAGGTAAAAAAATTCAAATCACATAAAGTAAATGAGCCAAATTTCCAGTCAATAATTTTCCTAATTAGCTTCCGCTCTGTGATTAGCACCCCCTTGTTACACAGAGATGAATTCTGATTGCAAATACTATGAATATTGAATCTTTGACCGGTGCCTTCATCCTCTGCCATTCCAGAGAAGGTGAGAACAGCATCAGGAAAAAACACAATTTTGCAATCGCTGACAGTCAAATCAGGTTCTCACCATGTATTTTAGACTAGTCGGGAAAAGGCTGAGTGCTCCATTCATGCTCTTGTTAAGAAAACTAAAAAAGGATCCTTTCTGCAAAGTTTAATATTAAGGAAAGAATTACTTGTTAATATTAGCTGTTTTGTTTCTGGAGGAAAAAGAAGGAATGAAAATAAAGGACTTTGTTCTTTATGTCAAAGAATTGCGGGTGATTTGCTATGCTTACACCAACGCATTGAAATGATGCTGCTGAATAGATAAATATTTATATAACCATCATTCTCAGGTGTATGAATATTTTTGGGAAAAATAGAATATAATGGGAAATAAAAACCATTACCAATAATAAAGAAAACCTATGACAACAGAGCCACCCACCTTCTATCCCACTCCAGTAATCATATCTGGAAATGTAGTCTGCATTCAATATGATGAGGCTTCTTGGCTGGAGAGAACAAGAGAACAGCAGCCAAAAATTGGTACAGAGACCTCATTGTGATAGACACTATAGAATTAATAACATCAGTTACATTTAAATTGTGGACAGCAAGTTGTGAGGGGCCATGTATGGTCTATCAAAGTGTTTTCTGTTAGGTACAGTGCCAATCAGTCCCTGGGAATTAGGAACGTGTGTAGTCTTCATGTATGTTTAGATTTGTGACCTGGAGTAAAGGCTTGATGTGTCAATTCTTGTTTAATCATTGTTACAAGGAAACTGTTAGGAACTATGAGAAAAGGCATCTGTGTCTGCCATCCAGTGAATCCTCAAAGTCTGTTCAGTTTTTGAGGGTGAAATTATTTTTTGCATTCTCACATTCTTCAAGTTTAACTGTTTCTTTATCTCAACCACACATCTGGTCCTCCGACACCGGCTTAATATGGGTCCAAGACTGACATTAATGTTGCTATTTATAGAATAATTATAATAATCCTCAGACAGCCGGAGGAGTCGGCAGTATAATCACTCTCAATTATGCTTTGTTCTGTGATCAGCTTTTCAAGGTTTTCAATTCAGTGCACCTGTACTGTGGAAAATTGGCAAGATCCAGAAATTCATATTACATAAAAAATGACAGCATTATAAAACAGAGGTAAATGCTCAGAATTGACAACTAGAAACTGTATTCAAATGGAGAATGATTAGTAGTCCTATTTTTTTTTTTTTTTTTACAGCAGTGCCTTATCACTCATGTTCAAAAGGGATCTCTCTACAACGAACATCATTCAAAAACAACTATTTACAATGTATTGTGGGTTCTACATAGAATACTAGCAATTGCACACAATGTAGAGCCATCTACAATTGGCCTTTTCTCCGTTCAATCAATGCCATTATTAGAAACTTGATTTATAACCTTTAAGAACAATATTTTCTGCACCCCATGACCAGAAACATGAACAAAGTGTATAGATGACTGATATGCAAGTTTTATCACTGGAGATTTAATTTAAGCAGCCCTGGCAGAACAGAAGTGCCCCTTAACTTTGAAGATAGGACAAGTGTAATTCAGAATATCAGAAGTTGCGCAGACTATTAGTAGAGGGTAGCTGAACACCAAAAGTCCTCATGCACACTGAACATTTTTACAGCGGCTGTTTTTGGCTTTTGGCGGTTTTTTCTACAGCCAGGAAACTTTCCAGCATGTTATCCTATGTGTCCATGTACACATAGACTGAAATCAGCGTTTTTTGGCAGGGGTGTTTTTGGCTGGAAAAAAACCCCAGAACTAGTGGGTTTTTAGATGAATGTTTTAACTGTAAAAATGCGGCAAGCCGGCATTTCTGGACTTTTTTTGAGCAAAAAAAACCTTTTTTGGGTCAAAAAATGCTAAAAAAACACAGAAATGCTAATGCAAAAATGCTGAAAAACTTGCGTTTTTAACGTGACTTTACACAGCTAATGCTACCAACGTTATTAAAACTCCCAGTGTGCATGGAGCCAAAAGCTTGTAGTCCAAACCAGCCACTTCCTTTTATTGGCTCTTGCAGCACTGAGATTTCCCCACCACAGTTTCAGCCTCCATTGTGATAAGGCTCCTGCTCCTATTACACTGTCTATAATATAAAATATATCCAGCAGAGATGGTAGAAATCTTTCCTAATGGCCACACAAGGTACAGTTGTGTTCAAAATAATAGCAGTCAAACATCACCAACCTGATCAATCACTGTTTTTGGTAGAAATGATATTTCTACATGGCAAATAATTTACTAGCAGGTGTAGTAGAGTAATAGAAATCCAACAGACCCAACAGTCATAACATGCATGCTGCTGATTCTGGTAATTAAATCACTAATTGAAAGGGGCATGTTCAAAAATAATAGCAGTGTGGAGTTATATTAGTGAGGTCATTCATTCTTTGAAAAACAGGGGGCAATTATTGCCCTTATTTAAGGAAGGAAGGCAGCAAATGTTGTACATGCTGGTTACAGTGCATTTCTCTCTGAAATTCTGAGGAAAATGGGTCGTTCCAGACATTGTTCAGAAGAACAGCGTACCTTGATTTAAAAGTTGAATGGAGAGGGGAAAACATATAAAGAAGCGCAGAAAATGATAGGCTGCTCAGCTAAAATGATTGCAAATGCTTTAAAATGGCAACCAAAACCTGAAAGATATGGAAGAAAGCGAAAAACTACCATTTGAATGGATAGACGAATAGCCAAAATGGCAAGGACTTGGCCAACAATCAGCTCCAGGAAGATCAAAGAAGGTCTAACGTTCCCTGTGAATACTGTTACAATTAGAAGACATCTACAGTTGTGTCCAAAATTATTCAACCCCCAATGCTGTAAAGGGGTTTAGGGACTATAGTGTACATTTGGAATTGTATTCAGAATCAAATCCTACAAGGACGTTGTAACTACCCAAATGCAACTAAAATGACATCAATTGTTTATGTAATACAGTAGTAAATGGTTCTTATGTGGTTTCTTCATTGCCACAATTATTCAACCCCTTAAAGACTACCACTCTGAAGAACAGAGGTTCATACAGGTGCTTTCCATCAGGTATTGAAAACACCTGTGGATGTCACCGAGCAGCAATCAAGCATAATAAGCACCAATTAGGCAGCTTTAAAATGACTGTGATACTCAGCTCCTTCTAGACATTTACTGGTGTGGTTACAAACATGGTGAAGGCAAGAGAATGGTCCAGGAAGACAAGAGAAGAGGTGATTTCTCTTCACAGGAAGGGCAATGGCTATAAGAAGATTGCAAAGATGTTAAACATACCAAGAGACACCTTAGGAAGCATCATTCGCAAATTCAAGGCAAAGGGCACTGTTGAAACGCTACCTGGTCGTGGCAGAAAGAAGATGCTGACTTCGACTGCTGTGCGCTACCTGAAGCGTAGAGTGGAGAGAAGTCCCCGTGTGACTGCTGAGGAACTGAGAAAAGATTTGTCAGATGTGGGTACAGAAGTTTCAGCCCAGACAATAAGACGCACACTGCGTAATGAAGGCCTCCGTGCCAGAACTCCCAGGCGTACCCCCTTGCTGTCTCCAAAGAATAAGAAGAGTCGACTGCAGTATGCCAAAAGCCATGTGGACAAACCACAAAAGTTGTGGGATAGTGTTCTGTGGACTGATGAAACAAAATTAGAACTGTTTGGGCCCATGGATCAACGCTATGTTTGGAGGAGGAAGAACAAGGCCTATGATGAAAAGAACACCTTGCCTACTGTGAAGCATGGTGGAGGGTCAATCATGCTTTGGGGCTGTTTTGCTTCTGCAGGTACAGGGAAGCTTCAGCGTGTGCAAGGTACCATGAATTCTCTTCAGTACCAGGAGATATTGGATGGAAACGTGATGCAGTCCGTCACACACCTGAGGCTTGGGAGACGTTGGACCTTTCAACAGGACAATGATCCCAAGCATACCTCCAAGTCCACTAGAGCATGGTTGCAGAGGAAAGGCTGGAACATTTTGGAGTGGCCATCGCAGTCACCAGACTTAAATCCGATTGAGAACCTCTGGTGGGACTTAAAGAAAGCAGTTGCAGTGCGCAAGCCTAAGAATGTGACTGAACTGGAGGCCTTTGCCCATGAAGAATGGGCGAAGATACCCGTAGATCGCTGCAAGACACTTGTGTCAAGCTATGCTTCACGTTTAAAAGCTGTTATAACTGTAAAAGGATGCTGTACTAAGTACTAAGATTGAATGTCACTTGGGGGTTGAATAAAACTGATAATGCTGTGAGCACAGAAAAGACATTTGTGGTTATTTCATTATAACTGTTATGTTATATTTGTCTGACCTACAAGTGCCTCTTTAATGTAAATGTAAGCAAGATGACTGAATGATCAAAAGCAATGTCAAACTGGCCAAAACACTCAATTTCAGTGGGGGTTGAATAATTTTGGACACAACTGTATGTGAAGCCAAGCTATCTGCAAGAAGCCCCCGCAAAGTCCCACTGTTGAAAAAGACGTGCTGAAGAGGTTACAATTTGCCAAAGAGCACATTGACTGGCATAAAGAAAAATGGCGCAACATTTTGTGGACAGATGAAAGTAAGATTGTTCTTTTTGGGTCTAGTGGCCGGAGACAGTTTGTCAGACGATCCCCCAAACACTGAATTCAAGCCACAGTACACTGTGAAGACAGTGAAGCATGGTTGTGCAAGCATCATGATATGGGGATGTTTCTCATACTACAGTGTTGGGCCTATTTATCGCATACCAGGGATCATGGATCATTTTGAATACATCAGAATACTTGAAGAGGTCATGCTGCCTTATGCTGAAGAGGAAATGCCCTTGAAATGGGTGTTCCAACAAGACAACGACCCCAAACACACCAGTAAATGTGCAACATCTTGGTTCCAGACCAACAAGATTGATGTTATGGAGTGGCCAGCCCAATCCCCGGATCTTAATCCAATAGAAAACTTGTAGGGTGACATCAAAAATGCAGTTTCTGAGGCAAAACCAAGAACTAGAGATGAACTGTGGAATGAAGTCCAATCATCCTGGGCTGGAATACCTGTTCACAGGTACCAGAAGTTGGTTGACTCCATGCAACACAGATGTACAGCAGTTCTCAGAAACAGTGCTTATACAACTAAATATTAATTAAGTGATTCAAAGGGAAGCAAAATCTTTAAACATTTTTCAGTTTATATAGTGAATGTTTGAGTTTGTAAAGAAGAATACAAATACTGCTATTTTTTTGTACAGTCTAATATTCACTTTTCTTCAATTTGTTTAGAGGAACAACACAAATTTGATATATTTTTCTTCATGTTTTGATTTGGAATAGAATGTGTAGTGTTCTCAATGCATTTGTGTGTATGGAAATAAAAGCTATTAGAAGGATTTTGAGCTTCATTCATTTTTTTCAACACACTGCTATTATTTTGAACACAACTGTATGTACAGAACTCCCCAATAGTACACGAAAGCCAACAGAACAGACAGGTGGTTTAAAGTGTATGTAAAGGCATTTTAGTTTTGGATAGGGTTGGGAAAGGTTAGCAACAATAAACACACAGAAATCTCATGGTGACGTACACGTATTATTCAGTTTTCCATGACAATTCTGTGCGTCATACAGATATGAAACTTCTATGTACCTGCGTGAAACAAATTTTGCCTTCACCTAAAAGTGAAAATAATTGACTCACAATATGAACAGCAGCAAGACCAATATATAAAGTCACTGTATACAATTTTCTGTGATAATTTGGTGCTTCACACAAATGTGAAACCTCAATGAAGATCAGACTGCACACAGTTACCTCCACCCAAAAGTGAAAATGGAGGACTCACCAGATGGTTGGACCTCGTCTAAGAAAAGAGGTCAAAATGTGTGTTAGTAGTGTGCTGCCACAATAAATAGGTATTGCCAAAGCCTCTGAACTTCCACTGTATCCGCAGATATTACCACAAATTGCACAGTATACTCTTGTATAGGTTCCTAGTTCCAACCAGGTAAGTTCCATTTTCCACATATAAGCATCCAAATAAAAGGAGAAGAAGTATTCTAATAGCATAAAAAATGTAAAGGCTTTATTAGGCATAAAATGCATGCATTTAAAAACTGCTATCACCAGCAAGGATAGCATGTAACGTCAGTCAGTGTTAGATAAATATTTAACAATCAGTATATCAAAAGTTCCAGTGTAACGTGTTTCAATTTAAACGACATCACCAGGGGCTAGAGACACTGAATTACTAAGCAAATTAAAAGGCTCAGGCTAACACAGTTCCCCCTCTCCACTTAATGTGTACCCCTAACATTTACAGCACCAGGTCTAGAAACCATTGCGGACATTGCAATTGCAAAAATATAACATTCTGAATGAATTGACATTTCCGGTAAACAATGACAGCTAAACCCAAATATAATTATTGATATAGACATTGAAATGCTAAAATATGATCCAAGCAATAACTGTATAAAAAAATGTAATCATATGCATCAACTCCGGTCATTTGCCCCCACTTGACACCCATGACATACTCAGCCAGATGTCCAAAAATGCAATAATAAACACATCAATTAAAATTGCAATGATATCTTTTTATGTAAACAGTCTATCAGGGTGATATGCACATTGTGAGTGCCACCACTGCACACCCATGATGCGCAAAGAAAACAGAGATTTTGCACATTCATATTAAAAACAATCACAACTTATATTGAATTACCCACACAAACCCATCCCTCCTCTCTATTGTCTATAAAGCTATTAATGTCACAATGAACATTTAACCCAAATGATGTGTAAGTTTTCTTTTTGTAAATCCACTTGGTTTCAGACCTGGACATTTGTCTTTTTATTGCAGTACCTCCACCTATAACAATGTTTGTCTACTCCTACTTTTTTTATATCCTTGTGGGATTTTTGTTATGTTAATTAGCAAAATGTAAAGATGAACTGTGTAGTTCTCTGCTCTGCGCCTCAACCCCAAGAGCAACCTCAGCCCCTCTGACACACCTGGTTAGATGAAATCACTGTAAACACAAGTGCAAAGGGCACCAAAAGGAATATTAGGGATTACAAGATAATATTTTACTAGAGATTATGTTAACAAAAATGTAAACTGAGGGTAATCCCCAAATTGTAGGATTTGTCATTAAACAGAGTTACACAGATATGCAATGAAATGGGAACTACGGTGAGTCTGGCGGTAAGAGCCAACAGGCCTTAAAAGAGAGGGCCTCTGTCCTCAGGTACAAGAAGGGGAAGAGAAGACTTGTTTTGTGCCAGGCAGCTGTCACCTCTTAGCCCTGATGCCACAGGCAAAAATAAATAACACAAACACAATATGTGAGACCTGGGTAATAGTTCCCCCTTAGGATTAGCAGGTGCTACAATTAAGTTAACAGTAACAGATTCTGTAGGATAATTCTTTTGGGTGAAAGAGTCCTTGAAGTAAGAGATCTGAGATTTTCAGCTAGCTACGAAGGAGCCCAAGGCAACATGTTGTGCAATGGCGACCAGCAAGGTTGGATAGAATAAACAAGCATTTTTAGTACATTTTAATAAACAAGCTGTTTCCCAGTGAAATGTCTTTGGTGTAGAAAAAAAATGTAAAGGCGTCCACATGCAGTGTCTCTGAATGTAATGCTAAAGGTGGGCTTCTTCCCCCTTACCAATCCTGATGATACCAGGGCTCATGGAGATAGGATGTTCCCGAACAGGCTTTTGAAGGATCTACAGTCAGATGAAGGATGCCTGACTGGCAACCTGACAACCCAGGGATTCAGTGATGTCTGTGTGGGTGTACCAGGAAGTAGCCCTGAGTAGCCACACCGCTAATGAGGTGCCTTTGGCAGTAGACCTGCGCCCAGTGATGGAGTCTGCTGCCAGAAAGGGCCTCTGCTCTGCCCAGACAGTGATGCCCACACACAAACAGGTAAAGGGGGAATAGCCTTTTACTCCTGCAGTGGTAGATACCAAGCCCCCCTCCACACAGTCCTCTCTTTCCTGAAGCCCCTGATTGTGTGTTTTTTTTTGCTCCTCCCCTGCTGCTCCTGGGGCATCTGGGAAATGTAGTTTAACTCCAGCAAATACAGATGTGTCCAGATGCTGCTTACAAACTACACTGTGCTTTGTGTTTTAGGAAGCTCTAGAAGGTAAAGGTCAGCTTCTCCATATCCCATCATGTGGCCAAAAGGAGAAATTGCATAATTAATACTCTTACATTATAGTCTATGGCACGGGTGTCAAACTGGTGGCCCTCCAGCTGTTGCCAAACTACAAGTCCCATGAGGCATTGCAAGAATGACAGTGACAAGCATGACTCCCAAAGGCAGAGGCATCATGGGACTTGTAGTTTAGCCACAGCTGGAGGGCCACCAGTTTGACACCTCTGGTCCATGGATTTCTTGCATATTTCAGGGACAGTGTGCCCTTTATACATCTTCTCCCATGTCTACCAATTAGGGCCCTAGAAGCACAGCCAATACATTGCAGGCCACAATCAACAGAGAGAAAGCACCAATATATTGCAAGCTGCAGAAACACTGCAGAACATATGTGAAAAGATGCAGTGCTAAAACCACATTAAAAATAACAATAACTCCATAAACAACGAATAATAAATATACTGTGAAAAAATCAAGAGAAGAGATCTTTAAAAAAAAAAACATGCAACAAAATCAATCAATAATAAATAGTTCTGTTTCAAAGTGCTCAAGTGCTGAAAAGACAGTTCTTCTTAATCAAACAACATCACCAAAAGTGTTATTAAAGAGTTCATGTAATAACTAGAAACTCCGGCCAGTGATGAAAGGGGGCTCCGATCCAGAAAACACACACTATAGCTTGTTACCAGAATGCAAGGACCCCTGTATAAAACAGGTCAAACAGCGAGAGGATTAGGATATCACATGCAGCATGTCACCTCCTTCAGTTGATGCATAGGGCAAAACCTTGCCTCCAAAATTGCTCAAAGATAAGATACAAAAACACTTCCATAGTGTTATCCGCAGGATAAAATTTATTTAAAAAGTAGAAGAGACACTCACAATGTTTAGGACGACACCAGGCTTGTCACGCAATACAATACTCTCATGTGCGGCGTTCCTATGAGTTGCTGCTGCCAATTTATCTTTTCACGTTTCTTCAGTTTATGTATCTGAACTGATAGTACTGGCAGCTCCTAGTGTGTTTATTTACCCAAGCACAGTGGTTTCCAGTTTGTATTCCAGGGGATTAACAATGTGTGCAGAACTACAAGAGACTAAGGTATTTATATGATAACATTTCTCTGTACTATTGGATGTGAATTCTGTTTTCTTGCTCCTTTGTGTATTGTTGAGTTTACATACCTCTTACACACGTAAACACCTTTCGAAAAAGAGTAGTAGTTCTACGGGGAGGTTCAATTACATTACCACTACAAATTGTGTAGGTGGGGAGTTGGTAAAGACCTAGCTATAAGAACCAAGATGGGATATTATTCCCAACTCATAAACATACCAAAACACGGGGAAAAAAAAGAACTTTAACTACAGTATATCTCCGGAGGTAGTTCACAGACACCTGATAATTAAATAATTTTATTTAAAAAAACGACCAGAGCCAGTGTGAAAACATAAAGTGAAGAATGGGATTAATCAACAAGACCTTACAGAACAATGCAGAGTAAATACAAAAATGAGAAGTCTACGCGTTTCATGGTTTCATGACAGACTTTTTTTGGTCACACACATGTATTGTTACAGCCTAGGGCAAAATCAAAAGGGACAAATCATAATATACAGTACAAAGAAAAGTGCATTAAAGCATATATACAAAACATATTTGTAATATTAACATACACCATGTAGCATTGATTAATGATGTCCTTGATGTTAGAGTCGAACATAAATTCAACTGGAACATCGGCCATTTGTGTGTTCGGCAAACACACGAACGGTAAAGGTGTTCGATTGGCTGTTTGCCCACCTCACCCCACGATGAACTGCGCTCTGACAGTGCATTGTGATTGGCCAAGCAATGCACCTCACCATAGGTAAGGTGCTATGCTTTGGCCAACCACAGCACAATTGGGCGGAGCTAGTAGTGACATCACTGCTATCTCCACCCAATTGTTTACATTTGACTGGAAAATGTCAGATAGCGGCGAGTGAAGACGGGTTGATGGGCGTCAGGGATTTTTTTATTTTGGTGAGTCAGCATCATTGTGATAGTGCCAGACACCATGATTGATGCTGGATTACAACGATGGAACCATTTTTGGTTTTTTTAATAAAGGCATTGTCAAAAACTGTTTTTATTCACATTTTACACTTTTTTTCTGGGTACTATGTACCCCATATTCATTCACAAGGGGGGGCTGGGATCTGGGGGCCCCCTTGTTAAATTGGGCTTCCAAATTCTGATAAGTCACCCCCCACAGACCCCCTCAACCACAGCGCAGGGTTGTGGGGAAGAGGCACTTGTCCCCTACCCCAAAGCACCCCCGCCATGTTGAGGGTGTATGACCGGGTACGGTTCAGGAGGAGGGAGGCTTTGGCTCGTCCCCCCTTTTCCTGGTTTGCCAGGCCTGTGCTCAGATCAAGGGTCTGGTAGGAATTTAGGGGGAACCCCATGCTTTTTTCCCCTAAAGTGCCTGGTATGGCTTCTAATGGGAACCACACACACTTTAAAAAAAAAAACATTTCACTGTGGGGTCTCCTAACCTTCCTACCAGACCTAAACCTAAAGGATCTGCTTTGGATTAGGGGGGACCCCCCCCCCCTTTTTTTTCATAAAAATGTCATTTAAAAAACAAAAATGTCAGTCCTGCTGCAGCAGGTTCTATACATTGCACAGATGTGCAGGTAGTTTAAGGGGACCCTCCAGCCATGATATTTAACCACTTGCCTACAGGGCACTTATACCCCCTTCTTTACCAGGCCAATTTTCAGCTTTCAACGCTGTTGCACTTTAATTGACAATTGTGCGGTAATACAATATTGTACCAATATGAAATTTTTATCATTTTTTTCTCACAAATAGAGCTTTCTTTTGGTGGTATTTAATCGCTGCTGGGCACTTTACTTTTTGCGCTATAAACAAAAAGTGTGCAAAAAATGTGAAAAACAAAAAGTTTCTTTGTTTCTATTATAAAATTTTTCTCCTTCACTGATGTGCGTTGATGAGGCAGCACTGATGAGCACTGATAGGCGGCACTGAAAGGCACTGATAGGTGGCACTGAGAGGCAGCACTAATGAGGTGGCACAGATAGGTGGCACTGATAGACAGCACTAATGAGGTGTCACGGATAGGCGGCACTGATGATGGGTACTGATAGACAGCACTGATAGGTGGCACTGACTGGCATCACTGCTGGGCACTGACTGGCATCACTGCTAGGCATTGACTGGCGCAACTGCTGGGCACTGACTGGCACAACCGCTGGGCACTGACTGGTGGCAGCACTGCTGGGCTGCATTGATGGGCACTGGTGGGTGGCACTGGTGGGCACAGGTGGGTGGCACTGCTGGGCACAGGTAGGTAGCACTTCTGGGCACAGGTGGGTGGCACTGCTGGGTACAGGTGGGTGCACTGCTGGGCACAGGTGGGCAGAGCTAGTTGGTGGAACTGGTGGGTGGCGCTGCTGGGCACCGATCATCAGGGCACTAATCATCAGTGCCCTGATGATCGGTGCCGATTTCTGCTCTGACAACTGCCGGTTCTCAGCAGTACTTTCCTCGCGCTCTGACAGCATGAGGAAAGTGCAGCAATTGCATTTCCCGGTGATCAGCGTGTCATTGGACACGGCTGATCACGTGATAAAAGGCCGCTGTGATTGGCCTTTTACCACATCACGTGATCAGCTGTGTCTGTAGGACACAGCGATCACGGAGATTGCCGGGGGCGCGCAGGAGAGCGCATTCTGGGAAGACCTCATATGACGCCCTCCCAGAACTAGCCGGCCGCAGTGTAGACGTCATTCGGCTATCTGCGGTTGGCAAGTAGTTAAAGGGATTTTTAATTTTTTTCCTTTAGGCAATGAAAAATTACTGCCCCTTTAAAAACTATACTTTTTTAATTTTTTTTCTCAATGATTTATGTCCCTCAGGGCAGTACCTAAGTCCCCATACCCCTTTTATGTCCAATAACTTGCATATAAGCCTTCAAAATGGGCACTTTTTAATTTACAAGTTAAAGTCCCATAGACTTGCAAAAAGTTCAAAGTTTGCTGTCCAACTTTCGTTGGGTTCGAATGTTCGACCGTGAACCGAACAGGGGGGTGTTCGGCCCATCATTAGCATTGATAAACAGGATAGGAGAGGGAGAGAAAAAACTCTAATAATCCATATCAAGGTAGTAATTCATACCTCTTAAGGTCCACCACACAAATTTACATTCAGGGGACAAAGGCAGAGAAGCAAGCCCACCAGAAACGAGGTGGGGGGTGGAGAGTGTGTGGGTACACATTCAGTGCAGAGGATGAACTGTGTGTTAGGGCTATTTAACTTGTTTAGTAATTAGGTGTCCCCAGCCCCTGATGACTTCCTGTGAGACCAAACGTGTTGGGTGGAAATTGAGGACGGGGATTTAAATGTTGACTGATGTTACATGCTACCCTTGCTGGTGCTAACAGTTTTAAATGTATGCTTTTAATGCTTAATGCCTTTTGAAATAGTTTTTATATTTTTATATTTCTTCCTCTACTTGCTTATATGTGGAACATGGAACTGAACAGGTTGGTGTCTGTACACAGATATACTGTGCTATGTATATGGTGGTATTACATGCTGCTGCAGTGGAAGTCTAGAGGCTTGGGTAATTCCAGTTTGATGTGGTAGCACACTACTAATGCACAGTTAGACCCTTTCAACGATCTGGTGACTTTTTTGTTGGAGGTCACAGTTGTTTGCAGTGTGATCTTCATAGACTTTATTTATCAGTCTATATTATGCTGTATTAATGTGGACTGTTTTACACGCATCATTCAGTGCAGCAAAAGATGGTAGTGTAAAATGATTGATCAAGAATGTATCTTTGTTTTATTATATAGTGGTGGTTGTTTAGCCCTCTGGGCCCTGAAACATGATTGCCTGGGGTGTCCCTGTGCTCTTTGTAGTGCAGAAAAATATGGCCGAAGAGAGAATTATAGAAGCCTTCTCCAATTGTCTGCATTTATTGTTATTTTTACACACAGCTCTGTCAATCTTCTCTCTGGCTGCCACAATCTACAGAAAACATTCTGGGACAGGAAAAAAAACAACCTACTTAGAAACTGATCCCATGTCACCCCTCATGGAGCGATTAATGTTTTGTGTACAGTATGGAGCTAAAAAACCAGCCATGGTTTCCTATATAATTAGCCCAAATATGTTTACACCATTCTGTGAGTCTGCATCCAAGTGTATCGATACACTGCAGTAGGATTGTGTTGGGTTGTTATCAGGGGCGGACTGACAACTCATGAGGCCCCCGGGCAATAGGGGATCATGGGGCCCCTGTGTCCTCGCCCACACCCAAAAAAACCTATGAAAAAGCCAATGAAAGGTACCAGGGGCATCTCATGGGGCCCCCTACTAACCCCGGGCCCTCAGGCAGTGCCCGAGTGCTCAAATGGTCAGTCCGCCCCTGGTTGTTATTCTAGCACAGTCCCACTGTAAAATGCCCTGTCTCCTGCCTGGCCAGTTCATACTATGTTGTGGCATGCACTACCTTTTTCCAGGGCAGCGCAGTGTAAGGTGATCCATGTCACAGCCAATAGAACTTAATGAAATGTCATCCCACTGCACACCAGCCACTGCATTCTAATACAGCCGCTGATGTGAATTTACCCTAAAAGTCAAAAGTTATTTTACGTTTGCTTTTAGATTTTTTTTTTTTTTTTACATTTATGAATGGATTTGTGCTTGTTAGCAAAGTTCCCATCCCTTCAAACCCATTCATACATAATCAGTGGGTTTGAAGGTATTCAAATCCATTCATACCCTAGACCTCCAGATCTGTCACATCAGCCATCACTGGGGACTTTTTAGTATAGCTACACTGACAGATTGGGACTTTTCAGGGTTTGTTTACCTGCTCCCTACCCACAATTTCTGCTGCTGGGACAAGAACAGTTTGGGGAGGAGGAGGCCAGTGGATGTAAAATAACAGATGCATGCCTGTGTGTCTGCAAACAGCACTGGATTCTGAGTACAGAAGCGCAGTACTGGAAGGAACGGGTAGAGGGAACACAGCACCTCCTCCGAGCTCTCTACTGCTCTCATTGCTGCTTCCAGTGCTGGGCTGACAGGAGTAGCGATGCCACTGTCATTACTCCTGTCAGCCCTATAAGCAGAATGAGCTCACTACATGACACCACCCCTACAGTATACTGCCGTACCCAGGGCAGCTGCCTCTCCTGTGCACCACTCATCCAGGCCCTACAGATATGGTACATTATAATGGCAACACTTTCCCCTGTGCAGCAATCAATAACATCACAGACAGTATATTATAAGACATAGAGCTCCATACTATAATTGGTAACGTGACCGGCCATGGTATGTAGCCAGGTGCTTGGCTACAGTAATATGGAGACATACACATTGCCTTTTATTCTTCTATCCCTCTACTGAGATACTGATGTTATGTTGCACCATTCTCCTATGACCAGCAGGGGAGGGCTAAAGCCAAGCAATCCCATAGACTTCTATGCAGAACACTGAGACTCCTCAAAGTTGTAGTTTGAGACAGCAGCCATATTATGGGAAGAATAGACTCCTTATACTACAGCTCCTAATAGGCAATGTGCAATAGGAGGAGTTGAAAGATGATTTTTAGTAAAAACTGCCCTGGAAATTTCTTCCACTTGGCATTGAGGGAGTTAGAAAGAGCACCTCTGGATATTTGCTTGCCATTAGGAGATCATACAAGCAGAGATCCAAGCATGATACTGAGAGGGAGGACACTCGGGGGCAGTGCAGCACTACCCACATCACAGCACCTGCACTGCTTCGGCAGGGAGTCTGGAGCTTCTACTCACCGCTGATCAGTGGAAATTTTTAGGGAGAGACCAAGGGGGCCCCCCTTTCTACAGAAAGAGGTCACCACGGCATCCCGGGGAATGGAGAGAGGGCTATTTGCCTATTGCTGATACTGCTAGCAGTAATTGAGCCACTGAGAGCAGGACACCAATCCATACTGAACTCTATAGCGCACTTATTCCAAACCTAGGCTGTATCCACACCGCATTATGCTGAACATTTTCTGCATGTGAACCACATCCACCTTGTGCCTGTGCCAAGGCTATACTGTAGCCAGGGGTGGACTGACCATTTAGGCACTCGGGCACTGCCTGAGGACCCGGGATCAGTAGGGGGCCCTATGAGATGCCCCTGATACCTTTCATAGGCTTTTTTGGGTGTGGTTTGAGTGTGGGAAAGGACACAGGGGCCCCATAATTCCCCATGAGTTGTCAGTCCGCCGCTGACTGTAGCTATACAATATACTGGTTAACTGGGACTGTTGTTAAGTGTACTGACGCTTTTAAAGGGCCCCAATGATAGCCAACAGAAGAACATCTCAAAGGACGGCCCCTCCCATAACAATTATTCTGAAAGCTCCCTTTGTTGCACTGCCCCCTTGAGAAAACAAAAGAACTGCTCCAGGTGGGTGCCGAATCTGTATAACCCCTCCACAGACACGCAGGTGTTGGCCCGATCCGTGATCACAGATGCAGTGAAAAGACAAAACAGTTGGCCGCACAGACAGCGATGTAGTAGATGAAATATCTTATTGAAATCCTTTACACACAATGTGATAAAAACATGATAGCTCCAAGACTGGACAGAGGAACAGTAGACACGTTTCACATGAATGCATGCTTAGTTATTAGTAATGACTAAGCCCATGTTTGTGTGAAACGCATCTACTGTTCCTCTGTCCAGTCTTGGAGCTATCATGTTTTTATCACATTGTGTGTAAAGGATTTCAACAAGGGATTTCATCTACTACATCGCTGTCTGTGCGGCCAACTATTTTGTCTTTTCACTGCACTGCCCCCTTCCCTACCATCCGCCATTTCTTTTGCATTGCTGCCATAAATGTTTTCTAGCAGTATAGTTCCAGCATCAGTAGATTACATTTTACTACTGCTCACTGCTGGACTTGAGGTGGCCTTGCTACTGTTTATGCTGATCCAAATGTCATCTTATCAATGAACACCAAAATCACATCAACGTTCAAATCAGGACACACCACATGTTCCAAGGTATATGTCGCTCACTCAGGTGCAGCCCTCCACAGATCGGGGAGTCTTCAAAACTCTACAAAGAACACACAAGAGAGCGCACACTCCTTGTGCATTTCCGTAGTACAAAATTTTAATTATGTTGGTATGTCATTAAGCACAGTTAATATCTCTGTATATTATGCACTTTTATAACACTCTGGTTATTTAATTTGTTTTGTATAAATAGCATGGCTTGATTTATTATAATTGTTCAGATTGTGAAAAATATCTCATAGTAGAGCTGTGGCTTATTGGTAAGGTTTAAAAACACAGTTCTAATCTATTTTTATTTTTTCATATAAACACAGTTTTCTTTTCTGACTCTTTTGTTAGGTGTGGGCAAATACACTGTGTTTGTGACCTACTTTTGGGGTGTCCTTAAAGTTTTATTGTCACTTGCTGTAGATTGCAAAAGCACTGCGTTTTACATTTGGGTTGAATTGCACAGGATCACACAGTGCATTCCAGTGCGATTCAGATGAAGGCGTGGTGTGAACCAGCCCTAATTCCTGAAAAAGGAAGTAAATAAAACCCTCAAAAAGCCAATATTGACAAACTGATTGATCAGCCTGTTTAGAGCTGATTCACACATGTGCGGTGTGGACTGACACTCAGGTTTCACAGCTAATTGATATGGTAGTTGTTCAGCGGTTCAGGTCAGGTTTATATCAGGTTCAGCACAGGATTAGCTCAGTATTTTATCCTGTTCACACATATGCAGATTAGAAGCAGTTCCCATAGAAGGCAATAGCCTGTAATCCACACCTGAACCTGAAGGCACTGCTCAGAAATCGTACATGACTTTTTCAAACTGCACTGAATCCGCACTGAATCAACACCGCCAGTGCACCGGACAGATGTGAAAAGCCACCATAGGAAGCAATGTTATTTCACATATCATGCGGATTGGATGTGTTTTAAACCACATCCAATCCACACATATGAAGGAAGACCGAGGGCTGGGCCCACAGATTCAGAGGGTACACGATGCCACACAGACAGCGGTTCTTTTAAAACAATTACGTTTACTGAACAGTTATAGTGATCATGTAGTTGAGCATACGTAAACAGAATGATAACAGTGCATAACCATACAGTAAGAATAATACTGTCTAACACTAACCCCGTACTTGCTGACTTTTCCCCAATGTCCAGAAAGCAGCCTGGCTGCGCCTGAATGTTCCTGAGCAAGATATAACGTTGGGGTGCACCCTAAGTATTGCGCAATACTATTTGTAATCCAAAGGAAAGTGGAGTGTGTCTCTTGTAACTTTGTGGTAGATCCAAAATGTCACTGACCGTGCGTGGTGCGATGTGCTGTGGCCAAGCCACACTTACAGTTCCCTGGCAGGCTCTTGGTGCTTTCTCCTGACCCACTCCGGAACCGGACCATACAGTCACTTGTTTCCTGGTCTCGTTGTGAATCTTCCTTAGGTGCCCTCGCCAGATTCCACTGTGAGCCGTAAATCCTCTTCCAGGCCCCACACAGATTCTCCAGACGTCCTCAGCATCCAACAGCCAGACCCAGACTCCACTTTCTCCTCAGCACAGGAACTCCTCCCCTTCCCATAGTTTGTGATGCAGTAAGTCATTTCTTAATTGCAGCCTCAAACCTGCATTTACAGTTCACTATGACCCTTCTGAGGGTCCTACTCGGCCCCTAAATTAGTATTCATTAAACTTTATAGGGTAAATAAGCATTTATCTTGTCTTAGCAAAAGTCACTACAAAATCGATTCTTCAGTATTAATCCATGCGTCACACCCTTACACATACACTATATCAGGGCTTGAAATTTCCGCTCGCCAGCTCACCAAATGCGAGGGGAAATCCCTTTGTGGCGAGCACAGATGGAGCAGGTGGCTTGCAATGGAGCGGGTGGCTTGCAATGCGATCCCCAGGCTCCGGGGATCAATTTGCGTTCCACTTGCGCTCCAAGCCTCGTTCTGAAGCCGACTTCCGGTTTCCGACTTCCGGTTTCACCGCTGCGGGGGACACGAGGAGAGGCCCGCTCTCCACCGCCTTGGGGGAAGCGAGTCCCGCTCTCCACCGCCTTGGGGGACATGAGGCCCACTGTCCACCGCCTTGGTGGACATGAGGCCCGCTCTCCACCGCCTTGGAGGACACGAGGCCCACTCTGCACCGCCTTGGGGGACACGAGGCCCACTCTGCATCACTTTGGGGGACACGAGGCCCGGTCTCCACTGCCTTGGGGGACACGAGGCCCACTCTACACTGCCTTGGGGGACACGAGGCCCGCTTTCCACTGCCTTGGGGGACATGAGGCCCGCTCTACACCGCCTTGGGGGACACAAGGAAAGGCCCGCTCCACACCACCTTGGGGGACATGAGGAGTGGCCCGCTCTACACTGACGTGGGGGACACATGCCAGGGGTGGGGTTGGAGGCGGACCTGGGCAAGGTTGGGTGGGGAAACTGGTGGAGAGTAAGGTTTGTGCCTGGCTAGTAGGTCTAGACTCGAAATTTTAAGCCCTGCGACTATATTGCTAAAAGTATTTCATGCTCCCAACTTTGTGGGAACAGTTTGAGGATAGCCCTTTCTTGTTCCAACATGACTGCGCACCAGTGCACAAAGCAAGGTCCTAAAAACATGGATGCGCGGGTTTGGGGTGGAGGAACTTGACTGGTATGCACAGAGTCCTGACCTCAACTCGATAGGACACCTTTGGGTTGAATTAGAGCGGAGACTGTGAGCCAGGCCTTCTCATAGGACATCAGTTCCTGACCTCACAAATGCGCTTCTGGATGAATGGTCAAACATTCCCATAGACACACTCCTAAGCCTTGTGGACAGCCTTCCCAGAAGAGTTGAAACTGTTATAGCTGCAAAGGGCGATGCAACTCAGTATTGAACGGACTAAGACTGGGATGCCATTAAAGTTCATGTGCGTGTAAAGGTAGGCATCCCAATACTTTTGGCAATATACTGTATGTGAACCGGCACTTAGGCACACATGGGCATCCCTTTCCCAAGCTCACTGAACTCAGTGACTTTGAAGTCAAACTTCCTACAAAACAACAGTGTTTTACAGAACAAATTTCGTAAAACAATGGATCACAAGGTGCATGCCAAAAAAACCCACTAAAGCATAAAATGTAAAGCATAAAATGCACTGTGATTGACTAAAGGTAAAGCTGTACTGAATTGAGTGGAGGAGCATTGGAGGATGCAGATGTCAGCGGCTGAGCCACAGAGGGGATGAAATGAAAAGGCATTTGTGACATTTCACAGGCCAGATATGTGACAAGTGACTATAAATGGAAGCTCTAAAGACCTGAGAGTTTAAGAAACGGGGTCAGTAAAGGCTGACTGACAGAGCACACTTAGCAGGGAAAATAGTGACACAGTGGAGACTGAAGCAGACTATACAGACAGGAGTGACATCTGTGTACATTCCAAGCTCTCAGAACCTTTACTCACCCCCAACCTGTGATGACGGTGAGGGTTCTGTTGGAGAGGCATCAGGTTGTCACGCCAGGGTACCAGCTTCAGACCTCCTGCCTACTTCTCGCACAGTCGCAGGAACCCTGGCACTATGGGCATTTGATAGAGAATAGGGCCTCTCAGGTCTGACTACAGTATTCTTGCATAATAGCTCCTCCTGTGCACTGACACTTATGGTATATGGTCCTCCTCTTCTGGTCTCCAACAAGTCCTAATGGCCACCTGGTCCCAAGGTGATGTTATGCTCAGGCACTTCTGGTCCAGCCTCATGATCTTCTGCATCTCCCTGGCAGTCCCTTGGAGAGTGATGTGAAGTAGACAACTTGGCCACAAAGTCCTGCAATGTCTTGGTCGTCCCTGGATGCAGATGATGGTCCTGATGCTATTCCTGAAGGTCCTGCTGCAGGTCCGAGTTTGCCTACAGGTGGATGGAAAGTTCCTGGCTGACCTCACGTAGGCTACTATTCAATATACAAGGCAGTGCTGGAAATTCAGGAATAAGAGGCAAAATACAAGCAGAGCACCCCTAGATATAGATAATGATGCAGCTGTTACCAGTGTTACCGGGGAAATTAATAAAGTAAATAAATAAAATGTCTGAGCCAAATCAACCTCATTAGCCCATTGAAGTAGTTCATGACACAGAATATCCATAGTTTGCAGGGGCAGGTCATAATCTCCAAAAGGATGGCTGAGGAGAGTCCAGAGGACAGACCTGAGGTAACCCTGTATAGGCAGCACAGTGGCTAAATGGTTAGCACTTCCGCCTGGCAGTACTAGGGTCGTTGGTTTGAATCCCAACCACGGCACCACCTGCCTGGAGTTTGCATGTTCTGCGTGGGTTTCCTCCGGGTACTCCAGTTTCCTCCCACACTCCAACGACATGCTGGTAGGTTAATTGGATCCTGTCTAAATTGGCCCTAGTATGTGTATGTATGAATGTAAGTTAGGGACCTTAGATTGTACACTCCTTGAGAGTTAGGGACTGATGTGAATGTACAATAAATATGTAAAGCGCTGTGCAAATTGATGGCATTATATAATTACCTGAAATAAATAAATAAATCCCTGACCTCGTCCAGTAACAGGAGTGAAAGGATACAAGGTTACACTCATTGGCCAGCTGTTTCCTGCCAAAGATTTGTCACCAATCCAGAGCTTAGCTGACTGAAAATCTGCCCAGCAGCTGAGGTAAATCTTCCTAGCAACAGCAGACAGCTTGTAACCTGAAAAACAAGAGAAAGAAACAGCAAAGCTGGCCCAGAGAGACATGTACACCACAGTCACCTCTATTAAGAATACAATTCACTTTAAAAAACAAATAGGTGATGGGGTGACAATCCCATGGGGCCACTTTTCTAGTTTTTTTCTTTTGTGGAGCCAACATTCTTGTTTTATACAGTATAACCGTTATCTCTAAAGCAGTGATATCACTCCTAAAATATCACTTTATATTTAGAAAGCAGTGATGTCACTTCTGTAAATAATAACATATCTGGAGAGTGGCAATGTTGCTTGTGAAATATATAACTCCTGTACATTATAGTTCATATATCTAGTGTGGTGATATTGTTCCTGTAAAATATAATATATCTATGAGAGCTGTGATGTCACTCCTGTACTTTATAGTTTATATATGGGAAGTGGTGATATTGCTCCCATAAAATATAATGTCTGTCTGGAGAACAGCGACACCCCCATTGTAATATATAACATATGAGGGACATGGTGATGTTTGTACAGTAAAATATAACATCTGAAAAGTTGTGATATCACTCCTGTAAAATAACTCTTAAAATCAGTGTTATCACACCTGTAAATATAACTTACATCTAGAAAGTGATGATGTCACTCCTGTAATATTTATCTTATATCTGGAAGATAGTGATGTCACTTCAGTAATATATAACCTACTGCTTATCTGGAGAGTAGTGTTTTCACACCCTGTAATATATAATGAATATCGGGAGAGTGGTGATATCACTCCTGTAATATATAACTTCTATCTGAACAACAATGATGGCACTCCTGTAATAAATATATCTGGAGACTAGTGATGTCACTCCTGTAATATAGAACTTATACCTGGAGACTAGTGATGTCATTCCTGTAATATATAACTTATATCTGGAGACTAGTGATGTCACTCCTGTAATATAGAACTTATACCTGGAGACTAGTGATGTCATTCCTGTAATATATAACTTATATCTGCAGACTAGTGATGTCACTCCTGTAATATAGAACTTATATCTGGAGACTAGTGATGTCATTCCTGTAATATATAACTTATATCTGGAGATTAGTGAAGTCATTCTTGTAATATGTCATTTATATCTGGAGAGTGGTGTTGTCACTCCTGTAATATCTAACATATGTGCAGAGTCGTGATGTCACTCCTGTAACATATAAATTATATCTGGAGACTAGTGATGTCACTCCTGTAATATATAACTTATATCTGGAGACTAATGATGTAATTCCTGTAATATATAACATATCTGGAGACTAGTGATGTCACTCCTGTAATATATACCGGTAACTTATATCTGCAGTCATGATGTCACTCCTGTAACATATAGCTTACAGTCAGGTCCATAAATATTGGGACATCGACACAATTCTAACATTTTTGGCTCTATACACCACCACTATGGATTTGAAATGAAACAAACAAGATGTGCTTTAACTGCAGACTGTCAGCTTTAATTTGAGGGTATTTACATCCAAATCAGGTGAACGGTGTAAGAATTGCAACTGTTTGCATATGTGCCTCCCACTTGTTAAGGGACCAAAAGTAATGGGACAATTGGCTTCTCAGCTGTTCCATGGCCAGTTGTGTGTTATTCCTTTATTGTCCCAATTACAACGAGCAGATAAAAGGTCCAGAGTTCATTTTAAGTGTGCTATTTGCTTTTGGAACCTGTTGCTGTCAACTCTCAAGATGAGATCCAAAGAGCTGTCACTATCAGTAAAGCAAGCCATCATTAGGCTGAAAAAAACAAAACAAACCCATCAGAGAGATAGCAAAAACATTAGGCGTGGCCAAAACAACTGTTTGGAACATTCTTAAAAAGAAGGAACGCACGGTGAGCTCAGCAACACCAAAAACCCGGAAGACCACGGAAAACAACTGTGGTGGATGACCAAAGAATTCTTTCTCTGGTGAAGAAAACACCCTTCACAACAGTTGGCCAGATCAAGAACACTCTCCAGGAGGTAGGTGTATGTGTGTCAAAGTCAACAATCAAGAGAAGACTTCACCAGAGTGAATACAGAGGGTTCACCACAGGATGTAAACCATTGGTGAGACTCAAAAACAGGAAGGCCAGATTAGAGTTTGCCAAACGACATCTAAAAAAGCCTTCACAGTTCTGGAACAACATCCTATGGACAGATGAGACCAAGATCAACTTGTACCAGAGTGATGGGAAGAGAAGAGTATGGAGAAGGAACTGCTCATGATCCTAAGCATACCACCTCATCAGTGAAGCATGGTGGTGGTAGTGTCATGGCGTGGGCATGTATGGCTGCCAATGGAACTGCTTCTCTTGTATTTATTGATGATGTGACTGCTGACAAAAGCAGCAGGATGAATTCTGAAGTGTTTTAGGCAATATTACCTGCTCATATTCAGCCAAATGCTTCACAACTCATTGGACGCCGCTTCACAGTGCAGATGGACAATGACCCAAAGCAGACTGCAAAAGCAACCAAAGAGTTTTTTAAGGGAAAGAAGTGGAATGTTATGCAATGGCCAAGTCAATCACCTGACCTGAATCCGATTGAGCATGCATCTCACTTGCTGAAGATAAAACTGAAGGGAAAATGCCCCAAGAACAAGCAGGAACTGAAGACAGTTGCAGTAGAGGCCTGGCAGAGCATCACCAGGGATGAAACCCAGCGTCTGGTGATGTCTATGCGTTCCAAACTTCAGGCTGTAATTGACTGCAAAGGATTTGCAACCAAGTATTAAAAAGTGTAAGTTTGATTTATGATTATTATTCTGTCCCATTACTTTTGGTTCCTTGACAAGTGGGAGGCACATATGCAAACTGTTGTAATTCCTACACTGTTCACCTGATTTGGATGTAAATACCCTCAAATTAAAGCTCACAGTCTGCAGTTAAAGCACATCTTGTTTGTTTCATTTCAAATCCATAGTGGTGGTGTAGAGAGCCAAAAATTTTAGAATTGTGTCGATGTCCCAATATTTATGGACCTGACTGTATATCTGGAGACTAGTGATTTCATTCTTGTAATATAAAACTTATATCTGGAGACTAGTATTGTAATTCCTGTAATAAATAACTTATATCTGGAGAATAGTTATGTCATTCCTGTAATAAATAACTTATATCTGGAGACTGGTGATGTCATTCCTGTAATATATAACCTATATATGGAGACTAGTGATGTCATTCCTGTAATATATAACCTGTATATGGAGACTATTGATGACATTCCTTTAATATATAACCTATATGTGGAGACTAGTGATGTAATTCCTGTAATATATAACTTATATTTGGAGACTAGTGATGTCATTCTTGTAATATGTAATTTATATCTGGAGAGTGGTGATATCACTCCTGTAATATACAACTTATATCTGCAGAGTCATGATGTCACTCTTGTAACATATAACTTATATCTGGAGACTAGTGATTTCATTCATGTAATATAAAACTTATATCTGGAGACTAGTAATGTAATTCCTGTAATAAATAACTTATATCTGGAGACTAGTGATGTCATTCCTGTAATATATAACATATCTGGAGATTAGTAATATAATTGTTGTTATATGTAATTTATATCTGGAGAGTGGTGATGTCACTCCTGTAATATACAACTTTTATCTGCAGAGTGGTGATGTCACTCCTGTAACATATAACTTATAGCTGGAGACTAGTGATATCACTCCTGAAAAAATAACATATCTGGAGGGCGGCAATGTCACTCATGTATAATGTAATGTATACTGTATTTGGGATTGGGGTGATGTACTTGCTATAAAATGCTGTATAATTTACATTTGGATATGCAGAGATTTCACTGCAATCCAAACACAGATATCTGCGTTCTAGTAATTATTTATAGGAAGGGAATATTCTGCTGTGTGACAGCCAGAAATTCCATTAACATTATTGTTTTGTAATCTTTCGCAGCCATCAGGCCTTAAAGCTCTTTTCCACTGTGGACTAAAACGACTAAAATATACATGCCACTCTTCCCATGATCGCTGTATCTGGAATATACCGTATATAGACACTGCAAAGTGATGTTTATAGAACACTAAATATTATGGATCTTACAGCACATATCTCACAAAATGCCCTTTTGTACCGGCCACTGACTGGAAAATGACTAAACCCAGAGGATCAAAATGTCAGCTAGGATTTTCAGGATTTTCTTTTAGAACTGGTTTCCTTTAATAAGCCATAGAAGCATCATTTGATTGCACTAGGGATAAAAAAGGACATTTTGATGAACCTGCATTCTATATATCACCAACATCTTCTGCAGTGATGTACAGTAAGGCTCATGTACACTGCAGCTGCTAAACTCACTTAGGAGCTGTTCAGCGTTTTTTTCCAGCAGCCCCTGAACTCACCCTAATGTTTTCCTATAATGTTTTCCTATGTGTCCATGTACACATCTTTGTTTACAGGCAGTTGAGTTTACAGTCATTTTTTTTAACGCAACAAACTTGCATTCAGATGTCGATTTTATCAGCATTTCAAACACAAAATGCTTGTAAACGCGGAAAATCGTGTTTATAAGCGTTTGCATCTGAACATTTTTTTTTAACTCTTCCAGTTCCCAGTCCTGTCCAGAGCCTTTTTTCATCACGAAAAATGCATGCAAAGCTTTTCAAGGTACTCAAATGGAAAAAACACTGAACACAGGATGTTCCTGCCAAGCTTGTCACACATTGTAATGACCAATTCACACCTCAGACCTCTCCCATCCTTAGAAACAAAAGATATGTTAATGACCATTCACACCTCAAATTCCTCATAAAGACCCCCTGCCAGGTGGCCTTAATGACTCACTCCACCAGACACCTTTCCCACCCTTGGAAACAAAAGAAATGTTAATGAGCAACTCACACCTAATTATCTCAACACATACTGCTGTCTCTGCTTCTACTGTGTGTATTTCTCTGAAACAGTCTGAAATAGTTAATAAATTACCACTTTTCAGTGCATTCTGGGCATTTGGGAGGTTCTCCTGTGCTTATCTTTAAAAAAACGCTTCTAAACGCAAATGCGCATAAACACGGTATGCAAACATGGCTAAACAGACGTTTTTTAACCTACGTGGTCCAGTAATCCGTTTCCATCGTTCCGAAATGTCCCGTGTACATGGGGCCTAAGGAACCAAATAAAAGGTATCTGGAAATAATGATGAATTGTATATGATCGATATAGTGACACTCTCAATGAAAGTAACAAGAACATATGTTTACTGATTAAAGTCAGTGACTGCACTGCAAAATTCCTGGGTGCTGGTCTGGCTCATTGTGCTCTGGCAAATAAGAAAATAAAATGAATCACTGCATTCCAGGGTAAGGCACCTTGTCTTGTCTATTAAAAGAGGCAAGGGTCACCTCTGACATGTTTTCAACTGAAAAGCTCTCTTCTTTAAAAAGTTTGCAGTGGCAGCCCAGAGTGCAGTGATTCATTTTCTTTCGCTGAATCAAAAACATTCAGTATACAATTCTTGTAAAGTATCCACAATGGACTATATAACAGGATTCTGAATGCCAGAAGAATGACTTCTCTCCATTAGCTGATGATTTCTGGGAGCTAAAAATGCATGGAAACATAGACTGATCAGGTAAATACAGGTTTGTGCCATACAGTCTATCATTGTAATAAAAGTGACACAAAGGTCAACAAGATGCACACAGTTCTCTGCACAGACACACATGACAATATACTATTATTATTATAATACAGGATTTATATAACACCATTTTGCACAGCAATTTACAATATAAAGGGAGACAGTACAGTTACAATACAATAAAATGCAAGAGGGTTAGGAGGGCTGCTGGAAGAATTAAAATGTCAGTTGTTAGGTGGTGGTGGGATAGGCTTCCCTGAAAAGATGGGTTTTCAGGGAATCGACTAAAGGTGGCCAGAGTAGGACAGATTGCAATAAAGAGTTCCAGAAGAAGGGAGAGGTTCTGCAGAAATCCTGGAGACAAGCTTGGGAGGAGGAGACGAGAGCTAGAGAGCAGGAGGTCTTGGGTGGAGCGGAGAGGACGGTATGGGTGGTATTTTGAGAAGATGGGTGGTATTTTGAGAAGATTGGCGATGTAGCTCGGGGCAGAGCTGTGAATTGCTCTGTATGTTATTGTTAGTATTTTGAATTTAATTCGCTGGGCAATCAGCAGCCAATGGAGGGATTGGCAGAGAGGAGTGGCAGACACTAAGCGGCTGGTAAAGTAGATGAGTCAGGCATTCATGATAGCGTGAAGGGGGATAACCTGCGTAGAGGTAGGCCTAAAGGGAGTAAGGGTGTAGCTATAGTCAAGGTGAGAGATAACAAGGATGTGAATGAGTAGCTCGGTGGTTTCATTAATTTGAAATGGCGAACATTTTAGAGATGTTGCGCATGTGAACTCTACGAGCTTTTGACAGTGATTGGATTTAGGGAATGATATGATATGCTGTGGACAGTGGTGATTTGATTACTGCTTAATCCAGCACTGTTTCCACATTAATAAATATTAACCTTCATAGCAGTCCAAGACAAAATTAATTAGCAAATGTCCAAAATAGAAGCTGCCACATCAGGTTTTAGGCAGCCCTATATCCTAATCTGTGGTTTAAGCACTGTCAGGATGATGCTATAGAGAGATTTACATATTCAAGTATGTTGCATATCTTATAACAAAAGTTCCTATGGACCTTCTCGTGTCCTGTCCAAAAGCTCCATAGATCTCAAACAGCACATAGCGATGCAGTGCACACAGTCCTCAGAGACAAAAGTGATCTGAAGCAGGTATAAACTGTCAGAGGAGAAGGTGTATTTCAGAAGTGACCTGTAGTAGGTAATTGGTATCAGAAATGGCCTATAGTGTGTACTTAGTGTCTGTGTCCTGTGGTGGGCACATACAGTAGTATCAAAAAAGACCTGTGGCAGGTACCTGGTATCAGATGTAACTTATACATAGTACAGAAGTGACCGGTAGTGAGTAATTGGTGTGTGACGTGATCAGAAGTGGGCACATTGTGTCAGAAGTGACCTATAGTAGGTACATGGTGTCAGATGTTACCTATACCAGATACATGGTGTTCGAAGTGACCTGTAGCGGGTACATAGTGTCAGATGTAACCTACACCAGATACAAGGTGTCCAAAGTGAACTGTAGCAGGTTCATGGTGCCAGATGAAACCTACACCAGTTACATGGTGTCTGAAGTGACTTGTAGTGGGTACATGGTATAAGAAGTAAAAGGTACATAGTGTCAGATGTGACCAACACTAGCTACATCGTTTTAGAAGTGACCCATAGTGAATTCATGGTGTCAGAAGGTACATGTAATAGGTATATGGTGTCAGAGTTGTCCTGTGGAGGGTACATGGTATCAGAAGTGACCTGTAGCAGGTACAGTGTTTGGTATTAAAAGTGATCCATACTGGGTACAATGTTTCAGAAGAGACCTGCAGAGTGAGCATATTGTGCCATAAATGTCATTTATTAGCATATGTGTCATAAGTGCTCTATAGTATTGTATACTAATACATGGTGTTAGAAATTACCTGTAGCAGGGACATGGTTTCTGAAGTTACCTGTGCATGGTGTCAGAGGTGCCTTGTAAAGGTTACATTGAGTTAGAAGAGACCTGGACCAAGCACATGGTGTCAAAAGTGCCCTGTAGTAGGTACAGGGGTTTGATTTACTAAAACTGGAGAGTGCAAAATCTGGAGCAGCTGTGCATGGCAGCCAATCAGCTTCTAATGTCAGCTTGTTCAATTAAAGCAGAACTCCGTGCAAAAAGCTTCTTAACATGTCCTTGTTGCAGATTTTCTACCTGCACTGAATATGTCAGAGGATATGATGTAATCCCTGCTGTTACACCTCATCCTTGGCAGAGAAGATGCTGTTATGTTTTGAATTACAGAGATGAGGTCATCAAAACTCAATTAGCCTTTTCTTCTATCTATATAGTAAGGATTTAAACTTTTTTTATTATAGGATAAGTTCACCTTTGGGAACATGTTACATTTTCTACCTGTTTTCACCTATTTTTATGGTGGAAAATGTAACATGTTCCCAATGCTACAGCCGCTGACCCCCACCCCCTTCCGGTGACAGAAGTACAGGGACAAGTACCCAGTACAAGCTGTCAGTATTTAAAAACAGCACGGATATGCTCTGCCCACGCATCATTCATTCATAATTTTCTGTGAATGAATGAACTACAAGTCTGAACAGCCTTAGCGGCTGTCAGTTTGTAGTTCTCAATGTACTACCACGGCACTGTGAAGTGCCATAGTAGTTAATTGATTCTTCCTGTCAGTATATCTGCTTGCCCGTACATCTTGTGCGAGCAAGCAGATATACTGACAGGTCTGCAGGAGACCTGCATGGCACCAACGATTTTCTGATCACTCGTGCAATGCTTTACAGGCTTCTGCAGCCAAAAATCATAAATGCACATTTTGTTATCTGCAAAAGCATGTGCATTTATTATTTTTGTGCAAAAGGTGAACTTATCCTTTAACTGTTTATTGTTTTGTTTAGGGTTTTGTACTAATGGGTGATTTTTTCATTTTATCCCGGAGTTCTTTGAGCTTTGACAAAAATAAAACTGGAAGCTGATTGGTTTCTGTGCAGAGCTACACTATATTTTGCACTCTCCAGTCTTAGTAAATCAACCTCATGGTGTTAGAAGCAACCTGTAGTCAGTACATGTCATGCTGATCTTCTGGCGTTAGTACTCTCAAACTGTGCAGTGTTTAGCTCTCTTACAGTGGTTTAGCTCAGTGTTTCTCAACCTTTTTTCAGTCAAGGCATCCTTTAAAATTATGGACAGTCCCGAGGCACCCTTTAAAATTATGGACAGTCTTGAGGCATAGGTGCCTCAAGACTGTCCATAATTTTAAAAGGGCACCCCATTCTAAAATGTGAAAAACTATTCTAATAGTTTTATGTAATGCAGCAACATCCACACATGTAGGACTCCCAGCGTCAGAGGAGATTTAATCTTTCAAAGCAAATACACTTTTGAACCCTGGTACTGACTAGTATTCCAGTGTTTCTCTTCTCCCTCAGTTTTTCTCCATCACTGAGCTAATGTGACCCCAGCACTGATGGTGAGGGGAAGGGGAGGGTCAAACTAGGATGCTGTGCAGCCAACTGACATCCCCCTTATGAAATCACTGATTTTCAGGACGCTGGTGGCTAGAAGGTCATAATGGTGCACAATTAAACCCTGTGGCTTTGCGTAACTAAAAGGCAGGCTTGTTCCACCCACTGGCTTATATACAAGTTTTAGGCAGTTTTTAGAAATTTTGCCAAGGCACCCCTGAAGAAACCTCAAGGAACCCCAGTGAGCCTGGGCACCCTGGTTGAGAAAGGCTGGTTTAGCTGCTCACCCCTAGAAACCAAATCACCAAGAATATTTCTAGAAAGACAAAAAGATGGTGAAAGCACTGTCTGAAGAATATCCCATTTCACAGCAGAGCAGATCCCAGCAAAAACAGCTCCAACCTTACATTAAATTACATGAACCATCACAGGTTATGTAGAAATCCTGTCTGAAATGCTGAATAATGAGACAGATGAAATCCTTGACAATAGCAGAGACCAAATTATAATAGCGACCAGCAAGGAGCCCAGTCATGTGTATCCAGCTCAGTTCTCACAATTAAATATGTCACAATTCTCTTGCACTAAAAAAGGCCACAACCTCCAGCAACGCAACCAGCAAACTTTATTACTTGACAGAGAGAAAGAGAAACCTTTTATTGCTTCTCTATAATATCATTCCAAAGGGATTCTTTGAGACCAGTGTGAAGACATTGTACAATAATCCTTACATGTCTATGTTGTGACTCTGGTGAACACACCTTCCAGCATTAGAACTTGTAAAGATGGACCCCCCGAAAAGGAATAAGCATGCAGCGCACTTTGTACGCTGCTGTAAAAATTGGGTGTGGCTAAACTGTAACTAGAATCAGTCCTTGCACCCTCAAAATATTCCTTAATTACTGTGATACACGTAAGAGTTTCACAAACACACATAAATCTAAGGGGTATGTTAGAAAAAATAAATAAAACAGAAGAGACAGAAAGCTACAGCTTTGTCTGAGCCTTACCTTTGGTACAAGTTGCTCTTTTAAGCCATGGCTCCAAACTCCCTGAGTGCAGCCCATTTGGGTGAAAAAAATGTGCCCCCAATCTAGCGATCTTCCAGGCAAAGCTGCACAGCCTTGCTTTAGAAAGCATTCCTGTTGGGCTTTCTTTACCTTGTGCATGTCTGCCATGGTTGCATTCATTCCTATGGGGAGAGCTGCACTCTGCAGGCCTGCTGGAGGCCACTGTGAGTATGGCTTCTCATGAGAATCAATGGGGCTGCGGCACATATAGAGGTGGGGCCTGTATTAGTTACTTTGTTTTGGGAGGAAATACTCACACGTAATCTATAGCATCTATAGTACTCTTTTATACAAATCTTGCTCAGTTTGGTTACCTCAACAAATAAACAGTTCTTTATTACCAATATAGGCAATCCAGATAATAAACAATCTCAGTTTTTACAGTATATGTTACCAGAGGATGTTTCTGTAGTCTGCTCTAGATCCACGCCTCCCACCATTTATGGAGTGTATGAAGTGAAGAAGAAGCCTTCCCTGAGCTAATCCTCTTTATCTGGAACCTGACCCTGTGCTAAGCACTGTCTCTCACAAGTTGGTTCCTCTCCCTGCCACACACTCATCAGAAGTTTTGATGGGTTCTTTATTTAAAAGGTTCCCTCGTCCAAGATGGCCATTAAAGTCTCTTGAGAGTTCAGTATCCTATCAGGTGTCCAAGGCCTACAGAATCTCTGAGGTACCATTTCTATTACAAGACTCCCCTTCCTATGCAATAATGGCATTAGGCCATCTACAGGTGAAAAGGCTAACTGCACCTACCTACATACATATTGTGGGAACTTGCTTCAAATGGTAAAGCTTGGTTAAATGCACACAGCAACTCGCTTTCTTTTTTAAGGCCTTTTTAGCCCACTTTTATTTAAATAAAAGTTCAAAACATCAGAAGTTTCCCACACAGGGGTATCTATCATCCACATAAACAAAATTCAGCCTCCTGGCTCTCTCAGATATACACAATCTTCCACTGGCCTTCCTCTTCAGGCTTACGTCTGACTCCTGCAGACTCTTTCAAAAATGGCTCTCGCACACAGCTAGCCACTAGCACACAGCTACTCCCACGCAGCTCCTTGCCGCTTTTGGCTTCCACCTCTCCTTGGTGCAGCCCTCCTGACTCCCGTCTTCCAGGTGGAGCCCTCCTGACTCCTATCTGCCGGGGTGGAGCCCAGAACCCTGGTCCTGACTCTATGAAAAGGCCTGCACACACCTGTGCAATCAGTCTCCTGGCCATTCCCAAAACCTGGTCCCAGGATTGGAGATTTCATTCCTCCCAGATCTCTTTGAAATCTCCAGGCTCCAGATCCCAAAACAGACCTTACAAACAAAGGAGGAAAGTGAAAAGCCACTTTCCTCCATATCAAACACTTACCCTGGAGCCCCTCAACCTGCCTTGTTGAGAATCCTGGGTGACAGATTGCCACGCTCTCACAATATGCAGCATAAAGAGGACTCAGTGAGGATGCTTTTTAAATGACTGCAATGGCTACAGTCAGGGCCACATATGTAAGAAGTGACCTGAAATAGGATACACACTGTCAGATGTATCCTGTAATCGGTACTAATTTCAGAAGTGACTTGTAGTGGTTGCTGCACCTTTCTGCCCTGTGATGACCCAACACACCTTGAAGGTTTAAATGGGTTTTATGTAACAGCAAAGCCCTAGAAAGGAATGGGTTAATAAACAACAGTTTATGGTATAGCAATCTAGGCACCTTGCTAAGCAACACAATTCACAGGGTGTCTCTGTTCATTCACCACATCCATCTGGGAAGCCATTGGTGCAAAAATGTGCACTAGGCGAGTGCTAGTGAACAATACTGGCTTGTAATTGCAATATAATGTCAATCCAATACAGTTCTGCAACATAAATGGCATTTTCAATGGCAATACAGACTACCTACTATCTAATGCAGAGATGCACTACCTAACCACTGGACAGTGGGACTATGTAGATAGTCTGTTGGCAATGGGGTCCTTGGGTTGAAGCGTTCAGTAAAGTGAACAAAATGGTGGCTGAAAGCCTCTCACCACTAATGCATGATTCTGGTCCTGAGGTATCCCTCAGTGGCCACTGAATGGGTCCTTCCTCTCAAGCCAGCTCTCTGCAACTTTAGGAGGTAGCTGGAACATGTGGTCACTGTGAGCAGCTGGAAAGCACTGGCATGGAAGCACATTCTCTCCTCTCTCACTGCAGACAGTAGTGCTCAGCACAGCAGCAGCCAAATGCCTGGTCCCTGCACACAGCTTTACATGTGATTCAGGTGTAGCACACCTTTCCTGGCAGAACAGATCCTCTGGCAACAGCATGTGGTCAGCAGCTTAAAACAGTCCTGTGGCTTCTTGCAGCCCTCAGCCTTGTTAGGTCCCAGGTACACACGAATTCACCTAGTCGTTAAACTCTCCTTGCAGCAGAAAACCGCTAAACGCGGCATAAATGTAGTGCTACGTTTAGCGCTTGGACATTTCTTCATTTGATTGGCCAGAGTATTTTCCATTGACATGGATAGATGCTCAAGTGCTAAACATGGCTAGTGTTTAGCCACATTTACATGTGTTTTACTGCATTTAGCAGTTTTTTGATCAAAGCATTCCTCTCCTGAATGTGATTATTCTGTGTTCAGAAGAGGAACGTTTAACTGCCTCTTAACTTTGCTGCTCCTAAACTCTGGTAAAAGCCTATGTGTACATGGACACATAGGCTTTTACTGAGTTCTGTTCAGGGTCTTTGGCAAAAAAAATGCCAAAAGCTCCTAAACTCACATTTAGGAGCAGCAGTGTAATAGCAGTCACAGAAAGTTATCAATCCTGTTTCCCCACTCACTGAACACTTCCCGGGCATATCTTGTACTGGTCAGGCACTCCTGTTCTCCAAGTGGTTCCCTGAGCCCTCTAATCAGATCCCACGTGGATCTCTTGCTTCTCCCAGGGGTGATGGGGCTAAAAATGGCCAGCAGCCAATCGGAAGCCAGAAAAAGTCCTTCTTCCCCAGGGTTGCTACAGACAGGTCCTCTTCAGCTGTAGCAACAGCCAATAAGGGCACAATCCAGCCTCTCTCCCTGCAGCTTTCCATCATAGAAGAGAAGAGGGAAAAAAAAGTCTGTGTTTAGTTGGTCAGTACTGCTGGGCAAAAATGTAAAGAGCCCAGCCCAGTGCTGCATATGCAGTACATGTATAATAATGTATCTAACTGTAGTGGGGACATTAGAATGTAAGCTCCTCTGGGGCAGAGACTGATGTGACTGGTACATTGTTCTCTGTACAGGACTGCAGAATATGTCAGAGCTATATAGATGTATAGTAATAGTGTGTAACTGTGGTGGGGACTTTAGAATGTACTGTAAGCTCCTCTGGTGCAGAGCCTGATATGAATTACTCAGTGTTATCTGTACAGCACTGCACAATATGTCTGGTCTGTGTACAGCAAATGGTAAATGATAATATGTGACCATGGTGGGGACACTAGAGTGTAATTTTTTGTGGTGCAAAGCTGTCAATGGCTCAATGTCAATGTACAGCACCAAAGAGTAAGTCAGAGCTGTAAAAACAAGTTAAAATAATCATAACAATAATAATGTGGGCAAAGGCTGGTGGTATGTTAACAGGGAATATAGGGACACTTATGGGGCGCAGATCGCACAATAAAAGGACCAAAATTTCTGTCTTTCCTCTATGTATGGGGCGTCAATGAAAGTCAAAATATGTGCTGTGTCAGATGTATACATTTTAGAGTAGACATTTCAGAATGGTATTACCTAAATGATCTATTTCAGTCTGCAGAGTAGAATATTCCAGTGACAGGTTTCCTTTTATAAAGAATGCCGAGGAGGAAATACGGACAATTTGATGACATTTGAGGAAGAGAATTGCCAGCTTGTCATCAGCCAATAAACCTCCTCAAAGGTTTCTCTGTGAGATAGAGGTTTTCATCCCCTGGCACAATATCGCCCACATCTGCCATCAAACACAGTTGAGGAGCATATCGCCACACTGACAGGCAAGTATAACCCTTTCACTCCCAGAGCTCTGAAAACCAATCAGGGATTGATGTACAGAGAAAACAACAAGGCTGCTAACAAGCAGAGTTATATCCAGTTACCATTACACACTGCAATTTCTACTAGTTTGTCAGAGCAAAAGCAACCAATACCAATCTCTAGAAGGCCCTTGAGTTTTGTAGAACTCCGCCAGTCACAACAGTGACTTGTCCATTGAACTCCTAATTGATGAAACTAAAGGTTCTCATCTATATAGCCTGTCACTGTCCCTGCCGTATAAATAAACATTAAGTGGTAGATTACTTTGATCCTTTTGGTTGCTTTGTGAAAATAAAGTCTTGAAAATGTTTATATTGCTAGGAAATTGCCCTGTGAATATTGACATTGTAGTTGAAAGCAATTTTGCTTCACAAAAATGTATTGTGCAGAAAAACATACCATTGTTTTCTGAGAAGTCCTGTGTCCTGTAAACAGAATAATGAGCAAAAACATTCTGTTCATCTCCTTCAAGGCTTTCCAATATCCAATATACTGGATTAATGCAAAGGCAATTAAGAGGCTAATTTCGGTGGCACTCAGTCACATCTCATAGATACAATATTGTTTTGTTCATTATACTAAAGAATCAATCAACTCCAAACATCACACAGAGCTGAGGAATCCAGTGTCAGGGAGCGAGGAGCCAGACACACAAGGAGGTGCAATTAAAGGTAGGTTTATTAATATAAAAATAAGACAAGAGTCTATGCAAGTCCAACAGCGGAAATCGTAGCCAAAGCCGGGGTCAAGAGCCAGGAAGAATCGTCGCCAGAGCCAGGATCAGGAGCCAGAAAGAATCGTCGCCAGAGCCGGGATCAGGAGCCAGGAAGAATGGTCACCAGAGCCGGGGTCAGAAGCCAGGAGGAGTCGTAGCCAAAGCCGAGTCGGTATCCAGGAAAGCAATGAGTAGCTAAACAGGAGCTTGCTGTTGTGCAACAGACAGGACACGAATGCAATGGACAGCCACAAACAGCAGACTTATATGTGATAAGCCGCCACCTCCTAGGGGAGAAGCCGCAGAGGGCTGAAAGCATAAAGGATCCCACAATGCTTTGCAGACACTTAAGATGGATGCCAGCACATGGAGCAGCACAACGTCTGAGGAAAGGTAGGACCTTGACAGTACCTCCTCCTCAAGGGCCCCTCCCCCTCCACGGCTCAACATAAGGCTTCTGTGGAAAGCGGGCGTGAAAAGCACGGAGGAGGGCAGGAGCATGAACATCCACGGAAGGAACCCAGGAACGCTCCTCGGGACCATAACCACGCCAATGGACCAGGAACTGCACCCGACCGCGGACCAACCGAGAGTCCAGTATGCGGCTCACCTCATACTCCTCATGACCAAGGTTGGCTCAGAGTCCTCCCTGGACAGCTCAGAGTATTGCCGCGACAAGGCATCAGCCCTGACATTCTTGGAGCCAGGCAAATAGGAGACCACATAGTTAAAATGCGACAAGAACAGAGCCCATCTGGCCTGACAGGGCGTCAACCTCTTAGCTTCCGAGAAATACGTCAGGTTCTTGTGGTCAGTGAGAATGAGAACAGGAACCGCAGAACCCTTGAGCAGGTGCCTCCATTCCTTGAGAGCCTGAATAATGGCCAACAACTCCCTGTCTCCAATCTGGTAGTTGCATTCTGCGGAGGAAAGCTTCCTGGAGTAGAACCCACAGGGAAGTAGAGGTCCATCGGGCGACCGACGCTGAGACAGGAGGGCGCCTACTCTTGTCTCAGATGCATCAACCTTGAGGACAAAAGGCAACCCAGGATTGGGATGAGACAGTATTGGAGCCAAAGTGAAGGTGGATTTCAGAGCTTCGAAAGCTAAGATGGCCTCGGATGACCACTCGTGGGGATTACTGCCCTTCTTGGTCAGATCTGAGAGAGGCTTGGCCAGCATGGAGAAGTTCCTGATAAACTTCCGATAATAGTTGGTGAATCCCAAAAATGCTGAATGGACTGAAGACCACTGGGACGAGGCCATTGCAGAACCGCCAAAACCTTCTGAGGGTCCATGGAAAATCCCACAGCGGAAATGATGTAGCCCAAAAAAGCAACCGGGGATCGGTGAAATTCACACTTCTCGAGCTTACAGAAAAGCGCGTTCTCACGTAATCGTTGCAGCACTCGCTTAACATCCTGGATATGAGACTCCATGGACGCAGAGTAAACCAGGATGTCGTCCAACTAAACCACCACGCACTGCTGCAACAAGTCATGAAAGACATCATTAATGAACTCCTGAAAGACCGCAGGAGCGTTACACAACCCGACGGGCATAACTAGGGATTCATAGTGGCCGGTTCTGGTGTTGAACGCGGTCTTCCACTCCCTCCTTGATCCATACGAGGTTGTACGCAGCCCTAAGGTCGAGTTTAGTAAAGACCGTTGCTCCCTTGAAGCGGTCGAACAACTCGGTTATCAACGGAATTGTGTAAACATTCTTAATCGTGATTCGGTTGAGACCCCTAAAATCAATGCAAGGCCTCAATTCACCGCCCTTCTTTTTCACAAAGAAAAAGCCAGCTCCTGCTGGAGAAGTAGACTTGCGAATGTGCCCCCGGGAAAGCGTATCCGCAACGTACTCCTCCATGGCCTGATTCTCCGCAACCAAAAGAGGATACACCCTGCCACGCGGAGGAGTGGCACCGGGTTGTAAGGTTATGGCACAATCATATGGACGATGAGGAGGCAGAGCACCGGCGCGCACCTTGTCAAACACGTCCAGGTACTCCCCATAGTCAGTGGGCAACACAGAGTCCGAGGAAGCACACAACACCTTAACAGCTCCACGGATGCAACCCCACACTGTGGAGACCACGAGAGAATCTCGGCCGACCGCCAATCAAAGGTCGGATTGTGCTTCTGAAGCCAGGGATATCCCAAAAACCACGGAGTAGTGCGGGGAAGAAATTACCTGGAAACAGGCCAACTCCCTGTGAACAGCCCCAATAGCTACTTCCACCGGCAGGGTCTCGTGGGTAACCTGCGGCGGTTGCAGGGGCCTGCCATCTATCGCCTCGAGGACCAATGGAGTAACTCGAGCCTGCAGAGGAATGGAGTACTGGGCAGCAAACGAACTGTCCATAAACAACCCGCCAGCACCAGAGTCTACCAACGCCTGGGCCGTCACTGAGCCTTCCGCCCAAGAGAGGACAATGGTGATTAGCGGTTTATCTTTGCGGGAAACCGGGGACAAGGAAACTCCACCCAAGATCTGCCCCCGGCAGGATCTCAGGTGCGATCATTTCCCAGACGAACCGGACAGGACTGCCGAAAATGCCCACCGAGACCACAGTACAGGCAGCGATCCTCCTGACGCCGAGAGGCCCGCTCCCCATCGGAAAGGCGAGCAAACCCCAGCTGCATGGGCTCACCGCCAGACAAGCCATCCCCAGGAGGCATGGGAGGAGAGGGAGGAATGGGTGGGACAGAAAACGTAGACGCCAATCGATTAGGAGGCCTCCGCAAATGCTCCTTAAGTGAAGACCTCTCCCTGAACCTGGTGTTAGTCAGGATTAGGAAGGAATTGAGTGGTTTGAGCTCCACAGGCAGTTCTTTGGCTGCAATCTCGTCCTTCAACGCATATGAGAGAAAGCAGCCACCAGAGCCTCATTGTTCCAATCCACCTCTGCCACTAGGGTACGAAATTCTATGGTGTACTCGGCAAGAGTTCGTGAACCCTGATGCATGGACATGAGCAACTTAGCAGCAGAAGCGGAGTGAGCAGGCACATCAAATACCGTACGGAAGGAGGCAACAAAACTGGCAAACTCGTGAATAACAGGGTTATTGTTCTCCCATAAGGGATTTGCCCAGGCCAAGGCCTTGTCCGAGAGCAGCGAGATTAGGAAGCCCACCTTTGACCGCTCAGTAGGAAAAGCATGGGGTATCAATTCAAAATATATGCCCACTTGGTTAAGGAAACCCTGACACTGACTCGGTTCACCCCCAAAGCGCTGTGGAAGGGGGGCTGAACCAGTCATACCTCTGGGCACCGCAGGTGCGGCAGCAGATGCGGAGGTAGGCGCAACAAACGGAGCAACAACGAGAGCGACCACAGGAGTGACAACCGGCCTAATAGCACCAGGAGCAAGGTGCGCTGTGCGTGCAAGCAGCGTCTGCAACGCCTGAACGAACAAAGCCAACAAGAGATCCTGCTGATCAAGTCTGGCAACCAACATAGGGAGCGGGGGCATACCTGCACCGTCAGGATTCATGGCATTCGTGTAGTGTCAGGGAGCGAGGAGCCAGACACACAAGGAGGTGCAATTAAAGGTAGGTTTATTAATATAAAATAAGACAAGAGTCTATGCAAGTCCAACAGGGGAAATCGTAGCCAAAGCCGGGGTCAAGAGCCAGGAAGAATCGTCGCAGAGCCGGGATCAGGAGCCAGGAAGAATCATCGCCAGAGCCGGGATCAGGAGACAGGAAGAATAGTCGTCAGAGCCGGGATCAGGAGCCAGGAAGAATGGTCGCCAGAGCTGGGGTCAGAAGCCAGGAGGAGTCTTAGCCAAAGCCGAGTCGGTATCCAGGAAAGCAATGAGTAGCTAAACAGGAGCTTGCTGTTGTGCAACAGACAGGACACGAATGCAATGGACAGCCACAAACAGGAGACATATATGATAAGCCGCCACCTCCTGGGGGAAGAGCCACAGAGGGCTGAAAGCATAAAGGATCCCACAATGCTTTGCAGACACCTAAGATGGATGCCAGCACATGGAGCAGCACAAGGTCTGAGGAAAGGTAGGACCTTGACATCCAGGAAGAGTCCACCACAATTCACGCAATAATATAATCATTCAGATTATAAAATCAGAACCGCAGTTCTCTTAGTTTTGATTCTTCTGAATATCTGAAGGCAGATGTGTCCAGTCTTCACATCATGCAGGAATCTGGGTAACTGTGATTAATGAATTTTCGAGCGTACTGGATACTCTGGAGGATCAAAACATTAACAGTTTGCCTGGTTTGTGAATCAATTTTCTAAACAGGATGTTAGCAAATCACAAGGCAGCATCCAGTGAGTGAATGCGAAATGTTGCCAGATATTAACCGTACAAGCTGACCACTAAGTTGTATTTCAGCAAAATTTAAAAGAGTAAATGCTCAATTTTGCTCATTTCGCTATTTAGCTGCTTAGGTGAAAATCTATATTTTTCTTTATTACGAAAGTGTGACATACAGTAGTGTTGCTTATTTTTTTTTTCAACAGGTAATTTTATTGATTTATAGAAGTTGGAAAGGGGAACCCGAGGAAGTAAAAAAGCATGAAAAGTAAGGAAAAAGTCACAATGTACAACATAGACATTTGCATGTAAAAAATTATAAATCAATAAAAGATGTAGTAAACGCTCAGGGATACTGATATATAAAGTACACGGTCAAAGACTAACAATTTTAATAGCATATGAGGATTGTGTGTGTCGTTATTCTAGAATTTGAGTCAAATAAAAAAAGGGGGAGAACTGGAAAGAGGATTCAAAGGGTGAAGAGGGTGGGATGTTTATAACGTGGTGGTCCAGCTATTGCCAGTGGGAGCAGTTAGATTTTAGTCCTAGCAGAGGTAAGCCCTGTAGACCCAATGTTCAAACCAAACAGGACAGAGGGGAAGAGAGTTTCCACTTAAGAAGGATTTACTAGTGTCTGGATTTTCATGGCTAGTTTTGTGCAGTCTTTGAGGAGTACAACAGATTTTGTACTTAACTGTAAAATCATTTTCTTGGAGTTTATTTAAGGACACAGGGGCAGAAGAAATTCTGAGGCTCTGGCTATGCTGCTACCTTCAAGAGAATAGGACACTGGCAACAGGAAATTGTTGAACATGCAGTGTAACCCTTCTACTGCCATCATGTTTCAGTTTTATGGAAAAGCAAGGAGTGATCATAAAACAGAGGGGTGGAACATGCGTCCCTAATGAACTCTAGGAAAAGGAGTTTACAATAAGTAAAAAAAATCTCCATGGGATATACTGGAGCAGGACAGAAGGATGAAAGTACAATGCCCTGGTTCAGGGTTTAGGGAGAAAACAACCTTGTCTCTGTGAGGAACAAGAAAGGTTCTTTGTAAGGCAAGGCTGTCGACTCAGCTTCTCATCTTGCTAAGGTAACAATAAAAGCCACCTTGGCAGTGATGTCTGATTTAAAGATTTTTTTTAATGAACCAACAGAACCAGGTTGAGGTCCAACAGAGTGAGAGGTGGACATATAGGTGGAAATATATGAGCAACCCCCTGTATGAAGGTCTTTACCAAAGAATGAGAGACAAGTGGTCTTTGAAAAAGAATACCTGTAGTCTAACCCTTGATAGTACTTAAGGACAACCATTGATCTACACCAGGTTGGAGAAAAGTTAGCATGCTTGTCACCTGCGGTGGAATTTCCATGCCTCACACCATGCAAAGTATACATTTCAAGTGTGAAAGTAGACCTTGCAAGAGGTGGGTTTCATAGCTTTTAGGAGCCTAGGAATAACAGATTAAAAAATTCAATATCTCTTAATACCTGGATTTTAACAGTCATGCCATTAAAGCAAGCACCTTTAATGAAGGGTTGTAAGCCGGTCCTTGGGACAAGAGATCCAGTTGGTCTGGGAGAGCCCACAGAGGGTCTGCCAGGATTCTCATGAGGTCAGGGCACCACCTCTGCCTGGTCCAGTTCAGTGTGGTAAGTATTATTGAAATGCCCTCAATCTCAATCCTGTGGAGCAGACGAGGGGGGAGCTTCAAAGGAGGGAAAAAGTGTAGTTGAACTGATTCTGAGGAATCACCAGATTATCCACTCCTATAATCAGAGGATCCTTGGATCTGGAGAGAATCTCTCCCAGTTTGCTGATGGATTTGAAGGCCAGGAGGTCCACATCTGGCACTTCCCAGCAGTGGCAGAGGTCATAAAACACCTTTATCCTATGTCCAGACACTGTTGACTTAGGAAGTCCACTTGCCAATTTTCCACACCTGGAATGTGCACAGTGGACAGTGCTGGAATGTGAATTTTCACACAAATCCGAATCTAGTCAGCTTTTCTTTGAGCTGGTAAACTTCTGGTTGCTCCCTGAATAATGTATGCCACTGCTGCTCAACTGTTCAACTGAATTCAGATGACCATGTGACAGTCGACAGGTCCAGCATTACAGGAACATAGCTCCAGGATGTTGATGTAGAGGACGAACTTGGTTGCAAGGGACGTCCAAGTTCTTTGCAGCATGAAGGTGGATGTCTGGGCTGGCATCAATCATGAGGCTCCACCAGTGGAAATAAGGATTTCCCCAACTCCAAGGTAGGATCTGTGAGCCATCAAGCTAAGCATAGTCTGGTTTTGGGTGTCAGGTGCATGTGATTGTCCAGAGACATATTTATGTCCAATGTAGCTAGAATGTTGAGTTGCCATGGTCTAAAATGGAATTGAGCAAGAGGATTGACCTAAAGAAGGCCACCAGAAAACCCAGGATTACTCATGCAAAAGCAGAGATGGCTCCCAGACTGAACCTGGAAACAGAGGGTCAGGAGTTTTTCCTGCTGAAAGAAAACCTGTCAGACACCGCCTGATGGTACCTCTAGCAATCTACAGGACAGGATTCCCCAGAGCGTGGAGTCTAAGCCTCAGTCTGCTTGTTCACCAGGGCCCCTGATGGTGGGGATGGACTTGGAACAGACAGTGACAAGGTCGCGGCCCCTGAGTACACCCGCCTGTGGTAGAGGGATCTGCCAGAGGTATATACAGGTAGAGAGCCTGACGTGAGGAGGCGGAAAGGTCTGCGCAGTGATACCCGGATCCGTGCAGGATGGATGGATGGCAGAGTAGTGAGCGTGGTCAGACAGGTCGGTTCGGTAACAGTGGGAGCAGCGTAATACAAGGCAGCAGGCAAAGAGTAGTCATGTCACTCGCCGGGTTCGGTAACAGGAGTTCAGATCAATAGGAGTATCCAGGAGAGAAGTTAAATGAGCCAGGGGTCAGAGCAGGAGATAGTCAGCAGAGGTCAGGATCAAGCAGGGTCGGCAACAAGTCAATCAGCAGATACACAGGAACAGGATAATTAGACCATACGGCAACTAGTGTCTGTGCAGGGCTGGTTTAAATAGGGCGCCCTGCACCGTCATTGGTGCCAGGCTCACGTCCGTGAATGCGAGTACGCATGCGCGGCCGCCGCCCAGGTCCTAGCGCCAGCTGATTAGGGCGCATTGGTGTTCTGCGCATGCCCAGATCCGTGCGCTGTCGCGCTTGCTGACAAAACCCTAGACTGAGCAGTATCTGAGGGAGACCTAAATACTCCAAGCAATGGATCAGTCCCAGGCAGTGTTGATTTCTGAAGGTTCAGGATCAAACCTTTGGAAATTCTGAACAGTTCAGTGGAAATTGATTTATAGAGTCTATGTTGACTGTTCCCTCAGTAACGGATCATTGTGGTATTTCAGAATAAAAATGGCCTGTAAATGTAGCAAGCCTAGAACAGAAGCCAATACTTAGTGAACATTTGAGGTGCAGTGGACAGGAAAAAAGCAACAAACTAGTAGTGTTGCATGCCCACATCACAATGCAGGAAGCGTTGATGTGCTGGAAAGATGGGGACATGCTAAAAGGTACCCTTAATGTCCACTGAGGTCAAAAAGGCCAAAAGGTCCAAAAAGATGGAGACATTGGGGTTGATTTACTAAAGGCAAAAAGACTGTGCACCTTGCAAGCGCATTTGCTCCAGAGCTTAGTATATGAGGTAAAGCTTCACTTTCCAAAAAATACCCAATCAGGAGTAGGGAAAAAAAAACCCCTGCATTTTTGCTTGCACTTGATTGGATGATGGAAGTCAGCAGAGCTTCTTCTCTCATTTGCTAAACTGTGGAGCAACTGCACTTTGCAAAGTGCACAGTCTATTTGCCTTTAGTAAATCAACCCCAATAATTGATCAGGTAAATTCCGTACAGAATATTTTTACATGAAGTAAAGTATTGAGTAATTTTAGGTCCAAAAAGTGTTGAATGCCCTATTTTTCTTTGGGAACAAGTTGGGGTATAAACATTTCTTGCTATGGAATGGAAGCAATCACACATTGGGGAAGGATTTGTTTCTGGGCAGTATGGAAATCTGCTAATCATTGCAGGGGTGTTTGCAGATGACACAGCATAAAGTAGGGTAGAGGTAAAGTGCAAAATTCTGGCTAGCAACTCCTCACCAATGTGTCCAATATGTTTTGGTCCATTGCTAACAGCCACCCCTCAACTTTGGTAAATATGGACATAGCCTCATTGCTCGCAGGTTTGGAAGTTCAGCATTCAAGGTTTGAGGGGGAATTGAGTCCTGGATGTGTACTTGGGCTTAAAAGCCTGGGGGAAGGGAAATAACTCTTTAGTTCCAAAGGAAGGAGGTTTTTCAGCTTGTCATAACTTTCCTTTGCTCCAGCAAAAGGTATTCTTTCCTCCTGTGAAGGGCATACACACATTCGGGTTGAGTTATTAAAGGTAACTATACTGTGCACTGCAAGTGCAGTTGCTTTATATCCGAGGGGAAGCTCTGAAATGAGGTGAAGCTCTGATGATTTCTTTCATCCAATCATGTGCAAGCAAAACTGCCGTTTTTTCCTTGCATGTTCCCCTCAGATCTAGAGCAACTGCACTTTCAGTGCACAGCCTATTTGCCTTTAGTAAATCAACCCCTAAGTGTTTTTTGCACTGCTGCTTAGCAGGTCAACATTTAAGCCAAAGATTCAGGATATGAGACATACCATTTTCACAAGCCCATCAACACAGTAGTGAAGGGCAATAGGCATGTGTTCTGACTGTTGCAAAACCAAAAGATACCATAAGATTGTCCGAAAATTCAGACATATCACACCATCATAGTGCAGCCAGTTACAGTGTCCCCAATGGGTTTGTGGCTGGTGGGGGGGGGGCATAAATGCTATCACTTGAGGGAAGAGGAGGCAGGTAAGTATTACTAACCAGACTTCCATGGTCTGAAAAATGCTCATGGGAGCAATAGCAGTTACGGAGCAGGTCTTGCCAGGGAAAAGAGGAATTTGAAAAGGATTTAGAGTCTTTCATCAGCTGGATCTTTAAATAGTGGAATATCCTCAACAGGGACAATCAGGGCTTTGTTGACAAACAATAGGTTTGGGCAATACTTTGGACGAGAAAATTAACTTGTCAGGAGAAGACCAGTCACCATACAAAACTGGTTGTAGTAACAAATGAACTGGTAAAGTTTCGATGGGTTGGTGATATTTAAAGTGTTAATAAACCAACAACAGTAAAATCTGTATATGCATGCTTGTTATACTAACTGTGGGATCTAAGGGGTTAATCCTCTGCATTGTGTAAAAAGGCTATTTGATCCTTTCTTCTCTGTTCCTCCCCTTTTTCAAGTGACCACCTCTTATCTCCAAACTGAGCCATAGGCATGCACATGCTCAGTTTGGTGTGTATTACTAGAGAGGGTTTTTTTTTTCTCGGGAGAGTGCATGTGATCAGCACAGGGCCATTCAGCACTGTCCAGACAGAGGTCAGGGGGGAGGTTTACTAAAACTGGTGCACTCAGAATCTGGTGCAGCTGCGCATAGTGACTGATCAGCTTCTAACTTCACCATGTTCAATGAAGCTTTGGCAATAAAACCTGGAAGCTGATTGTTTTCTATGCAGAGCTGCACCAGATCTTGCACACTCCAGTTTTTAATAACTCACACCCCTGCCCCCCCATGTTATCCTGAGCTGTGTGTGGAAAAGCAGCTGTAGCTGCAGGCATTTCAGATAGAGACACTGGAGCGGAAGGTGCAGAAGTGTTCTTGTTATCTCTGTGTTCTGAGTCAGTGATCACAGAAGTGAATTTTAGCATAAACTTCAACATAATTTTGGAAATTCCTCTCTGGGAAATGCAGAGTAGGGAGCCATACCAGAGGGAGCCAATGAAGATTCTGCGGAATGTGTGAACGTAAGCAGGAAAGAGTAGTCCAGGTTATCAGCATCAGGGGCAAACAAGGGAAACATTTGTTTGGTTTTCGATTAGTTTGTTAAATTATTAATTTTGTTTCGTCATGTTCGTTATGTTAGAATGATTAATTTTTGGAATTTGTTTTGTATTTTTGGATTCCTTTCATATATTCATTATTTTCAAATCCATTTGGAATGAATGAGAAGTCGAAATGGAAACATATTGCAATAAGTACAGCAATGTATAAAAGTGAAATAAGATGATGATTCCTACATAGGCTGCTTAATAGAATAGAATTGATTAATTTATTGGGTTCAAGCCATCCTTTAGTTCCCTGGAGGATGCAGGATTGTTGACAGACTTGTGAGATTCATTTTGTTACAAATCAAAATTCAGAAAATATGTATGTTATTCGGAGATTTGGATGCATCTGAGTTTCTAAATCGCAATAGTAACAACTTTCAACAAATCCAAAATAAATTCTAACAAAACAAATTATCCAAGTTCGAAAATGAATTTAACAGTGAAGTGGAAACATATTGCAATAAATACAGTAAGGTATAAAAATGAAATAAGATGATGATTTTTACTTAGGCTGTTTTATAGAGTGGAATAGAAAATAAAGGAAAAGAAATGAATAGAATATACAATAAAAGAATAGAACAGAATATAATATAATAGAGTAGAATAGAATAAAAGAATAGATTGGAATAAAATAGAACACAGATAGCCATCTTACGAAATTTGATTTTCAGAATACAGCTATATTTGTTCTGTTCTATTCTATTTTTTCTATCCTAATCTATTCTGTTTTATTCTATTCCTTGATTTTAATCTGTTTTATTCTATTCTTTTATTTTCTATTCTATTATGTTCTATTCTGTTCTTTTATTTTCTATTCCATTCTGTTCTTTTTTGTCTATTCTATAAAGCAGCCTTAGTAAAAATCATCATCTTATTTCATGTTTATACCTTACTGTATTTATTGCAATATGTTTCCATTTCAAATTCAAGTTGCCACTCTGCAGCACATATTCCATCCACCGCTTTAGCCATCACTGTATGGACTAAGGCAGGGGTGGGCAAACTTTTTGACTTGAGGGCCGCAATGGGTTCATATATTGGACCCGGGGGCCGGACCAAGAGTAGATGAATGATGTGTATGTGTCATCCAAGTAAGTATAGTAATATTCCCCCATAGTAAGCATAGTAATTCATCCCCCATATAGTAATTCATCCCCCATAGTAATTCATCCCCCATAGTAATTAATCCCCCATATAGTAATTCATCCCCCATAGTAATTCATCCCCCATAGTAATTCATCCCCCCTATAGTAATTCATCCCCCATAGTAATTCATCCCCCATATAGTAATTCATCCCCCATAGAAATTCATCCCCCATATAGTAATTCATCCCCCATATAGTAATTCATCCCCCATAGTAATTCATCCCCCATAGTAATTCATCCCCCATATAGTAATTCATCCCCCATAGTAATTCATCCCCCATATAGTAATTCATCCCCCATATAGTAATTCATCCCCCATAGTAATTAATCCCCCATATAGTAATTCATCCCCCATAGTAATTCATCCCCCATATAGTAATTCATCCCCCATATAGTAATTCATCCCCCATAGTAATTCATCCCCCATATAGTAATTCATCCCCCATAGTAATTCATCCCCCATATAGTAATTCATCCCCCATAGTAATTCATCCCCCATATAGTAATTCATCCCCCATATAGTAATTCATCCCCCATAGTAATTCATCCCCCATATAGTAATTCATCCCCCCTATAGTTATTCATCCCCCATATAGTAATTCATCCCCCGTAGTAATTCATCCCCCATAGTAATTCATCCCCCATAGTAATTCATCCCCCATAGTAATTCATCCCCCATATAGTAATTCGTCCCCCCTATAGTAATTCATCCCTCCTATTAATTCATCCCCCATATTATGTCCCCAAGTCCCCCCTGTGTCAATTCACTTACCTTTGCTCCGCGCGTTCCTCTCGCCGTGTTCTCCGGTGTAGCATGAAAATCTGTCTCCTATGAGGATCTGTCCCCCTCGACGTATCTGCGCATGTGCCAGTTTCAGGCATTAGCAGCCGATAGGCGATCTCCGGCACATGTGCAGATACGTCGTGGGGGACAGATCCTCATAGGAGACAGATTTTCATGCTACACCGGTCTTCAGGGCGGATTGTGAGAGGAGCCTAGCTCCCCTCACGTTCTCCGCGGGCCGGATTAAAAGGTCCGCCGGGCCGTAGTTTGCCCATTGCTGCACTAAGGGATAGTTGCTGGGACCTACCAGCATTCTAGCATCCTACCACATGCTTGCTCTGCCCACAAAGTCAGAGAAGGAGGAAGACGGAACTTCCTCCTCCAAACCTGGCACCAATGCCCAACCTCCCAGCTTTCTACTGCACTGGAAGGCGAATGGAGTAGACTCAGAAGCAAGAGGGGGTAAGGATTGTGCGGAGAGCCTGATATAATGTTGGATGCGTGGCTCTGAGGACTATGATCTAAGAGGGGTGACTCCATGGACCCTGATGAAAGGGGGGTTTGGCTCTGTGTCCATGATGTAAGGGAGGTAGCTCTGGGGACTTTGGGTTTTGTGAACCCTGATGTAAGGTGTGGGGGCTCTGGGGACCCCTATAGAAGGGGGATTACTCTGGGGACCCCAATGTAAGTGGGAGGTGACTCTGGGGACTCTGATGTAAGGTGGGGTGACTCTGCAGACCCTGATGTAAGGGGTGGTGGCTCTGAGGACCCTAATGTAAAGGGTGATAAACCTGGGGACCCTGATGTTAAGACAGTGGACTGAGGATCCCAATGTAAGGGGGTACATTTGGGTACCTTAATGTAAGGGGGTAACTCTGGGGCCCTGATGTAAGGGGATGGCTCTGGGGACCCAGATGTAAGGGGGTGACTCTGGGGCCCTGATGGAAGAACAGGTAAGTATAGCGATATTTTTTCCTCACAGGGCTAGCTAGATTAGGCTTAGAATGTAGCTGAGTGTAGATTTAGAGTTAGGTTTCGCCTCTACTTCCTTTTTAAAGTAGGCTCAAACATACAAAGTGATCTCTTTCCATGTACTCCGATGTTGTGACAGGCAGATGGCTGGTAGAGATGCCGGCTGCCTGGAAGTAGAGATTGTGGCCCTGTCAGGTGCCGTACTGGACCTAATAGCTGTGTGAGAGCCATGACTGCCTGCCTTTAGTCAAACCTGCAGCCTCGCAGGAGGATAAGGAAGAGATTGCAGGTGTCAGGACTGTGAACAGTGTTGGGGCAGAGCTCAGTTTAGTGTTTTTGTACTTGTGTTTTATTCAATTTTTGAGTATTTCATAGTTATTGGTGAATCGTTATTTTATTTTTTTATATTTAAAACTCTGAATTTCACTCCTCCTTGCTCATCATTGGTGGATATGGATTGCAGCACTTTTTAATACATGTAATAAAGATAAAGAACACAAAGCAATACACCTATTCCTTCCTACATCAAGGTCTGTGAAGCTTTAGCTGTTGTACTTCAGCCATTGCACAACAAGTAGCATCCTATTATTGTCTATGGGGCCAGCTCAGACATGTGCAACATGCTTCTGTGCGGCTTGCAAAAAAGTACAGGCGTTTCTGTTTGTGTGACATAGTACATTTCTGGCCCCAAAGACTTCAATGAGAGCACATGAAATTCATCAAAAATGCAACAAAAACATAAAAAAACACTTGAACAAATGGATGAAAAAGCAGACCAAGAAGTGTGAATGTCTACGTTTTGCCTTTTGTAAAATTCAGTATGTGCACAGAGTATGCATTGAAATAATCAAGACAGTATTTAACTGGCCACATTCTCTACAGAGTCTCTGTACTATAACACTCATAAGTCTATTATCAGATGGAGCTGTGATGTTTGGGGCATTAGTATTTGTGTGAAAATTCAGTGAATTGGTAGAATCACCCTAAACACCAACAGTTTGTTTTTATATATCTTGACACAGAAACATACAGAAAGATCCTAGAAAAGCATTGAATCTTAACCCCAATAACCAATCAGATGTTTTTATTGATTGTATCATCTGCACAGAAGTGACAAAGGCGCTCTGATTATTTAATCTAATAAATTATAAATAATTATAATTAAAAAATGGGACAGTGAGAGTCCGGAGTGACTGAGCGGCTTGCTGTGTCTCGGCTTCTCTGGGCTGCGTGCCGCCGGATATGTGCTGATTCGTCCGGACTTCAGTGCTCGGGACAGCGGAGCTGCGGCTGAAGTCAGGAGGAGCCACACAACACCGTGACGTCACGCCGCCAGAGCAACGTGGAGCTCTGGCGGCCATCTTATTTTATCTGACGATTAGTCATCACTGCTCTCTGTCTGGATTCACTGGTTATATCTTAACTTGATGCATCACAATAAAGAATTTTATACATACTACACTATGGGAGTCTCTCTATTACCCCCTGGGGGAGTGCTTTAGTCCACAGACCTGCTCCCTGGACGGATCATTGCAGTACAGAGAAGGTCTGCCCATCCGGAGGGATACCATCCACCAGGAGCACAGGAGAACCCATTCAAGGGAAAAGGATTACCTACACCAGTGCCACACCACCTTATATTAGAAGGAGGACCACCCAACACCGGATGACATCTGGAATAATTCATACAAAGCGCATATTAATGCGCATCCGGTGAGTGCGCATTACCTTCACCACTAGCACACGGATACCGGACCCCCTAATTATCAGACCACAAGAGTCACTTTAGTCTGGAATACATTACTATTTGAACTCTTTGCACCTTATTTATTCATAATTTATACGCTATATTTGCATTTACTCTGTCTAGCGCTGCACTCTGGTTTAGTTTAGATAATTAAAAAATGGTTTAACGACTGTTCAAAAACCTTCATGCCCAGCATATTAATCAGGGTTCTATAGTGATTGCCTCGCTAGATATCGAAAAGGCATTTGACACCGTAGAGTGGCCCTATTTAGGGGAGATCCTTAGGAGAATGGGATTTCTTCTGATTTTCATCAAATGGCTACAGACAATATACCGCTCCTCAACTGCTGCCAGTTATTTGGGAGGTCTCCTCTCTCCCACATTTATTCTGTCCCAGGGCACCAGACAGGGCTGCCCTCTCTCTCCAGCACTTATTGCTATGGAGTCACTGGCCGATGCACTCCGAATGTCCCCGCTTTTTAAAGCCCTGAGGCTGGCATGGCTAGAGAAGAGGGTCACCCTATATGCTGACAACCTTTTGCTGTTTCTGAATAATGCTGGTCCCTCTCTGCAAGGCGCCCTGCATGTCTTGAACTCTGTCTCAGTTGTGACGGGGCTCAGAGTGAACTGGTCTAAATCCCAACTTTTCGCCATTGACCCAGGGGCCAGACAGAGTGCACTCTCAGATCTACAACTGCAATGGGTGGAGGAGTTCAAATACCTAGGGGTGGTGATTTCCAGGGAGGTGAATTATTACATACCCTCAAACTTGACACAAATGGTCCACTCTATTAAGGCTAAGCTGAAAGCATGTGAGAATCTCCCCTTGTCCCTCCTGGGTTGCATTAACCTCATTAAAATGAAGATACTTCCCAAATTTAATTACTTATTTTGTAACTCCCCACAGTGGCTTCCCAAGTCCTTTTTCACCCACCTAAATAGGTTATTTTCCTCCTTCCTTTGTGGTCCTTGACCACCAGGTACAAATTATCCACTCTAATGCATCCTACCACCCAAGGAGGTCTGGCCTTTCCAGATTTTCACAAATATTTTCTTGCCTCTTAACTGGTCTCTGCCTCATGGTGGTTGACACTTGATATGTCTAACTCTGCTACAAGAATGGAAGCTGCAGTAGTGCAATCTGTGGAGGCCCTTCAATTTTTATTGTTTCAAGGCATTACAGCTCCTTATGATCTGACTCCTTCCATGCTTACTACCCTTAAGGCCTGGAAAGTTGGCCTCATCTGTGAAAGGTTTCCTACCTCTGCCATATTCCTGAATACCCCTTTATGGAATAACCCCTCTTTGCCACACTTTACCAACTTCCTGATCCCATAGAGTGGACCAAGAATAACATCAAAACTGTAATGGATGTGGTCTCAAATTTACTTCTATGCCCCTTAGATTACTTTATGTCTTATCACAAAGTCCCCACTTCTTACACTTTTAGGTACTGGCAATTGTCCCATGCTTTCAGGAGCCAATTCCCTATTGCTAAAGCTCTAAATTGGAGGGAATATTATGCCATGATTGTGCAGAAAAACCTACCTCAAGCCTATATACTCTCTTTCTCCGAGTGTCCTCCCCTGACTTGTCACTGCTCCATCAATGTTGGGCCCACAATGTTCATGGATTGGACTCTGAGGATTGGGATGATGTATGGGAATTTCCCTTTAAAATACTGGTGTCCTTGAGAAACTGCCTCATAGGGCCTACCTTACCCCTTACAGGTTGCAAAAAATGAATCTCTCTTCTTCTCCAGAGTGCTGGCATTGTGGCTACACCCTCGGGGACTTTATACATCTTTTTTGGACCTACCCAGCAATTACTACTTTCTGGATGCAGATAATGTATGTTAACATTATGGTGGATATTCCTATAACCCCATCCCCAAGAGTCTGCTTGTTACGTTTAGTGGAGGACCTAGCTCCTGGGGTGGCGAACAGGACGCTTGTGGGTCTTTTACTGTTTTATGCCAGAAAAGCCATCACTGTGTGTTGGAAAAAACAGGCTCCCCCTTCCCCACTTTCTGGAAACAGCAGGTTAATGCCATTTAACCCTTGTACAAAGATACTTATCTGCATAGAGGGTGCCCTAAAAAATATGACAGTCTAGGCAAAATGATTAGCAGAACCCTCAACAGCTACTGACAGCTGACCTCTCTGCCTTATTTGTGCCCATCTTGGAGCCTCATTTATGGATGCTTGGGGAGGAGCCTTGGGTACTGGGGATGATATGTCTAATTGTCTTAAATTGTTGGTCACAATCAGCAGCAACTGTTTTATGTATCTTTTTTGTTTTACTGTATGTTGTTATGATTGTGGGCCAAAACCCTGACTGCCAACTTTCTATGTTTATCACTAAGATACCCCTGTGTTGGTTAATGCCTGAAGATGTACAAAGAATTTAAAAAATGGTTTAACAATTTGTATTTTTTTTTTCATTTTGCTTTGTTGAATATTACACAAATACAAACTCTTTCTGACACACACAGTTAATTGTCTTTATTAACCCCTCACAGTCAGTGTCAGTGAGTAATCGATAATATTGATGGAAACTCTGTGGTCAGTGGTCAGGCTGAGTGTTCTCACAGGAGTAACAATTCCCATGATATCTGCTATATGTAAGACAGACATAACTTGCTAAATTGTTTCTGCCCATCACTTTGTAATAGATACCCAGCCTTTCATTGCACTGCCCATGAGAAGCTGAACATACCACCAAAGAAAATACTGGGACTTGTAGTACAACACCTTACGTGTCAGGATAACAATTCAAGTGACGCCATCATTCATCCTCTGCAATACAGTCCTCTGTGTGAGGCTAGCAGACAGGAAAAGGGTAGCTCTACTGGATGATCACAGCAAACTTACCCAATTTTTTAAAGTAAATGTTAACCCTGACTGAAGAACAATAAAGCTGAACTTTAGGGAAAATGTTACTAAACCCAGGACCCCGCATTCACTATATCTGGTCCCCCACAGTACACAGAACATGGAAGTGCAATTATTTTAGTAAATATAAACTGCCAAGTACCTTTTTTCATCAACAGTTAGAGCAGTCTTGGGACTGCAGCAGAGCACCTGTTAAAGCTTGTAGGAGGAATTTTCTTTCTGCTCTAGGAGGATCAGCACTGTGCTGATCACATGCACTCTCCCAAGAAAAAAAAAACCTCTTTAGCAATACACACTAAACTGAGCATGGGCATGTGGCTACGGGTTCAGTCTGTCTTATCATGTGAACATTTGAACAAGAAGAGGGGCAGAGAAAATAGGATCAAACATCCTTTTTACCCAGTGCAGAGGATTAACCCCTTAGGCTCCACAGTGAGTATAACATGCATACTTTACTTTATATACAGGCTAATTTTACTGTTGTGGGTTTAGTAACACTTTAAGCTGGGTATACATGTATAGTTTTTTCAGTTCATTTGGCGTGGATTCCCACATCCCCAGCTCCCTGATGTGCTACTGTATTCTGACAGCAGAACTCCTCCACTGTCAGAATACACTGATCAGCCCTGCAGCCAATTGACTGCAGCAGCTGATTGACTGAAAGTTATCCAGCAGTTCTGTTAATGAGAAGTCAATCAACTTCTGTTGGACAGGAAGGGCCACACACAAATCGAAATTTGGCAGATGTGTGCTGAACCAGCCTGATCTTGATCTGTGTGTACCCGGCTTTACCCTTTCAATGCAATTCCCACCGCTCCCACTGCAATGGTTAAGCATGTGTTTTTGTATATGGTACAATGAAAAAGCACATCTTTAAAGTGGTAGTAAACGCTCATTTCTATTTTTACATGCACCGTTTAGGAGATATTCTACAGAACTGCAGATGGTGACATCACCCACGCATGCGCTCTGAGAGAATGCCGTTTCTTCAGAGCTGTGTGCCGTGGCTGACACTCCGTGATGTCATCAGTGGCTCGGCCATTGCAAAGAATGATGAAGAGTGGATGTTGATGTATCATTGTAAATTACCCCTTTGGTTTGCTAAAGCACTGTACCATTTTATAACATAAAATACTTGCTTTCATCATTTTTCATCCTTTGTGGCATCTCAATGCTGTTAATCTTCTGCCGCATCATCTTGCATATTGTGACAATGCAAGAGTGCAATTGAGAGACAAAGACAAAGTAGGAATCATCAGAAAAGTCTTTTAATAAGGACCTTCCTGGCAGGATCACCAAGTATTTTGTCATGAAAGCTGCATATTTAAAAAGACTTTTGAATTTACATTAACATATTAACAGGAATGGCTCCAGACAAAATTTTTGGGGGTGCTGTGCAAGTGCAGGAAGCATGAGTGGGGAAGCTGATGCAGCGTGCCACCCACTTTGCATGTGTGGGCTTGGGTAAAGGTGGGTGTGATTTTAAAAATGGGTGTGGCCGTAAGTGAGCGTTTCTTCCCGGGCCTTAGTTTTAGTGTGCCACCTTTCCCCCTCTGTATACACTAAATAGAGCCTGGAGGGCCTTGAAGGCTCTCGCAGCTGATTGCACCAACTTGCATGTAATCACTCATGCAGCAATCACATACAAGTGATTGGCATACCTCCCAACTATCCCTGATCTCGAGGGACTGTCCCTCATTTGCAACAAAGTCCCTCTGTTCCTCCTTCCTCCTCATTTGTCCCTCATATTGCTCTGATCTATATAGTTGTATATAAAATGCATTATTTATCTTTCAAAAAGTGTTTCCCAGTGTTAAACCTTTTATTCAGTTTCTAAATTGTTACATTTGTAAACTTCAAAAGCCAATATCAAGGAAAAGTAGTGGTTAAAAAAAACTCTTGTAGGTTTTACTAATTTTTTTGTATGATTCTCCTTTAAGGGGGTGTGATTGGGGGGGGGGGGTTGTCCTATGCCTACATACATTTGCTAATAGGTGTCTCTCATTCTCATCTCTAAAAGTTGGGAGGTATGGATTGGCCCTGGACGTAAGCAGTCTGTGTTCATAGCTGATCACTTGCACAATGTGATAATAGCATTAAAGTTTACATGTGAGTGAGTACAATTAGCTGTGAGAGTCAGCAGCCACCCATTGCTTTCAATGCGGTGCATTCACCCTAAAGAAGAACAGCATTTGTTGGTGTGACGGACCACCTGTCAACCCACCAGGCAACCCGCCTGGGTGACTCCGTCAGATAGCTGCTTCCTCGCCACTGGAACACAAGAACAAGGTATTATAGCTGAGAATTTCACTCAAGAACTAGTCGACACTAGGTTAGGTGCAAACAACAACTCCTTTATTGAACAGAAATACAGGTTTTTATACACTTCGGAAATAGGGGCAGTCCCCACATGAACAATAAAATCAAATATTACACATTAAGGTAGCAAGGTAAAGTTGACACAAGACTAATCACGTCAAGAGGATTAGCAAACAGACAGAAACAATAGGTTACTTAATTAAAGGAGAAGTACAGCCAAAGCTCTTTTGGTTGTACTTTTCCTTTGGATCACAGGGGTGCAGTTCATTCTGCACTCCTGTGACCCATTTTCAGCTGAGAGTGGGCTGAAGCCTGCTGTCGCTGACGTCACTCAGCCTGTCCAAGCTGGGGAAAGATCCCAACTTTAAAGTCGGGATCCACCCCAGAGCTGCACCTGGCTCAGCCTGTCAACAATCTGCTGAAAGCCTGAGCCAGCTTCTCCCTCCCCCTCCACAGCTCAGTGTTCCAATGAACATGGGGGGGGGGGGCAGAGCAGACAGCAGTGACTGACAGTCAAGCTCACAGTGGCGGTGAGAACGCAGCGATCAGCTGTCATGTGTTTGGTGAGTTCTCACACTTAGAGCTGGCGTGGACAGATGCAACATTGGACTGATGCTGCATCCACCTAGGTAAGTATAATTGGGTTAGAACATAATTTTATACACAGTAAAATTAACATTACAAAATATTACAACATACAAAATTGATATATAACAATCCTACACCTATCAAATCAGTGGACAAAGAAAGAGAAAGGGAAAAAAACAAAACAAAAACCTACCCCCGGTATATCTCTCTCATTTAATTTGGATCTCTAGCAATCCATCATTGATTGTGTTATGTCTGTATATGACTCTAACACGAGTCTGCTAAATTTGTCAGAGACTATCTACTTTTATCTGAGAGAACACAAGATGTATTTGGGTTGGTCTTATTTGTTAATGATGATTTTGTTCTAGTGTATCTTGTTCTAATCGGTGGATTTTGGAAAGATTAATCCCCCCCTTTTTTTTCTTTTTTAATCTGGGATGTGCTGGACATGGGATGAGCCATGTATGCACAGCATTTAATTATAGTATTGCTGAGTGGTTTTTGATTAGTGGATGTTGTGTAGTTTTTTTTATTATTATTGTGTGGTTACTTCCCTTTCCTAGGTGCCTATGCGCCCTATTCCTTCATGGCATTCCGGAAGCTTCTGGGATGCCGTTCATGACAAAGCGTGCGTCATGATGTCATGCCGAACGTTCCGCCCATTGTGCCGCATTTGGCGCTATTTTACACTGTCGGGGCGTGGGGTCGGCAGAATCAGCTGGGGCTTCCTATTCAATTATGGACCCTTTATATATGTGGAGACAGCAGTGGCTATGGTGGAATGAGGTTGGAAGGACTTATACCCGTGGGTACGTTTTGTAGAGGGGGTTGTTCTGGCATTGTAGGGACACCTATTTAGATTTGCCTAGATTTTTTATAGAATATTATTTGTGAGATTCTTCCCTCTTTTTCTCCTCTTTATTGACTTTAGCTTCTCTTTTATGACTCTTTACATCATTGGGGGAAAAAATCTTTATCTTTCAATCGATCTGTGTGGGATTCAAGATGCCTACTGATGAGGTAGGTCTAGGGGAGGTTCGGTCTACCCTTCTAGTAAGGTGATATATCACTAGGATCTGCTGTTGCAGTGTTTGTGTATACTTATAATGCACAAGTTTAGACTTACTACACAATTCTTTCATTCATTTGATTTGTTGCCTACATGAAAACACCATTCAGGTTCCATCATAACTCCCAACACTTCAAATTTAGGTCTTGTAGTAACATTTGTAAGGATAATACTCAGATTACTAATGAACATTGATGTCACATTTTTTGGTGCAGCATACAAAAACATATACATGGTTTTAGGGTGGAGCATACTGCAAACCCAACAACTCTCGATTCCCGAGAGCTTGGCATACCTGTACTTAAATTTCAACAGTGACATATTTTCAGTTAATCTTTTCTGCTCTTTTTTTAGTAGTTCAGTGTCATTCACAGTCTTACTGTTGTGGCCACAGATTGGTGGCCATTCCTCTGGGTGACAGTAGCAGTGGCTAGCCCAATAAGCCACTGAAAAAGTTATCACTGAGAGACAACCGATCAAAGAAAAGTTCTTCCAGGCCGTCTCTGGATGAAGCAGCATTCTGAAAATTGAAGGGCACTGATAAGTCTGTCTCCTTTCCTTGTTCTGTCTGTTGCTCCTGGTTCTTTGGGGGTTCCAAGATCTTCTTTACTCTAGAAACATGTATCCAGACATTGGAATCAGCAGTCAGAACTGCGGTTCTCATCACAGCCGTCACTATGGTGGCTTCCCAGTACGGCGGATCTACAGGTGGGTTGGATCATCTGTGGGAAAAAGGAAAACATTACCGTATACACCATTCGACACTCTAATCAATTCCTGGACATATCTTTCCTGGATTAATTCTAAATCACCTAGCATAACTACCAAAGGACCTTTTGTCCAGGGGGGGAGGAATGGCCTGACCATAAAAATTTCAAAAGGGAAAAACTTGGTGACTTTATTAGGTGTCATCCTCATCTCAGGACAGAACAACTGGCAGGTACACCTTATCCCTTAAATGTACCAACTGTTGCCTTCCTTAGTTTTTTATTCACGGTCCTATTTACCCATTCTACCTGAGCAGAACTCTGTGGATGGTAGGGTATGTGTAACTTCCAGTCAATACTCATCAGTTTAGCTACCTGTTTTGTGACCTTTGAGGTAAATGCTGGTCCTATGTCTAAGTCTATACTTACCAGGCATCCGCGTTGAGGGATGTCTTCCTTTGCAAAAAATCTTTTCTTTATTTCATCTCTCACTACCTGCCAACCCCAGTGTCTTATGCCATGGAACTGTGCATTGTGATGTAGGAGTCCTGTTATACCTCCCTTTGATATTAGACCATTTGCATCTAATGTCAACCCTTTTTGTTGCATGCCTATTCAAGGAGTGGTGTCCTCATGTATTACCTGAACACAGTCATGTTCCTCGGGTGATTATCAGTTCCACCCTTACTGATAAGAGTGGAGATTTAGATTCTCGGTTCTGGAGTGTAACCAGATGCATATTTCAGCCAGTGAAGACCTACTACTTCATATACTTCACATCCCATTCAGGGTCCCCTGAAAACCATGGGAAAGCTTCCTTATCTCCCAAACACAGTCCCCTTATCATGTCCATATGAAACTTAACATTAGACCCATCTATATGAAAGGGACTACTGCTTTTCATATCCAGGGACCACTCTGCAATATTTTCTATGAAAAGAAACCACATAATAATCATTCCATAACAGGAAATGAGAGAGAAGTTACAAGTGAAACTCAAAATCGAAACTAACTGTTCACACATCTAGAAAAGGAGGCATTATACAACATGAATGACAGTTAATAAAACATATTTCCTTACAGTTGGTTTGTCCCATCTGATTCCAGGCTGGGTTTCTCTGTTTCTCTCTTCCTCCATCTATAATATACCTTGCGTTCTATTATATTTAAGACAAGGTAAGGGCATTCAGATAGTGTTGGTCACTGCTCATTTGGCGGCTCCCATTTTTTCTGGGCCTTTTTTGTTTAGTCCCCCCCATTGCTCTCCCTACATTTCTTGCATACATCCCAGTGAGTGTGATATCCTGGGGGTAGGTTTTTTTTTTTCTTCCTTTCACTTATATTGTCTGATGACAGATTTTATTACATTTTGTTATATGTCTGATAAACTATGGCACATTTAAAGTCCCTTCTTATATACTCCATCTCTTCCTTGAAAGGAATAATATAGTTTCAAAAATGTACACTAGGTGGGTGCTAGTGAGTGATACTGGCTTGTAATTGCAGATTAATGACCATCCAACACAGTACAGCAGTGCAAACGACATTAGCAATGGCAGTAGAACCTACTATGTAATGCAAATATGCCCTGCCTAACCACTTCCCAGTGTATGTAATCTATGTAGAGAGTCTTCCGACGATGGAGCCCTTTCATTGGAGCGCTCAGTAATGTAAACAAGATGATGGCTGGAAGCCTCTCACCACTGATGACTGATCTGGTCCTGAGTGGTCCCTCGATGGCTGTCGAAAGGGTCCTCCCTCTTGAGCCAGTTCTCTGCAGATTTAGAAGGTAGCTGGAACATGTGGTCACTGTGAGCAACTGGAATGCCCTGGAATGAAAGCACAGTCTCTCCTTCCTCACCGCAGACAGTAGTGCTCAGCCCAAAGCCTGGTCCCTGCACACAGTTTTGCATGTGATTCAGGTGTAGCACACTTTCCCTGGCAGAACAGATCCTCTGGCAACAGTATGTGGTCAGCAACTAACAACAACAGGCTTCCAGGCTAACACTCTCTGAGCACACACATTACAGTTCAGCTCTCAGGCTCTGTAATAGCAGTCAGAAAGTTCTCAATCCTATTTTCCTACTCATAGAACACTTCCTGGGCATATATTGCAGTGGCCATACACTACTGTTCTCCAAGTGGTTCCCGGGCTCTTTAAATGGCTCCCAGAGCCTTCCAATCAGATCCCACATTCTCCTGCTTCTCCCAGTGGGAATGGGCTGAAAACATCCCACAGCCTACCGGGAGCCAGCCTGGCTCAGGAAGCCAATCAGAAGTCCTCCTTCCCCAGGGTTTTTAGGGGCAGGTCCTCTTCAGCTGTAGCAACAACCAGTTGGGACACAGTTCTGCTCCCTCTCTCCCTGCAGCTGTCCATCACAGGAGAGAAGAGAAAAAAAATCCTTTCTGTGTTTATTTTGTCAGCACTACTGGGCAAAAAATAAAAGAGCCCAGCCCAGAGCTACGTGCACATTGTATACCACTCCAATATTTGACCATATGAAGAGAACATTGGCGTTTGTCTCATTGATGGTGAAAGAGGTGAAGGCCCACCTGATATTTGTTCCATTGGTAACAGAGGATGTGTAGGCCACCCAGGCTTTGACGTATCTGTGGAAAAGTCCATCCAGTGTTTTTTTCCAGTAATGGCAAAAGAGGTCCATTCAGTGTTTGTTCCTTTGATGGTGAAGGAGTTAGAGGATGTAGGGTTGTTTGCTCCATCAGTGATGGAGGAAGTGAGGACCTTATGGCTCTTGTTCAATCAGTGGTAGAGGAGGTGGAGGTCATCCAGCACTTATCTTATCAGTGGTAAAGGGGATGGAGGTCACCTGCAACTTGTCTCATCAGTGATAGGGGAGGTGGAGGTTGCCCAGCACTTGTCAAAATCAGTGGCAAAGGAAGTGAGGTCATCTGGAGTTCTGCTGATGAAAAGTGACACTTTTAGACAGCTAAAGATAGAATTTCAAACCTCATCACAGTTTGCAGAAGGGTGTCTTCATTACTGAAAAAGGAAAATAAGGTGCACTGTTTACTGACATGCAACATTTTCTCCTGGAGGCAGCTTGAAGAGATTACCGCTGCTGCTGCCGCTGCCATAGTTACCTGTCCTTAGCGGATCATAATGACATGATGATAAGATATCATCCTCAATATTCATCCTGGGGCATCAGCATTAGCAAAGTTCAAAAGTGGCACTGGTTCACTACAGTCTTCATGTTTTTATTCCTTTCTGCTTTTGATTAATTCATAAGCTCTGGACAATAGTTGCCATGCTCTGACTCTTATGCATTCTGTTTTAACTGCATCAGTGACATTATAGCCAGCTCAGACATAAAGGATCAACGTGTGGAGGGGAAATAGGTGCTCATTCAAACTTTTTCCTGCAGCCCCAAATTTTTTCCCATTTGGCTGCATAGAGGATTAGTTTTTTTTGTACCTTTTAAGGAGAAACTAGGTGTTAGAGGAACAATAATCAACAACTATGCGTATTGACCCTTCTTCATGTTTACATTCTTTGAATCTCCAGTTTGTAAAATGTGTCTGGTCCTACAGAAGCCCTCTGCTTTTTATTCAATGTAATATCCAAAGCTTCATGTACCAAAGAGTAAAGGCATTACATGGTTCTTACTGTATATACATGTAGATTAAATGCATACAGTTGTGTTCAAAATAATAGCAATGTGTTGAAAAAAGTGAATAAAGCTCAAAATCCTTCTAATAGCTTTTATTTCCATACACACAAATGCATTGGGAACACTACACGTTCTATTCCAAATCAAAACATGAAGAAAAATATATCAAATTTGTGTTGTTCCTCTAAACAAATTGAAGAAAAGTGAATATTAGACTGTTCAAAAAAATAGCATTGTTTGTATTCTTCTTTACAAACTCAAACATTCACTATATAAACTGAAAAATGTTTGCTTTCCTTTGAATCACTTAATGAATATTTAGTTGTATAAGCACTGTTTCTGAGAACTGCTGTACATCTGTGTTGCATGGAGTCAACCAACTTCTGGCACCTGTGAACAGGTATTCCAGCCCAGGATGATTGGACTACATTCCACAGTTCTTCTCTATTTCTTGGTTTTGCCTCAGAAACTGCATTTTTGATATCACCCCACAAGTTTTCTATTGGATTAAGATCCAGGGATTGGGCTGGCAACTCCATAACGTCAATCTTGTTGGTCTGAAACCAAGATGTTGCACGTTTACTGGTGTGTTTGGGGTCGTTGTCTTGTTGGAACACCCATTTGAAGGGCATTTCCTCTTCAGCATAAGGCGGCATGACCTCTTCAAGTATTCTGATGTATTCAAACTGATCCATGATCCCTGGTATGCGATAAATAGGCCCAACACCATAGTATGAGAAACATCCCCATATCATGATGCTTGCGCAACCATGCTTCACTGTCTTCACAGTGTACTGTGGCTTGAATTCAGTGTTTGGGGGTCGTCTGACAAACTGTCTCCGGCCACTAGACCCAAAAAGAACAATCTTACTTTCATCAGTCCACAAAATGTTGCGCCATTTCTCTTTAGGCCAGTCAATGTGCTCTTTGGCAAATTGTAACCTCTTCAGCACATCTTTTTTCCCAACAGTGGGACTTTGCGGGGGCTTCTTGCAGATAGCTTGGCTTCACATAGGCGTCTTCTAATTGTAACAGTACTCACAGGTAACTTTAGACCTTCTTTGATCTTCCTGGAGCTGATTGTTGGCTGAGTCCTTGCCATTGTGGCTGTTCTTCTATCCATTCGAATGGTAGTTTTTCGCTTTCTTCCATATCTTTCAGGTTTTGGTTGCCATTTTAAAGCATTTGCGATAATTTTAGCTGAGCAGCCTATCATTTTCTGCACTTCTTTATATGTTTTCCCCTCTCCAATCAAACTTTTTAATCAAGGTACGCTGTTTTTCTGAACAATGTCTGGAACAACCCATCTTCCTCAGAATTTCAAAGAGAAATGCACTGTAACCAGCATGTACAACATTTGCTGCCTTCCTTCCTTAAATAAGGGCAATAATTGCAACCTGTTTTTCAAAGAATGAATGACCTCACTAATAGAACTCCACACTGCTATTATTTTGAACATGCCCCTTTCAATTAGTGATTCAATTACACAGAATCAGCAGCATGCATGTCATGACTGTTGGGTCTGTTGGACTTCTATTACTCTACTACACCTGCTAGTAAATTATTTGCCATGCAGAAATATCATTTCTACCAAAAACAGTGATTGATCAGGTTAGTGATGTCTGGCTGCTATTATTTTGAACACAACTGTAACTAGAAATAATAATTTTGATGGACCCCCAACAGTGGCAGGTGGTCTATAATGCATTCTCATTTATATACCCACAACACTGGTTATTTATTTTTACCCCTTAGCACTGCAAGCCACTTCTACTTGTGAGTCCCTCTAAAGCCCAGAGGTGCAGACAGGACTACTCTGAGACTCAGCATTATCCTCATAAGCTGTTGTGCTGAGTCTGTGCTGGGTAACAGATAAGCATCAGACAAGTGGTTCAATGCATAAAAGCAGTCTGTGCTTCTTACCCCTGAACCACTAATAGAGCCCCTTTATGGCTTTGTCAATCTAATTATGCCCTTCTTTAATCAGATATAGCCTTCTCAAATACAGATTCTGGAATCAAGAGAACAGCCCCTGTGAAGTTGATGGTTGTTTTACCAATATTAAATTAGATGCAAATCTAATCTTAAACTCTCTTCTAAAGGAACACTTGTCACTGGTTAGGCTCACTTCTGAATAAATACTCATCACTGATTAGGCCCACAGTTTAGATAAATACTTTTCCCAGATTAGTCATATTTTTTCTAGATGAACACTCATCACTAATGAGGTCTATTTTTTAGATGGATGCTTATCCTACATTAGTTCTACTTCTTCTGGATGAACATTCAACAATAATTGGCCCATTTTTGAATGAATGCTCATTACTGATTAGGCCCACGTTTTTGGATGAACACTCATTATTGATGAATGGTCATTCCTGATTAGACCCATAATTGATTAGTCTTACGTTTTGTGGATAAATGTTCATCACTGATTAGGATCACTTGTTCTGGATGAACATTCATCACTTATAAGGCCTCCTTCTTGTGGATGAACATTCATCACTGATTAGGCTCACTTGTTCTGGATGAACGTTCATTACTGATAAGGTCCACTTCTTCAGGATGAATGTTCATCACTAATAAAGCTTTATTCTTCTGGATGAACATTCATCATCAATAAGACCTTATTCTTTTGGATGAACATTCCATCACTAATAGGACCTTCTTCTTCTGGATGAATGTTCATTACTGATTACGCTTACTCCTTCTGGATGAACATTCATCGCTGATGAGGCTCCCTTCTTCTGCATGAATGGTTATCACTAATAGGGCTTTCTTCTTCTGTAATAATGTTCATCACTGATTAGGCTCACTTCTTCTGGATCAATGTTTATAACTGATAAGGCTCTCTTCTGGATGAACATTCATCACTAATAAGGTCCCCTTCTTATGGATGAACATTCATCACCAATAAAGCTTTCTTCTTCTGGATAAATGTTCAACACTGATAAGGCTCTCTTCTTTTGGATGAACATTCATCACTAATAAGACCTTCTTCTCCTGGATGAATGTTCATCACTGAAAAGGCTCCCATCTTCTGCATGAATGGTTGTCACTAATAAGGCCTTCTTCTTCTGTAACACTGTTCATCATTGATTAGGCTCACTTCTTCAGGATGAATGTTTATCATTGATAAGGCCCCTTCTTCTGAATAAAACTTCATCACTAAAAAGGCCTCCTTCTTCTGGATGAACAAATATCACTTATTAGGCTCACTTCTTCTGGATGAATGTTCATCACCAATAGGACCCCATTTTCTGGATGAATGTTCATCACTGATTAGGCCCCTTTCTTCTGGATGAATGATCATCACTGATTAGGGTCACTTCATCTAGATGAACACTTATCATTGATTAGGCCCACTTACTGCTACAAATGATTCATTTAACATGGATTGCAAGATGTAAGCAGAGTCCACAATCACTGTGCATTGTTACATAAAGAAAAATATAACATCTGATCCAATTACATTCTGTGATGTCCATCTTAAAGAATTGCATTCGATTCCTCAGAGAAGCTGAAGATTAACGATTGCTAACATGTTGTGTTTACTGAGTCACCGCCGGAGAAGAAGAGAAATGTACAAACACGTAAGGAACAATTACTCTGGGAATTTATCAGTTCATGTACATTCATCTTCTGTGCAGACACTTTGTATTGTGTGGCCAACAATGAGTGTTGCCTGAAAAAAACACTTCAAACATTTTTCTCTGCGTCAAAAATTCACTTTATTCTGCATGAGAAGAATCTGTTCCTTTCTGCCCACCTTCACTTGAATAGCTAATATACGTTTCATAGTCTGCAGGAGATGACATTTTCCTTTCTTATTTATTTATTTATTTCTTCCTTCTTCTACTCTGAACGGGAAAATAAAAGGTGATAATAGTTTTGCTTATTTTTAGCACAGCCACTCTCCCAAGTCTTATCCTCTGGAGCACACATACATACAATTGTGGCACGTACTCTCAGCTCCAGTGTGGGGTGATAGTTCCCAACTGCTCCACTTTGATAGTCCTGCACTGCATACTCATACTGTGTATGTGGAGCTCTGTCAAAAAGGGGAACTCTGGCTGCCTGCGGTTTAGCTTCACTGGAACAGCAGAACATTACAGCCTGCCATTAGGGGATACTCTAGGGCCTGAGGTCACACACCAACCCCAGTTGTTCTGCTGTGCTCAGCCCTACACCGCATATGTGCACTTTTCAACTTGACACAACCCAAGTAACCAGTCCAAATCATGTATCAGTCTGCTGACCCTTGGCCCTGAGTATCAGAAAGGGGTATTGCAGTCATACTTGCTTCCTTCACTTCTAATCTGGTGGTCACAGGATGTAGAATACAGAGACTAAGAAAAACACATTTATTTAAAGCTGAGCTCCAGTCAAACTTTTTTTTCACTTTTGGATGTTGTGAAGAATAATTAGAACGTCTACGTGGCTTTAAAGGTTGTTTGTTCTGATGAGATAACTTTTCTTCTTGTCTCAGTAGAACTACCACACATAATGAGGGAAACAGGGGTTAGCTGAACATGAGAAGTTCTCAAAACCATGAGATGGACAAAAAACTGAGTCCACTGACAGCCAGTCCCTGACATTGCTCGGTGACGTATAAACGTACAAGATATCTGCCTGGACTGGTGAGAGTCCCTTTACCTGATGAGCATTCTTTCTGCAAAGTTTTTATGTAGTGTTCACCTGCCTGAAATTTCCCTTGTGAAAAGTAAACGGGGAAACAGTGGTCACGTGCTGTACAAACTCTGTGCTCTGTGATGCATCCATACACATAAAGCTGCAGCTTCATGGTTGGAACTCTGCTGAGAAAAGAAGATTCAATTTCCAGGTGGAAGAGCAGAAGGATGCACAGAGAAGAATCTCAGAATGACTATAATTTGCCTGTCTCTCACCCTGCTTATTACATTGTGGTCACATTGCAGCTGATTTTAAATGCAAAAGAGGGAGATAACAAGAACAGACATCTCCAATGGCAACACAGTTGTAAAATGGCAATACTAAAACAAGTTATCTTTGCACAGTTTTATGGGGTTTTATATTATGTCAATAGGTGTATGTGTCTCTGGCATTACCCCCTTAGGAGTTGCTTAGGAGTTTTTTGGGTCCCCCTATAGTTCTGCACAGCCAGGCAACACACATTTCTTCCACACTTGCACACTGGAGACAGTAAACAGTTCTTGAGCTTTTTTTTTTAAATCAGAAATTTTTTTTGTTCTTTTATTAAGGGGTATTGAACTTAGATGGGGTTGAGGGGTGTATGGGATGCCCAAAGAATTGTAGAACCTTGAGGACAAATTCCTTAGCAACTATGTACAGATGTGGATAAAGAGAATCAAAGTCTCTCCTCTGAAGAGCTCTCCAGCCCTTCTGGTGTACCTCCTCAGTACCCAAATGAATCCTCCTCTTCACCCAGCCGCCTGAGGGAATCGCTGAGCAAGGGGACCCAGAAACTGCCACTGTAGTAAAGCAGCCCCAGATGAGGAGCTAGTCGGGTTTGCCACCTGATTGCCCTTTCCCCTTTTCTGGCCCAGAGGGTGCAGAATTACTCACTCAGTCCTCTCCTGTAAGCTTGTGGGTTGGTGGCTTCCTTCAGGCCTTATGCTGGGCTGGCTCTTTCCCTGCTTCCCAGGCTGTCCCCTGTCAGGGGATGGTTGAGACCAAGAGATCCTCCTCCCCTGCTCCTGCCTGAAGGTAGGCCCCTCCCTGGGCCCACTCCCAGGCTCCACATTCCGGCCTTCACACACCATCTTCCACCCGACACTGACCACTTCTTGATCAGGCTCTCCCATACTTTTTTTTTTTTAAATCAGAAATGACGTTTATTAATGTTAAAGTCATACAAATCTCAAAATGACAAAGCATATACAGAATGGTATCAAAGACTCAAACATTAATAAACCGAACAACATAATAAAGAAAACCTGCCAGTGCTATCACTTAGACAAGAAATCCAAGAGTTTCTGCAACATTACAGAGATAACATGTTACAATGCAGTCAGATGACATGGTAATTTTTTCACATACAAGACAATAGGAGTATCCCCACAACAGTAGACCCGCAGGAAACAAAGAGCATCCTGTCCCCCACCAGGGAATGCAGGTAAGGCATAGGTTAGCTTTGAGAAAGTAATAATAAAATTGCAATTGAAAGTAATTGCAACAGCCTATGCATTATTAGATCAAAAGGGCATAAACCAGGAGTGGCCAGCCAAGCATCCCAAAGTTTCTCAAATTTACCCAAACATCTTCTATGCTGGCAAACTAAACGATCATATCGTAAAATAATTCTCATATTCTGCTTCCAGTCAGCAACAGTGGGAGGAGTATCTGAGGTATCTGAAGTGCCTGCGCGCCTGGAACAAGGCCTTGGAAAGGGTTTCTAATATAAATGTATCCTGCGTTACTGAGTCTAAAATACCCAAGAGGCACTGCTTAGGATCCAAAATTAGGCTCTCCTATGCTTAAGGGCTGCCCTGACCCATGCCAAGCCTCCTGCTTGGTGATTTGTCAGAGTCCCCTGAGTATGCAGATCAGCCCCTCCTCACCCCCTCCCACTGCCTTCTAGAAACTTCTCAAGCTTCTATAGTAGAGGGAGGTATCAGGGAACTGACCTGCAGAGCCCTCAGCCCTAACCTAAAATTACCTGGCTAACTCATCCCAGGCTGACTGCTATCCAGCCTCTAACTGAAAAACTTAGCTAGTTCCCCCTGGCTAAATCTAGAGGGGCACTACATGTCAAAGCATGGTCATTAAAAATGTTTTTCCTCTGAAGACCTAAAACTGAAACTTGATAACAGGTAACAGGACAATAATCAGTCTGCTGCTCTGCCCCCCACCCCCATCCATATCTTCCTGCCACAGAATGTGACCTCAGGAAAAAAGAGTAAGAAAATCTTTGGTGTACTGTGGGCTATGCACCAATGGAGGAAACTATCCTCCTATATATGTTTGGAGGCTCAGTGATACACAGTGTTTTCATTGCTCCACCTGAGGATCTGACACAATGACAGACACCATCAGCAACCATACATAATATTAGGTTGTGTCCAATTGTGTCCAATTGGTAGCTGAAACCTGAAGTAGTCCCTGTACTGGGGAATATACCTTTTACACCTCCAGTTCCAGCTGTCCCCAGCAGAGATTGTGGCTGTGTCTGTTACGCTACAGATCTACCCCAGTTTACAAGATGACTGTGTATGGGGAAGGATCCACCAGCAGCAGACCATCCTGGCTATGAACATATTCAACTCCACGACAGCATCCTCCCCCGGTCCTGCCCCGACTTGGCTATGACCGCCTACAACAACGCGCTCTCAACAGCCCTTGACTCACTAGCACCTTTAACCACACGCAACATCAGACCCCGACCGCTCCAGCCCTGGCAGACTGATCACACCAAAACCCTCAAACGACACAGTCGTGCCCTGGAGCGACTATGGCGCAAAATAAAATCCCAACAAGCCTTCACCCGCTACAAATCTGCCTTCCACACCTACACCTCCTCCCTCCACACTTCCAAACAAGCCTACTTCCTGACCCTCATCAAGGCCCTCTCCTCCAATCCTCGCCGACTCTTCTCCACCTTCAACTCTCTACTCTTGCCACCCCCAACTCCACCCAGCACCTCACTCACTGCCCTTCAAATTGCCAATCACTTCAAAAACAAGATTGACACAATTCGCAAGAACATCGCCGCAACTCACACGCCCTCTCAACCCGTCCCCTCTCACACAGCTACCCCCTCATCCCCCCTCCCCCTCGACATAACCCGCAGGGACTTCGTCGCTGCTCAAACTCCCTCCAACCCCCTTCCCCCTCACTCAGCTACCCCCTCATCACCCCTCTCCCACGGCCCCACCACTGCTCTGACCTCCTCTTCCACCCCACCCTACATTCCTCATACTGAAGCTCCCCCAACACTCCGCACCTTTGACCTTACTACCATTGAAGAAGTCTCCAAGATCCTCTCTGATGCCCGCCTCACCACCTGCCCCCTCGACCCTATCCCCTCACAACTCCTACGACCTCCCTCCCCCTCCATCCTACGCTACCTCACCCACATCTTCAATCTCTCCCTCTCCTCCGGCACTTTCCCCTCCCCTCTGAAACATGCACACATCACCCCCATACTTAAAAAGCCCTCCCTGGACCCCAATGATCCGAACAACCTCAGACCCATCTCCCTGCTCCCATTTACATCTAAACTCCTCGAGCGCCTAGTCTACACCCGCCTATGCTCTCACCTCAACGACAACAACCTCCTCGATCCCCTACAGTCTGGCTTCCATCCCCTACACTCCACCGAAACTGCCTTACTCAAACTCTCCAACGACCTGCTAACCGCCAAAGCTAATGGCCACTATTCAGTGCTCCTACTCCTTGACCTCTCTGCAGCCTTCGACACAGTCGACCACCCCCTCCTCCTCAAAAAACTACACTCCCTCGGCCTCAGAGATTCTGCTCTATCCTGGCTCTCATCCTACCTGTCACAACGCTCTTTCAGCGTTACCTATAATGCTACCACCTCCCTCTCACTCCCCCTCTCTGTTGGGGTCCATCAAGGCTCTGTCCTCAGGCCCCTTCTCTTCTCCATCTACACCTCCTCCCTTGGCCAACTCATACACTCTCACGGCTTCAACTACCACCTCTATACCGACGACACACAAATCTATCTCTCAACCCCCCCACCTCACCCCCTCGGTCTCCGCCAGAATCACACACCTGCTGAGCGACATATCAGACTGGATGTCGCTCTGCTTCCTTAAACTTAACTTCTCCAAAACCGAGTTTCTTGTCTTCCCCCCAGCCCGGACACCACCCCCCATTGACTTCTCGATCACATCCAACAACACCACCATCAAACCTGCCACGCAGGCCAGAGTACTTGGTGTCATTCTGGACTCCAACCTATCCTTCCAGCCCCAAGTCCAATCTTTAACAAACTCGTGCAGACTCCACCTCCGCAACATCGCCAAAATCCGCACGTTTCTAACTCCAGAAACCACTAAACAGCTCATCCACTCCCTCATCATATCACGACTCGACTACTGCAACTCCCTCCTCACTGGCCTGCCTCGCCGCTGGCTATCCCCGCTTCAGTCGATCTTGAATACGGCTGTCAGACTCATTCACCTTTCCAACCGCTCCGTCTCCGCCACCCCCCTCTGCCAATCCCTCCACTGGCTTCCGATTGCGCAATGGATCAAATTCAAAATCCTAACGCTGACGTACAAAGCTGTCCACCACACTGCCCCGAACTACATCACTGACCTAATATCCAAGTACTGCCCAGCACGCACACTCCGCTCCTCACAAGACCTCCTTCTTTCTAGTTCCCTGGTCTCCTCCTCCCATGCCCGCCTCCAGGACTTCTCCGGGGTGTCACCCATCCTCTGGAACTCCCTGCCCCAACCCATCAGATTATCACCTACTCTCCTCTCCTTTTCACCCTGAAAACCCATCTCTTCAGGGAAGCCTACCCCACTCCCTGCTAACTTGCCGACCTCCTCCACTCTTCCTACCACTCCATCCCCCACAGCTATCTCCTCCTGTGCCACCATCCCCTCCCTCCTAGATTGTAAGCTTGAAAGAGCAGGGCCCTCAATCCCCTCATGTTTTGCATTGTATTGGTATTGTTCTGTCACATGTTCTAACCCCCTTTGTAATGTACATTGCTGAGCGAACTATTGGTGCTTTATAAATACTGTATAATAATAATAATAATAATAATAATAAATACATCCTCATGTCGTAAGCAGAACTTCTATAGAAGCCAAGATCTGACATGGTTTGTTAGCTTTGCACCCGCCACTGCATCCAAACACAGATAGGTGAGTAATGCTAAGGTTCACCAATTACTAAATTTTTTGTATTTTTACCTTCAATTCTCTTGCACAGAAAGATCTTTCATTTGTAATAAACTACAAATTGAATGGATAAAATCTCTGGGCATTACACAGTACTTGGACACCAAGAAATGTGTATAGTACGTTATAATGACAGATGTCCACAATCACTGGAGTGACTAACAACTGTTATCTCCAGAGAAATAGCATGTATTCCTTCTTGAATTCTGAATTTCATTCTTGTGTGTCACTCTTGTCGTTGTGGAAACCAGAAAACTTTTACTAAGTGATTCGTGAAGTGTTTAGAAATGAATGTATTTTCAGCCTGGGTTATATTCCCTCCATATGCGCCATTTAACAAGCTCATCCCAGGGAACATATGGTGCTCGCCAAAGTTTAATGGTCAATTAGAACTCCTCTCTAAAAATACCAATAGAACTGTCTTGTTGAACTGAACGCCGTTAGTAAGTCGCCCACATTCTGATTTCTCCAAGATGTTCCCTGTGATGGAGAACAAGCTCTGCAAGAGAGAAGCTGAGCAATTACTTTTAACCCAAACTCACCGCACATTCCATCGCAGTATAATAATTAATTTATTTTTGATGTGATATGCATATTAAGTTATTGCCATACTTGTTTTTGTTGCATTACTTGCCCAGAGCTGTTGCCATTTTTCAAGATTAGTCAGAGATTAAACATCACTGATATGTCAATTTTGCTGCATTAGTCATGTCTGAAAGATGAACTTTTTGAATTGTCTATTTCCACCAAATTTAGGCCCACGCTTCACAGAGAAATTAGAATATACGTTCATAGTAGTGTGAAAAAATTGATTTTCATTTAAACTAATGAACGTGATTGCTCCAACAGACACTTTACACTTACTTTACTTGTCCATGTGCATAACCTTCTGAGAAAATTCACATGCCAGTGCCAAGAAACCATCAGATCACACAGACCAAACGTTGGCCAAATGTTCATGGTCTGACAAATATATGACTGACCAAATTAAATAAAGATAAAAGATCAGTGGATATTGAGTGCAGTGTCAGACTCCTGCACACTCTCTCCAGCTTTCTGCCCATATCTATGTGGGGCTTCAGTTAGAAAGCTGGAGGAAGATTCAAAGGACTATGAGCCCACTGATCAGCACACTTCTAGTTCATTGAGAACTACTGTACAAGCCAAGGGACTTGTAGTTTATGAATTCACATCTCCCTATGAATGAATGACATGCGGGGGCGGACTGACAATTTGGGAACTCAGGCACTGCCCGAGGGCCCGGGGTCAGTAGGGGGCCCCATGAGATGCCCCTGGTACCTTTCATAGGCTTTTTTGGGTGTGGTTTGAGTGTAGGCAATGACACAGGGGCCCCATGATCTCCTATTGCCTGGGGGCCCCATGAGTTGTCAGTCCGCCCCTGATTACATGACTGTGTGGGCAGAGCTGTCACAGGGAATGGAGCTCTGGAACATGTTGCACCCTAATTTCGGATTTAGGTGAGGTTTAGGGCTCATTCAAACAGGAAGAAAAAATGCTACGTTTAGATACACACTGCATAGTTTTGTGTGCATCTAAATGCAGTACTATAGTAATCTATGAGACAGCTGTGCTTATCAGTAAAAATGTGCACTGTGTTTAGCTAATTTTTCTCATGATCATTCTTACCCCATGAGGAGAAACCTTTCATAGAGCTCCAGACCGAGGGCGATTGATGGTTATTTTGTATTTCTTCCATTTGCGAATAATCACTTCAACAGTTGTCTCCTTCTCACCAAGCTTCTTGCTTATGGTCTTGTAGCCCATTCCAGCCCAGGGCTGGATCTAGCCTGTGTGATGTGGGGGTGCAGTAAAAAATGTCAGGGGGGCACAGTATGGCAGTGTACAGAGTGTCAGCTGGGCAGAGGATAGGGTCAGTAGTTTGCAGAGCAGTGTATAGGGGTCAACAGGGTGGGGGACAGGAGTCAGAAGGGAGGACAGGGGTCAGCAAGGCAGTTTACAGGGGTCAGCTGAGCCGAGGACAAGGGTCAGCAGAATGAAGGACAGGGGTCGCTGCTGACAGGACACTTGGCAAAACTCTACTTTACACTTCTCCCACCTATTATTCTACTATGTACTTGTCCCCACACTGTATTGTACACATCGAGGCTACATGTAGGAATCCAAAATCACAGCTATGTGCTGTGCAAGGAGGAGCTCTGATACCTGTGCCTTCTCTGTGTGCAGGGATAGGAAAAGAAGCTCATCAGTCAGGCACTGTTTTTGAGGTGGGCTTTGGGGGAGCAAGTGACATCTGGGGGGCACAACCCACCCCAGCACCCCCCTAGATCTGGCCATGTTGCAGCCTTGTGCAGGTCTACAATTAGGTTTGCCACCTCATCCCTTTAAAACCGAACACATATTAATTACACAGGTTCTGTGGCTGATTACGGTGGTAATTAAACTCACTTAGTGCCTTATCTGCATTAAATTAGCCTCAGAATCTGTGTAATTAATATGTGTTTGGGTTTTAAAGGGATGAGGTGGCAACCCTATCTACAATGTTGTCCCTAATGTCCTTTGACAGCTCTGTGGTCTTGCCCATGGTGATGATGAGGTTTGAATGGAAGAAAGAGGTTCTGTAGACAGGTGTCTTTTATACACATAACGAGCTGTCATTAGGAGCACATTAAATTGACAGGACTAATCTGTGTACCACATGAGCACATAGCCAGTCTGTGGGAGCCAGAAATGTTGTTGGTTGGTAGGGGGATAAAATCCTTATTTTACTCACTGAACTGCAACTCAGTTTATAACATTTGTATCGTGATTTTTTCTGGATTTTTGGTTGATATTCTGTCTCTATCATTTAAAATACACCTATGATAAAAATGATAGACCCTTCATTTCTTTGTATGTGGGTAAACTTACAAAATCTGCAGGGGATCTGTCAGGGCAGGGCTGAGGAACGGACAGGTAGGCCTAGTGGCAGGGTAACGCACTGGCTGACGACAACCACCACCAACAGACCGAAGTCCCTCAGGGCACGGAGTCTAAGTCCCAGGCTGCCCTTCACCAGGGCCCCTGATGGTGGGGATGGACTTGACGCAGCCAGGAACCAGGTCGCGGCCCCCAGACACCCCGGCTGCGGTAATGGCCGCTGCCAATGGCGTGTAGCTGGTGAGAATGGCAATAACGTAGTCAGGCAAGCCGGGTCGACAACAACGGGACAAAACGGTACAGAACAGTAGACAGAGAATAACAGGTCATGGGCCAGGTTCAGCAACGGAAGGTCAGATCGAAGGAAAACACAGAGAATGGTCTAGTCACAAGCCGAGTCAAATACCAGAAGAGTCACGAGCGTATACACAGAGCTGTAGCAAGACCAAGACACAAGACACAAGTGCAAAGAGCATGTGCGGATCACAGGCTTATAGGTACTCAGCCACACCCCTCTGGGGGATGGACCTCAGAGACCTGAAGGCATAAAAGATTCCCACCATGCTCAGCAGAAATCCAAGATGGATGCCAGCACATGGAGTAACATAACCTCTGGGAAAAGGTAGGACCTTGACAGGATCAAATATTATTTTTTCCCACTATAAATTTGACTACTTTAACCACTTAAGGACCGCCCTATAGCAGATATACTGCTACAGGGTGGCACCTGTGCACAAAATCACGTATATATACATGATTTTGTATTCCCAGGTAGTGGGCATGCATGAGCCACGCGCACACCGTACCCACACCACCATTCATGGATGTCAATCACCGGGTCCCGGCCGGGAATTGCCCGCTGGCACCTGATGCTTACCGACAATCACCGATGGGGAGGAAGACTTCCTCCCTGTCAGCTCGAGCCATCCCGTGCACAACACAGCCATCCCGATCAGTGTGCTTACAGTAAGGCACACACCCTCCGCCCCCTAGTAAAATACTCCCAGTACATAGTTAACCCTTTGATCGCCCCTCATATTAATCCCTTCCTGCCCAGTGCCATTAGTACAGTGTCAGTGCTTTTTTTAGCACTGATCACTGTATTGGTGTTAATGGGCATGTCAGTGACACCAAGTTAGTTCCCCCCAGTGTTAGAATGTCTGCTGCAGTCCCGCTAAAGGTCGCTGATTGCTGCCATTACTAGAAGAAAACAAAATCCCAGTATTTATAAACACTATAACTTTCACATAAACCAATTAATTTACACGTATTGGGATTTTTTTTGCAAAGACATGTCACAGAATACATTTTGGCCTAAATGCATGATGAAGTTTGATTTTCTTGCTGGACATGTTCAATAGCAAAAAGTCCAAAATATTGTTTTTTTTCTCAAAATTGTTGGTCTTTTTTTGCTTTTAGCGCTAAAAATAAAAACCGCACAGGCAACAAAATACCACCAAAAGAAAGCTCAATTCGTGGGAAAAAAGGTCATAAATTTAATTTGGGTGCAGTGTTGCATGACCACGCAATTGTCAGTTAATGTAACGCAGCACCGTAACGCAAAAAATGGCCTGGTTAGGAAGGGGGGTAAATCCTCAGGAGGGCAAGTGGTTAAATGTGTATTTTCTGGAGGATATTCTGCCAGCTCTGCCAGCAAGAAGCTGTGTTTCTGCAGAAAATACGCATATGCCTGTGTGAATGGACCCTTAGGGGTCGAGTTTAAGGCACAAAAAAAGATTAAAAAAGTGCAGATTCTGTATCTTTTCTCACATTCAGTACAGGTGAGAGGACCTGTAAGCCAGACTAGCATTCTGTATTCTCCAGGCCACAGAGCAGCTTTAAGGCTACAGTCACATGGGCACTTCTGGTTCCCAGTCACCTGATCACTATGATAGCTTCTAACTGGCTATCATAGTGACCATTTACTGTGCAGCCTACCCGTGTTTTATTTCTTCTCTGCATGGAAAGAAAGATACATTGTATCTTTCTCTCTTTGCAGGGGAAAAAGATGTAAACAAGCAAAAGTGTGTAAAAAAAAAAAAATTAAAGGGAGTTATAAATAGCTAGATCAAGGCTTGATTTAGGTTTTGTGTTAGGGTCAAGGTAAAGGTCAAAGGTCAGAGTCAAAGATAGGAAAATATAGGATTTTTAAAAAAATTCCTTTTATTTTTAAAATTGGCATCAGTGTCAGTGTCTGTCAGCGTGTTCTAGGAAGAATAAAAAAGCAAAATGGGCACTATTGCTTCTGGGCCCTACTATGGTTACACATAACAAATAAAATACACATATGTGATATCTCTGTGGTTATCAAGAGCAGGATAATTTATTTTTGGTTGTTTTTTTACTACTTTGGGCCAGTTTCCTTTGATAATAAAAAAAAATCAGGAGATATCTGTTACCAATTACCACCAAATGAAAGCCCAATTTGCCCTGAAAAAAACAAGGTATAATCCACTTGAATATACAAAGTAGTTGTGATCATATGTACAGTTTTACTAACACATGTCAAAGTTGCAAAATTGGATCTGGGCATTAAAGTGTTACTAAACCCAGGACCCTGCATTCACTATATCTGGTCTCCCGCAGTACACCGAACATGGAAGTGCAATTATTTTAGTAAATATAAACTGCTAAATACCTTTTCTCATCAGCAGTTAGAGCAGTCTTGTGATTTCAGTGTCCAGCAGAGCACATGTTAAAGCTTGTAGGAAAAGTTTTCATTTTGCTCTAGGAGGATGCAGAACCCCTGAGCCTGGACAGTGCTGATTGGCCCTGTACTGATCACATGCACTCTCCCAAGGAAAAAACCAACTCTCTAGCAATACACACCAAACTGAGCATGTGCAGAATGACTCCACACAATATGTCTTATCAGGAGATAAGAGGGGGACACTGGAAGAAGGGGACGACCAGAGAAGTCAGGACCAAACACCGTTTTTACACAATGCAGAGGATTATTCAGTTAGGTTCCACAGTGAGTATAACAAGCATGCTTTATTGCATATACAGACTGATTTTACTGTTGTGGGTTTAGTAACACTTTAAGGTTTGTTTTACCCTCGGTTATGAAGGGGTTAAGACAGGGTGCTACACCTTTGTTGTCCTATTCACATCTGCAATGTGAAGTAGTGGGTTTTACAGATGTCACAGCAAATCTGCTACCTACCACTCTGTAGAAGGTAATAAAATCTTTCTTGGTCCAGGCAGAAAATAACATCGCCCTGTGTATGGCCTTGTTGCCAATCTGTGCCCATCAGTGCTGCCAATCTGTGCCTGGCAGTGCTGCCAATCTATGCCCATCATTGCCAGTCAATGCCACCCATCAGTGCCACCAGTAATAATAATAATTAAATAGTAATAATTGTATTGCATACCATTAGCTACCGACATGGATGAACTGTGTAATGACATCATGTGATATTCCAGATCGAACACACTGAAAACGTACAGTAGGATAAACTCATGTCACCTTTTGGAACAACTGTACTGAAGGCTGGCAATGTAATGAAGTCAAAATTTTATAAAGATAGTGAGCATGATTCAGCCATTGACAATATTATTGGCAGTTATTGAACAATTGTTGCCCTGTAAAGGATCTCATGAATATCAAAAACAAGAAGAAATGTGAAAACAAATGAAAAATCTTCTCCCTAAACTGAATCTCTTTTGTAATATGATCGTGTGATCATATTTTATTTGAAGTATTTACTATGTTGGTGTCAGAGCCTCCAGCCCAGCCGGTCCCATATGGCACAATGATTTGATTCTAACTGTAGATTAAGTTATTGTGGATGTTAGATGAATGGTTTTATTTAATAAAAAAATACTATAGTAAGAGAATGAGCCTGATTTATGCTTGGAGCCGCACTGCAGCTGTTCCAATAGAGGAAAATCAAATATACATTGTGAATAATGTGCTCAGACCTGCTCCGGGGGAGTAAGAGTTCACAAGCCACAGATCACAAACTACAAGTTACCCTTATGGAAAAGATTGGATACCTTTCCATTGTCTGTATTATACACACCCATATTTGCTGATTCCTCGTAACACCTGGGTGCTGTGGAATGGGCTAACATTTAAAACAGGACTCCATCAGAAAATTTACATAAATTAATCTACAGTATATATATATGTGTAATTATTATTATTTATTTATTTTAATAAAATAGTGAACCTGTTTCCTATGATAACATTTAGCTTGAGGGCCCAGACACTACCTATTACAGATTCATAAACCAGACTGAAAACCGAACAGGAAAGAAGCTGTCTGACCCTCAATGTGACAGCGAAGACTTCATGCGTGGCATTCATTAGCTGAACAATTTTCGTGTCGCTCTGCCCGTGCAGTAAAGACAATGGATTTGTCGGTTGAGAAGAGCGAACTGGCACTCGAGGGCCTCAGGCCTGGCAACAACAAGGTCTCTCTCCATACTGGGCATTTTCTTGGCTCACACACCTGCTTTGAGCTGTCAGAATCATCACAGCAGCTGACGCAGGAAAAACATACTTTTCTAGGTGAATTCTATTTCCATAGCAGAAAACTGATTTCTAATCACTGGCCACCTTACACTAATTATGGCTCACTGACAATTATCCACTGAATCAGAGCCATGAGAAGCAGAGTGAAGCCACATATGTGGAGTCAAGCACAGATGAAATAGCTGCCGCATTAATACTTTTTTTTTCCTTATTTATTTTTGCGACATGATTGGGGGGGGACTGGGGGAATAAAGAACTTCCCTTTGCAGTGGGTCTCCCAACACAGTGCAATAGTTAGTTGCTTGTTTTGCCTAGGGAGCCCTCAGCATCCTTAGGCACAATGTAGCACTGCTGGTCCTGCATTGTATGGCATGACAACTGGGGGCGTACAACTGGCAGAATCAATGGTGGAGAAGGATCTGGGGGTTCTGGTAGATCACAAGCTTAATAATGGTATGCAATGCCAAGCTGCAGCTTCTAAAATGAGCAAAATCCTCTCTTGTATTAAAAGAGGTATAGACTCCAGAAAGAGAGAGATCATATTACCCTGTACAAATCATTAGTAAAACCTCATCTGTAATATGCAGTTCAGTTTTGGGCACAAATTCACAAAAAGAACACAGGGAAACTTGAGAAAGTACAGAGAAGGGCAACTAAACTGATAAGAGGCATGGAGGAGATCAGCTACTGTATGAGAAAAGATTAGAGGAACTGAACTTTATTCTCTCTTGAGAAGAGGAGATTAAGGGAGGATATGATCAGCATGTATAAATGAATGAATAAATAAGTGGTGTAGCGCTAAATAAATACTATTACATGTGCATCAATATATGAAAAATACATGAAGAATAAATCAATACATAAATAACGTGTAAACACAAACAAGTGAAATTTCACAAGCCTGTAAAGTGAACCCCCAGCAACATATATATCCCCAGTCTGGGGAATCAAATAAAAGTGAAACAAGTGATTGCCTACTCAGGAACACAACTAATACATAAACACACAAGTGCAAGTGTACAATATTCCATAAAACACACAATATGTGATAAATCATTGTCCAATCCAAATGAATGTCCACTAAATCCACTATTTTGTGCACAAACACAAATCAACATAACGTGAAAATTGAATCAGCACAACGTGGGGTGAGTTTAGTGCCAAAAACCCGTGATTTTTATCCTTAAGTAGCCTGAGTGCCCCCTCACCTCCTCACAGTGACCACAAGGGCCAGCTTACTTTATGGATTAACCACGTTTGCACAGGAACTACCACATCACCGAAAAGACCCTTCTGGATACTCCAGCAGACTCAATACTCCTCCTGAGCTCTCTCCAATCACCTGGTACTCTTCCTAATGGTGTCCTGTTCTGGAGGTGGATGTGGAGCTCCTCTGATGACTCTTCTCTGGACGGGTTCTTCGCCTCTGGTCGGGTGCCTGTGCCTGTCCCTGTGCCTGTGCCTGTCTCCTTTGTCCAGTGTGAGCAGCTCACACTGGACAAAGGAGACAGGCACAGGGACTGGCACAGGCACAGGCACCCGACCAGAGGCGAGGAACCCGACTTTGTGGTTAAAGGAAGGTGTGAGCAGCTTAGGTTAGGGATTATCCATTTAAGCACAGGGGTTTTTTCCCTATATTCTGATCAACATGTATAAATACATCAGTGGTTCATATAGTGAACTCGGTGTAGAGTTATTCACCCTGAGGTCATCACAGAGGACAAGGGGGCACTCTTTACGTCTGGAGGAAAAGAAATTTAATCTCCAAACACGGAAAGGTTTCTTCACAGTGAGAGCTGTAAAAATGTGGAATAGACTCCTTCAAGAGTTGGTTCTGGCCTGCTCAGTGGATTGCTTCAAAAAAGGCCTGGATTCTCTCTTTGATACACAGAATATAACTAGTTACTAACATTTATAGGTAAAGTTGATCCAGGGAATATCTGATTGCCTCTAGGGGGATCAGGAAGGAATTTTTTTTTTACAGCAGGAGCAAATTGGATCATGCTTTGCTGGGTTTTTTTGCCTTCCTCTGGATCAACTGTGGGTACAGGATTATAACTTTTTTTTTTATCTATGGTTGAACTGGATGGACTTTTGTTTTTTTTTCAGCCAGACTAACTATGTAACAGACAGCTGCAACTGGATAGGAAGGGAAGTGGCTTTGGTTGGCCAGTATACTCAAAAGAAGAAGGCCTGCAAAAGCAAGGAATAAGTTAAGTATATCAGCTTATTCATCATCACCTAGGCAAAATGAGCAGTTTCTTTTTCCTTGGAGTTCAACTGTAAACAGCACCAAAAGTCCTCATGCACACTGGATGTTTTTACAGCGGCTGTTTTTGGCTTTTGACTTTTTTTTCTACAGCCAGTAAACTCCCCAGCATGTTATCCTATGTGTCCATGCACACATAGACAGTAATCGACGTTTTTTGGCTGAAACCCCCCCCCCGAAATAGTGGATTTCTAGAGGAGTTTTTTAGCTATAAAAATGCTCTAATGCTGAAAAAACGCAGGAAAACGCAGTAAAACACGGTAAACCAGTGTTTTTGAACTTTTTTGACCCCAAAAAATTTTTTGGGGTAAAAAAAACCTAAAAAACGCAGGAAAACGTCACTAAACGCTAATACACAAATGCTAAAAAACACTGAAAAACTCACGTTTGTAATGTGACTTTACACAGCTAACGTTACCAGCGTTTTTAAAATACCCAGTGTGCATGGAGCCTAAGAATGGTGATCAGGGCAGGGGCCAGCATAAGGCTGCTTAGGCAGCTTTGGATTTTTAACCTCTTCCCACTACATGTACACATATATGCAGTGGGTCTTCTTCAGTGAGGCCACATATATGCGTACTTGTGCTTTTGCTGGGAGAGCGCTCTGCACAGAGACCAGGCTCTTACCGAGACTTCCAAGTTTGTGAACCAGGGCTCCCGGTTCCCGATGACCTGATTTCTGTGATAGCCTCTGATTGGCTATCACTGTGATCAGTCACTCTGCAGCCCGTCCTGTTTTTTTTCTCCTCTGAAAGGAGAGAAAGATACAGTGAAGGAAATAAGTATCTGATCCCCTGCTGATTTTGCCATGGTGGAGAGTTTGGAATCTGATTGTTTGATTGCTCCTGTGGACAGGTGTCTTTTATACAGGTAACAAAATGAGATTAACAGCACTCCCTTTAAGAGACTCCTTGTAATCTCAGCTTGTTACCTGTATGAAAGACACCTGGTAGCCAGAAATCCTGCTGAATTATAGGGGAACAAATACTTATTCCCCTCATGAACATACAAATCAGTGCACAATTTGTTAGACATGCATTTCTTTTGAATTTGTTGTTGCTATTCTGTCTCTTAGTGTTACAATACATCTACCATTTGATTTTTAGACTGATCATTTCTTTGTCAGTAGGAAAACATTCAAAATCAGCAGGGGATAAAATAATTGGTTCCTTCACTGTAGATTGTACTTGCCATTGTTAGAGTTAGTGTTAGGTTCAAGGTAAGTCAAAGGTCAAGGTAAGGAACAAAGGTCTGGGTCAGTATATTTTGGGTAGGGTTTTTTAAAAAAAAAATATTTTTTAATTAGTATTGTGTCAGTTAATGTCAGTATGGTTTAGGTAGGATAAAATGCAAAATGCATCTTTGTCTGTGTAGACAAAAATCCTAGTTCCATTGTACCGGCCCTAATGGCAGTTTTTCCCAGAAATATATTTTAAACATGAAACAGTTCTAAAAGGGAACCTATTAAGACAGCTGTAATATGTTCCATTCAGTGCTGATAGCTGCCATGAAGAGACACTAGTCATGGACGTGATGGTGCAGAAGACAGATCTTCCTAAGGTATAGCACCGATTTATGGCATCCTCTAGCACTGGATGGGATCTTCAGCTATGACAGATAACAACCACCCAGACAGGTTCTCTTTATTGCCTTGTATTTGCTACCAAACCATTTATTAGCCTGTTTCACAGTCACGTTGCCAGGTCTGACATTTCTGTCATGGTTAGGCATATTTGATACAATAACAGTAAAACGGATGAGTCATAATCATGTCAATAAAATATTTAAAATAATAGATGAAAAAGGATTACTCCACCAGCATTTGGTGAAGGGTTACAGCACTTCATCATTTCCTATATGTAGAGACCTTCACTCTCAAGTTCCCAAGCATGCACACCTGCTGCGGATAATATGAGTGGACACCCTAGCCCTACTGAAGTTTATTTTACTTTATGGAAAACTGAACAAGAAGACTTGGAACACACCTGATGTAGCATCAAAAAATAAGACTCCATGGTGGAAATGGAACCAGGGAGTTCCCTAAAGTATGTTGTATTGCAGAATGCATGGTAAACAGTAGAAGGCCACAGGGGGTATCAGACAGAACTAATGTTGGAGTAAAACAGGACTGACTTTATTAACAAACAGCACAGCATTTATACACAAAAACCTTCCCCTTAGACAGGTACGGCACACATTATAAGTCCCAGATGAAATTGACATTATATAAACAAATAATGAAACACAAGAAAACAACAGATTCCTTCCTGGCACCTAACAATCTGGAAGGGATTAAACAAAGTGAGAGCTTATCACCTAAACCTAATTATAGCAAACCATAGTTGATGTCATGATAGGTATTGATCACCTGAGCTTAGGACACACCATTCCATAGTGCACACTTAATATTAACCACTTGTCCTCCTGAGGATTTACCCCCCTTCATGACCAGGCCATTTTTTTACTTTACGGCACTGTGTTATTTTAACTGACAATTGTGCGGTCGTGCAACACTGCACCCAAATGAAATTTGCGTCCTTTTTTTCCCACAAATTGAGCTTTCTTTCGGTGGTATTTGATCGCCTATGCGTTTTAATTTTTTGCGCTATAAGCAAAAAAAGACTGACAATTTTGAGACAAAACAATATTTTGGACTTTTTGCTATTAAACATGTCCAGTAAAAAAATTTAAAAAATCTAATTTTGTCATAAATTTAGGCCAAAATGTATTCTGCGACATGTCTTTGCTAAAAAAAAATCCCAATACGTGTAAATTAGTTGGTTTAAGTGAAAGTTATAGCGTTTACAAATGGCAGTATAGATAATGGGATTTTTTAAAATGTCCTACTAGTAATGGCAGCAATTAGTGACTTTTAGCGGGACTGCAGCAGACATTCTGACACTGGGGAGGAAATAACTTAGTTTCACTGACACCCCAGTGACACCAATACAGTGATCAGTGTAAGAAAAAAAAAGCACTGACACTGTACTAATGACACTGGGCAGAGTACATGGTACAAAGTATAGGGTACTGGGGGGCAGGGTGCATGGTGCCAAATATAGGATACTGGGAGCAGAGAAGAGTATAGGGTGCTGGGGGCAGAGTGCATGTTGCAGATTATAGAATATGGGGGGCAGAGTACATGGTGCAGAGTATAGTGTACTGGGGAGCAGAGTACATGATGCAGAGTATAAAATACTGGGGGGTAGAGTACATGGTGCAGAGTATAGGGTACTGGGGAGCAGAGTACATGGTGCAAAGTATAGGATACTGGGGAGAAGACTACATGTTGCAGAGCATAGGATACTGGGGAGCACAGTACATGGTGCAGAGTATAGGGTATCGGGGAGTACAGTACATGGTGCAGAGTATAGGTTTGGGGGGTGGGGCAGAGTACACCTAATCAGAGTATAAGATAATGGGGGGGGGAAGAGTACATAGTGCAGAGTATAGGATACTGGGGAGCAGAGTACATGTTGCAAAGTATAGGGTACTGAGTAGCAGAGTATGTGGTACAGAGTATAGGGTACTGGGGAGCAGAGTACAGGGTGCAGAGTATAGGATACTGAGGAGCAAAGTACATGTTGCAGAGTATAGGATACTGGGGGGCAAAGTAGGTGATGCAGAGTATAGGATACTAGGGAGCAGAGTACATGATGCAGAGTATAGAATACTGGGGGGTAGAGTACATGGTGCAGAGTATAGGGTACTGGGGAGCAGAGTACATGTTGCAAAGTATAGGATACTGGGGACCAGACTACATGTTGCAGAGCATAGGATACTGGGGAGCAGAGTACATAGTTCAGAGTATAAGATTCTGGGAGCAGAGTACATGGTGCAGAGTATAGGATACTGGGGGGCAGAATACATGGTGTGCAGTATAGAAAAATTGGGGGCAGAGTACATGGTATGGAGTATAGGATACTGGGAGCAGAGTACATGGTGCAGAGCATAGGGTACTGGGGAGCAGAGTACATGGTGGAGGGTATAGGGTACTGGGGAGCAGAGTAAATGGTGCAGAGTATTGGATACTGGGGGCAGAGTACATGGTGCAGAGTATTGGATACTGGGGGCAGAGTACATGGTGCAGAGTATTGGATACTGGGGGCAGAGTACATGGTGCAGAGTATTGGATACTGGGGGGGCAGAGTACATGGTACAGAGTATAGGATACTGTGAGCAGAGTATATGGTGCAGAATATAGGATAATGGACACATAGCACATGGTGCAGTGTATAGGATACTGGGGGCATAGTACACTACATTGCCAAAAGTATTGGGATGCCTGCCTTTACACGCACATGAACTTTAATGGCATCCAAGTCTTAGTCTGTAGGGTTCAATATTGAGTTGGCCCACCCTTTGCAGCTATAAAAGCTTCAACTGTTCTGGGAAGGTTGTCCACAAGGTTTAGGAGTGTGTCTGTGGGATTGTTTGACCATTCTTCCAGAAGCGCATTTGTGAGGTCAGGCACTAATGTCAGATAAGAAGGCCTGGCTCGCAGTCTCTGCTCTAATTCATCCCAAAGGTATTCTATTGGATTGAGGTGAGGACTCTGTGCAGGCCAGTCAAGTTCCTCCACCCCAGACTTGCTCATTCATGTCTTTATGGACCTTGCTTTGTGCACTGGTGTGCAATCATGTTGGAAAAGGAAGGGGCCATCCCCAAGAGAGAACATGTTTCCACTAGAGTCCAGAGTGGTGGCTTGCTTTACACCACTGCATCCAACACTTTTCATTGCACTTGGTGATGTAAGGCTTGGATGCAGCTGCCCGACCATGAAAAACCCATTCCATGAAGCTCTCTGCACACTTTTGTTGTGCTAATCTGAAGGCCACACGAAGTTTGGAGGTCTTTGGCTTTTGACTATGCAGACAGTTGGTGACTTCTGCGCACTTCAGCATGCGCTGACCTCGCTCTGTCATTTTACATGGCCTACCACTTCGTGGCTGAGTTGCTGTTGTTCCCAGTTGCTTACCACTAACAGCTGACCGTGGAATGTTTAGTAGCAAGGAATTTTCACAAATGGATTTATTGCAGAGGTGGCAACCTATCACAGTACCAAGCCTGCATTCACTGAGCATCTGAGAGCGACCCATTCTTTTACAAATGTTTGTAGAAGCAGTCTGCATGCCTTGATTTTATAGACCTGTGGCTTGGAGGTGATTCAAACACCTGAATCCAATGATTTGTAGGGGTGTCCCAATACTTTTGGCAATATAGTGTATATCTTGCAGAGTATATGGTGCTGAGGGCACAGCAGCAGAGGAGGGAGTGAGTGGAAAGATCTATTGTGTGTGAATGGGAAGGAGGGGGAACTGCACACACATTCACACAGTGCCTCCTCCTCCTGCAGGACAAACAGCTGAACTGAACAAGTCTTGGGATCGCACAGAACTGAGGATGTCAGCTGCCTCCATTCAGATCTGAATCAAGCACTTCAGTGATCTCCTACAGCCTAGGTCACCCCTTTCATCTCAGGGTTCCTTCCTCAACCAAGGGGAAGAAATGGATTGCCAAGTGGATAACTATATGGCCAAAGGCAAGCCCTCGATTATGAAGAAGAGGGCAGCCCTACTGAGAAAGGGCTGCAGTTTTGAGATACAGAGGTAAGTCATAGCATGTGTTCCCATTCTATACATCATCATAAAATCAGTGGCAGAATGTCTCTTCCATTGTACAACCCCAAATTATCACTGCAGGATGTCCCCTCCACTGGGTTCCCCCAAAGTATTACCTACAGTATATACCCTTCACTAGGTGCCTCCAGAATATCACCAACAGAATGTCCTCTTGACTATGTTCCCGCAGTGTATCACCTGCAGAATTTCATCTCCGCTATGTGCCTCCAGAATACTACCAGAAGATTGTCTCCTCCACTGTGTACTCCCAGATTATCACCTGCAGAACATCCCTTCCACTGTCTGCTCCAAAAGTATTATTGGCAGTATCACTACCACTGTCTGCCCCCAGATTATCACCTGAAGAATGTCCCCTTCATTGTTTATCCCCAGAGTATTACCTGTAGAACATCCTCTCCCTTCTGCCCCTAGATTATCAAGGTCAGAATGTCCCTTCCACTGTTTGCCCAATAATATCACTTGTAGAAACTCCCCTCCATATTGTTCCTCCGGATTATCACTCATTGAATACCCCCCACTGTTTGCCCCCATATTATCACCAGCAGATTGTCTCTTACACTGTGTGCCCTCAGAATATCAATGGAGGGATATAGTTTGCACTGTTTGCTCCAGATTGTTACCAGCACATTGTCCCTGCCTCTGTGTGCCCCTTAATTATCACCAGGAGAATGTTCCCTCCACTATCTTCCCAGAGTATTACCCACAGAATGTCTCCTCCACTGTGCAGCCCCAGAGTATCACCTACAAAACGTTCCCTCCACTATGAATATCATCTGCAAAATGTCCTCTCCATAGTGTGTCCTGGAAACATAACCTGTTGAATGTCCTCTCCATTGTGTGCCCCTTGAAGATCACCTGCAGAATGGCCCCTACACAGTGTGCCCCATGAACATCACCTGCAGAATGCAACCGCCACTGTGTGCTCCGGGAACATCATCTGCAGACTGTCCTCTCCATTGTGTGCCTAGGCACATCACCTGCAGACTGTCCTCTTCACTGTGCACCTGGGGAACATCACCTGAAAATTGTCTCATCCACTGCGGGCTCCCAGAAAAATCACTTGCAAAATGTCCTCTCCACTGTGTGCCCCAGAACATCACCTGAAAAATGTCCCCGCCACTGTCTTCCCTGGGAACTTCACCTGTAGAATGTCCCCTCCAGTGTGTGTCACAGGAACATAACCTGCAGAATGTCCCCTCCATTGTGTGTCCCGGGGAACATCACCTGCTGTATGTCCTCCCATTGTGTGTCCCTTGAAGAACACCTGCAGAATGTCCCCTCCACTGTGTGCTTTGGGAACATCACCTGCAGACTGTTCTCTTCACTGTGTGCCTGGGGTACACCACCTGAAGAATTTTCCATCTACTGTGGGCTCCAAGGAACAGCACATGCAGAATGTCCCTTCCACTGTGTGCCCCGGGAACATCACCTGCAGAATGTCCCCTCCACAAGGTGCCCTAGGCACATCACCTGCAGAATATCTCCTATACTGTGTGCTCAAGGAGCATCACCTGAAGAATGTCCCCTCAACTATGTGCCTCAGGAACATCACCTGCAGAATGTCTCCTCCACTGTGTGCCCCAGGAACATCACCTGCAGAATGTCTCCTCCACTGTGTGCCCTGAATATCACTTGTAGAATGTCCCCTCCACTGCGTGCCTCAGGAACAACACCTGCAGAATGTTCCCTTTACTGTGGGCTCCCAGACACATCACCTGCAGAATGTCTCCTCCATGGTGTGTCCCGGGAACATCACCTGCTGAATGTCCTCCCATGTTGTGTCCCTTGAAGATCACCTGTCAGAATGTCCCCTCCAGTCTGTGGCTTGGGAACATCACCTACAGACTGTCCTTTCCACTATGTGCCTGGGGAACACCACCTGAAAAATGTCCTATCCACTGTGGGCTCCAAGAAACATCACATGCAGAATGTCCCTTCCACTGTGTGCCCTGGGAACATCAGCTGCAGAATGTCCCCTCCACAGGGTGCCCTAGGCACATCACCTGCAGAATATCTCCTCCACTGTGTACTCAGGGAACATCACCTGAAGAATGTCCCCTCCACTTTGTGCCCCAGGAACATCACCTGCAGAATGTCTCCTCCACTGTGTGCCCCAGGAACATCATCTGCATAATGTCCCCTCCACTAGGTGCCCTGGGAACATCGCCTGCACAATGTCCCCTCCACTATGTGCCCCAGGAACATCACCTGCAGAATGTCTCCTCCACTGTGTGCTCTGTGAACATCACCTGCAGATTGTCCCCTCCACTGTGTGCCCCAGGAACATCATCTGCAGAATGTCCCCTCCACTATGTGCCCTGGGAACATCGCCTGCACAATGTCCCCTCCACTGTGGGCCCCGAGAACATTTCCTGCAGAATATCCCCTCCACTGTGTGCCCCAGGAACATTGCCTGCAGAATGTCCCCTCCACTGTGTGCCCCAGGAACATTGCCTGCAGAATGTCCCCTCCACTGTGTGCCCCTGGAACATTGCCTGCAGAATGACCCCTCCACCATGTGCTATTAGAATATGCCCTGTCAGTGTGTACTGCCTTTATTTGCCTCAGCACTTTGAGTCTAAATATTCATTATATGAATGTACAGGTAGATCTGGTTTGGACATGATGCAAACTGTGTAGAGGGTCTTAATAATCTGGTGGGAAAATGAGGGGAGCCACGATGAAAGAGTTTTATATTGGACAGAAGGATCAGACAGAACTGCTAGGGAAAAAAACACCCACACAGCAGCACAAAGTTGTCTAAATCCCAAGTCTGCAGCACATCTGTGACATGTTCGGCCACATTCCAGGGTACAAGGGAAAAAAACAGAATTATGCAGGGTATCCCTGGCACCAGTATCCTGCAGAGTCCAAGTGTTCTGGCAACTTATAAGAGGTTCTGCAGCAGCTGCATTTCCTGACAGAACCTATTTGGGGTCACTGTCTTTATAATGTAATCTAATGTCCTGTATGCATGTGCTTGAATGTTAGGCTCCAGATATCAGTCCAAACCAGATGTGTTTTCTTTATGGTACATAAAACCTCTGTCCAGTGTGATGACTGGACAGAGGTTTGATTAAGGTGATGACCTGCCCTGGAAATAGGAGACACAGCATCTGATGGGATGTCAATGGCAGGTGGTCTGTGTTGGCTGTGTCAGTTTCCAAAAACAGAATCTTCAATGGGGCTAATAACAGTGTAGAAGTAATTATAATATGATCAATAATTTGTCATAGCAAACAATGAGACAATTGAGGTATAGTGTGCAGAGCAGAGAGCCAATAGTAACATTCACTAACAATAAAAGATACAAGACAGATCTATACACATCTATACAGAATTGATCAAGCTGGGGACAGAAGTCATCCTTGCTTGTCATGGAAGAGCCAAGATGACATCTTGTTGTATATGGACAAAGTTTTTTACCTAAATTCCAGGTTTTTTTTGTCTTGTCTGCAAATACATCTAGTAGGTTGTATTTTGTATTATTCAAGGTAATACTATAATGTGCTAGAGGGCCATAATCCTTTTTCTCTTTAAAAAAACATAACAGATATAAAGACAGGCATAATAAGCACTCATTGTAATCACTGGGATAATCTGGAGTCACCTTACCCAGAAAGGTCATTGTAATTATTTGGTGATTTATAAGCACAAAACTAATTGGTAGGCTGACTGGTAACACACTATCGTGTACGATGCCAGTTTTGCTGCCATTGTATTTGTCACAGTGGCCAGAGCTTTTCACTTCATGAGCCGACTGTACAAATAAATTCTGCGAACCCTAAAAGTCTAAATTTATAGGTCATTATTCTACCTCATCGGAGGAAAATTTCCATAATATGCCGTTTTCACCAAGTGTTACCAGACCTGGAAACATTTTTTTCTGTCTAAAACCTAGTATTTGTGCTGCACTGTATGTATAAAGAGAGCTGCCTGTGGCAGACTTATTTTCACACATTTTGAAGATCTAGAAAATGTTCACTTTAAAAATGAAAGCATATCTAAACCCAAAAACAAAAATGTGTTATTTCAGTTTACTAATTTTTGGAGGTGGTAGCCGTATGGGTTTACTTTTTTCAGGCTTTATTTTCATCCGGTAGTCCTGTGAAAAACTCATATTCTGTCCCAGTGTGGCTACGCTCATTCCTCTACTGTATCTATGGAGAGGACCATGTTTGTCACCCAGATAGAATTTTAAACATGTCTTTCTGTGTTCATCTACAATACATGGGGAGGGGGGGGGGAGGGGATTAGTGGTTTACACTGTTTTTACTTCCATTTTATCTCACAGGAAGCGAAAGAGACCTGCTCTACAGATTCTAAACATTTTCTTTGTTCTAAAAAGCTTTTAAACATGAAAATAACAATTCACATCAGTAGCAAAGTGAGATATCATTAAAGTAGAACTATAGGCAAAACTTTTTTTTTTATTTTGGATAAAGCAAGGGAGGATTAGGACCCCTGTCAAATTTTTTTTTTGCCACTTGTGTCCCATTGTGGAGATTTCCCTTCATTTCCTGTCCCATAACCAAACAGGAGGTGAGAGGAAATCCCTGCAAATTAAGGGAATTCCTTGGGGACCCCCAGGTCACCAGAACCAGTGTCCCCATTAGAAGATTTTCCTCTATTACTTTTTTGGGGACAACCCAAAATGTGGGATTTTCTTTTACTTTCACTTTCAGTGCTAATGTAAACAGGACAAATAGAAACATTGCATCTCCCTAATGGGGGGCACAGACAGCAATAAAAACTAACAGGGGTTCTAATCCCTCTCCACTCTCTCCAAAACAAAAAAAAAGTTTTGCCTTTAGTTTTACTTTAATCCAAAAATGTACAAAAATTCACTCTGTGATGCAGAACTTTATATTTGGTGCAACTTTATTCCCATAACAGGCGTAGACCTCACACATGTGAAAGGACCTGTTTGCTGTCTATGGCACCTACACAATCTCTGACTGTTTGGTAACAAGTTGTGTTTAAGAAGGTATATTCCCCTGTAAGATATGTGATATGCAGACTGTTGTTGTTGTGGATGGTTCAGTGTTACTGTGGCACTGAAATGAGCGCCATATCCCATCATGGCATTTTACTCCTAAATGGAATCACTTAGAGGGAATATTGAATTTGCCTCCTCCCATCGGTGGTGTGGGCAACGGTGTCCCTGAACACTGCATTAAGGCTTTTACACAATCAATGTTGCTCTAGGAATGTATCATGGTGGATATGGGGAAGGGAGGGGGGCAGTCATCAGACAGAACACATATGCTCTCTCATCCGAAACAATGGAGAAAAATATGAATTCTAGCTGTAAGTCTAGTAGAGATTCACAGCATTTGATATTTATTTCTCATGGGGAGATGGGGTTACATTTGTGTATTGATCTTACTTTTGCGGTGCGATGTTTAACATACAACAATGAGCAGCTAAAAGCCACTGTCTAAACATATTCTGCTTTATTCAGTCTGTCTGCAGTAACCCAAAGAGATCAATCAGGAATGATATCACTAGAGAAAGTGACATGTCACTGGATGCTGACCTGGGTTAACACACAAATGGCAGATTTTCAGTTTCTATTATAAATGTTATGGCTGGGGCAGTACACTGAACAATACCAAAAGTCCGACACATGATCCATCTACAGTAATTTGCATAAAAATAACTAATTAAAACAGCTTCAATATTTTGGATGAAAACAGAGGCTTCTGTTGCATATGTTTGGAAAGACATGTAAAGTCACACTGCACGGTCAAGGCACCTCTTTATGCTGTGGTCCCTGACTCTAAACTATCCCAACCTGGGACATATATATACACTGATCAGCCAAAACTTTGTGACCCCTGACACGTTAAGTGAATAACATTGATTACATCTGGCATCTGAAAGTTGATAACATTGATTACAATGGCCTCATAAAGTTGGTGGAATGTGTATTTAAACATGTTGTCCATGAAGTTGATGTGTTAAAAGTAGAAAATGGGCATTGCTATTTGTTGTATATGGAACTGTCCAGCCGCAGGCCAGTCAGGGTGCCCTTGCTGATCCGTGTCCACAGCCAAAAGAATATACAATGGGCACGTAAACATCAGAACGGGACCATAGAGCAATGGAAGAAGGTGGCTGGGTCACGTTTTACATCACGTGGATGGTTGGGTACATGTGCGTCAGTTACCTAGGGAAGAGATGACACCAGGATTTTGGTATATCAAGCGGGCAAGCTGGCAGAGCCAGTGTACTGCTTTTGGCAAAAGGGCAATGTTCTGCTGGGAAATCCTGGTCTTGCCATTCATGTGGATGTTACTTGACACGTAGCACCTACCTAAACATTATTACTGACCAAGTACAGTCCTTAATGGAAACGGTATTCCCTGATGGCAGTGGCTTTTTTTCAGCAGGATAATGCAGCCTTGCCACACTGCAAAAATGGTTCAAAAATGGTTTGAGGAACACAACAATGAGTATGAGGTGTTATCTTGGCCTCCAAATTCTCCAGATCTTGATCCAACTGAGCATCTGTGGGAAATGTTAAAAAAAACAAGTCTGATCCATGAAGGCCCCACCTCACAACTTACAAGGCTTAAAGGATCTGCTATTTACAGCTTGGTGCCAGATACCATAGCATACCTTCAGAGGTCTAGTAACATTCATGCCTTGATGGGTCAGGGCTGTTTTGGCAGCATAGGATGGACCTACTTAATATTAGGTGAATGGTCATAAAGCTATGGCTGATCAGTGTATATAGCTATGCTCTGAATGTATTCGTTGCTATATACAGTATATATAATGTAGGTATGCAAATGCCATACCTGCCAGATATTTTGCTTGGTACTTTCTCAATTAGTGTTTTCTGATTGGACAAGGTGGAGAGGTGACATCACAATCTTTACCTTATCCAGTCACAGAACACTTTGCATTCACTGAGAAAACTGCAAGATGTTCTCTGAATGGGGCACGAGCTAAGCAAGCGACCTGCAGTTACTGTGCAGTAGGACAGCTACTTGGCGCAAGACAGGAAAACAGCAGTGATCACTGTAGTAGTGACAGCTACTACAGTTTTATTCCACTTCCAAAGGAATTGGCTAGTTATAGGATATGCATGTTCACATTCCAAAACTTTAAGGGCTTCTTGCCCATGTTTATTCTTCAGCACTGCATCAAAAACAAACAGTAGAGATTCCCTGGCAGTGTTCTGTGTCAGCACAGTCCGATATACAACAAAAATGTTCAGCTTTCTGGTTAATTGGGAGAAAATGCTTAGACCTACATACACCGACCTGTTCAAGCACACCCTGCATGCAGCCTCTCCATCTATCACACATACATTCACCACATATCCCAGAGAAAATGTAGAGCCTATGTAAATCTATGCGTAGCAGCAATGTATGTATTAACATGCCATTTAGGCAAACCATGCTTCAGGCTTTGATGCTGCAAAATTCATTTTGAAGCACCCCAATGCACTGAGGCAATGCACATGAGTGTTAATGCACTGCAATGCGCCAGAGTACAATGCAGTAAACTTTTTGTGGCATGTCCGATATCTGACATTTTGTAGTGTGCTGTCAGCTCATTTGTTTCCATGGGCTGTCATAATGCATTTCAGGTTAATGCATGACATAACACTCACTAATGTACTGCACAAATATTAACAGGCCCTTCAATTACAGGCCCAGTGGTTAAATGGCTATCTCATGAAACGTCAGAGTCTAGGCAGCTTGTAATCCCATTTACAACTCTGCCTGGGACCAAAAATATACTGTATATCCCAGGTTGGGGGCTCAGTAATGGGGACCAAACTTTCCAGAGGTGCCTTGATGTGTTAGTATGTCTTTACTTGTAATTGCATATGTATTCAACAAAAACCTCTGTTTAAGTTATATATTTTTGTGCCTAATTCACAAGCTGAGAAATGTTTGTACTGTCACCCTTTGTGCTTGGTAGAAGCAGCCATTAATCTGGTTGTTTAGTAGGGATGCACCAATACTGATACCGGTATCGGTGCCAATACCGAGCATTTTCAGGAGTACTCCTACTCATGGAAATACCCTCGATACCGTAACCGATACTTTGCGGTGCAATTTGCGTTAATGGACATAAATTGCACCGCAAAGATTAGCATGTGATTCCTGTCCAAATTGCATGCAGTTTTCCCACTGCTCCTGTGTGAACCCAGCCTTGTCATAGGCCAAGTTCACACAAGAGGGGTGTGGGAAACCTCCCTGCAGGCATCCCATTCTGAATCTCAGTGGTAGGAGAGTTGAGAAAGAGGTGGGGATGTGAAATCCCCGCCACTTTCTTTCTTCTAATTGCAGTGATGACATTTCAAGCTAGATGGCATCTGATTGGTCAGTACCATCCTTGTGACGACATCTGATTAGTCAGCACCGTCCATGTGACAGTGCTGACCAATCAAATGCTGTCTAGCCCAAGCTGTCATCACTGCAAGGAGAAGAAAGAAAGCAGCAGGGACTTCAAATCCTCGCCGCTTTCTCTCCTCTCCTACCACTGAAAAATATCAAACCGTGGACTGCGCCACAGATAAAAACAAAAATGGGGTTCCAATGTTTAAGGGAAGCAGCTATTTTTTCTTTGGCGGTCTCCAAAGCAATATATGTGTATAAAATAGAAAAACAGCGCTACCCAACACCCCTTATTTGCGTATACCCAACTCTAATAAATATTATGCAAAGTGTCACATGCTATCGTGCAAACAATAAATATAACAGGTCTCTTGGAAAAACTCAAAGTGCCATATGCAAAAATCAACATGCTATGTGTGAATCATCTATGTAAAAAAAGTGTCAATGTGCAATAAAGTCCGTGATAAAGAATGTCCACCACAAATAACATTCAATTCTTCTGCCTTCATTTTCAATACCAATAGGTGCTCCTTCGCCACCAGTGCTCCAAGCCAGTAATATTATAAACCAGCTAAAAGCGCATGAACTCTGGGAGGAATGATCTGCAGTAATGTTGATCCTTCTAGAACGCCTTGGCTGGATGTTCCTTTTTAGCTCTCATAGTCCCATATAGGAGAAAGATAGAGGGAAGCTCCCATAGTGTAAAACCATTAAAACAACTTTATTTTTGCTTATATGAATTAGATATTTATTGCACAGTAATTATTTATTGCACGGTGACACTTTTGTTGCATAGATGTTTTGCACATGGCACTTTATCTTTTTTCAAGAGATGTGTGGGGTAGCGCTGTTTTTTCTATGTCCTACCACTGAGACTCAGAATGGGATGCCTGCAGGGAGGTTTCCCGCACCGCTCCTATGTGAACTCGGGCTATGACAAGCCTGGGTTCGAACAGGAGCAGTGGGGAAACCGCATGCGATTTGGACAGGATTCACATTCCTGTTCAAATTACATTCTATTCTTTGTGGTGCAGTTTGCATCCATTAACGCAAATTGCACCACAAAAGTATTGTAATCGGTATTGCCAAATACTTGACTGAAAGTATTGGTACTCTTACTCATAGATAAAAAAAAAAACGTATCTGTGCATCCCTATTGTTTAGTTTTTACCAAATCATTTTATTCCAATTGCTTTTTAAATTTAAAGGCTTCGTTCACTTTCAAAAGTTTTTGATGTTTTAACCAGATATCACTGTAGTTATATTACTGGTGCCATTCGTTTGCCTTACCTTATCATGATGGGCTCACATATTGTTGCCAAAGTTTGTAGTGTCATGGCAGTTCGATTTCCCTATATCCATGTATTCATTCGCCAAGCTTGTCCCTATTCGCTAAAGGGACAGGAAACGTCTTGTTCCAGATGACACAGCATCCAATCAATGCCTTGCCATCTCTCTATCACAAATGTGGGAGTGCTAATATGATTATACACATCTTCTCCAGCATAATAATCTCTTTGTAAATTGCTCTTCCTGCTTGTGTCTGTGTCTAATTACATTGCAGTTCTTACCTGTACCAGCACTAGACTGAGAGACGTGTTTTTTCATGGGAAGTGCCAGTTCTTAGACTACAGACAGAGGCTGTGCATTCATTTGTGCAGTGCCATCATGCATGCCACTTTTTTTTTAACATAAACAGAAACTTGTGACACAAGAATGTGAAGATTTACTCTACTACAGACTGTGTGTACAGACTAACATATAACAACATGAAACTACATAATCAGTGTACATCCCTTGCAGCTGAAAAACAAGGGAAGGAATGTATATAATAGCTTCATAACTTAGTGAATTACACTGGACTGGTAGTACAGATTTCTTATGTGGGTGATACTGTATGTTAAATATTTTCCAGGACAGTTTGGAACATTTTGAATCACCAAATACTCTGAATGACCACCCTTGCACATGGGGGGGGCAATATATAAAAACATATAGTATATAGACATAAACAAACATACAAAGACAATGGAATGAAGACACAGTTAAAATTTTTTAGTCTGTAGCAATCAGGTTTGTCTTTTATTTCATGGTAAGATAAAGCAATAATCTGTACTGGTTTCTAGGGCAAAAAGGCTTGTGCTCATTTTCCTTTTCTCCAGTTTTCATGAATGTGTTCTGTGAGAGAATATTAGCCTGCATTTGATTTTCCCATAAATGCACTTGTAGCGCTACCATTTGTGAGGGTTGCTGTGTTTCTAGGTACCCCTAAGCTCTGCACAGTCAGGCAACATGCATGTTCCACACTTTCATCCACAGTCAGTGAACAGTCCATGAGCTTGGTTTTTGTTATTTTGTTAGGCAAATATAACTTGGATAAGTTTATAAGAATTATGGGATGCCCAACTTGACTGAAACAATGCACGGGGACCACTTTCTTCCTATTTACAGAAAGAAATCCTAGACTGTTCTTTTCCTTGAAAGCCATCAGTCTTTGCAGATCAGTAGCAACAGCCGCTTACAGGCAAGGAACACACAGCCCCACTGAAATCAACTTCTCTTGTTGTAAACTACTTGCAGAGATGTCTCCTCTCCCCTGTAAAACTGCTCCCAGCTCCACAGCCTGCAGACACTACCAGCCCTCCTGGCTGCTCTGAAGATCTCCCAGGACAAGGATAAAGAAATAAGCACAGCGCTGTCCTTTGAAAGCTTGCTACATATGTCAGTCTTTCCCCTTGTGAATCCCACTGCTTCCAGGCCTTGATCCTGTTCATGCCATACTGCTGAATGGATCTTCCTGAGCCAGCCCGAGCCCAGCCTGGAGGCCACCCCTCCCCCCCGACCTAGAGGACCCCTCCCAGGCCACCAGCAGTCTCCTCAGCACTCCATCTTTCACCCGACTCCCCCAGCCAGCCTGACTATCCCATATTTATGGGCTGGTCCACCACTTTACCAAGGCCTCCAAACCCCACAAACATGCAGATTAGGTCTCCACCTCTTCTGTCTATTGGATTCTTGAAGGTTCCCATGTTCCTCCAGAACCAGGTGGGGGACATAGACTTCCAACCTGTTAAGTCATCCAGCTTGATCTGCAGTGACCCGACCTTAATCACAGAGTCACAGAGTTACCATGAGTCATACACAATACATTTGCCTACACTATTCTAGTAGCACACTAGAGGGAGCTACACACTTAAAGTATAATTAAAGGCACACCATTTTTTTTAGTTTTGGACAGATTGGAGAGGGACTAGAACACCTTTCAGGCTTTGTGTCCCCCCTTTAGGGTGATTCACCCTCTCTATTTGACCTGTTTACCGTGATCATTGAGAGTGAAAGAAAATTCCAAATTTTGGGTTGTCACCACAACAGGAATAGAGGGGAAAGCTTCCAAAGGTAACACCAGTTTTGGTAACTCAGGTGGCAAACAAGGATTCTTTCACTTTGGAAGGATTTTCTTTCTTTTGGCTATGAGACATGAAGTGTAGGGAAATCTCCCCAATGGGACACACATGGCGAACAAAAACAGGAGGCATCATAACCATCCCTTAGTCTATCCAAAATGAAAAGTAAGCTTTGCTTATACTTCGACCTAAATCTTAGAGCGTACAAAGGCAAAATATTGAATATCAAAGATTTTGGTAGATTATAAAAGATGAAGTTGCGCGGAGAAAAGAGATTAAAATAAAGTTTTGTCAAAGTTCCACTTTAAAATCTGGACCTCTGCTATCCAGTTTCTCTAATACCCTAGATATCTATAAAAAAGATCTCTGCCCTTATCATGTGACCTGATGGCAAAATTCCCTGCACACAGGACGTGGAGGCAGTAGGTTAGTAAAGATTATTATTTAATGGGGAGTCCCGTCTCTTCTAAGCTTGCCTGATCAATAACTAGAAGCTGCATTAACTGTCCTCTGGCGGTACAAGACGTTCAGGATGTCCGAGAATCTGAGCTTTGCTTCTGACATGATTAATGAATGTTTACATCGTAAAAATGTTTTCAGACAGTTGTTATATAATGTAACTGGGAGACAGAGACTCCTGGGATAGATTTTGTAGCACAGAGGTAAACAGATGCTGTACAGTCCTTGGAAAGTTCATTTCTAAGGGGAAATAGTGCACCCAATGTCTGTATTACATTTTAGCAGGATAGTTTAACTACATCACTGGTCTGTCACAAGGACCCCTCTGGTCTGACAGTGCTGGGAAACAAATTTTGATCTTTGCATTTGAAACTGTTTATCCTTTTCAAGCACTTAGGACTGATTGAGGCCAATGAGCTGAACCCATATAAGAAGGGTATTTTTAAAGTTCAGTTGAAGCCTAGCACCCCCAGATGTTATGATCTTTGTTTGAAAACACCTTAAAATAAACATTTCTCAGATAGAATGTGTTTCCAGCCCTGCCCCTCTAGTGCTCTATGCTGACATAGCTGAGTAACAGCCACACCCTTCATCACAAGGTGGGGGTTTGTCTGACTAGTTCAGTTAATGAGTGCTAATTACTAAGGGTCTAAAGCTGGCCATACAAAAAGCAAATTATGCCCACTTTCTGCTGAACCACCTGAAATTGGAGCCATGGGTGGCCCTGTTGGCCCCTTCCCATCTGACATCCTGACAATTTGAAAATCAAAGAAGCTGGGCAAAAAAATGTTGCCCCAATAGTGGCTGCATCCAATCAGAGGCAGTCACTGTTCAGCTATTCCTACAGCTGTAGGTGACATATGTCAAAAAACGATAGTTAGCACCTGAGATTCCTCTGTCTACCTTGTTAAGCTTGGATGGGGGAGTCGATAGAAGGATGGAAGGGTGGACAAATGAACAACAGGTCCATACCTTCCATTCATTCCATTCATAGAGCATTTTACATTTGTGGAAGCTATAGTACAGCTTCTATAAATGGGGCGGGCAGAAAGGTAGTGTATAGTTGATACACTTAATAAGTGCCTATCATAGGTCCCTTAGCTCTATTAACATCCGCAGCACCATCAGCTCATCCCCCACAGTTTTAACAATTTTTACCACTTGCCCTACCCTATTAGATTGTAAGCTTTTATGAGTAGGGGTCTCTTAACCCTCTTGTATATTATTGTATTGTAACTGTACTGTCTTCCTTTATATTGAAAGGTTCTGTGCAAACTGTTGACACTTTATAAATCCTGTATAATAGTAATAAAAATGGAAGGGGGGGTAGAGGACTGCGGATTTCCACTATGGCAACCAATTCCAGCACAAGGGACACGTCACATTAAATGAACGCAACGTCCCTTGTGTTGATTTTTCTAAAAAAAAAAAAATATATATATATATATATATATATATATATAAAAACTCTCCAGCCCTCTCCTTAATACTACATGGAAGTGTAAAACGTTGGTTTTGGAGTTTTCACGTAAGAGCAAGTAAAATGAAAAGCAGCAGTTTTTATTATTTTTTGACTTAACTCATGTGAATGGGAACGTGTAACAAATATAAAGTGTATAATGTGTTTCAATTAGTCAGCAAGATTGGAACCACACTTTAAGGCCTGCTATAATTAGAAGACATTTAGGTTCAGAAAGATTAAGCTGAAAAATAGCATTTTTGGAGACCCCCGGGGTGAACTGCATATCTTAGCCTATAATAACTCCTATGATGCCTGCAGACTGCTAATCCACTATGAATAAATTAGATTTATAGGAATACAGTCCCGGAACATTTATTTCTCTTTGTCATTGTCAGATCTTTACAGCAGAAGCTATGGGGTCTGTTTAGGAAAGGTAAACTATACTGGATGCATTCAGACAAGTTAGACACAATCCCTGGCAGGATGTATATAACAGCTGGCATGTCTATACTGCTTACACGTAGTGAGGAATTCATTGATTAGGAAATTTGGTGAACTGGAACTTTCTCATTGTTTGATTCTTCTGAATCTAAGGTGTGCCCAGTTACTGGAGAATAACACATCTTTGATAACAATTGCTGGAATATGAATTCTGCAGATCAGACAGATCCCAGGGCAGGTACGCAGAGTCACCAAATCACAAATTCTCCTGATTCGATCAGTCCCTCTTTTTTTTTTTCTTGAGATTGAAGATTTGCATAGTGACTATTGAGGGGTGCTGGGGTCACTCTGCTGCCATTTTCAACTCTTGCCTTTTCACTTTGATCTCTGCTCGGCTGTAACATGAAATAACTGCCTGAGCTGCCAGAACTCAGCACATACACTGTAATGAGGTCTTCGTGTGTTCTCACACAAAGAACCCTGATAAGGTGACTTCAAACAGCACTCCATTAATAATATTTGATTAATACTCCTTCCTAATCTCTCTTCTCGTTCTGTACCGTGAAAGGTAAACACCTGGCTCTCTGCGTGACCTTGAACACTCTGTACAGTCTTCTGTGAAAGTGTGCGCACAACAAATATATTGTACATGCAACTTGTTATAATCATTTCTACCATTGAGAACGTGTCGTGGTATTATTAAATACCTATTATAAATGTTTTGGCTTTCTGCTTCTCTCTTCAACAATAGCCCATGTATTTCTATCTGCCTGGTTCTGTGTAAATTCCCTATACCACTCCAGATCAGACTTTTTCAGAACAGCAACAGACTCCATACACAGACTGCCATACACATGGGACACAGATGGCAAAATTTGACAGGGGTTAAAACCCTCCCTTTCTCTATCCAGAATGAAAATGCCTGTAGTTCTACTTTAACAGAATTGATTCTTACATCACTAAATACAGATACCAATAGTCACAGTCCTGCATTGCACAATCTCCCCAGATCCATACACATGTATAACACCTTCCCTAATACAATGGATATACATTTGTTGATGCCCACCTGTACAAGCCAGAAGTGTTGACTTCACAATAGGAATCTATTCATCACCATATCCATGGGTGCTAGGCCAGGGATACTTAACCAACCATCCCAAACCTTCACGTATTGAGCAGGGCAGGTCCTGTGCTGCTAAATAATACTGTGGCTTCGTAATGTAGACTAATGCCCCTATGGTCAATATACTCTTATAAAGAGGGAGGAGTTGTACTTTTCCAACACAACAAGATAAGTTTACATTGTTGAGGGTCTACTGCAATGGTGGTTTGAAATGTTTGGTTGATGGTTGTGACAACTGCTTCCCAAAACCTCGGGCAGCGCCACAACATGTGTATCAGATCCCTTTGTTCTCTACTGCATTTATGACAAATCGTGTCCTGTAGCAGGCCCATATTATACAATTTGTTGATGGACCCTCAAATGGATATACAGTTGATAACGTCTATGTGACACATTCAAGGAGCTACATCTCACCGACTGTTCCATTTCCCATTGATCACCCGTCATATCTACCACACAGCTCTCCATTGCCTTACAAGGGTAACTCTCTAAATAGCCAGTAAGCATCATTGCATTGCATCTCAAAATGAAAACTTTGCTGCATAAGATTGAAAATGGGGTAAGGGAGAGTTGAAATCTTTAGGAAGCTATTGAGCCACTATGACATATTTCAGTTGTAGATAGTAAAGCTACATATGCAAAGGTTATCTCAAATTGTGATTGCAACTGGATAAACGGGACCAGTCTGCCCCTGTGAAATATGTGCCTCCGGTGAGTAATGCCATATGCCTGCTACTTGACCACATATTGAAGTTTGCCTAGTAAATAGGTGTCATTTCTCCAAATAGGACTATAGGCTGTACTATATCCAGTTACTTTTTGCAACTGTTTAGTTTTCATCCAAACTTTATGCATAAGTTTATTTGTAGTGTAGGCTTTATTTGGTTTAGAAAAATCTGCCTCTAAACTTTCCGAGAGAGACTGGGAGCGGGTAAAATAGAGAATAACAGATAATGTGGAGTTTCGAGCCAGTCTCTGCAGATACCTGTACAAGGCCCCCCATTATATGTTGCAGTTGCACTGCTAGATAGTAAATCCATGGGTTTGGGAAGGCAATACCTCCACAAACTTTTGGGTGTTGCAGATGCTCAAGCCTAATCCTAGGTGGACAATTTCTCCATAACAATGCTCTGAAAATCAAGTTAATCAGCTAGAATATTTTGAGGGGTATGACTAGAAGGGTGTTATGTGAAAAGTAGAGTAGCTGAGGCATAAGGATCATTTTGATTAAATTAGCTTTACGAATCGGGGAGAGCCATAACTTCCATAGTTTAACTTATCCCTAAATTTAGAGATCAGTAGAAAAATGTTCAATTTGGGATAATCCGACAGCATAGGGGGAAATTACAATTCCCTGGTAATTTTGAGGACGTCACCACTGGCACAAGGCCGAAGGATGATAGGTATGTGTTTATATCCCCATTCAGGTACATTAATGCAGATTTTGACCAATTAATAGTTAAACCAGAATATGTGCCAAATGTTGATATAAATGGACATAACTGCTGTCAAGGAAGAATCATTATGTCCCAGAAGCAGGAGCATATCATCCATATACAGTAATAGTTTTTTATGTAGGTCGGAATTCCAGCTTTAACCTAATTCTATCAGCCTCTGATTTGCTGTCAGTATAAACATACAATCCCTGAACCATATTAACTGCACCTAAAATCCTATGTTGTCTTCTGCTGCTCCCTAGATTTTTCGTTTACCTTCACCAAAAGCTAGCTACAAACAGTCTCATGTGAGTGTACAACTATACAGCTAATAAAGGACAATCTTTGTAAAAGGGTAGCTGACCATGAACAATATCATGTTTGTCAGCAGAAAGCAATGGACAGTCTCATATACAGTATATGACATTTCTCATCAGGGACATCTCAGCAATAAAATGGTATTCCTGAAATGTGGGGAGTAATTAGCTACAGATTACAGACACTCCCAGTCAACCAATCTCTGGGTATTGTCAATTGGACAGATATGAAAATGCATTAAATAATTTGTTTTCTCTGATATAAGCTCATGATGGGAGGTATGAGACCATGCTTCTGCCTTTGACCTCCATGCATCCTTTGGTGGACAAAATATGCATGTTTATATCTGAAAAATGCCTCTTTAGACAGTTGGAAATCCAACTATCTGCTTATCTCTGTGGCTTTACAGAACTGCTCTAGGAAGATATTTGCATTTAGTGTTCAATCCAAAAGGAGACACAAAGCACAAAGTATATTTAGTTTACACCAGGGGTCTCCAAACTTTTCAAACAAAGGGCCGGTTTACTTTCCTTCAAACTTTAGGAGGGCCGGATTGTGACCAGTGGTGGCAGAGAATGTCCTGGGCCCAGCATCAGTGACAATAAACATAGGATACTATTCCTCCCATTAATACTTATCATTGGTATTAATGGAAGGAATAATGCCCCATCATTGGTATCAGTGTAAGAAATAGTTTCCCTTTGTTGTTGTCAGTGGGAGGAATAATATGTCATATAATTGGGAGGAATAGTGTCCTAAGGGCCGGATAAAAGCTAGCAAAGGGCCACATCCGGCCCTTTTTTGCTCACCATGCTTAGGCCCCTTTACCTCCTTTTCCCACAACCCTCTGGGTTCCTGGACACACCCAGGGTGGATACTTTACTCAGCTTCCCTCCTTCAGCCACATCTGATGGGTCTGAGGTGGCTGGGCATAGGATCTGCAGCCAGGTAAGCAGCCCACCACTGTCAGAACTAGTTTGTAGGGAGCTGTGCAGGAGCTTAATAGATTGCAGCTTCTATGGAAGACTGCTCTCTGATTGCTGCTAGAGTACTCCAGTTCCAGTGGGGTGGCCTCCCAGTGTCCTTGGGCCTTGGAACCAGCTGTTCGCTTGTGTTACCAGAGCTACTCTTGAAGTCACTGATCATTCTCTATTCCATTAAACTTGACATTAACAAACAGGATCAGCCATGTCAAACAAAGGTGAGGGGAGTGGCGTGACAGCAGCACCCGGTAGTACTACTGTAGAGAGAAGCAGACAACCTGCCTCCCCTGCAAAATTAACTCCCTTATTCCTGCCAGGATTCCTGCCTCAACAATTATCCAAGTACACAGACTGGGTCACCTTGGGCGATTATTTCAAGAGATTGCAGGGCCTAACTTGATCATGTAGGATTCAGTTAATTAAAAAGGAAGAACTGTTCCTTAAGACCCTAGGGCCACAGAGATGTTGCTGTGAAGAGTCCATATTTGTGCAGCTTTCATATTTGTGAAGCTTTCCAGATTCATTTTGTATTATTATGCAGTGTATGCATTCTCTTTGCCATCCTGAACCTGTTTGCACTATTGCTTCTAACTTTACAAAACTGCTAATTACAGTTACTCTCTGTGTGGTCATTCAGCCCATTACCCATCCTGCTCTTTCCTGCAAGGCCACCAACAAATGGGAACACTAAAATGCTTCTTGGACAGATTTTACCTCCCAGCATTAAATTTTTGCAGTCTAGTGGTATAAATGCAGTTTGTATATGCAATGCAGGGCCTATATACAATAAAGTGCGCATATATTAACGGAAGTTCACTTAAAAATGTATTTTTGTCACTAAACATGTTTCAGGAATAATATTTTGGTGCTTTGCTGTTCTATGGTATCATCCAATTATTAGTGCAGGCTGGTAGTGGTGAAGCAGGAATTGTATTGTGTATTTCATGGGAAATAAACTATGAATTATATATGAATATCTCTGTAAGATTACAAGTGCGTCATTCTCACCTGCCCCCCAGGTTCTGGCTGTGCACTATGATCTCTGTCATGTCCTTGCATGGTGACACAGATCTATGGCAGAAGGGAACAATTAAGCGCTATGTGCTGCTTTTTGTTCTGCGATATTAGACATATGAAACTGACATGACTGTACAAAGAGAGGGAGAGAAATGGAAAAAGACAAATAAAAAGAGGGACAGATAAAAATGATGTGAGAGAGGAAGTAGCACCAGTGCCTGACATTTTGGAGTCACCCTGGCAGTAAATATATAAAATAAAACTATCAGATAAAAGCTGTTATACATCCTCTGCCTGCATTTATTAGGAATTGTATTTTCATGTAGTGCAGTCAGGGAACGTAGTAATTGTCTTTCACTTGGCAGCTGGGACTTGTAGTTCCTTGATGTCTTTGCTGTATATAGGCTAAGCCCTTGTTATTATATTGACCATTATTTAATTTAGTCTATTTGCAACATTTTCTCTTGACTGCACAGCTGACACTTTAACTGTATTTCTGTTTTAAGATGTATCTGCTGTTATGAGCAGAAGACCTCAGGGGATAGAGCTTTTCCTTGCCATACTTTTTCTTTTCTCTGGTGATTCCTGCAGATTATCCCGGAGGCCGGTGTGAATATCCACTGCTTTCTGTTATTTATAGCCATGTTCCAGTTCTGTGTTCTTGTTGAGAGCACTGCGCAGCTGATTGAACGTGGTTGTACCTCGATGCTCAGCAGTAATTGGATGGAAATTGGCTGATTTACATGAAAATTAATCCTGAGAATTTGCAACCTTCCCGACCATTTTCTGTAACCTAGACAATCTAAGTCTGTAAATAGTGACATAGTGACATTTTCCCCGCTCCTGAAAATGACAGCACTGTGTATATAGATACTGTATCTATATATAATATATACATATATATTACACACATTATATATATATATATATATATATATATTTATTACACACATTATATATATATATATATATATATTTATTACACACATTATATATATATATATATATATATATTATATGTGTAATATACATATATATTACACACATAATATATATATATATATATATATATATATATATATATATATATATATACAGTGGGGATCGAAAGTTTGGGCACCTCAGCTAAAAATTTGTATTAATGTGCATAAAGAATTTCTGGGCTGAGATTTCTGGGCTGTCTGTCACGCACTGCTCTTTTAAGGTCTATCCATAGATTTTCAATTATGTTGAGGTCAGGAGATTGTGAAGGCCATGGCAAAACCTTCTTGATGTAATCCCCCGTGGATTTCGAGGTGTGTTTAGGATCATTATCCATTTGTAGAACCCATCCTCTCTTTAACTTCAGCTTTTTCACAGATGGCATCAAGTTACCATCTAAAATTTGCTGAAATGTTATTGAATCCATTTTTCCTTCTACTCGTGAGATGTTCCCTGTGCCACTGGCTGCAACACAACCCCAAAGCATGATTGATCCAACCCCATGCTTAACAGTTGGACAGAGGTTCTTTTCATTAAATTCTGTGTCCCTTCTTCTCCAAACATACCTTTGCTCATTCCGGCCAAAAAGTTCAATTTTAACCTCATCGGTCCACAGAACTTGTTTCCAAAATGCATCAGGCTTGTCTATATGTTCATTTGCAAAGTTCAAACGATGATTTTTGTGGTGAGGACGTAAAAGAGGTTTTCTTCTGATGACTCTTCCATGAAGACCATATTTGTATAAGTATCTCTTTATAGTGGAATAGTGTACCACAACTCTAGTGTCTGCCAGATCTTTCTGGAGGGATCGTGCAGTCAAACGTGGGTTTTGAATTGTTTTTCTCACAATCCTGCGAGCTGTTCTGTCTGATATTTTTCTTGGTCTTCCAGATCTTGCTTTAACTTCCACTGTTCCTGATGACTGCCATTTCTTAATTACATTCCGAACAGAGGATATTGACATCTGAAAACACTTTGCTATCTTCTTATAGCCTTCTCCAGCTTTGTGAGCGTCAACTATTTTCAGTTTCAGTTTTCTAGACAACTGCTTAGAAGAACCCATGGTGCTGATTGTTGGGGCAAGGTCAGATGAGTCTGGGCATTTAAAACCTTTGAGACTGACATCATCTGGTCTTCCCAGACGATGATTGAGAACAATCCATGACACTGGCAGGTCTCAGCTTGGCAAAGGGGGCAGTGCATGCTATAAATTCTGCAGGGTGCCCAAACTTTTGAAGACGCCATTTTTATGTTTTCTGTTATTTTGAAAGTGTAAATGATGGAAATAAAATCAAACTTTTGTTGACATATTATAAGAATGTCTAATCTGTTATTTGATGCCTTTTGGAGATTTTTCTATCTTTCCTTGGCTTCTTTATGCACATTAATACAAATTTTTAGCTGGGGTGCCCAAACTTTCGATCCCCACTGTATATATATAATGTGTTTTTACAGTTGCAAGAAAAAGTATGTGAACCCCTTGGGATTACGTGGAGTTTTGCATGAATTGGGCATAAAATGTCACAACAATAGAAGAACACAGTCTGCTGAACCTAATACTACACAAACATTAGATGTTGCCATGGTTTAATTGCACATAACATGTAAACATTCACAGTGCAGGGAGGAAAAAGTATGTGAACCTTTGGACTTAATAACTGGTTGACCCTCCTTTGGCAGCAATAACCTCAAACAAACGTTTCCTGTAGTTGCAGATCAGACCTGCACAACGATCTGGAGTAATTTTGGACCACTCCTCTTCACAAAACGGTTTCAGTGTAGCAATATTCTTGGGATGTCTGGTGTGAATCGCTCTCTTAAGGTCATGCCACAGCATTTCAATTGGGTTGAGGTCAGGACTCTGACTGGGCCACTCCATAAGGCGTATTCTGTGCTGTTGCAGCCATTGTTTTGTTGAATTACTTGTATGCTTTGGGTCATTGTCTTGTTGCATCACCCATCCTCTGAGGAGCTTCAGTTGACGGACAGATGGTCGTACGTTTTCCTGCAAAATGTCTTGATAAACTCTGGAATTCATTTTCCCATCAATGACAACAATCCGTCCAGGCCCTGAGGCAGCAAAGCAGCCCCAAACCATGATGCTCTCTCCGCCATGTTTTACAGTGGGGATGAGGTTTTGATGTTGGTGTGCTGTGCCTTTTTTTCTCCACACATAGTGTTGTGTGTTCTTCCCAAACAACTCAATCTTGGTTTCATCTGTCCACAATATATTTTGCCAGTAGTGCTGTGGAACATCCAGGTGCTCTTTTGCAAACTTCAAACGTGCTGCAATATTCTTTTTGGACAGCAATGGCTTCCTCCGTGGTGTCCTCCCATGTACTCCATTCTTGTTTAATGTTTTCCTTATTGTAGATGTGTCAACAAAAATGTTAGCATGTGCCAGAGATTTCTGTAGGTCTTTAGCTGACACTGTGGGATTCTTCTTTACCTCATGCAGCATTCTGCGCTGTGCTCTTGCAGTCATTTTTACAGGACAACCATGGCAAGGGAGAGTAGCAACAGTGCTAAACTTTCTCCATTTGTAGACAGTCTGTCTTACCGTGGACGCATGAACATCAAGGCTTTTGGAAATCAGTAAACCCAAAACAGGTGTGTGTTTTTTTTAAGGGCAGGACAGCTGTCAGCAACACATCCAATATCATCACACTGATTGGAGTCAAGGTTGGCTCACTCCTGGCTCCAATTAGGTCTGGGAGAAATCATTAAGCTAGGGCCTCACATACTATTTCCTCCCTGCACTGTGAATGTTTACATGTTATGTAAAATTAAACCATAGCAACATCTAATGTTTGTGTAGTATTATGTTCAGCAGACTGTGTTCTTCTATTGTTGTGACTTAGATGACATTCAGAGCACATTTTATGCCCAATTCATGCAAAACTCCACGTAATCCCAAGTGGTTCACATACTTTTTCTTGCAACTGTATATGTATATATATATGTATATATATATATATATATATACACACAATGAAAATGACAGCACTGTATATATAGATACTGTATATATATATATATATATATATATATATATATATATATATATATATTACACACATAATATATATATATATATATATATTTTTTTATATATATATATATATATATATATATATATATAATGTGTGTTTTATTTATATATATATATATATATATATATATATATATATATATATATATATATATATAAAATGTGTGTAATATATTATATATATATATATGTATATAAACAGGTATGTGGGAATAAGTGGTTGTGGTTATTTAAAATTGTAAAAGCAGAGACTTCTCATTCAAGAGCTTAAAAAAATCTGTTCATAATGATGAATAATATTGATAACAAAAAATGATAACAGCCCTGAGGGACAGCAAACATCCCCTCAAATACAGGATTATATTGGTGGAAATTGCCACCATGAGGTTCATGTTCTAACAGGAACTTAGAAGGATCTCTGTGATGGGTACCTGAAATTAGTTAAGGAATGCTTCTGCCACCACCAACCACGAAAGATATGTGGAGGAGTCATTTGGCCAATGATGATGGTGCAAGGAAGAAAAGCTTATTTTCCCATCTGATGGCTGCAGAGAAGTGGGCTTTCCCAGAATACTGTAGATTTTAGTCATGGACTGGTTTCATCCCATCTGTCAATTTTGCACCTCACCCCAGAGCAGGAGGATGTGTATGAAAGGAAATAGGCGCTGGGCACCATGAACCTCACATAAATAAACAGATGTTGGTCCAAAGTACACATTGGAGTCCCTTGTATATACAGCTATAGTATCTTCTCATGGGAAGAAGGAGGATTCTTTGAGGCCTCTATGGCATATTACACAGATGTAAATGCATCTCACAGGACTATATTGCCCATAAACCCTTGGGAATATGGACTGTGCCATGTGGGTGGCGAAAGACCAGAGAGATCTGCAAATTGGATTCACCCAATCCAGACAGCATGGATGTAAGCACATAGGCGCTGACTTGCTAGGACTAAAAGGGAACAGTAATAAGACTGTCACCCTAAAGAGAGCAGCAGTGACCTGTCCTCATTCCTGGAAAAAGCTGACCTACTGCACTTTGAACAACTCTGGGCAGCTGCTTTACTGATCTGTTATATAGTCATAATAAAGGATTTAAGGAAGCAATACTATTATGAATATGTATGATATGTTTTGATATTTTGTGTTGCTGATCTTAATGTGTAGAAACCTCTAGAACAGTGGTCTCCAAACTCTGACCTGCAGGCCAGATATGGCCATTTGCTTTACTTTATCTGGCCTTTGGGGCACTATTGCTCCCACTGACAACAATGATAAAGCACCATTCCTTCCACTGACAACAATGATGTGGTGCTATTCCTCCAACTGACTCCAACAATGAGGCATATTCTTCCATAATTCTTCCTATGGATATAAATGTTTGAGCACTATTCCTCCCACTGACACCAATGACGGGGCAATATGGGTGCTATTCCTTCCACTAATTCCAATGAAGGATTGCTATTCCTCTTACTTATACCCATGATGGGGCACTGCTTCTCCCACTGACACCAACTATGGGGTGCTATTCCTTCCACTATGGGGTGCTATTCCTTGGGGCACTATTGCTGCCACTGACACCAATGATAAGGCGCCATTCCTTCCACTGACACCAATGATATGGCGCTATTCTTCCAACTGACACCAACAATGAGGCATAATTCCTCCTACGGATATACACTATATGTTTGAGCACTATTCCTCCCACTTGCACCAACGATAGGGCAATATGGGTGCTATTCCTTCCACTAATAACAATGAAGGATCACTATTCCTCTTACTTATACCAATGATGGGGCATTGCCTCTCCCACTGACACCAATTATGGGGTGCTATTCCTTTCACTAATACCAATAATGGGACACTATTCCTTCCACTAATACCAATGATTGGGCACTATTCCTCCTACTGATACCAGTGATAGGGCACTATCCCTCCCACTGACACCAACTATGAGGTGCTATTCCTTCCACTAATGCCAATGGTGGGGCACTATTCCTCTTACTACTGACCACGTGTATATATGTAATTATGTAATTTAATATATTCATGTATTTAATATATGCAACTATCTGATTTATTTACTTCCACTGACCACCAAGCCTGAAACATTTCTTACTCCCACTGTCCCCAGTCTGTCCCACCTAAAGTCTGAAGGACAGCAAAATGACCCTTTGTTTAGAAAGTTACCAGTGATAAAATTGGGAAGTAGCTTGCAGAGAAGAAACTCCCAGCCTGTTCTGAGAATCAGGCTTTGAACTCACTGCTCAGGCTTTTTCTTGCCAGCTAGTCTGTTTAGTGTGACGTCTGGTTTTGTTGTAGTGCTGCAATGTTTAGAATAACGGACCTTTCGCAACTTTTCCAGTTTTTTTTTTTTCTATAAAGATGTCAGAATTGTTTATTATTTTTCCAAGAGCGTGATGGCGTCCATCTTTTATACTCATCAAGAACAGATTTTCACAAAGTTACATTCTGCTCTATATTTAGTAATGTATTTCCTGCTTTTTCCATGAAAAGATGTTCACAGGAAGATCTATGGAGAATCCCTGACTGCGTGTCACAGTATCTGAGTGATTTCACCTGAGTCTTCTATAAGATCTCTCAGAAGTGAACAAATTCAAGAGCCATCTGTCCTGATGTATAACATGTGTGCTTTGTTTTATATAGACAGTGGTGCAGACCAGACGCAAAGCAGACGCCGTACTCTCTCATTCAGCTACAATGTGACACGTGAAGAGGCAATATTGTTACCAGAAAGGCTCTGGCTTATTATAAACACCATCTATTAACTGCAACTACCACAGCACAGTCGCTATGTGTGACAATTCCCAGGAGTGAAGATGGAACATTACTGAGCACTGACACACACAACCTTTTAAACTTTTGGTGTGACAACTTGATGCGTCAATAACATTAACCGAAATACCGTAGAGTCTTGCCAGGCAAAATGAATTCAGTGCTCACCCAGGGTATCATTTATGTCTCTCACAGCATCTAAAATGGTCACAACTATTGACAAAGCTGCAATGTTTCCGGAAACCAGCATGACCCCAGTAATCATGCTAACAGTCACTATAAATAGTCCAATCATCATCGCCTCTGAGGAGCAATCCACAGAACAGCTTCCTGCAGACCAATAATGAGCAGGACTAACCGTCAGTAGAAATTGTTATCTCACAGAATATTCAACTTATTGGTTAGTGTAAATATGCACCATTTTTTCTGACTATGAATGGAATTCATTTTGTATATTTATCCAAATTATTTATCTTTCATTATGGAGAAACTCTCGAAGTGGTGTCTGGATTCACTAAATTCGCTATTTTTATATATAGCTGTGCAATAGTTTTACAGCGGAACTTCATTAAAGACAGTTACATTAACCACTTGCCTTCCGGAGGATTTACCCCCCTTCCTGACCAGGCCATTTTTTGCGATACGGCGCTGCGTTACTTTAACTGACAGTTGCGCAGTCATGCAACCCAAATTAAATTTACATCCTTTTTTTCCCACAAATTGAGCTTTCTTTTGGTGGTATTTGATTGTGCATTTTTGTTTTTTTTGTGTTATAAACAAAAAAAGAATGACAATTTTGAGAAAAAAAACTATATTTTTGACTTTTTGCTATTAAAACATGTCCAGTAAAAAAATTAAAAAAAAACAAATTCCATCATAAATTTAGACCAAAATGTATTTTACTACATGTCTTTGCTAAAAAAAGAAAGCTGTAGCGTTGACTCAGAAATCACCGGGTGCCAGCGAGGAAACACCGGCTAGGACCCGGTGATTGACAGCTGAGGCTGCTGATGGTGGCGCAGGTAGGGCGGAACTTACCCAGAACTGCAAAATCGTTTATATATACGAGATTTTGCGCACCCATACCACCCTGTAGCAATATTTCTGCTATAGGGCAGTACAGAAGCGGTTAAAGTCATGCTGTGAATGATAACTGCCACAGTTGCTTGCTTTCCAAACTGAACTGTCAAGCTATCAAATGGCTGGTGTCATAACTGATCACATGTGCAGCACCCTGGTAACTGAATATCAAACAGAGGCTAAGATGGAATCTTCCCTGGCTGTAAAGGATAGGAGGGTTTAGATCTGTTTTAAATGAGGAACTTACCCATGGAAAAGGAAGAGAACCCCTATTCCTTATATGTGAATTTCTGAATGGGTAATTTTTTTAAATGATAATACACATGCATGTCCTTCCTTCTTTTGCATCGCCTGTGTGCCTATTGCAGGGTGAATATTTCACACAAACTCTTTGGATCAACAAAGAATACTTTCCATTCTATGAGAGCCAAGTCCTTGTGCTGACACTGGACTGTCTGTGGATGTTTTGGCGGCTTGTCATTTGGAAAATATCCCACATAACATTTTCTACGTCTTTTCTGAGAAGAAATCTAATTTGTTTCACATACACTGCCTCCAGCTGCTGACTTTGCGCCATATTTCACTGCGCCTGCTCTGAGGTTTGACCTGGGACTATTATGCCGCCGGTTTATCGGAGAGTGACTTGGCAAGGAAACTAGCTGAGAAACGCATCACTTGTTATATTAAAATGCTTCCTGTCCAGATATCATATTTAGTATATGCATGTACAATTATATAACAATGCAGATCTCCAGAGAGGTCAGAATATAACAGAGATACAAAAACCCTAACAGAGAAAAAACTAATGGGGCTTTTAAAGCACCATACCATATGAAAATATAAAGATGCACAACATGAAAAAACTAGATAAAATAGAACATGTTTTATTGTAATTTTATAAAAAAATACATAAGTGGTAAAAGAGACCAATTGGTCAGCCAAAATAGTCACATGCTTAGTAAAGCAGCAAAAATATAGTATAAATCTATAAGTAACAAAAAAGGGGGGAAAGGCTCTGGCCCGGGACACAAAGGTATCACGAGCAAGAGTCTAAGAGCCCCAACAATACCATCAAATACATAGATCGTTAATAGCAAATATATTTCCATAAAATTGAATTAATGATCCAGAAACTGACACGTTTCATGGGATAAGACCCACTTCCTCAGGGGATTTAGGAAAACAAAATAATAGTGCCTACAGTGAAATCAAAAAAATACTGAACCAATTAACAATGTAAAATACAAATAAAACATGAAAATGAACTCAATGAAAATGTAAAGCAAAAATACATGACTAAAGTAAAGGCAGAAAATTACCAACCGATGATGATGCTCTGTACAATAGTAACACCTGATGTAGATGAAGATCAATATTGATAGAAAATACAAAAAAGTCTTATTGAGTTTATTTTCATGTTTTATTTGTATTTTCATTGTTAATTGGTTCTGTATTTTTTGATTTTACTGTAGGCACTATTATTTTGTTTTCCTAAATTCCCTGAGGAAGTGGGTCTTATCCCACGAAACGTGTCAGGTTTTCTGGATCAATAATTCAACTTTATGGAAATACATTTGCCTATTGACGATCTATATATCTGATGGTATTGTCGAGGCTCTTAGACTCTTGCTCGTGACGCCTTTGTGTCCCGGGCCAGAGCCTTTCCCCTCTTTATATACTATGTTTTTTCTGCTTTACTATGCATGTGTCTATTTTGGCTGACCAATTGGTCTCTTTTACCAGTTATGTGATTTTTATAAAATTACAATAAAACATGTTCTATTTTATCTATAGTTTTCATGTTGTGTGTCTTTATATTTTTATATGGTATGGTGCTTTAAAAGCATTAGTTTTTTGTCTGTTAGGGTTTTTGTATCTCTCTGATTAAATAGGGGTGTGGCACCTATAAAACCAATATACAAGGACAGGTGAGATTTAATGTCTCTCCAGCTCCCGCCCTATTTTTTATCTAACAAATCAGAATATAACAGTATGTATCTGTCAGGAGAGACATGGAACAGAGCAATGATCTGCAGATCTCCAGACAGACCATAATCTGCAGAATACATCAGAATGTATCTGTCAGGAGATGCAATGTTCTGCAGATCTCTGGAGAGGTCAGTAATGAAATAATCTTCAGAATATATTAGTACATACAGTGGGGATCGAAAGTTTGGGCACCCCAGCTAAAAATTTGTATTAATGTGCATAAAGAAGCCAAGGAAAGATCGAAAAATCTCCAAAAGGCATCAAATTACAGATTAGACATTCTTATAATATGTCAACAAAAGTTAGATTTTATTTCCATCATTTACACTTTCAAAATAACAGAAAACAAAAAAATGGCGTCTGCAAAAGTTTGGGCACCCTGCAGAGTTAATATCTTGTACTGCCCCCTTTGGCAAGTATCACAGCTTGTAAACGCTTTTTGTAGCCAGCCAAGAGTCTTTCAATTCTTGTTTGAGGTATCTTTGCTCATTCTTCCTTACAAAAGTCTTCCAGTTCTTTGAGATTTCTGGGCTGTCTGTCACGCACTGCTCTTTTAAGGTCTATCCATAGATTTTCAATTATGTTGAGGTCAGGAGATTGTGAAGGCCTTGGCAAAACCTTCAGTTTACGCCTCTTGATGTAATCCCCTGTGGATTTCGAGGTGTGTTTATGATCATTATCCATTTGTAGAAGCCATCCTCTCTTTAACTTCAGCTTTTTCACAGATGGCATCAAGTTACCATCCACAATTTGCTGAAACTTTATTGAATCCATTTTTCCTTCTACTCGTGAGATGTTCCCTGTGCCACTGGCTGCAACACAACCCCAAAGCATGATTGATCCAACCCCATGCTTAACAGTTGGACAGAGGTTCTTTTCACTAAATTCTGTGCCCCTTCTTCTCCAAACGTACCTTTGCTCATTCCGGCCAAAAAGTTCAATTTTAACCTCATCGGTCCACAGAACTTGTTTCAAAAATGCATCAGGCTTGTCTATATGTTAATTTGCAAAGTTCAAACGATGATTTTTGTGGTGAGGACGTAGAAGAGGTTTTCTTCTGATGACTCTTCCATGAAGACCATATTTGTACAAGTATCTCTTTATAGTGGAATAGTGTACCACAACTCCAGTGTCTGCCAGATCTTTCTGGAGGGATCGTGCAGTCAAACGTGGGTTTTGAATTGTTTTTCTCACAATCCTGCGAGCTGTTCTGTCTGATATTTTTCTTGGTCTTCCAGATCTTGCTTTAACTTCCACTGTTCCTGATGACTGCTATTTCTTAATTACATTCCGAACAGAGGATATTGACATCTGAAAACGCTTTGCTATCTTCTTATAGCCTTCTCCAGCTTTGTGAGCGTCAACTATTTTCAGTTTCAGTTTTCTAGACAACTGCTTAAAAGAACCCATGGTGCTGATTGTTGGGGCAAGGTCAGATGAGTCTGGGCATTTAAAACGTTTGAGATTGACATCACCTGGTCTTCCCAGACGATGATTGAGAACAATCCATGACACTGGCAGGTCTCAGCTTGGCAAAGGGGGCAGTAAATGCTATAAATTCTGCAGGGTGCCCAAACTTTTGCAGACGCCATTTTTATGTTTTCTGTTATTTTGAAAGTGTAAATGATGGAAATAAAATCTAACTTTTGCTGACATATTATAAGAATGTCTAATCTGTAATTTGATGCCTTTTGGAGATTTTTCCATCTTCCCTTGGCTTCTTTATGCACATCAATACAAATTTTTAGCTGGTGTGCCCAAACTTTCGATCCCCACTGTATCTGTTAAGAGTAGATGGGACAGAGCAATGTTCTTCAAATCTTTAGAGAAGTCATTAATGAAGTAATCTGCAGAATATATCAATATGTATTCATTGGGAGGGAGATAAAATAGAATGATGTTCTTCAAATCTTTTAGAGAAGTCATTAATGAAATAATCTGCAATAAAATATCAGCATGTATTTGTTTGGAGGGAGATGGGACAGAACGATGTTGTTCAAATCTTTAGAGAAGTCATTAATGAAATAAGCTGCAGAATATATCAATATGTATTCATTGGGAGGGAGATAAAATAGAATTATGTTCTTCAAATCTCTAGAGAAGTCATTAATGAAATAATCTGCAATAAAATATCAGCATTATTTGTTTGGAGGGAGATGGGACAGAACGATGTTCTGCAGATCTTTAGAGAAATCAGTAATGGAATAATCTATTGAATACATCTGTATTTTTAGGTGGGAAGATTGGACAGAGCAATATTCTGTGGATCTTTAGAGAAGTCAGTAATGGAATAATCTGCAGAATACAGCAATATGTATCTGTCAGGAGAGTGGCTGTAAAATGGAATGTTCTGCAGATCTCTGGAGAGCTCAGTGATAGAATAATATGCAGATATTATTGAAATATTTGTCAGGGGTATAAGGAACAGAGCAAATTTCTGCAGAACTCTGGAGAGGTCAATAATGGATAATCCGTAGATATTTTCAATACATATCTGTCAGGGGATAAATGGGACAGAGCAATGCTCTGCAGATGTCTAGAGAGGTCGGTAATAAATAATCTGCAGAATAGATCAATATGTATCTGTCAGGAGTAGATGGAATAGAGCAATGCTCTATATATTTGGAGAGGACAATAATGGAATAATCTGCAGAATAGATCAATATGTATCTGTCATGGATAGATGGACTTGAGCGATGCTCTGTATTTTTGGATAGAAAACTAATGGAATAATCTGCAGAATGTATGATCAGTTTATCAGTATTTGTTGTCTGTAACCAGATGATTTATGGTGCAGTGTTGGCATCTTCTCCCCACTCACAGAAACATCTCATGTATTTGGCAGAGGAGGGGCGCTGTGAGGAAGGCCGCAGGTCAACTACATTCTGACATTTTTTACATTACAGAATTAATTCTTTTTATGACAATTGTGCTGAAAAAACAACAATTGTGTGGATTGTGAGCTAAATCCCAAAAAAGTCAGTGTCCTCATGCCCTGTCATGACAATACTGCTTATGTACACTATGAACATGTACACACTCCACCCTGATGCCATATAAAATCAGGTCACACTGGAGTCCAGATATCTTGTAATAATCTGAGGCTGAGAAACTTGATCAAATCTGTTTTTTCTTTTAGTTGTACAGTGTGTGTACAGAGGACAGGGACGTGCTTGATTTAGTAGGATAGCACTCAGTCATTTGTAATTTCCCTCTTGTTGGATTTCAGTCATATTGTAGAATAACATTAGAACACAATCTTTTATTCACAATATCACAATGACATCTAGTGTGTTCCTATACCTGAATTAAATTAAATGGACGATACCACAAACACAATATCGTAATGGTTGTGTTAACCATAAAGCCTCTCTATAATGGTGATGAGACTGCAGTCCATGGTCATACAGTACATATAGTACATGTGTTTGCACTGTAGTCATTGTACATTCAGTTGTTTGGTGTCTCCAAGCTGGTCCACTAAGGCTCCATGCATACTGGCTTAAAAAGATGCCAGGGCTCTTGGTTGAAAAAAATGCTAATTATGAGCAATTTTTTGTACTAGTGTTTAGGAGTGTTCAGCAGTGTTTAGGAGCGTTTAGCATTTTTTCTGCAAGAAAAACACTCACAAAAACGCAAAACAGAAGGTTTTTTTTCTGTCTTTAAACACTGAGCTTAAAAAATGCCTCTAGACTACCTAATGTGCATGGACACTTAAGATGACATTAGTTGCTTCTACAGGCAAAATGCTGCACTCCTCTATGAGCAGTGTTTTTTTTTTTAGCCAGTGTGCAAGAAGCTTCAAGGCAGACTTTCCCCCACTAAAAATCACAGGGTGAAGAAATGTGTTGCACTATCCTTTTGGGTCAAGATTTTAAAAATAATGCAATCATAGTGCAAAACTCATACCCCCAGTTGATGTTATTAACCCTTTCATGCCACCACCTCCTGACCCTTTAAAAGGATCTAAATGCAGAGGTGGGAATTCTGATTACGTGACCGCTGTGATTGGCACTCACAGGGGTCACATGATTATAAAGCTCCTGATCACAAGTCGCATCAGCAGCTTTCCAGAACCCGTTCATTACTGTGCTGGGAGCACGTAGGGAGCACGCTCTCAGCACAGTAAAGTGTTTATTTAGGGCCACATATATGTGGCCATTTGACATTAAAGCCCACCCACTGAGAGGCCGCATATATGCACCATGTGTGCGGGAAGTGGTTATTTTAAAAAAGTGATAAACAAATAATTCAGAAATAATATCACAAAACAAAAAATGGACAACAGTCAATGCAAGAAATCCATAAAATCCATGAAAATTAAATCCATGAAAAATCATAAAAAATAATCAATACAAAGAAAGGTGCTCACAATATACCAGCAAGAGAATAACATGTAATAACTGTGCCGCTTGGCCGAGTTGGCCTGATCACATCACCGTTAAGCTCTGCCTGTTGTGATAAAACATGTTGGGCAGAGCTTAGCAGTGATGTCATTATGCCCACATGGCTGAGCGCATTGCTATTACAGTGCTCAGCATAAATGAGTACATCCCTTTTGAAAAGTAAGATTTTGATCAATATCTCAATGAACACAAGAATAATTTCTAACATTTTTTACAAAACCGAGTTCTATAGAACATTTGTTTAGCTCATTACATGACAGTAAGGTTAATAATATAACTTAGGTTACAAAATCTTCAGTTTTACTCAAATTAGTTAATGCTAAAATGAATACACCCCACAACAAAAACTACTCCATCTAGTATTTTGTATGAACTCCATGATTTGTAAAGGCAGCACCAAGTCTTCTAGGCATGGAATGAACAAGTTGGAGACATACTGCAACATCTATCTTTTTCCATTCTTCAAGAACGACCTCTTTTAGAGCCTGGATACTGGATGGAGAGTGATGCTCAACTTGTCTCTTCAAAATACCCCATAGGTGTTCGATTGGGTTCAGATCCAGAGACATACTTGGCCATTGAATCAATTTCACCCTGTTCTTCTTCAGAAACGCAACAGTGGCCTTAGATGTGTGTTTTGGATCGTTGTCATATTGGAAAAGTGAACAACGACTAAGGACACAGAGTGATGGTAGCATCTTCTCTTTCAATATAGAGCAGTACATCTGTGAATTCATGATACCATCAATGAAATGCATCTCCCTGACACAAGCAGCACTCATATAGCCCCACAGAAGAACACTGTTACCCCCATGTTTCACTGTAGGCACCATGCATTTTTCCTTGTACTCCTCACCTTGGCAACACCATACAGTTTTGAAGCCATCAGTTCCAAAAACATTTATCTTGGTCTCATCAATCCAGAGTACAGAGTCCCAGTAGTCTTCTTCTTTTTCAGCATGGGCCCTGGCAAATTCTAGGAGGGCTTTTTTTGTGCATGGGCTTTAGGAGAAGATTCCTTTGTGGATGATACCTATGCATCCCATACGGTATTGTGTCACAGGAAACAATCACTCCAGTTTGGCTTTCTACCTCTTTAGCTAACTGCAGTGAACTTGCATAGAGATTTTCTTCAACCCTTCTCATCAGAAAATGCTCCTGTGAAGGTGTTAACTTCTGTGGACGGCCTAGATGTCTCTGTGAGATGGTGGCAGTTCCATCTTTGTTAAATGTTTGTATCACTTTTGCGACAGTATTCTGACTGATAAGTAGAGCTTTGCTGATCTTCTTATAGCCTTCTCCTTTCTTGTGTAAAGAAATTATTTTCTTTCTCAGGCCTTGTGGCATTTCTCTTCCTTGTGGTGCCATTGCTGATATTATGAAATGGGAAGGGGTTTTCTTTGTTAAGTAATGCCCTTTTATAATCAGTTTCTGCTGGACACCTGTTTAATGAAGAATTAGACTCACCTGTAGTTGAATTCTTGTTAATTAGGAGTTTGTTGTCTAAAATTTAGCTTTGCTCCTAAGACTTTCATTAGGGTGTATCCATTTTTGCAACATGGTCTTGAATTGATTTGCTAGGAAAAATACTTTTTTGTGTGTGCAAATTAACAAATCTTGTTTGCGATCAATGGCCAACATTTGTGGTAGTATTTAGCAGTATAGCATACCTCCCAACTTTTTGAGATGGGAAAGAGGGACACATATTAGCAAAAGTATATAGACATAGGACACACCCTCTGCCACAGGAGAAATATACAAAAAAATTAGTTAAACCCACAAGTGCACCGTTTAAACACTTTTTGAAAGATAAATAGTGCATTTGATATACAACTACAGTTGCAAGAAAAAGTATGTGAACCCCTTGGGATTACGTGGAGTTTTGCATGAATTGGGCATAAAATGTGCTCTGAACGTCATCTAAGTCACAACAATAGAAGAACACAGTCTGCTGAACATAATACTACACAAACATTAGATGTTGCCATGGTTTAATTGCACATAACATGTAAACATTCACAGTGCAGGGAGGAAAAAGTATGTGAACCTTTGGACTTAATAACTGGTTGACCCTCCTTTGGCAGCAATAACCTTAACCAAACTTTTCCTGTAGTTGCAGATCAGACCTGCACAACGATCTGAAGTAATTTTGGACCACTCCTCTTCACAAAACTGTTTCAGTGTAGCAATATTCTTGGGATGTCTGGTGTGAATCGCTCTCTTAAGGTCATGCCACAGCATTTCAATCGGGTTGAGGTCCGGACTCTGACTGGGCCACTCCAGAAGGCGTATTCTGTGCTGTTGCAGCCATTGTTTTGTTGAATTACTTGTATGCTTTGGGTCATTGTCCTGTTGTATCACCCATCCTCTGCGGAGCTTCAGTTGGCGGACAGATGGTCGTACGTTTTTCTGCAAAATGTCTTGATAAACTCTGGAATTCATTTTCCCATCAATGACAACAATCCGTCCAGGCCCTGAGGCAGCAAAGCAGCCCCAAACCATGATGCTCCCTCCAACATGTTTTACAGTGGGGATGAGGTTTTGATGTTGGCGTACTGTGCCTTTTTTTTAGTGTTGTGTCTTCTTCCCAAACAACTCAATCTTGGTTTCATCTGTCCACAGTATATTTTGCCAGTAGTGCTGTGGAACATCCAGGTGCTCTTTTGCAAAATTCAAACGTGCTGCAATATTCTTTTTGGACAGCAATGGCTTCCCCCGTGGTGTCCTCCCATGTACTCCATTCTTGTTTAATGTTTTCCTTATTGTAGATGTGTCAACAAAAATGTTAGCATGTGCCAGAGATTTCTGTAGGTCTTTAGCTGACACTCTGGGATTCTTCTTTACCTCATGCAGCATTCTGCGCTGTGCTCTTGCAGTCATTTTTACAGGACGACCACGCCTAGGGAGAGTAGCAACAGTGCTAAACTTTCTCCATTTGTAGACAGCCTGTCTTACCGTGGACACATGAACATCAAGGCTTTTGGAGATACTTTTGTAACCCTTTCCAGCTTCATGCAAGTCAACAATTCTTGATCGTAGGTCTTCTGAGAGCTTTTTTCTGCGAGGCATGGTTCACATCAGACAGTGCTTCTTGAAACCAGTAAATCCAAAACAGGTGTGTGTTTTTTAAGGGCAGGACAGCTGTCAGCAACACATCCAATATCATCACACTGATTGGAGTCAAGGTTGGCTCACTCCTAGCTCCAATTAGCTCTGGGAGAAGTCATTAAGCTAGGGCCTCACATACTTTTTCCTCCCTGCACTGTGAATGTTTACATGTTATGTGCAATTAAACCATGGCAACATCTAATGTTTGTGTAGTATTATGTTCAGCAGACTGTGTTCTTCTATTGTTGTGACTTAGATGACGTTCAGAGCACATTTTATGCCCAATTCATGCAAAACTCCACGTAATCCCAAGGGGTTCACATACTTTTTCTTGCAACTGTATATAGATCAGACCAAAATGAGGGACAAATGAGGAGTAAAGAGGGACAGAAGGACTTTGTTCGAAATCAGGGACAGCCACCCGAAATCAGGGACAGTTGAGAGCTATGGTGTAGTGTCCCATATAAAATGTTGATTCTGAAAGGAAAGTAAAAATTTTTATGACATCTGATATCTGTTGGGGTGTACTCATTTATGCTGAGCACTGTACATGCTATTCTCTTGCTCGTATAATGTGGGTACCTTTTTACAATAAATGGTGTTCCTCTGTTTTCTCCTTCATGCTGGATATTATTTATTCTGATGTGGTTGGAGTTTCTGAGCTGGAGAGATTCGTCTGAGCTAACAAATGGGAATACTCTGATATTTCTAAGTGAGACCTCCTGAGCTTTGAAGCCAGAATTTCTAGTAAGAAGTGTATTTGTGTGAATGTAGTGGAGCACTGAAGCATCTTCCACTGAAGATAAGAGATTGCATCTTATGAGTTTTCATGAATGGTATGGACTTCTTGTGTTCACTACTGTTCACTTTGTTTGTTCATAGTGTTGTGATATTATTTCTGAATTATTTGCTTATCACTTTTTTGATTAATCACATCAATTGGGGTTATGCGTTTTGCACTATGATTGCACTATTTTGAAAAACTTGATTCAAAGGGACAGTGCAACATGTTTATTCACGCCTATGTTTATAGATATTTTGAGTATTCAAATATGAGTGAGCGCTGCTGTTTTTTCTGTATTTTACTAAAAATCACAGCACCATAAAGCTCTGCATTCTGAAATCATCTTACATTCATTAAACAGAGATTGTTTGCTTTTACTTGCGATTACTGTTTTTCCACTTCCTGGTTTCCTAAGGCACTGGTGATGTCACCCTGACCTCACTGCTGTATTTTGGGAACTTCCTGTCACATGTTTCAGGAGGCAGACCTAGAGTTCTAGGCAGAGTTCCTGGAAGTAAAGGGAGATGGATTTACAGTCAGGTCCATAAATATTGGGACATGGACACAATTATAACATTTTTGGCTCTATACACCACCACAAGGGATTTGAAATGAAAGGAACAAGATGTGCTTTAACTGCAGACTGTTAGCTTTAATTTGAGGGTATTTACATCCAAATCAGGTGAACGGTGTAGGAATTACAACAGTTTGCATATGTGCCTCCCACTTGTTAAGGGACCAAAAGTAATGGGACAAAAAATAATCATAAATCAAACTTTCACTTTTTAATACTTGGTTGCAAATCCTTTGCAGTCAATTACAGCCTGAAGTCTGGAATGCATAGACATCACCAGACGCTGGGTTTCATCCCTGGTGATGCTCTGCCAGGCCTCTACTGCAACTGTCTTCAGTTCCTGCTTGTTCTTGGGACATTTTCCCTTCAGTTTTGTCTCCAGCAAGTGAAATGCATGCTCAATCGGATTCAGGTCAGGTGATTGACTTGGCCATTGCATAACATTCCACTTCTTTCCCTTAAAAAACTCTTTGGTTGCTTTTGCAGTCTGCTTTGGGTCATTGTCCATCTGCACTGTGAAGCGGCGTCCAATGAGTTCTGAAGCATTTGGCTGAATATGAGCAGATAATATTCCCGAAACACTTCAGAATTCATCCTGCTGCTTTTGTCAGCAGTCACATCATCAATAAATACAAGAGAAGCAGTTCCATTGGCAGCCATACATGCCCACGCCATGACACTACCACCACCATGCTTCACTGATGAGGTGGTATGCTTAGGATCATGAGCAGTTCCTTTCCTTCTCCATACTCTTCTCTTCCCATCACTCTGGTACAAGTTGATGTTGGTCTCATCTGTCCATGGGATGTTGTCCATAGGATGTTGTTCCAGAACTGTGAAGGCTTTTTTACATGTCGTTTGGCAAACTCTAATCTGGCCTTCCTGTTTTTGAGGCTCACCAATGGTTTCCATCTTGTGGTGAACCCTCTGTAGTCACTCTGGTGAAGTCTTCTCTTGATTGCTGACTTTGACACACATACACCTACCTCCTGGAGAGTGTTCTTGATCTGGCCAACTGTTGTGAAGGGTGTTTTCTTCACCAGGGAAAGAATTCTTCGGCTATCCACCACAGTTGTTTTTCGTGGTCTTCCGGGTCTTTTGGTGTTGCTGAGCTCACCGGTGCGTTCCTTCTTTTTAAGAATGTTCCAAACAGTTGTTTTGGCCACACCTAATGTTTTTGCTATCTCTCTGATGGGTTTGTTTTGTTTTTTCAGCCTAATGATGGCTTGCTTCACTGATAGTGACAGCTCTTTGGATCTCATCTTGAGAGTTGACAGCAACAGATTCCAAATGCAAATAGCATACTTGAAATGAACTCTGGACCTTTTATCTGCTCATTGTAATTGGGATAATGAGGGAATAACACACACCTGGCCATGGAACAGCTGAGAAGCCAATTGTCCCATTACGTTTGGTCCCTTAACAAGTAGGAGGCACATATGCAAACTGTTGTAATTCCTACACCGTTCACCTGATTTGGATGTAAATACCCTCCAATTAAAGCTGACAGTCTGCAGTTAAAGCACATCTTGTTCATTTCATTTCAAATCCATTGTGGTGGTGTATAGAGCCAAAAATGTTAGAATTGTGTCCATGTCCCAATATTTATGGACCTGACTGTATATAATGTCCTCTATGAGATGAATGGGGAGGAAAAGAGGAAAAAAAGGTATGCAAATAAATAAAAAGCCTGCAATTACCTGTACATCACCATTACTAAACATTTCTAAAGGTGCCTTTGTTGTTATTTGTATGATGGGGTAAAGTGTCTCTTTAAATCTGATCTTACAAGGGCCACTTAAAGTGATTGTAAATCCTTTTTTTTTGTCAAATTAAAAATGTTATACAGGCCTTACCTGTTCTGTGCAATAATATTACTTCCTGTTCTCGTCCCTCTCTGGAACTCTCCGTCCCTTCTTCTTACAAGTGCCCCTCCAACAAGCCAGCTGCTGAGGGGGCACCTGTGCGGGCTGCTTCTGAATCAGGCTGTGTATGTCCATAGACATGCACAGCTTAGCCACAACCCCTGCTGCCTCCTCATAAGAGAGGACTGACAGCCTATGGCTCCCGCTGCTCTCGGCATCTCCTGTAAAAAAAGGAAACGGGGAGAGCGGTGCTGCAGATGAGACAACGCTGGATTGAGATAACATTCAGGCAAGTGTTTAGGGAGGGGAGGGAGTAATATTGTAGTGTTTTTTACTGTAATGCAGGGAAAGCATTGTTAAAAAAATGTTAGGACTTTAGAACCCCTTTAATCTATGTAGGCCCTCTCCTTCAGCATTAATAACCACTTGAATGAACATATTTAAGTTTACCCCGTCTTTTGCCTGTGGCTCCAAGGTGAGTGTAACCACTTACTCCTTCCAGTATATCCCTGTTCACACTTGAGCATTTTTCAGCTTGAAGCTCGACACTCTGAAACGCTCAACAAGGAAGATCCCATTATTTCAATGGCCCCTGTTCACCTTTGAGCATTTTTCACCTGTAGCAAAATGCCTGTCGCTCAAAAAAGTACAAGCACTATTTTTCAGGCAGATTTGAATGTTTTTGTCTCCACAGGCTTGAATGGAAAACGTCTGAACAGTAAGAACTGAGTGTTTGTGCATTTTTTCAAGCGTTTTGTCAGGCTTTTTTAGCTCAAACAGCAGCTCCTCTCCCCTTTTCTAGCATCACTCTAGACCTTATAAACACACATCTTGTGAACAAAATGGAGGAGAGTCTGCTTCTGGAAGCTAAGAAATACATTGCTCTCATTTGTGGCCAGCCCTGCATCTATGATTCCAGGGATCCCCATTATAAGGCCTGGTTCACACTGTGCAGGTCCCAGCTGAATTTCCCTGCTTTTACAAGATACGCAGGGCTGCCATTCATTTATTCTGAATGGCACCCCCATGCATCTCGCAGGTGCGGGAACTGCAGGAAACAGCATGCTCAAAAAGACCATGCGGTTTCCCTGTGGATGCATTTTTGAAAAGGTGCATTCACCTTTTTTGTGTGGGACATGCTGCACAGCAACCCATTCAAATCAATGGGCTGCCGTGCCCAAGCAAACGCCGGCTGCACGGCCCGCACTAGTGTGAACCCAGCCTAGGAGCCGGGCAAGAACAATCAGGGCCCGGGATGAAGTGGGATGAAACTTTCTGCACCAGTGGGACAGCTATACTGCTCCCCAGATCAAGAAGAAAAGTACAGAACATCTGTGCACAGCAGCCGTGTGCTTGATTCTGGTTTTCCTGTTGTATGTACCTAGAACACATCTACACAGGTTTCTATTGGCCACTGCAAAAATGCCTAAATGCCTAATATTTGCAAATCAGTCAAAATGCCTGAAAAAAGAGTATGAAAAAATGCGTGAAACACTCAGCTTAGTGTGAATGTAGCCTAACAGCCCATACAATTCCGAGTAGCCCAAATCTTGCAAGAATACTGTTCTGAGCTGTACTGTAATGACATCCCACAAGAGTGGAGTTACACTGCACTTCCTGGGATGCTGTAGGAGGGTGACATAATACCCTGCAAAACAGAAGCCAGAGGTAAAGTAACTATATTGTTTCAATTGTATCCCCTTTTTTTAAATTTAACTAAGTTGCAATTATTGGAGCTGAGGAGCTCAGCTATGAGGAAAGATTAGAGGAACTGAATTTATTGTCTCTTTAGAAGAGGAGATTAGGGGCGGATATGATCAACATGTATAAATACATCCGTGGTTCATATAGTGCTTGAGCATGTAGTGAGAAGAAATTAGCGTATGCACATCCGGATTAAAAGAAATACATTAAAGGTATAACATGCACCAACTTAAACGCACAAATTAATGCAAACAATGGACGGGTAAGTATTAATGATTCATCCGACCAAAACAAAGTGCATATAGTGATAGGGATGTTAGAGTCATTAGAAGTGCATCCGTGTATCAATCAAATTCGTGACTTCCGTGATAGGAGAATAGCTGCAAAACGCACTAACCAGATAGCGCAAGAAAAAGCGCATTGGAGTATAATGACCTACTCCCGGTCACAGCCCAAAGATCATCAGCGAAGGGACCTCAGGAACAACTTTGCATCAATCATGCCGTCTCCTACCACCAGGGGGGGGTACGCCTCCTTACAGTTACACGAATTTGCCTTATATCATCTTTCGCCAGGGGTGGTGTGCTTTCGTATCAGGAGATCACCTTAGGGACTCAGCAATAAGACCCAAAAGAGAGAAATCTTGATAGTGTAGTAATTTTTATTCAAAAGGTTGCTAAAGAACAAGTAGCACACTTACATAATGATATCCAGAAAAGCTGATTAACAGAATCCAAAAAGATGGCCGACAGTCAGATGCATGGACCATGTGGGTAACAAGTAGTATGAGAGGTATCCTTATCCCTAACGCGTTTCGTGGCAAGAGCACATTATCATACTCCAATGCGCTTTTTCTTGCGCTATCTGGTTAGTGCGTTTTGCAGCTATTCTCCTATCACGGAAGTCACGAATTTGATTGATACACGGATGCACTTCTAATGACTCTAACATCCCTATCACTATATGCACTTTGTTTTGGTCGGATGAATCATTAATACTTACCCGTCCATTGTTTGCATTAATTTGTGCGTTTAAGTTGGTGCATGTTATACCTTTAATGTATTTCTTTTAATCCGGATGTGCATACGCTAATTTCTTCTCACTACATGCTCAAGCGCTGCATTTTTGGTGTTTTTATTTGTCTATGAGGAGGTTATACGAGGTTTACCTTCATGCTAGCAGCTTGAATCTTTGAGACCAAGCGCTCGTCTTTTATCCCATTTTACTGTGGTTCATATAGTGAACTCAGTGTAGAGGTATTCACCCTGAGGTCATCACAGAGGACAAGGGGGCACTCTTTGTCTGGAGGAAAAGAAATGTAATCTCCAAACAAGGAAAGGTTTCTTCACAGTGAGAGCTGTGAAAATGTGGAATAGACTCTCTCAAGAGTTGGCTCTGGCCAGCTCAGTGGATTGCTGCAAAAAAAGGCCTGGATTCTTTCTTAGATACACAGAATATAACTGGATACTAACACTTATAGGTAAAGTTGATCCAGGGAATATCCGATTGCCTCTCGAGGGATCAGGAAGGAATTTTTTCCCTGCAGGAGCAAATTGAATCATACATTCCTGGGTTTTTTTTGCCTTCCTCTGGATCAACTGTGGGTATAGGAGTCTAACTTTTTTTTTTAATGGTTGAACTGGATGGACTTTTGTCTTTTTTTCAGCCAGACTAACTATGTAACTAATTAATGATCGTGGTGGGGGCCTGACATTTTAAAGCTGAAGTTTAATATGGTTATATTTTGCTTTCCCTGGTTCCTCCCTATCTCTGTCATCAATGTTTTAATAAATTTAATAAAAAACCTTTCCATTTTCATTTGATATCTTCTTTTATATGCAGTGACATCTCTGTGGTTCTCTATGCAGTGTAGGCAGGTGGGAGAGGCCAGCAGGTCTTTGTACATAGCTTCCTGAAAACATCGCAGCAAACTACCTCAGTACTCCCCTCAAGAGCTCTCAGCCTTGAAGCAAGAAGTGAGCTAAACTTTGAAAATTTCAAAATGCCTTCATACACGACAGTTAGTCCCTAAGTGGACCCTCCCTAGGCAAGCTGGAATTGCATGTAGACCTGCCCAGGTAACACACACGTGATCAAACAGAAAAACATCAGCGCTGAAATCTTCGTGCTCCTCAGTATAACACGGTATCTGTCACTTGATGAGGTGCAACCCTCCAAATATCGGGGAATCTAAGCACTGTCACGAGAAAACACAAGAGGACGCACTCTCCTCGTGCTCCACCCTTGTCATCTCCCTACGGAGGGAGTGTGGTGATGGCCTACACGTGTTATTTCCCCTATATATGGGCTATTAGCACCTCCAGTTGTCTTAGCTCTGAGGAAGGGAGTGCGTCTCCTGAAACGCGTCAACTATTTCAAACCGGGCAGTTGTTTACAGGACTCCTGTGTCTGGGACTGAAAGATTTGGCTCAGTGTCTGTTTACATGGTCTTTTTGTGAGTATGAATTTGTTACCTATTTTTAATTAAATATTTTATCATGATAATGCACGAGGAGAGTGCGCCCTCTTGTGTTTTCTCTTAACACACAAACGTGGCACTGAGCCTCCTTGACAGAACTAAAATTCAATGAATGAAAGGGGTGGGCCAGAGACATTAAGGCTTGAGAAGAAAGGGCTATATGTTGGACATCCTCCATGACAGAAAATAAGATAAACCCAATATTTCATATTCCTGATGTGTGCCTGCTGTTCCATGTACTTGTATGAAAAAGTATCCAGTTCTCTGTGTATTGCTTCCTTTGCGTGAAATCCCTGGTGTTCCTGCCAGTCCCACTAGTTTCCTATTACAAACTGACCACATTAGGCACAATAGCACAATAGCACAGCATGGTCAGCTCTCTAGCTATGCTAGAAATTCAGCCTGCTCTCCTCCAATTATCAGACTTGTGCTGACATGCTCCCCCCCCCCTGCACAGCCATTCACTAGGAAGATCAGCATCTACTGTTTCTCCTCCCCCAGCTCAACTAACTCCTTATGCAGCTGAGAACAGGGGGTATATGATTACTTATAAAAAAGGGGAAAAGGTATTTATAATGTTTTTTATATGTATACATACATGTTTTGCCTTTCACCTCTATTTTACACCAAGTGGTTTGTTCTACAAGGTGAAGGTTTACATATTCTTTAACTCAGGGCTTAAATTTCAAGTCCTAAGCTACTAGCCAGACCTTAGAGTTACTCACCACCAACACACACAAACAGAGACACCTGTACACACACGCACAGACAGGTACACACACACACACACACACGCAGAGAGACACATGTACACACACAAACATACAGACACAGGCACATACAGACACGCATATACACAGATACATGTACATACACAGAAATACACACGCACAGACACATGTACATACACACAGACACATGTACACACAGACACATGTACATATATACACACAAACAAACACACACACAGACACATGTACACACACACATACATGTACATACACGCAGACACGTATAATTGTACATGCATACACAAACACACACATGTACACACACACCCCATAAAAAGTTGCAGTACTTCGTTGTTCACTCACAGATCCGGGTACTGCACTCTAGGGGAAGGCAGAGAGCACAGCACACACTCCTTGCTTTGCTTTCACTGCGCTCAGGTATTGAGCAGTCTGACGGCTCCCAGTGCCAATAACAGATCCAGCCTGAGCAAGGCGGCCCTGGGGGACACACTTGCCCCCACCATAATTTTCACTTGCCATTGGTGAGCAGGCGAGTGAAAATTTCAAGCCCTGCTTTAACTCATTGCCAAACCTTTTTTTTAGATTTTAGTTTTGGATTGAAACTTCCTTGATTGCTGTGTAAAGCTTCATTGGGGAGATTTTCCACCTCTTCCTGTCCTGTTGACAACATTGTCACCAAGATAAAAAGCGAGGAAAAATCTGTAACAACGACATAGCCAGCAAAAAAATCTGAAAGCCTTTAGCCATCCCTATTCTACTAAAATAGTACATTTATTGCTTTCTGTGTCCCACTAGGTCTAGATAATATACCCTTTACTTACTGCACCATGCATAGAGCAGGTGTGTTACCATGCATTGTGGCAATGCCCAATAAATGCACACATTGCTGCAATGCTCACGTGTGAATGAGCCCTATATGTTTACATGCAGACAAAACTGTCAAGAAAAAAAGAGACTATTACAAGGGTTGGGACAAATCATATAATCCTGCCTAGGATGCTTGAAACAGTCAGCTTTTATTTACATGGTTTAACCGTTTCAATACCGTGCAATTTTACACCTTCCTGCCCAGGCCATTTTTCAGGTTTCAGCGCTCTCACACTTTGAATGACAATTGCGCGGTCATACAACATTGTACCCAAACTAAAATTTTATCATTTTCTTCACACAACTAGATCTTTCTTTTGGTGGTATTTAATCACCGCTGGGGTTTTTATTTTTTGCTAAATTAACAAAAAAAGACCAAAAATTTTGAAAAAAAAACACATTTTCTTTGTTTCTGTTACAAAAGTTTACAAATAAATAATTGTTCTTCATAAATTTAGGCCGAGATGTATTCTGCTACATGTCTTTGGTGAAAATAACCCAAATTAGGATGTATTTTTTAGTTTGTAGGAAAGTTATAGAGTTCACAAACTATGGTATAGATCTGAAAATTGATCAATCCTGAAGTACTGACAGCCAATCTAATTTCTTGAGGTCCAAGAATGTCAGAACAGTACAGATATCCCCAAATTACCCCTTTTTGCAGAGTAGACAGTCCGACGTACTTCATAAGAGGCATGGCGAGTTTTTTGAAGTTGTATTTTTTTATCATAATTTTTCGGAAAATGAAAAAAATTATTTTCACTATTTTTTTTTTACATACTGTCACCAGTGCAGTACAGCATCATCATATAACTGGCATGAACAGGGACACTGACTGGTGACAGTGTGAAAAAAAAAATATATATATATATATATATTTTTTTTTTTTTATTTAATTTTTTATTACATTTTTTTTATTTTTTTTAAGATTTTTTTTTCATATTTTACTATGACCAAAGTAGTACAATGTTACCATAGTAACATTGTACTACTTTGGGAAAGTGATCAGTATTTTTTTTTTTTTACACAATTTGCTTATAGCAAAGAATTACTTTGCTATAAGCAAGCATTTACCTGAATGAAATCGATTCATTCAGCTTTTTTTTTTTTTTTGTGCTTAGCTGTGATTTGGTCACAGCTAATCACATGACATGTGCATGTGATTAGCTGTGACCATTCACAGCTAGGCACTAGTATACAATGGATGGCATCATGAATGAAGCCATCCATTGTATACAACTGTCATGTGACCTGCTGTGATTGGTCACAGCAGGTCACATGGTACCAGCAACGGGAGCCGGTACTCGGATCTGTCATTGGCCGTGTCCGAGGTGCACGGCCGATGACAGATCGCACTGCTGCGCCGCTCTGCATTAGCGCAAACTGCGCATGTGCGGGAGCACGCCAAATGGCGTGCACCCGGAGTGCAGAGGCACATTTGAAGCCGCCCAACTGCCATTGGCCGGGCAGCTAATGGTTAAAGGCAGAGCTAACATTTTTTTGGCTATACTTCTCCTATGGATCAAAGGAGTGCAGTTTGTTCTGCACTCCTGCGACCTTTTTAGAGCCTGGATGTCACAGAGCTGGTCCAGGCTCTGAAAAGATCCTGACCACATGGTCAGGATCCACCCAAAAGCCTGGACTTGCAACTGGCTCACCCCCCAGCTGCACTCCTGGGAGACTGAGCCAGCCGCTCCCTCCACCCCGCTGTTCGGTGCTCCAGTGAGTGCTGGAGGGGCAGAGCAGAGTCAGTGACTTTCAGGGGTGTGGTCATTTTCGAAAAAACTACTTGTCCAGGGTCAGTGTCCCAATATATGCTTGTCCCTCATGACTATCTACTTGCCCTGATAAAAAAAACATAAATTTTAACCAAAACCATATTTAAATCTGCTTTAAGTAATGTCTGGGACTTTTAAAAACAAAAAGGGGCTTTATGGCGACTTAAATTAATTTTTTCAGTAAAAAATAAAATTAAAGCGGAGTGCCACTCACCCTGTCAAAAAATAAAAGTCAGCAGCTACAAAAACTGTAACTACTGACTTTTAAAAAACAGACACTTGCCTGTCCCTCGGTCCCGTGGTGTGTCCCCCGAATCCCGTTTCACCGGCTGTCCTATATTCCAGGAGGCCGGCATCTTCAGTGTGGGCACCCAGCTGTGACAGCTTGCGGATTCACAGCTGGGTACCCACTGCGCATGCGTGAGTAGCGCTGCGCTTCATGAATGGTCCTGTAGCCTTCTGGGACCTGTCACATGTCCCAAAAGACTACAGGGAGGGAGGGAGGACACCTTCCACTTCCGGTCGCCTAGGCAATCGGACAGGAAGTGGGAGCAGGTACCTGTCAAATTTGGGTACCCGCTCCCCCCCACCCCCCAAAGGTGTTAATCCTTAATGGGGAGCAGTCCTTAAAGCGGAACGTCCCCTTTTGGGTGGAGCTCCACTTTAAGTTAATTTTAGTGCACAAAAAAACAATACATTTTCCAATTTTTTTTGTAAAATATAAAAGATGAGGTTGCATTGAGTAAATAGATATCCAACATGTCAAACCTTAAATTTGCTTGCACTCGTGAAATGGCAACAAACATTAGTACCCTATATTTTCTATAGGTGATGCTTTTAAAGCCCCTTATAGGTCATCAATATAGTGTTAGAGGCGGTCCAGTGCTAGAATTATTGCTCTCATTCTGGCTTGTAAGACAATATATAAACTGTATCGCAATCAACATTTTCATGTGTAGGCGCCCGAGTGTGCTTTTACATTTGTGCGTGTGTACATATGTGGCGGGGGGGGGGGCTTGAAAAATTGGGGGGGGGGTTATATGCTTGGGTGTAACTTCCATAACAAATAAAAATTTAACCTAACTTTTTTCTTTAATCACATAGGGGACAAAAAGTCACCTATGTGATGATTTGTTGGTGACCCTGGATATCTCCCCTGCACTTTGCACCGCATTACATTCTTTCCCAGCCTCAATGACCGGGAATGTGTCAAATGGGGACCCGGAAGTGACATCACATCACTTTTGGGTCAGGAGAAGAAGGGGATGGGAGCGGATGTGTCCACTCTCCTCCCTCCCCTATACCACATCCCGCAGGCGCACACTGAGTCAGTCCCGCGCCCAAAGATGGGCAAGCGGAGCTCGGGACATATAGCGGGCAGGGAGGAGAGGCTGGCACTTTGGGTTGTGTGGAACAATTGGGTGGCAGCGCTGCCGCCCGAATGCTTCCACCTAACAGGTGAGCCCTGCTGCTTGCCCACAGAAGGGCTAAAGGCAAAAAAAAAACTATCTGCCCGGAATCCGGAACTACATGTCCCGGGTGTCAGGCAATAGGAATTGCATATCCCTGCTGACAGTAGAGGGGGTGTTTGATCGCTCAGTTCTCAGTGAAGAGCTGGCGAGGGACAAATTCAGCATCAGATTGATGCTGTAACCACCTAGGTGAGTATAATGTATTTTATTATTATAATTTTTTTTTTGTTATATAAATCCCATGCTTCTTTTTTTCAGCCTTTTACCATTTAAAACTAGGGGTCTGTTTATACATTTTTTCTACCCAGGGTTCACACATTTGTCTAATTGGATTAGATTGGAAATATGTGGGAATGCTAGGTGGAAGTTGTATGGCTACTGCTACACAAACAGCATTGTCATCCTGTTAAGGAAGGTTGAAAATGAACAGACCTACTTGTAGAATCAGCAGGTAACAATACTATATACAGGAGGGACTCAAAAAATCAAAACCTTCTGTGGTAATGCTAGAGACTGCAATATATATGTCATTTTCTACTATGCCTCCAATCCTACCTGAAGTCTTCTTCTAAACCTTCCAAACCCCCCTTGATCTTTACACCCTCCCCCCTCCATCCCTGGTCAGTTCTGGATAATGCCACTCATCCTTTCTAGCAATATCCATGCGCCTGTAAACAGCAAAGACTGGACAGAGAGAGGCAACAAATTCTCAGCCTGCTAATGTTAATCTCCTTCATTAGCGATAACAAAAGGCGCTCCAACATCCGTCACGCCTTACCACAATCAGCCACTATGTATGTGCACCCCAAATCTTATACTGACTAATGAGAGGCCATTTTCTGATTAAGGAACAATAAGTCATCTGGTACTACAGGCAGCAGCAATAGCAGAAGGTCACTGTATGACCTTCTCATCTCCCAGTTCAGTAAAGACACAACTTCAGCCATTATCATCTGATATCACTTGGGTCTCCAACAGCTACAAACATATCTTCTATCTTTCTTTCTCCCTTTGCATCATGATATTGCTGTTGATGATTTTGCTATATAACCATATTTACTTGTCACTGGAAACCTTTTTTTTGTGTTCATATTTTTTGTACAGCCCACCCAACTGTAGATCTCACACATTGACATGAGAGTTGATGGCAGTATAGACGTCATAAGTGAAGACATAATAAAAAAACAGGTTTAACCCTTGATACTGCAGTTTTCTGTGTAAGCAGAAGGTGGCACACGAAGACCAGCTCTGACTACCACATTTCTGTTGTCGTTTTCTAGCTCAAGATAGACAACCAGAGCAATTTTCATGAATGAGGTCCTCTGATCTGGCACATGTTATGGAAAGTTGGATGTTTATCATGTGCTGCAATTGAAAAAGGCAGAAGTGTCTTGTTGTAAAATGTGCTATATAAGTACTCGCTAACAGCTCATTTATACTATATGAATCTATGTCATATGTATCAATATAATCGTTGATGTTTCATGTATGGGTTGAAATCTGTTCTAAAGTGTATGTAAAGAGAACATTGTCAGGCACATATCTTTGCTATAAAAGAGGAAGTCATACAACAAGCATGGCGTCAAAGGAACAGACACTTAGCTGGCCTATCAATTCAAATACTTCCTGACCTGTGCCGACAAACCCTGTACAGTACAGAAGATGTCTAAAGAAATTCCATGGGGGTACCATACAAGCGGAGTTACCCCCTTCATCTTAATAAATGCACTAGTTTATGTGTATTTCTTCCTGGAATACAACAAAATCCAAGTGCTTGACTGGCTGGAAATGACCTGAGATCATCAATCATTTTATTGCCCAGACCACAGCACCAGGGAAGAGCTCATTCACAATGATCAAACAAAACTTAACAGACTCCAATGCAAAGAAGGGCAAAGAACACATGGATCCTGTCCTCACCCCCATCCAGTTAGAAGCACCCTGCTTTTCTCACTTGCTTGATTTTGAGCGTTCCTTCCCACCCTTCATGTCCAGAATCCAGCTCAGATCCTGAGATCTTGCATACAGATTTTCCTGGATGAACTCTAACCGAGATATCTCACGTACATACCATGGGGGGCAAAAGACACTTCAACCTGACATGCTCTCAGTAAATGTCCTTTTGACAGTAATCAAACCAGGCCAAGGTACTCTGCTCTCTAGGGTTCTCAGACTTTAAGATAAACATTTCCAAATTGGAAGCTCTGAGCATAGCCACTAGAAATCGTCTGTAAGAACAAACCAGAAGGAACTTTCTCTTCAAATGATCAACTTCACATATCAGATACCTGGCTGTCAAAATCTCTGATAGTCTCAAATGAGTCTTTGAACTCTACTTCAGTACCTTAGCCAAGATCATCAAAGCAGACCTAAACCATCTTGGTCTATGCTTAATAGTGTTGTAAAGATGAATGGTTTTCTGTGCTTATTGTGCCTCCAAACACTACCCATCAAACCTCCCTCTGAATTCTTAAAAGACCTAAGAACCTATCTTTTAATACACATGGTCAGAAAAAGGGTCAGACCTAACAGATTCATCTTAACCCTTTCAAAACCTAGAGGTGGACTCGGATTCCCAGACCCAATGAAATACCATGGGGCCACCTACCTAGCCAGACTACTGGACTGGTGTACCTAAAGAGACAGGAAAACATGGATACAACTAGAAAAAACCTTTCTTGTGACAACCACTGTCTGGATTATTCCGGTTAGGTAAAAATACTCCTACTCTATACACAGTCAAAGATCATCTACGTATAGGCCCTACAGTAAATGTAGTCAGCAACCATTTTGAGATTTACTGCTTGAAGAAACTATAACAAGATAGGAGTTAGGGCATGGGGTACTCCAAAACATTAGTTCTTAGCAGCTAGAGGAAGTCTTCTTCTTAAGCATTTATGGATGTTGAAGTCTAATGATTCACAGCTGGGGACCATGAGGCAAGCTTCTGGCAATCTAAAGATTCACAGCTGAAGACCATGAGCCAAGTGTTCTTGGGTCAATTCACAACTGCTGGTATCCAGTACAATATCCAGAACACTACACATTCACAGGGATCAGTTCATGGTCTTTACACACACTTTCCCAGGACAGCTGTCACCTTCCAGCTTCCTCCAGACATGGTGAGCCAGACCTTCTTCAAACCAGATTCTCTGCGCTGAGGTCCTGCATTCAGTTTCTACCAAGATCTATCCAGGCCCACAGCCCTGAAACCGTTGAGGCCTCTAAATGGCTGCATAGTCCATGGTCTGCCTGAAGTCCCTCAGGCTTTGAAATCCTCATGTGGAGAGAGAACCCAACTCTCTTATGCTTCAGCCTATTTATCACCTTTCCAGCCTCCTAGTAGGCACTCCTCTCCAGGCATTGTCTGGAGCATGATAAATGTTCAGGCATTTGCACCTCCTTCCCTACGCTCTGCAAGCTTCTTCTAGATGCAGGAGGAAGCAATCAAACTCCCATCCTGTGAAACCCTGAACAGATCAGGGAAAACGATCACTGGTTCCTTGATTGCAGAGGGAACCAAAAACTAAATTTACCTAGGAGGGTACTACACAACTTTGGTCTGTAAATACTAAGAAACCAAATACAAGCTGCTGACATGATGGCATAGAATGGCTCAGAAATTACATCAGATGTACTCACAGTTGTCCCAGAAGCCAGAAGGCTGGGTGGAACCTTTCTTCACACCTTCATGTTTTTGGATTGTCCTAAACTGTTGGACTTCTGGAATACGGAAAAACCTACAACCAAACCACTCACAGGTGTGTCTGTTGCATACCTGGAATGTGGAAAAACAATGAACCACCTGGTAAGATACATCAGCTTGCTAGATATCCAGCAAATGGAAAACCTCATTCTGGCAATGAAAAATCAAAGAAAAGTGAAGAGAATAAAAAACAAAATCTGGACACTGAGCACTTTTTCAAAGACTCCCCAAATTAGGATTAGGTAGAGAGCTATGGAGTTTCTGACATATAACCCACCCACACCATTACCACCTTTTGGAGGAAGGTATGCACAAGGGATTGAATATGCTGCCTCTGCCCCCAAATTGAGGGGTGTTAGATTTTTTTAGCATTGAATTACTGCCCATGGCTATAGCCGCTAGTAGTAATCATTGTATTCTGCTGGCTGGGAAAGCTCCCCGGGCTCCCCCTGCCAGTAGAATATAATAGCGTGAATACAATTTCGGTGAATTGATTGATGGGGGAATCAAACTATTTTCTTTCTTTCCACCCATGGATTTCCATAATTCTCTCCCCACTCAAACAGGGTGAACAGTTAAGAAATCATCCTTTTTTTTTATCTGATGCTACCATATTCATCCTTTACAAGCATTGATCAGTTAGAAAGATAACGGAACTACACAAACAGATATATCTTACTCTTTTTATTGACCATTTTGATGATGGGATGCACTTATGCAGGTTCATTGTAATGATTACTGAATAACTGCCCGCTGTCCAAATTCAAAATCTATCTGTATGAACAGAGAACAGATATCACTCTCGCTTATTAAGTAAACATTAATTTTTTATTTATTTTTTTTCATTTTAGGAAGAGATTTTGTAGACTTGGTTAAAGTTGGAGATAGCAAAATCTGGTGCAGCTCTGCATAGAAACCAATCAACTTCCAGGTTTTATTGTCAAAGCTTAACTGAGAAAGCTGAAGTTAAATGCTGATTGGCTACCATGAACAGCTGCACTAGATTTTGCACTCTTCAGTTTTAGTAAATCAACCCCTTTGTCCCAAGTGCAGGTAAATTTTCCCCAATGGGAACAAAACTGTTGGCTATACATTTACTTTAAACCTCCACTTAATGTGGGTCTTGAAATTGGGGGGGGGGGGGGGGGGTTACAGAGGAGACATGCAAAATCCCCTTTTTTCCTTGGCTCCTAGCAATTATTTTCTCTTCTGTATACACTGCATGACACTTGCACTATCCCTGACATACCAATAACACAACAGGGTGTTAGGACAATTCAAGCCCTGGAAACATGCCCTCCTGTGGCCAAAGATAATAATTGCAGGGCCCAGAAGCAGTGAGAGCAGAAACAGCATTGAACAAACCCACAACAGGTCTTTGGACATGGTATCGCTGGAGGAGGGCACAGTGGGTAAAAGTGCAAACAGCCCACCCATTCCATTTAGGATTTGGTTTCTCTGCAATTTTGTTAACTACCACATACTAAATAGTGAAGCGCTACAAAAATACCTAAGAAGATTCCCTATATGCACATCATAAGTACCATCTGAACCTGAAATAATCAATACCATAAAGTGATAAAAAAATGTATACTAAGTCTATTGGTGAGAAACTAAAATACATAAATATCTCATATATAAACCAACCATTAATACCTCATAATAAATCTGTGATGGAAAATAACAAATGAAAAATTCATAATCAATCCTCAGATATCAGTGATATAAATACAATAATCATAATAATGCTAATTCATAATAAATAAAAAGTGTAACAATCCGTGATAAATTGTGACAAACCTATAGAAAAAATAAACTGTGATTCTTCATCAAATAAATACGTGATACATAAATTCTGTGGTAAAACTATATATCAGAGTAAAAATAAAATCCACTTATTTATGTGATAAATACATGAACACTGTGTCTAAAGTAAACTCAAAAGTCCATGCATATAATGTGAAAACACTCTGTGATCTTCACTTCTAGTGCTCAAAAAGGAATCCTCCAATGGCAGCAATGCCTGCTCACCTCCCCACCTCGACCCACACAGGGCCACAAGGCAAAGATTCTCCTCAAAGGCAATCCTTTACTCCAGGCAGCTCAGCAAGGGACCACAGGACTTCCACTCCACCTCCTCTCAAACGTCATATAGGACACAAACAGAGCTTCCCATAGTATAATACCGTTTATTAAGAACACTCAGCATAACATACTGTTTCCACTCACATGTATTCCTTGTATACAGCGGTTTCCACCTCACATCATGGGTGTATTCACATACAGGGAGGGAAACCAATATGGCCGCTACGTCCGGACATGCGTCCCCACGTGACCGGAAGTGACGTATCCTTGAACTGGGAATGGCGTTCCGACGCGTTGCGTCACGTGCGTCGTGACTTCATCAGGGTAACATGTGAGTGGAAACAGTATGTTATGCTGAGTGTTCTTAATAAACGGTATTATACTATGGGAAGCTTTGTTTGTGTCCTATATGACGTTTGAGAGGAGGTGGAGTGGAAGTCCTGTGGTCCCTTGCTGAGCTGCCTGGAGTAAAGGATTGCCTTTGAGGAGAATCTTTGCCTTGTGGCCCTGTGTGGGTCGAGGTGGGGAGGTGAGCAGGCATTGCTGCCATTGGAGGATTCCTTTTTGAGCACTAGAAGTGAAGATCACAGAGTGTTTTCACATTATATGCATGGACTTTTGAGTTTACTTTAGACACAGTGTTCATGTATTTATCACATAAATAAGTGGATTTTATTTTTACTCTGATATATAGTTTTACCACAGAATTTATGTATCACGTATTTATTTGATGAAGAATCACAGTTTATTTTTTCTATAGGTTTGTCACAATTTATCACAGATTGTTATACTTTTTATTTATTATGAATTAGCATTATTATGATTATTGTTTTTATATCACTGATATCTGAGGATTGATTATGAATTTTTCATTTGTTATTTTCCATCACAGATTTATTATGAGGTATTAATGGTTGGTTTATATATGAGATATTTATGTATTTTAGTTTCTCACCAATAGACTTAGTATACATTTTTTTATCACTTTATGGTATTGATTATTTCAGGTTCAGATGGTACTTATGATGTGCATATAGGGAATCTTCTTAGGTATTTTTGTAGCGCTTCACTATTTAGTATGTGGTATTTATGACTGATTGGTTGAGGTAGAGTGATAGCAGCTGTAAGATAGGGACACATCCATATTAAGCGCAGGAGGACATTCCCCTAATTTTGTTAACTAAAAACATTTACAGCAGGGGTGGGAAACTGTGACCCTCCAGCTGTTGTAGAACTACAAGTCCCATGAGGCATTGCAAAACTGACAGTTAAAAGCATGACTCCCAAAGGCAGAGGCATTATGGGACTTGTAGTTCACCAACTGCTGGAGGGCCACAGTTGCCCACCCCTGATTTAGAGAAATGTAATAACAGTAAGGGCCATGTCACATGTGTGATTCTTTAGTTTGCAACAACACACCAGTAAGAGGATCATTGTACAGAACTAAACAGGATAGAAAAATGCTCATCTGTTTCCATTTGTTGCTTGTACGTTGGCATCAATCCCTCACTTGCAAATCACATTCAGGAGAGTTATCATCAGTGAGGGAATGATGTCTTGCCAATTTTGCCAGAGAGGGAGCAACAAATGGAGGCAAGTGAGTCCCTTAGCAGTGCTGCACTGATATTTTCCGGCTTTATGGTGTTATTAGATCTATTAAATTACATAGCGATGGAGATTAAATTCACCCGCTATCCCACCTTACACAAATGAAATCTGGCAGGTACATTGATTCATATTTTTTTAATTTTTTAAACAATTTTGTGAGTCTACTAAAATCAGTTGCCCATTTTTCACAGCTTTTACAGTAAAGAATCTTTTATATTTGTGGAAGCCGTCTTCTGTTCTAATTGTAAAGGGAGCCGGTATATCCTTTTGAGTAAATTTACTATATGAACTATTTAGTTTGTTTCAAAAATGTTCACATAATCCTCTTTTATAAGCTCTTCTTTAATCTATCCTTTTTTCTTATCCTATCAATATTAAAAGCAGAGCTTCAGTCTATTTTTGCTTTCTACACAGTACATTCTCTGCCTGTGTTTCCGTTTTAGCCCTTGATTCCTGTGGTTGTGGTTTGCCACTATTTCCTCTGTTCCCTCTATTAACACAGTCCAAACACATAATACTTCATCCCAGACTCTGACCCTTCACACGCCTGGGGTTCTCTTTATTCCCACACATTACACCCTCCATTCCCAGCTTACCGCAGATTCACCCTCTTGTGACCGTTCTAGAAACCGTTCTGTTTCCTATTCATTAACCCTGTTGTCACCACTCCATTCCTGCTCCTGTCACTGCTTCATTTACCCTTCGGTCACCACTCCATTCACACTCCTGTCACTACTCCATTCACACTCCTGTCACCACTCCATTCACACTCCTGTCACTGCTTCATTTACCTTCCGGTCACCATTCCATTCACTGCTCCATTTACAATCTGGTCACCACTCCATTCACACTCCTGTCACCACTCCATTCACATTCCTGTCACCACTCCATTCACACTCCTGTCACTGCCTCATTTACCCTATGGTCACCACTCCATTCACACTCCTGTCACTGCTCCATTTACAATCTGGTCACCACTCCATTCACACTCCTGTCACCACTCCATTCACACTCCTGTCACCACTCCATTCACGCTCCTGTCACCACTCCATTCACACTCCTGTCACCACTCCATTCACACTCCTGTCACTGCTTCATTTTTACCCTTCGGTCACCACTCCATTCACACTCCTGTCACTTCTCCATTTACAATCTGGTCACCACTCCATTCACACTCCTGTCACCACTCCAGTCACACTCCTGTCACTGCTTAATTTACCTTCCGGTCACCACTCTATTCACACTCCTGTCACCACTCCATTCACACTCCTGTCACCACTCCATTCACACTCCTGTCACTGCTCCATTTACCCTCCGGTCACCACTCCATTCACACTCCTGTCACCACTCCATTCACACTCCTGTCACTGCCAATTTACCCTCCGGTCACCATTTCATTCACACTCCTGTCACCACTCCATTCACACTCCTGTCACCACTCCATTCACACTCCTGTCACCACTCCATTCACATTCCTGTCACTGCTCCATTTACCCCATATCACTGCTTCAATAACCCTCCTGTCACTGTTCCACTGATCTGCCTATCACCGATCCAGGAAGAAAATGCAAACTCCATGCAGATAGCATACTGACCGTGACTCAAACTGAGGAACGCAGATCTGCAAAGCAGAAATGCTAACAAATATGCCACTGTGTCCTACCATTAGTTTTTTTAATTCCTGCTAAAAAAACACTGCCCTTCAGTATACAACCTGTTAGCACCACATTCATGTCCACTATGTCATGTAATTACTGTGTTTTTTAAGAATGACTTTGTATGACGCCTGTTTTCAGTTTTCCTCTACAAGTTCCACACAATGCGTAATCCATCTCTACCGCAAGGTAAATTTATCCCGTGTTCACATTTGCCATCATATGATAATGTTAATTCTTGCCTTCTGCCTGTTCTTTTTCCTTCTTCTCTGTTCTTTGGCTAGAACATACTGTATCTGCTGTCCCCAGATCTTCACAATACTCCTCAAATACCACGTGTTGCTCTTGCTTGAGGTGATTTTACATGTTGCCCTGAAATCAGGGCTGCTGTCAGAAGTCACCGGGCTCCATACAGCCTATCTGACAGCTCCCCCCCGAAAATATCAAATAATATTTTCACTAAAAATACACTAAAAGCATTATTAGTGAACATAAATACAACAAAATTTCTGATAATGTTCTGTGTGTGAATGAGGTATTTGGGCTCCTTCAGATGGGCTCTGTGGCCTGTACAGTATGACACAGCAGTTCATTTATGTGACTAGAGCCGCCTGGAGCTGTGTGCAGGCAACTTATATTACTCTATGTGGACACAGCAGCTGTACAAACACAGACTCAGGTCATAATTTGACAGGCATGTGGGTACAGGTGTATGGCCTCAAACAAAGACACTGTGAATTCAGGGCCCCTCACCCACACTTGCACACCTGTCAAATTAGGACCTGCAGCTGTTTTGTACAGCTGCTGCGTCCCCTTAGAGTAACGGGCAGCTTCAGACGCATGAACAATCCACTCATTCACACAGTCAGAGTACACGTGTAAATGAGTCCTTAGGGATTTACTATACCTCAGTGATGAATGGACACAGGAGCAATCAGTACCGATCACTCACTGAGTTCATTCAGGAAAGGAAGGGGCTGGTAAATATGATATATTTATTGGCCCCTTCCCCCGCTCTCTATCCTGAAACATTCCCCAGTGTGCCTGCAGCAGCTTCCGGTAGGAGAGGAGGGAAGCCAACAGAGCTGCATGGGAAAGGGGCAGACAGGGGCGACCCTGGGGAGCTGAGAGTAGGGCAGATACTAGATCTGATCTCCCTGCAGCACAGCCAAAGGGGAAAAGAGGAGTGGAAGCTGGCAGTGCTGCAGAAGGAGGCACAAGAGGATTGGTGTCTGAAATAAGGCGGTACAACCGGCTTCTCCTGCACGGCAGATGCTTGAGCCCCCCTTATGATCTGATGGGGCCCAAGCCCAGTACATGAGGACCAGTTGTGCTGCCTTATCAGTGGTCCTGTCTGAAATACATAATAAATGCTCTCTTTCACATTCCCCTATACTTTTCCCATCTTATGCTCTTCCATAGATGCTCACATACTTCTCTACCCTTTTTGCACAATGCTCATTCTTTTCTCTTGCCAACCGTCACACCTTGCCAAGCTGTTAAGCCCCTTGACCACATAAACTTGAGGCAATGTAAAATGCAATATCAACATCAGCCAAGAGGTCAGAACTCTTCGTGACCAAGGCTGGTTATCAAAACCAGGAAAAAAGCAATATTGCCAAAAACTGAACAGTCTTATGAATTATTGCCATATAGTCAGATGAATAATACTGCCATATAACAGGAGCAACAGCTGTGCCACAACACAGGACCCAGAACAAGGTCATGAAAAAATGTATTTTTTCTTTTCTTTTTCTCTTTTTCAAAACCCTGTGACAAAAATGATACCTGCAAAATACTCACCATGCATCTTATCAAATTTCTTGGATTGTCTACTTTCCAAAAAGGGGCCATTTGGGGGGGGGGGGGGCGGTTGGAGGGGGTGTTTGTACTATCCTGGCATTTTAGGGCCTCTGAAACTGTGATAGGTAGTGAGGAAGTGATATGAGGAAATATGCCCTTTGATAGCCTGGAGGTTGTCATTGGATTTTGGGGGCATGTATGTGGATAGGCTGCCAAAAAGTCTCTCACATGTGGTATCCCCATACTCGGGAGAAGCAGCAGAATGTGTATTGGGGTGTTATTCTACATATACCCATGGCATGCATGAGCAATAGATCATTTAAGTGACAACTTTCTGTAAAAAAAAAAAAAAATGTCATTTTCAAAAAATTTGTGGCAAAAATAAAATGATCCATGGACTCAACATGCCTCTCTGCAAAATCCTTGGGGTGTCTATTTTCCAAAACAGGATCATTTGGGAGTTTTGTACTGCCCTTGAATTTTAGCACCTCAAGAAATGTGATAGCCAGGCAGAAAGTAAGAGCTGCATAAATTCCAATATATATGCCATAGTTTGTAGACACTATAACTTTCACACAAACCAATTAATATACATGTACTGGGATTTTTTTTTATCAAAGACATGTAGCAGAATACATTTTGGCCAACATTTAGGACTAACTTTGAGTTTATCAGATATTTTTTATAACCAAAAGTGAAACATTTTTCAAAATGTTTGGTTTTTTTGTTTATAGCACAAAAAGTAAACACCACAGAGGTGATTGAATACCACCAAAAGAAAGCTCTATTTGTGTGAAAAAAGGACATAAATTTTGTTTGGGTACAGCATTGCAAGACTGCGCAATTATCAGTTGAAATAGTGCAGTGCTGAACAGCAAAAAATGGCCTGGTCATGAAGGGGGGATAAATCCTCCGGAGGGCAAGTAGTTAAAAAGGTTGTAAACAATATTTATTTTCTTAATAAAAACATGTTATACTTACCTGCTCTGTGCAATGGTATTGCAAAGAGCAGCCTCAAACCTCATCTGTTGGGGTCCCCCGCTGGAGATCTTGGCTCTTCCTCTTCTTGGTGCACCATCTTGATGTGCTTCCCATAGGGCACACCTCTGGGCTTACTATCGAGCTAGGCTGTGTGCATCAATTTACAAACACAGAGTGGCTTGGCCCTGAAAACAGCAGGAGCCAGTGGCTTCTACTGTTGCCCCCATGCCCTGTGGGGAAAGAAAGAGAGGAGAGCACAGCTGCAGATCGGCATAGTGCTGGACTGAGATAGGACTCAGCTAAGTAACATTGCATCAAGGGAGGTGAGGTGGCAATACAACATGTGAGACATGTTTTATATGATGCAGGGAATGCGATAAGGTAAAAAAATGTCCTGCCTTTACAACCAATTTAGGAAAGGTATACATGCACTATTTTTTTTTTGCTCAACCAGTGGGGAAATAAAACTGACAGATCACCAAATTCCCACACAAGTTATGTTGATGCAGGGATTTCTCCCACTGCACTATTATATTATGACAGTGGGGAATATCCCCCATCAGAATACACATGTCAGCTCTTCAGCCATAGGCTGATGTGCATCACTTTGCGGGGACTGTCAGGCACCCAGGGCATCCAGAGCTGGCCAGAAGGACTCCCCACATCTCCACCTCAACTCTAGGAGCCAACAGGAGTGCAATACAGTGCAGCCCTGCCAAGCTATGTCTCCCATCTGCTCCAACAGTTAAAGTCTAGCTGTCAGAGCAGAGGAGAAACCAGGGCCCAACAGGTGGAAGGCTGTGGCCCAGTACCAGTTCATGGCCCGCTGAATCAAAACCACTGGCATGGACAGGGTATAGCTGATTCTCTTCTCTGCAGAGTAGGTTTACATTCACATTTGAGTGTAGTATATTTAGGTGATCTTAAATGAATTTTTTGTGCTCTTTGGGCATTTGTGGGGGGATTTTTAGGAGTGATTTGCCATACAATACATTCAGTGTGGCAGGATCAAGCTTTTTTGGCCACATAGATTATCACAATGGTAACACCTAAAATGCAGGTGTAACACTTGTTTTCACACATTTTTGTCAAGCTCTGCTTTCAAAGTCTATAGGGCCAAAAAAAACTCAAGTCTGCCTGAAAAGCTCCTGTACTTTTTAGAGTGACAGGCGCCAGAGCACTCAAGTGTGAACAGGCACTATTTAAAATGATGGGATTTTTACAGCTTGTAGATTTGCACTACAAAATGCTCAGGTGTGAATGGGACCCTAGTACTAAAGGAATGTCTATGTGTCCATGAACAAGGCTGTTATCCGAAATTTACAAAGATATAATAAATGCCGTTGTACTGTACATTTGTCAGAACGTGCCCACATAGATACACCTATGTTTGTTCTTCTCATGTTATGCTAATATTATTTTACATAAGAATGTTTCTTTAAACAAGCTGCGCTCTTTCAGGAAGGCAAATGTTTGATGTGGAAGGAAGCCCGTGCTCCTATAGGGAATTAGAAATAGAATTGTATACAGCAGGGTTCTTCAAATTGTGATCCGAGGGCCAGATGTGGCCCTTTGCTAGCCTTTATCTGGCCCTTGGGGCACTATTCCTCCCAGTGACAACAACAATGGGGCTCTTTTCCTTCAAATAATTTGAGGCACTATTCTGCCTACTGTCACCAACAATGGGTCACTATTTCTTCTATTGACACCACTATTGGGTTACTATTCCCCCTACTAATACCATCGATGGGGCACTACTCCTCTTCCTACTGACCACAAACCCTGAGGCAATGTTTCTTCTTACTGATGCTGGGCTCAGGACATTTTCTACCCTCACTGGCCACAATCTGGCCCCCCTAAAGTCTGGAGGGCAGTAAACTGGCCCTTTGAAAAGTTTTGAGACCCCTGGTATACAGTTAATGTATACTGTATATTGTATAAATATATATATTGTAACTTCAAACATATTCTCATGAAAACTGTAGAAGTATGGTTTTTGGTTTGCTAATTTAAAACTATAAATACAGATATATATATTGTTGATAGGAAAAGCTGAGCTTCATTTAGCTCCTCTCCACTCCAGCTCTGGGGCTCTGCCAACCCTGCTGGGGAATGCTATGCAATGCATTACCCTAATGTGTTCTGAAGGTGGCGCTATTAAGCAGTAGGAGCATACTCTTCAGTTAGCCGTATGCTAAACGGTCTGTATGAATTGATGCTGCTCGCTAGCAGTAGGTTTGTTCTGCATGCCTTGTGTATTTCTCAGTATCTGTTCTTATTCTGTATGTATGGACATATCATAATACAATTCCCTGTGTACTGTAGGCTGGATGTAATTTTCAGTGTCTTTTTTGTTATTCTATGTGTATGGGCTGTTCACAATACAAATTCTGGTGTTCTTGTGATTTGTGTAATTCTCAGTATCTGCGCATATTTTGTAGGTACAGACACTGATCGTTATTGCTTCTGTTTTGTATGAAGGGTTTAATTCTCAGTATCTGTTCGTATTTTGTATCTACAGATGCAGCGAGCACAACTTATCGTGCTCTGTACGATGGGTGCAAGACTTAGCTATATCTATTCTGTACCACTTCTCTTGTTTAGTATGCTAAGCATAATTCTCAGTAAGCCCAAGTTCACATTGATGCAGCTCTGTGAGACAAGTTTTTGCACGGGCACGGCAACCCATTCATTTGAATGGGCTGCCATGCCTCCGGAAAGGCCCCTGCACCAATTCTGGAATCACAGCCTGCACAGGAACTGCAAGTGCAGTGCAGTTCCCAGTGCAGAAGCGTTCTCCAGTGCGTGCTGGGTGCCATTAGGATTAATGGCTCACAGAGCATCATCAGTGTGAACCTAGCCCTAGTTTTATACTCCGTATATGCTCCTATTCTGTATGTATGTTGTTTTTAGATATAACTAGATTTTCTCACAGTGCGCTAGTGGTATGTTCTGACATAGTACTGTCTTCCACTTTCATACCACTTTTTGATTTGTTCTGATGCGTTTTTGATTTTCCCCTCTTCTTTTTCCTTCATCTCAATTCAGGACATTTGCATTCCAGTGCCTTTTTGATGCATTTTGACGCATTCCAGATGTGTTCCACTTTTGTTGACTGCACTGCAACACACTGCACTGGTGAGAACAAGGACCATTGGAATACATGGAAAACACTGTGGATGTGTTTTAAGCAGAGCAGATTCAAAATGCAATGGGCTGCATTTGGTGTGAACCAGTCCTAATGTGAACGTTTGAGTACCCCAATGCTTCCCCATCTTCCTGCTATGTGCTCCTTCATTATTGTAGTAGGAAACTGTTACTATGTGTTGTACAATGTCAGCATCTATCTATGTGTGTGGCTGTTGTGGTCATCCTGACACATGACAGGAGAATGCTCTGGCTTAACTATGTGCATGTACCACCAAGTCTGTTGAAGGTCCAGTGACTAAAGACTCATTTACCAAGACATGGATCTGGCTGCAAATTTCCCAGGCGAGATTACATTTTGCAATTGTACCATACAGATGTCTACAGGTGATTGGACACTGGCAAAGAATAAGCTGCAGAGACACCCCCTATATACTCCATTGCACTCCCAGCTAGCCTAAGTATTTGCTAGTGTCCTAATTGATTGACCTCTTCTCACTAATGAGAAGCTTACCTCTTTTATGTGGAGATTTTTGCTCTCAAATATTCTTCTATCAAAGTTCCTGCACCATAGCCACTACAACTTCTTTCTGCAGCTTTCAGATTGGTTGACTCCTCAGCTGAACCTTGGAGGACTGTTTTTGGACCCTGTTGGAATAAAGATGTGGGGCTGGACTGTAATGCTGCTTCGGCACTGGATCCTGTGTGGGTGCTCACCTTAGTGCATCACATTAAGTTAACCACAGGTCGTGGGCCATGGTCTGCTTGCGCTAGAGTTCTGTCCTTAACGACCCCTTTATGGGTATGCCCATTGTGAAGGGTGAAGTCAGGATGGGATTTAGTCCCATAAGTCCTGCTCAGAGTGTGAAGACATCTGCTGCAGTAAGTACAAGGCTTGTGTCCTTCAAATCTGTCTGGGTCCTGTCAATCATTTGCCTTAGACTGTGAGGAGTGCAGGGTGCAACATCTTAACTGGTGTTTCGTAGCCATGGAATGGGTGTGCCAGCCATTTTAAATTGGTACCATTTAATCTGACTTTTGTCACAAGTTTGTCTCACAACCACTACTGAATCTGCTGGCCTCCTCTTCAATGCCTTACACACCCCATTCTCTTCCTCTTGATACGCATCTCTTGGCCGACACCTGCCTTCCTGGCTCCCACAGTACAGCAGAGCGCTGTCTGGAAGTTTCCTGGGTTCAGCAACCTAAAGTGCTTTGCAGGGAAGGTTTCACCATTCTCTATGCACAGCAGCAGAGGTTGTGAACATTCCTTTTATGGACACTTTGCAACACACATAGCCAATCACAAGCACTGGAGGATGGGTCAGGTGGCCTATTTATTGCAGACTCAGCTTATGGCTCCTGGTGAGGGGGGTGATGGTAGTCTCTCCCCACCAGGCCCTAGTACCCTCAATTCAGGCAGTTATCTTTAGTCTGACTCTCTGCCCAGCAGGAGTCACAAACAAGCCCCTTTAGTCACCCCTCCTTATTTGGCCTCTGACTTTGTTTTTGCTACTAATATGCAGCCTGAAGAGGAGATAGACAATAAGGATCCCCCCTTTTCTTCTGAGGAATCAAATGAGGATGAGTGTAAAGTTCTCATGGCAGATGCCAGCCAATCCAACATTGGGAGTAATTAGAGTTGCCATCTTATTTCTTTAAAACCGAACACATATTAAATACACAGGTTCTGAGGCTAATTTATTTTACATAAGGAACTCCGAGAGTTTAATTACCAGCCACAGAACCTGAGTGGTTAATATGTGTTCGGTTTTAAAGGGATGAGGTGGCAACCCTAGGAGTAATCTTGCATTACCTCTCAGGGCAGGGGACTTGGTCAACGCAGGAAATCATCAACATCCTGAAAGTCAGAGCAATTTGGTTGTCCCTTCAATGCTGGTTCTCTCACTTGGGAGTCACCTGACAAGAATATAGTTAGACAATGCCATGGGCGTAGCTTACATCCACCATCAAAGAGGAACCAGAAGTCATGTTGTTCAAAAGGAGTTAGCCTTGCTCTTCTCTTTGGCAAAATTGCATATCCTGGCCCTGTTCTCCATTCACATTCCTGATGTGAACAATTGGCAGGCAGAACACTGGAGCTAACAGCATGCAGATTCAATAACAAACTGGACAGGTTTATTGCCAGGTTCATTGACCCTCAGGCCTTTACAGTGGATGCTCTGGTGACTTTGTGGGATCACTTCTACCTGATCTACTTTTTCCTGCTTCTCCCTCATCTTACCTGCAGAATCAAAATGGAGGATATTCCGATGATTCTCATTGCAGTAAGCTGCCCCAGGAGGATATGGTATGTGGACATACTCAGACTTTTGGCAGATTGCCCTTGGGCCCTTCAGAAATGTCTGGACCTTATTTCCTAGTGGCAAGTCATCCATCTTGCAACAATATAGCCAACTTTAACAGCATGGATGTTGAAGCCCAAGTACTAAAGGACAGGGGCTTGTTGGGTTCAGGCATCTCTACCCTCTTGAACACTAGGTAGGTGACGTCTCGCAAAGCTTATCACTGCACCTGGAAGGCCTAGATTACATGGTGCCAGTCAAGAAAATATCATATTATTAAGTACTCTGTGGGACACATACTGTCCTTTCTGCATTCTTGTCTAGATCAGCATCTGACTTTCAGTACCATCACAGAGCAAATCTTGGACTAGGCCGCTCTCCTTAGTAATTCTTTTGTGTAGCGTGTTGTACATATTTCATGTGACTCAGTGGGACCTTAACCTGGTTTTTTCATCCCTTTATAGGCTACCCTTTGCACCTATTAGGGATATTCCTTTATCTGATCTCACTGGCAAGATGGCTCTGCTCGTTGCTTTTACCTTTCCACAGGGAATCTCTGAGTTAATGGATCTTTGAGTTAACGGATCTCTGAGCTATTACACAAAGATACGGTTGTCCTGAGGCCATCGACTTCTTTTTTCTCTAAGATGATTTCTGCCTTCCATCCCATCCAGAACATTGTCCTTCCCTTTTTTATAGCCTGCTCCAAAATATCCCAAGGAAAATTCTCTTCACTGTCTTGGCATGGAATGCTCTACCTCTTTGCTACAGATTCTTTTAGACAATTGGATTCCCTTTTTGTGCTTCCCTAGGGTCCCTGGTTCTTCTGCCACCATTGTTAAGTGGATTAGAAAAGTCATCATTTGAGTCTGAGGCCTAAAGCATAGTGTTTCCATTTTTCCCTGTTTAGGCACACTCTATCAGATTCTTCAAGTGATAATAAACAGACACTCTTTAATGTATATTATCTCTTCTCTTTCTGTATGTGGATGATGGCACTGTAATTGTTTTAATAAAAAAAAATCTAAGTACCTTTTTGTTTTTCATAATCGATATACAGCTGTCATATGACCCAGCTATTTTCCATTCTGCCTGCAAGGAAACAGTGGTAGGAGGAGCTTCCAGTCCTCTGATACTAGTCACGTGTTCAAAATAATAAATAAAAAGTCTTTGGAATACAGAGTAAAAAAAAATAGTTAATATCAATAAAATGTTTTAAATTGTCATACAAATATATATTGGAAATCAAATCTTTATTACTTTTTGGCAATAACATGGTATGGGCAGATTTCTGCCAGTCACAGGCTGTGTCACTCCCCTTCAACCCTTCAGTGGGCTGTAATTTACCACTGTGTATACACCCACATGTGTGACTCTATCATCATGTGGGCTGCTCAGATGTGATCGGGAGGAAATTCTCAGGATAGAAACACACTGAAAACAGAGAATGTGCTCTAGCTGCCAACACTGCTGTGGGGACATAGACAGGAGCGGGAGACAGAGAACAGCAGGATCAACCAGGTTTTTTGCAGAATACAGAAAACAAATCCCATGGTGACTAAGTATGAATAGCATGTAATACAGCATGTATTGATAGTTTTTAATGATGTCAGTTTAATTGTCAGATTTTTTTCACCATCTGTGTCCCATTGCAGAGATCTCTTTTCACTTCCTGTCCCATAGCCAAACAGGAAGTAAGAAGAAGTTCCTGCAAACTAAGGGAATTTCTTGAGGACCCCCAGGTCACCAGAACTAGTGTCCCCATTGGAAGATTTCCCTTTCTGGGTACAACCCAAAATTTGGGATTTTCTTTTACTTTATTTTCAATAATAATGGTAAACAGGACAAATAGAGAGGGTGAATCTCCTTAAAGTGGTTCTAAAGGCTCTAAAGGATTTTTGCCTTCATGCATTCTATGCATAAAGGTACTAAACCTTCTGTTTGCAGAAGCCCCCCAACCCCCTCAATACTCACCTAAGCCCCCTCTCGATCCAGCGATGTGCATTGAGTCTCAGCTATCCCAGGACTCCCTTTTCTCATTGGCTGAGACAGAAGCAGGAGCCATTGGCTCCCACCGCTGTCAATCACAGCCAATGAACCAATGAGAAGAGAGGGGGCAGGGCCGAGGAGGGAGGGAGGGGCGAGGAGAGCCTGTTTCTCAAATTTGCAAGGCTGCCACTTGTTCTACTGTTCACTGTTTCTTAAAGTGGTTGTAAACCCTTACACATACCCAGTGAAGTAATTGGCCTTAGGTGATGCACAGAGGGGAAACAAATCCTGACACATACATTGTACTTTTTTATTTGCAGTATTCTCTTCTCTCCATCCATTCAAAGTCCAGAATTTACACAGGCTCTATCAGCTCTAAAAAGCAAGGGGCGGGGAGCTGAAGTTACATTCTACATAGCTCATTGAGAGAAGTTCTGAGCCCTGATTGGAGGGAAGGGACACACCCTTCTCCACACAGCGCACAGGAACAGAGCTGAGGCTGTCAATCTGCTGGAGGTCCCTCCTCTGTCACCATTTTTTTTGGTGTCAGGAAAACTTGTCAGAAGTAATTAATGCTGATAGCAGAGGAACAAAACAGTAGCCAGAAATGACACTTGGTGCTCTGGACTGGGACAAATGTATTTGCTCATATTTCATGTCTGAAGCTTACAACCACTTTATGTTTTAGAAGGAGAATGTTAAGGCCTTGTTTCATGCCTTTTTCAGGCATAAGGTGCTACAAGCTGTTCTTTGAGTTCTGTTGAGCCCAGGGGCGGACTGACAACTCATGGGGCCCCTGGGCAATAGGGAATCATGGGGTCCCTGTGTCCTTGCCCAAACTCAAAAAAGCCTATGAAAAAGGTACCAGTGGCATCTCATGGGGCCCCCTACTGACCCCGGGCCCTCGGGCAGTGCCCGAGTTTACAAATGGTCAGTCCGCCCCTGGTTGAGCCTTTCTTGACCAGTTTGTTACATGGGCTTGTCGGCATGTGTTTGCTGTGTTGCCCACACCTCAGATGGACTGACAGATTCCTCCCAATTATTCTTTATGATTTCCTTATTGCTGGCTACCAAACTGAGGCTAGCTAATAGTGGGAGGGGTATTACAGGGGATATCCCCTTGGTAGTGTTTTTTCATCTGCATGTAGCTACATATAACCCATGGTTAAAGCGGAGTTCCACCTAAAAAAAAAATTATAAAAGCAGCTTGAAAAACTGCAGCTGCTGACTTTTAAAATACAGACACTTACCTGTCCCTCGGTCCAGCGGTGTCCTCACCACGGCTGGATTCACTGGCTGTCTTCTCTCCCTGGTGCTGGCATCTGACAGCTTGCGGCTTCACAGCCGGGTGCCCACTTCGAATGCGCGAGAAGTGCTGCTCTTTGTGAATGGCCCCGTAGTCTTCTGGGACCTGTCACTTGTCCCAGAAGACTACGGGGTGGGGGGACAACATCCGCTTCCAATAGCCTAGGCAATCGCAGCGGAAGTGGGAGTGGGTACCTGTCAAATTCGGGTACCCGCTCCCCAAAGGTGCCAATCCTTAATGGGGAGTGGGGGACAAAGGCTTAAAGGCTTCCCCTTTTGGGTGGAGCTCTGCTTTAAAGACTGAAGATCCTGTGTTCTGTACTGTAAGAAATTCTGCAAGAAACAGATTTTATTGGTATGTCAACAATCCTGTTTTCCTCCACTTCAACATTATCAGGCTATTTTCTCTACTTAGCTTGGATGTGTGTAATCCATTTTCTGTTGATACTACGGAATAATCTTGATCTACTGTAGTAGCCAGGAGAGGATAGATTCACCTCCTTGAAGTCAGAGGGACCTCGCTAGTTCACTCTGTTGTGAGCGGGTGACCCCTTTATCCCTCTCCTGTTCCTGGTCGCTGGATAGAGCAGGCAGTTTCCAGATGTATAGGTCCCAGAGAAGGCTAATGTACACGTGAGAGTTGTGGAAGAATGAGGTCAGGAAGTTTTTTTTCAATGCAAGGACCTGTCTTCAGAGAGTGGGCATAGCCCTGGAGCCCTGCGCATATACATTTATTATTCATACGTGTCATGTTTTCTAGCTGTCTGGAGTGTGTTCGCTTTTTTGTGCTTCTGACAGCACAATGAAATATTTATTCTTATAAATATTATAAATCTCCCTTTTATACTTCATACAGAGTTTTTTATCCCGAGCTTACCTCTGTCATAGGTTTTTATCTGAATTGGGACAGTATAAATCAATGTTTCTATGTTCTTGCAGTAATAAACTATAGCACACGTTCAAGTTACAACCCTACATAGGCCTGTAAGCAACATAAACCGACCTATGGAGAGAGCTGTAACAGCTCCCTGACTGTCATACATCCCAGTCTCTAGGTGACAGCACTCTATTACACTCTATTATTGCCATTTCATGTTTAGGAGACACTCCCTGCATCATGATGGGGTTAATAGACAACTTTTTATTCCAAAACAAAGCCCATTACAGTAACAGCGTAATCTTCTTGTAAATCCTCCATAATAGATGTTTCTGTTTGGCTGCCTCTCTGTATTTGTTTACGTTTTTCAGGGTGATTAAGTAAAAATAATCTATTCCATTATGTTTGACTACATTATCTACTACTGGAATTTTCGTTTTTATATTTTATGTCACAACAGTAATTCCTTTTTTTCTCTCTTCTGGCTGCTTCCTGTGGATCCCACAGAGCTACCGCCCTACCCAACAGGTACGGTCACCTGCATCTGTTGTGTGTCTAACATATGAGTGTCTATATCCCATTCATACATCTGCTGCATTGTCTGTCACCTTGCTATTGTAGTCACGCTGCACACTTCTGTCACCAATGTTGTATGTGACATATCAGGGCATTTACTCTGCAGGTAAGATGGCACCTGACTAGGTCCCATCTATAGAGCAAATATTACCCGTTTAAGTACAGTGACTGTCATACTGCTCACAAAGCTGCTAACCATACCGTGTCATTTATTACTCCTATCATAATTCATTACAACTATGTATATCCTATGTAGGTCTATGTTTGTAGATATCTATATACTGTGCACATTCTGTAAAAGGTGTATTAAGGGTACTGGATACACACTTCCAGCTTATTATAACAATGAGATGATGGGGTGCAAGTGCAGGAGCATTATTATTCCTTAGTAAATCTGAGCCCGGGTTCACACTTGTGCAGTGCGGCATACTGCATGTGATTTACACAGCAACTGCACCGCGTTCCTGTGCAAATCACATGCGAATTCTGTGCGATGCGATTTGAGCCATACATTTTGTATGGCTAAAATCGCACTGCATTCGCATCAAAAAGGTGCAGGACCCTTTTTTTGTTCCGCACTAGAATCAGATCGCATGGGTATTCACACACATGCAATCTGATTCTGCACATCGCACCGATTTCGGGGTGTTGTTAACTTAACATACACACCCGCAGCGGTTCACATGAACGGAGTGCGATTGTGATGCGGTACAGAATTCACACTGAAACCGCTGCAAATTCCACACCGCATCAGTGTGAACCCAGGCTAAATGTGGTAAAGCTTCATTTTGTGAAGAATACCCAATCAGATGCAAGGAAATAAACAAACAAACAAACACGCTTTTGCTTGCAAATGATTGGATGATGGAAATGACTAGAGCTTTACCACATTCACTAAGCTCTGGGGAAAATTAGTGTAACTGCACTTGCAAAGTGCACCGTCTATTTGCCTTTAGTAAATCCACTTAGTTGTGTTATAACTTATACCAATCAGATTTTACCATTCAGCCAGGGAAATGAAAGAGGAATTATGACTGGTTATTATTAGAGGTATTTATTTAGTGGTGACAATTTACACAGTGCTTTCCATATTGTACATTCACATCAGTCACTGCCCACGAGGAGCTTACAATCTAAGATGGTGCACAATATTCTGGGTGAGGTCGGGAAGATTCGAGGTCTTCAGAAGGACAGGTAGTGGCCAGGAGCCTGAACAAAGGTGTGGAGGAATGTCAGGTCCCTGTAACTGCTGTCTGTCAGTCTCTGGGTGCAAATTTGCTTGCAAATGATTGGATGATGGAAATGATTGGATGATGGAAATGACTAGAGCTTTACCACAATCACTAAGCTCTGGGGAAAATCAGTGTAACTGCACTTGCAAAGTGCACCGTCTATTTGCCTTTAGTAAATCCACTCCATTGTGTTATAACTTATACCAATCAGATTTTACCATTCAGCCAGGGAAATGAAAGAGGAATTATGACTGGTTATTATTAGAGGTATTTATTTAGTGGTGACAATTTACACAGTGCTTTCCATATTGTACATTCACATCAATCACTGCCTTCGAGAAGCTTACAATCTAAGATGGTGCACAATATTCTGGGTGAGGTCGGGAAGTTTCGAAGTCTTCAGAAGGATAGGTGGTGGCCAGGAGCCTGGACAAAGGTGTGGAGGAATGTCAGGTCCCTGTAACTGCTGTCTGTTAGTCTCAGGGTGCGTGGCTTCTCTTTTTGTCCTTTCACGTCCCTTAGATTTTTGTGAGATCAGATTTTTGAAAAAAGGCTGCATGCATGCATGGGATAAATGTTTAATTGTTTCTTAGCCTGAGGGAGTGTTCAAGTGAAGGTTTGCTGAGATACAATATAGAGATAATAATAATATTAACCCCTTTGAGCTGGTGCCTCCTGGCCCTTTAAGAGTTTCAGAAGCTGGGAGGTGGGCGGGGTTTTACTGTCATGTGACTGCCATGATTCGCTGTCACAGTGGTCACATGATCGGAAAAGGTCCCTATTGCAAGGGGAGATCGGGACCTTTCCGTGCGTCACGTACATATGTGCTGGGAGCGCGTAGGGCATGCGCTCTCAGCACATATGTATTTTCTAATGGCACGCAAATATGCGGCCGCTTGGCGTCAAGACCCAGACGCAGAGAAGCCGCATATTTGCGTGTGCTCGGCGTCTAGGGGTTAAAATATGATTGGTTCTGTTTATGGTTTTTTCCCGGCAAAAAATGCAGTTTCCTGTTTTCTATGCTGAAGTAAGCTATTTTTGTTTAATTATGTATAAATATTTATATTTTATTTATTCTGTTAATATGTAAATATGTTTTTTTTATTATATTGTTTGTAAGATTTTTAATAAACAAAAATGAACAATCTAATGTCCCTACCTCTCATGCATACATACACATACTAGGGCCAATTAAAGTACTGTAGAACTAAAAGCAATTCTTTTTTTAAAGGCAATTGTGGATAGAGCAAAGTAGGATTATAACCACCGACATTTGTTTTTTCCCCATTGGGGAGATTTCTCTTGACTTCCTATCTGTTAGGCGAAACAGGAAGTGAGAGGAAATCCCTTCAAATTGAGGGAATCCCTTTGTTATCACCAGGGTCGCCAGAACTAGTGTCCCCAATAATGATTTCCCCTCTATTCCTGTCTTCGTGATAACCCAACATTTGAGATTTTCTTTCACTTTTAGTGATAACGGTAAACAAGACAAACAGTAGGGGTAAATCTTCTACACAGGACACAGACAGCAAACAAAAAACTAACAGGTATTCTAATCCCTCTCCACTCTATCCAAAACAAAAAAGCTTTGCTTTTAGTTATACTTTAATCTACCAGAATATCTTTGGCGTGTGGGAAGAAATCCATTTAAGCACACGGAGTACATGCAAACTCCATGCAGGTAGTGTTGTGGTATTGGGGATTTAAACTGATGACTTAGCGCTGCAACACAGAGGTGCTAAGCCACTGTTCTGATTGGTTGCTTTGTGATATTGCTGTCTTGGTATAAGCCGCTATTTGTCCTAGCCTCTTTACAGACAAGTAGTGGTCAGTGAAAGCCTTCAAAGCTCCACTTCAGCAATTACTATGATCATTTTGTGTCAGTCACATTCTGTTATAGATGTATTTCTTCTTGAAGGTTGAAGTTGTTTTCTCATGTATGAAAGATGTATTCAGCAAATCAATACACTAAAAAGGCATAACAATATACTGAGACGCTTGCGCCTTGTTAGGAGGTATCATTGTCTACTTATAATTTATTAATTCACAACAATATCACAACACACAGAAATCTGATCTCTGTTTAACAGCTCAAAATCAATGGTGAAATGGATCTGGTTTCTCTGTCATGTTCCAGTGTCCCCCATGCAATGTTCAGTCTTTAGATCTGCACCAAGGCCACATGATAGCCATTCCTGGGATACTACGTGGGCTGCCTCCAAACTCTAACATATTTCTAGCTATTAAAATATGAAAAATGGCTGTACAATAAATCCCCAGTTGTGTATAGTTATTTTATTGATCTACAAATGTCCTGAGACTCTTGTGATATAATTTAGTCTAGGTTCACACCTATGCGTTTTCCGCTGCGCTTTGCGGAAACACACAGCAGTCCATTTGATATGATTTCCTATAGGACACGTTTAAATCTCAGCATTTTCACCCGGTGTGTTTTTTGGAAAGGGTCAGGGCCTTTTTTAAATGCAAAACGTTGCATTTTTGGTTCCATAGACTTCAATGGTGACACTGCAGAAAAAACATTTAATGCGTTTTTGATGTGTTTTGAGTTTAATCTGCCCAGCAACAAGTGAAAAAAAAAAATGCCGCAAAAACGCACCGCAAAACACATTGCAGAAACGGATCAAATGCAAACTGCATAGGTGTAAACCTAGCCTTAAACAGTATGACACTACGCTTCCACTAGTTTATGAGTTTGGGGGCTAACACTAGAGTGGGCAGAGGTTGAGTTTATTTATGTATTTATTTATTTTAGGTACTTATGTAGCACCGTCAATTTACGCAGCGCTTTACATATATATTGTACATTCACATCAGTCCCTAACCCTCAAGGGGCGTACAATCTAAGGTCCCTAACTTACATTCATACATACACATTCTAGGGCCAATTTAGACAAGATTCAATTAACCTTCCAGCATGTCTTTGGAATGTGGAAGGAAACCGGAGTACCCAGAGGAAACCCACGCAGGCACAGGGAGAACATGCAAACTCCAGGCAGGTGGTGCTGTGGTTGGGATTCGAACCAACAACCATAGTACTTCCAGGCAGAAGTTGAATTTTCCTGCAATATTAAACACTTTTGACTGTTTTTTTATTTTTAGATAGCGACCAAAAAGGAGTTGACATTACTGACTTGTTTTTGACAGTGCAGGATCCGGGCCTGTCATCATTCTTCCTTCACTATGTGGCCCTAGCAGTTGGAATGGCACTTATTCTAGGTCAGTGACTCACTAGGTAGTGCTGCAATATAAGCATGACAGGTCCAGCAACCTGCACCTCTAAAAACAAGTTGTCAGATCTATAGAGACTATAGGCTTCACTGCTATGGAATGTATAAAACCCCTTCAGCATCTGCCTTCTTTACACAATCATTCAATGTCAGATTGAATAAAATATAAATGTTGCAATTTTCAAGCAGCACGAATGGCGAGAAGCATCAGCTATTAGAATCCTGACAGGTGACATCCACGCTTAGACCATGTCCTGTCACACAGTATTTTAGTGACAGGAAATTTCATGATGCAGTAGAGATGACTGTTCATCAGTAAATTCAGTCTGGCACATCCATATGGTTACTGTGTAGTGTGTGCTGGAGACAGTCACAGTAGATGATTTTTTTTTTTATTAGAACTAAGTTGTGCAGTTGGAAATTTCCTGTTAGTTATTTTGTTATGTTATGTCCAGCCTAGCACAGGATCCATAGACTGGGTCCTGCACATGTGCAGACTGCTTGCCCGTTCTGTTTCCTGAGCAGCTTGGCAGTGCACCTGTACAAGCATGCCCTATATGCCTGTGCTACTCTTTGGATGTGGCCCCTTTTTGGAAATTGCACTTTTCCTTTGGGACACAAGCTAAGCAGGACACACATGCTGAAGCTCCTACACAGCACAGGCCACAATGTGGCCGAGAACCCTGAAGTCTCCAGGTGGTGGGACTCTGTGAGCCTTCTTGGTGCTAGTGCTAGTGTAGCACTACCCTTGTAAGGGCCATTGGATTTGTTTGGATTCCCCTATGCTCTGCACAGCCAGGTAACATGCATTTTCCACACTTGTACCTTCAGAGTCAGTCCTTGATCTTTTTTTTTTAGATGTTTTTATTAAGGGGCAAGCAACTTGTATGGAGTCTAGAGGTATATGGGATGCCCAAAGAACTGTAGAACTTGAGGATGAACTTTTTAGCAACATTGTACAAAATGGTGGACTAGCTGGAAAAAAATATAGCACTGTCCCTTTTCTTTTTTGGTGTACCTCCTCAGACCCCAGTTGAATCCACCTCCTCACCCAGCTGTGCTGAGGGTATCCCTGAGCAAAGGGGTCCGAAAAGCTTGCAGTTAGACAGTCCAGGATGAAGACTAGTTGGGTATTGCATCTGACCTCCCTCTCCCCTTATTCGGCCCAGGGGTGTAGGAATACTCACACTGTCCTTGCCTGCTAGCGTTGTGGGTTGGTGGCTGCCTTCAGGCCTTATGCTGGGCCTTCCTTGCTAAACAGGTTGTCCTCCCCAGGAGATGTTGAGGCAGCAGAGATCCTTCTGTCCATCCTGTAGATAGGCTCTCCTCCCTGGGGCGCCCTCCCAGACTCCACACTCCAGCCTTCTTCTCAGTCCATCTACCACCTGACCCCTCTGTTAGAATGGCTCTCTCATATTTATGGGGTAGTCTACCACACTACCAGAGCCTCTTAGCCTGGGATTGGTCAGACTTCCATGAATATGCAGATTGAAGTCTCCACCCTTCCGCCTACTGGCTTATGGAAGCTTCCATGGACCTCCATAACCAGGTGGAATCAATAGAGCTCCAACCTGCTGAGTCATCCCAGCCTGACCTCTGACACTGAACCCACAGTATTTAAGGCTCACCCACTACCATGAGCCGAAAATAAATCTACCTTACACTAGCCCCACCTAGTGGGTGATACACTAGGATTGTGAGTATTGCACCCCTTTGTGGGCCTGGCAAGGAATGGCAGATCTGGCAGTAGGGGGATCAGTACCAGGGAGACTAGGCTTCCTTATTTCAGGAGGCAGTCTTCCTTCCACAAAGTCTTCAGGTTATCCTTTGAATGGTGGTTATCCAGCCTGTCGATGGAGTGTGGAAATCTTTTCTCCCCATAGTGTAGAATGTATTGACAATGAATGCCAGCCTGCCAGGCTAGGGAGGAGTCCTAGACTCCCTGTAAGTTCAGGGCATGTGGTATTCAAAGGAGGCTTGGATGCTGATAAATGTTCTGGAGTGAATGAACTTGCTTTTCTGGACTGGACATCCCTGCTTTGAGGCCTGCCAGTCAGGATGCACAAGAACACTGCTATAAATGTGGCATACAAAAATCATCAAGACGATACCAGAAATCAGGGTGCTCTTCAAGAAGTGGAGATCATTAAAGCTTGGGCAGAACTGTTTCTGTCAGCAGTGCACATTCCAAGCGTGGAAAACTGGCAAGCAGACCTCCTAAGCGGCTGAATTACAGAGAGTGGTCCTAAGCATTAACTACTCTGTGGAAACAGTGAAATCTAGTAAATTCCCCCCTACCATCCCCCTACCTTATGCTCCTGCCTTGTCTGCTTCAAGGGATAGAGAGGGAAGACATTCCAGTGATTCTCCATGTATCTAATTGGCCCAGAGGGCCATCATTCTCAGGCATAGCCAGACTCTTTTGGAGTCTCTGTGGGCCCTACAGAACTGTCTGGACCTTCTGAACCCCTGCAAGGAAATCTCACCACTATGGAAGGGGCAGAGGCACAAATTTCCTGCAGGGAAATCTTACTACTATAGAATGGGCAGCACAAACCACTGTAGGGAAAGCTCACCATTCGGTAGAAATAGAAACAATTGCTGCAAGCAGTCTTTTGTGTTTGATGACAGTTTTCACCAATGTGGAAGGAAAGGGATACCTATCATTTTCTTATGTACAATAATCTGGGTTCAATGGGAATTCCCATACAGTGCTGTGCCTTTCTGGCTGGTGTATACATAGATTATACTGGCTGCATACAACAAATGGTGCTGAGTATGCTCTGGCTGGCATTTTGCATGCAGTACTGTATACATATTGTATTGGCTGCAGGTCATTGTACAGTGTTAGGCACACCTCTGCCTGGTATACATGAATTATGCTGTTTGTATCCTGTGTAGAGTGCTGTGAGAGAATAGAGAATATGGAATTAAAAGGAAAGTATAGCCAATGCTATTTTGCCTATACGTCTCCTATGCATCAAAGTAGTGCAGTTTGTTCTGCACTCCTGTGACTAGTTTTCAGCCGACAGTGGACTGACATCACTCGGCTGGTCCAGGCTCAGGAAAGATCATGAAAATACAGTCAGGATCCAACTTAGATGTCTTGACCAGCAGCGGGCTCAGCCTTTCAGCATGCCACTGAGAACCTGAGCCAGCCCCTCCTGCCTCCTTCACAGGCCAGCGCTCTAGTGAGTGCTTGGAGGGGCAGAGCAGAGAGCCAGTGATAGACAGTCACCACTCTCTCCTCATAGCGGAGAACTTAGCGATCAGCTGTGTTTGATCATTCAGTTCTCAGGGTAGAGATGGTGAGGGACAACTGCAATTGGAATCAGTGCTGCAGCCATCTAGGTGAGTATGATTTTTTTTGCCATTCCCATACTTCTTTTTTAAATAGCATTTTCGGTTTCTGGTGCACAGATACAGTTAAGTTCTGCTTTTTTCAAAAACTCATACTTCCCATGAATATTGGCTCCCACCATGGATTGCAAAGCTTTACTGACCTTATGGAATCCTTACCCTCAGAAGTGGCTCTATTTGTTGCCAGGACCCTCATGGTACTCCAACAAAGTAACTATACTAATTAGAAGCAGTAACACCAAGACTCCCTGGAACACCAGTGGTAGACATGGCCGTAATCACAGATGTGATTCCGCCTAAAGTGGGGCACCTAGAGCTCTGGGAGTTTCATGGTCATTGCTGTGTGCAAGAGTGACTACAACTCAGTGGTTTGCAGGAAAGCAAATACTACCACTCCCACAACTAACACTAAGGAACTGACACCCACTCCGTTAGAAGCAGTCAGGCATCTACTGGATAGGTGGTCAGAGCTCTTCCCACACAAGGGCACCGTTACCTGCGCTGTAGCAATGGCATTGAACATGAGATACCCACAAGAGAGAGTCCTCCCATATGGGAAAGATATTGAAGCATACTTCTACTCAACTACTAAGGCAGATGGATGGCATCCTCTGCTTTTGTATAGGCATATGAATGTTGCTACCATGAAAGGTGACAATTCTCTTTCACAGATCTAGAAATTCCTTTTCGCCCTAGGACAGAGCAAATTTTTCTTCATGCTCAATCATTCCAGCAGGTAGTGGCAGATCAAATCAAAAAATTAAGGGCAAACATGTATTATCTATATGTACACAACTGTGAAACATGCAGAATTCATTTCTAAATAAACAGTGCAAATCTAAACAAATTATCTAAATATTAACTTTCCAGCAAAATTATTGTGCTTACAAGAAACAGTCTTACGTTGTTCACATAGAATAGGATACAATGAGCTCCATTCACAAAGCGGCATCTACCACTTTAAGAAATGCGGTAAAATACCGCTCAGCATTTTTTAAAAAAAATTTTGGCATTCACTAAAAAACGTTTCTAAAAAAAAAACACATACAGTATTTTTCTGAAATATGCGGTATCTATCTAATGAAATCATGCAGTATTTTATCTCATGCGATATCCAGTGGAATGGATACAGTGGAGAAGAATTAGAATCCCTGTCAGTTGTTATTGCTAGTAGAGAGGTAAAATGGTTTAAATTGTAGAAATATGCAAACTCACTAAGTCAGTGTGGTATTACTACAAAAGAAAAAAGGTGACTAGAACAGCCTTTCTCAATGAGGGTGCCCAGGCACCCTGGGGTGCCTTGGGGTTTCCTCAGGGGTGCCTTGGCATATTAGCTGAGTGATGGAGAAAAACTGAGGGAGAAGAGAAAAGCTGGAATATCATTCAGTACTAGTGTGCAAAAGTGTATTTGTTTGGAAGAATAAATCACCTCTAATGTTGGGTGTCCTACAGCTGTGGGTGTTGCTGCGTTATATAAAACTATTAGAATAGTTTTTCACATTTTAGAATGGGGTGCCTTGAGACTGTCCATAATTTTAAAGGGTGCCTTGACTTAAAAAAGGTTGAGAACCACTGGACTTGAATACCAAAGGGAAGTTAGAGTAAGTAAATATAAAATATCTTTATAAATGTCAAATATTGAAAGAAAATAGAATCACAAATACCACACATATACAGTATAAATACCCTTCTTCCACCAGTAAAAAATACAATGTTGTCTTTTTTATTGGTGGAAGAAGGGTATTTATAGATGTGTAATTTTTTTATACTATTTTCATTCAGTATTTGACATTTATAAAGATATTTTGTATTTACTTAAAGTATAAGTAAACACTTTTTTTAAGTTTTGGATAGTGTGGAGAGGTATTAGAACACCTATTAGATTTATACTGCTGTCCAGGGGCGGACTGACCATTTGGAAACTCGAACACTGCCCGAGGGCCCGGGGTCAGTAGGGGGCCACATGAGATGCCCCTGGTACCTTTTTCATAGGCTTTTTTGAGTTTGGGCAAGGACACAGGGGACACATGATCCCCTATTGCCCGGGGGCCCCATGAGTTGTCAGTCCGCCCCTGTTCCTGTAGTATGTCCACAGTCTCTGACCATCTCACGTAGTATGTCTGCAGTCTCTGACAATCTCCTGTAGTATGTCTGCAGTCTCTGACCATCTCCTGTATCCTGTCAACAGTCTCTGACCATCTCCTGTTCCTGTCTGCAGTCTGACTGTCTCCTGCATCATGTCTGCAGTCTTTGACCTTCTCCTGAAGTGTCTGCACTCTCTGAGCATCTCCTGTAGTATGTCTTCCGTCTCTGACCTTTTTCTGTAGTATGTCTGCAGTCTCTGACCATTTCCTTTATCATGTCTGCAGTCTCTGACCAACTCCTGAGGTGAAGCTCACAAAGGAAGGGGTGGAGCCTAAATAGGAGAGCAGAGTCAAACGCTAAAGACCTCCAACCTTCGTGTGGCCTTCAGATTAGCACAACAACAGTGTGTACAGAGCTTCATGGAATGGGTTTCCATGGCCGAGCAGCTGCATCCAAGCCTTATATCACCAAGTGCAATGCAAAGCATCGGATGCAGTGATGTAAAGCACGCCACCACTGGACTGGACTAGAGCAGTGGAGGTGTGTTCTCTGGAGTGATGAATCACGCTTATCTGGCAATTGGATAAACACCTCTGGGTTTGGTGGTTGCCAGGAGAACAGTATTTGACTGCATTGTGTAAAGTTCGGGATTATGGTGTGGGGTTGTTTTTCACTGGTTGGGCTTGGCTCCTTAGTTCCAGTGAAGGGAACTCTTAAGGCATCAGCATTCCAAGACATTTTGGACAATTTCATTCTCCCAACTTTGTGGGAACAGTTTGGGGATGGCCCCTTCCTGTTCCAACATGACTGAGCACCAGTGCACAAAGCAAGGTCCATAAAGATATGGATGAGTGAGTTTGGGGTGGAGGAGCTTGACTGGCCTGCACAGAGTCCTGACCTCAAACCAATAGAACACCTTTGAGATTATTTAGAGTGGAGACTGCGAGCCGGGCTCGTCCAACATTAGTGCCTGACCTCACAAATGTGCTTCTGGAAGAATGGTCAAACATTCCCAAACAAAATATATAATGTATCATATATGTGTTTAATATCTGTGCAGTGCTACACAACAATATTTTGTAACAATTGTGTGAAAAGAGAAAACCATAAAAACAACAAAAAAAAAAAAAGTAAAAACAAAAACATAAGTCCCAAAATATTTCTTCTTAAACAATTCTTTTCCTGTGCCAACCAGGTGCAGCTAACACAAAATAGGTGCACTATTCCTCCACCAGATACCTGCTCACCTCCAGCAGTGTGACCTCTCATCATGTAATGTTTGGTCTAACTGCACTTTTGGTCCCAATATTGGACTCTGAAGATCAACTTGATAAGTGGTAAATCCAAATGGCTCACTCCAATAGACCCTTTTTTGTTTATGAGGACAACTGCTGATCAAAAGGTGGTCACAGGAAGAATTGTTTAAGAAATATTTTAGAACTTTTGTTTTTGCTTTTGTTTTTATGGTTTTCTCTTTTCACATAATTGGTACAAAATATTGTTGTGTAGCGCTGCACAAATATTATACACCAGGGCTTGAAAAAGCCGCTCGCCAAATGGGAGGAGAAATTCCTCTGTGGCGAGCGGCTGTGAGCGGTGAGCACAGATGAAGCATGGAGCGACCGCACCTGCACTCCAAGCCTCATTGTGAAGCCAAGTTCCGGTTTAGAACTTCTGGTTTCCAGCTTCTGCGGCACCACCGCTGAGGGGACAGGTGCAGGAGCAGTCCGCTCTCCTACGCTGAGAGGAGACACCCTCTCCACCGCCGCGGGGGACAGTAAGTACTGTATACAACATGTCCTATCACTATAATGGAATACTGGGGAGCTGGGATATACATTATTCAGTAATGTATATCCCAGCTCCCCTGTACTCCATTATAGTGATATGACATTTATACAGTAATGTATATCCCAGCTCCCCTGTACTCCATTATAGTGCTGACATGTATACAGTAATGATTACTTTATACATGTCATATCACTATAATGGAGTACAGGGGAGCTGAGATATACATTACTGTATACATGTCATCACTATAATGGAGTACAGGGGAGCTGGGATATACATTACTGTATACATGTCATATCACTATAATGGAGTACAGGGGAGCTGGGATATACATTACTGTATACATGTCATATCACTATAATGGAGTACAGGGGAGCTGGGATATACATTACTGTATACATGTCATATCACTATAATGGAGTACAGGGGAGCTGGGATATACATTACTGTATACATGTCATATCACTATAATGCAGTACAGGGGAGCTGAGATATACATTACTGTATACATGTCATCACTATAATGGAGTACAGGGGAGCTGGGATATACTTTACTGTGTACAGTTTTCCTGGGTGCCATAAATGCAGGTTCGTTTTACTCAGTACATCCATATGCTCTAATATACAGCTGTGTGCAAGAACCCTAAAGAAAGTCTTCAGCACTTTTTAAAATTCCCCACTCCCAATATTTTTTGTCTGCAGTCATTAAAAATAATGAAAACAGGGAATATTAACCTCCCTAGCAGTCTGATTTTGTCAGTATTTCTGTGCTCAAAGCGGTACATTTTTTTGCATGGAAATATGTATTTTTTTATTGTTGGCCTGTAATTTTTAGGAATAACTCACTGAAATCTGTCCGAACAAGAGTCTAGTAAACATCCTGGGTATGATAAAATTTGAAACACGAAATCATAAATTATAATTTAATAAATAATCATAAAAAGTAATAATATAATAATACATTTTATTCAATAATATAAGCAAACCAAAAACACTGAAATTTGAAATATAGTGCCAAGTTCGCACATCACTGTACAAAGTCGCAAAATTGTTTTCAGTGTCTGATGATGAATTTCCCCACGAATCATTATCACTCAATTCTGCAAGTAGTTCTAATTTACTATCGCTGTTCTCTAGCTGGTCTGAAACCGCTTTTGACCTAAAGGGACGCTTTTTGGATGCCATGGACTTTTCTCAGTTTCCAGGCAGAGAGAACAGTAAAAATGCAGGCAGGGCACAGGACAAAGCACTCGGGACAAAATGTATGTGAAATGGTTTGATACAGTAATGTTTTACTATGTTATTTTAGTGAATTTAGTGAATGTCACTTTTTGTCATTTTCAAATTTCCCACCGTTCCATCCCCCGTAAGACCTGACGCTCGCAGGGGATGGAACCCAGATGACAGATGCCGGCATCTGCCGGAGGACATTGCCGGGGACACTGCAGGAGGGACATCGCGGGAGCAAAGGACAAGGTAAGAGAAGAACAGATCCTGGAGCAGCGCCGCATGGTAAGCCCGAGTGTAGCTCGGGGTTACCGCTTGTGGTCCTGAAACTTTACCCCGAGCTACACTCGGGAATACCGCCAGGGAGGCTACAATGTGCTGCAGAACTTTTTAACATGAAGGCCATATCCCTCTGGTGGGTCTTTGGTGAAAGCACTGGGTGGTGGAGTACACTGTATGCATGGTCTTTGCCATCCTCAACCTAGTTTTTGCATAATTGCTTCTAACTATGTACCTGTTTAGTAAACTGAAAGTTACAGTTACACCTTGTGTACTGTGCTCTCCATACTCTTGCTGGCCAAAAACAGATTGCACTGACTGTATTCTTTGAACAGTTCTGCGTAGACCCCTGGATGGTATATACATAATGTTGGCTGTATTCAGTGTACAGCATATCTCCCAGCTTTCAGAGATGGGAATGAGGGACACCTATTAGCAAAAGAATGTAGGCGTAGGACAACTCCCCCCTTGCCACGCCCACTTAAAGGAGAATTATAACAACAACAAAAAAAATTGGTTAAACCCACAAGTGCTTTTCTTTCCACTAAAGTGTTCCTTTATATTTGCTTTTAAAATTTGCAAATGCAGCAATTTAGAAATTGGATGAAAGGTTTAGCACTGTGAAATACTTAATAGATAAATAGTGCATTTTATATACATCTATATGGATATATATATACGGTATATGGATACTGTTTGCTGTATTTTGTGTACAGTGATGGTTACACCTCTGGTATATGGAGAATGTTGGCTGTATTCAGTGCTGGGTACACCTCTGCCTGGTATATGGAGACTGTTGGCTGTATTGTGTGTACAGTGCTGGGTACACCTCTGTCTGGTATACAGAGAATGTTGGCTGTATTCAGTGCTGGGTACACCTTCGTCTGGTATATGGATACAGTTTGCTCTATTATGTGTATAGTGCTGGGTACACCTCTGGTATATGGAGAATGTTGGCTGTATTCAGTGCTGGGTACACCTCTGTCTGGTATATGGAGATTGTTGGCCATATTCAGTGCTGGGTACACCTCTGTCTGGTATATGGAGAATGTTGGTTGTATTCAGTGCTGCGTACACCTCTCTCTGGTATAGGGATACTGTTGACTGTATTGTGTGCACAGTGCTGGGTACACCTCTGTCTGGTATATGGAGAAAGTTGGCTTTATTCAGTGCTGGGTACACCTCTGTCTGGTATATGGAGACTGTTGGTTATGTTGTGTGTACAGCGCTGGGTACACTTGTCTGTATATAGATCTCCTAGATTGTAAGCTCCAAGGAGCAGGGCCCTCCTAACCCTCTTGTATTGAACTGTATTGTTGCTGTATTGTCTCCCGTTACATTGTAAAGCTCTAAGCAAACTGTTGGCGCTATATAAATCCTGTATAATAATAATAATATGGTTGGCTGTATTATGTGCACAGCGCTGGGTACACCTCTGCCTGGCGTATGGAGACTGTTGGCTGTATCGTGTGTACAGCGCTGGGTACACCTCTGGTATATGGAGAATGTTGGCTGTATTCAGTGCTGGGTACACCTCTGTCTGGTATATGAAGACTGTTGGCTGTATCGTGTGTACAGCGCTGGGTACACCTCTGTCTGGTATATGGAGACTGTTGGCTGTATCGTGTGCACAGCGCTGGGTACACCTCTGTCTGGTGGTATATTATTATTATTATTATTATACAGTATTTATAAAGCGCCAATAGTTCACTCAGCGCTGTACATTACAAAGGGGGACAGAACATGTGACAGAACAATACCAATACAATGCAAAACATGAGGGGATCGAGGGCCCTGCTCTTTCGAGCTTACAATCTAGAAGGGGTACACCTCTGTCTGGTATATGGAGACTGTTGGCTGTATCGTGTGCACAGCGCTGGGTACACCTCTGTCTGGAGTATATGGAGACTGTTGGCTGTATCGTGTGCACAGCGCTGGGTACACCTCTGTCTGGTGGTATATGGAGACTGTTGGCTGTATCATGTGCACAGCGCTGGGTACACCTCTGTCTGGCATATGGAGACTGTTGGCTGTATCGTGTGCACAGCGCTGGGTACACCTCTGTCTGGTGGTATATGGAGACTGTTGGCTGTATCGTGTGCACAGCGCTGGGTACACCTCTGTCAGGCATATGGAGACTGTTGGCTGTATCGTGTGCACAGCGCTGGGTACACCTCTGTCTGGCATATGGAGACTGTTGGCTGTATCGTGTGTACAGCGCTGGGTACACCTCTGTCTGGTATATGGAGACTATTGGTTGTATTGTGTGCACAGCGCTGGGTACACCTCTGTCTGGTGGTATATGGAGACTGTTGGCTATATCGTGTGCACAGCGCTGGGTACACCTCTGTCTGGTATATGGAGACTGTTGGCTGTATCGTGTGTACAGCGCTGGGTACACCTCTGTCTGGTATATGGAGAATATTGGCTGTATCGTGTGCACAGTGCTGGGTACACCTCTGTTTGGTATATGGAGACTATTGGCTGTATCGTGTGCACAGCGCTGGGTACACCTCTGTCTGGTATATGGAGACTATTGGCTGTAACGTGTGCACAGCGCTGGGTACACCTCTGTCTGGTATATGGAGACTATTGGCTGTATCGTGTGCACAGCGCTGGGTACACCTCTGTCTGGTATATGGAGACTATTGGCTGTATCGTGTGCACAGCGCTGGGTACACCTCTGTCTGGTATATGGAGACTGTTGGCTGATATGTGTGCACAGTGCTGGGTACACCTCTGTCTGGTATATGGAGACTATTGGCTGTATCGTGTGCACAGCGCTGGGAACACCTCTGTCTGGCATATGGAGACTATTGGCTGTATCGTGTGCACAGCGCTGGGTACACCTCTGTCAGGCATATGGAGACTATTGGCTGTATCGTGTGCACAGCGCTGGGTACACCTCTGTCTGGTATATGGAGACTGTTGGCTGATATGTGTGCACAGTGCTGGGTACACCTCTGTCTGGTATATGGAGACTATTGGCTGTATCGTGTGTACAGCGCTGGGTACACCTCTGTCTGGTATATGGAGAATGTTGGCTGTAACGTGTGTACAGCGCTGGGTACACCTCTGTCTGGTATATGGAGACTGTTGGCTGTAACGTGTGTACAGTGCTGGGTACACCTCTGTCTGGTATATGGAGACTGTTGGCTGTATTGTGTGCACAGCACTGGGTACACCTCTGTCTGGTATATGGAGAATGTTGGCTGTATTCAGCGCTGGGTACGCCTCTGTCTGGTATATGGAGACTGTTGGCTGTAACATGTGTACAGCGCTGGGTACACCTCTGTCTGGTATATGGAGACTGTTGGCTGTATCGTGTGCACAGCGCTGGGTACACCTCTGTCTGGTATATGGAGACTGTTGGCTGTATCGTGTGCACAGCGCTGGGTACACCTCTGTCTGGTATATGGAGTCTGTTGGCTGTATCGTGTGCACAGCGCTGGGTACACCTCTGTCTGGTGGTATATGGAGACTGTTGGCTGTATCGTGTGCACAGCGCTGGGTACACCTCTGTCTGGTATATGGAGTCTGTTGGCTGTATCGTGTGCACAGCGCTGGGTACACCTCTGTCTGGTGGTATATGGAGACTGTTGGCTGTATCGTGTGCACAGCGCTGGGTACACCTCTGTCTGGTGGTATATGGAGACTATTGGCTGTATCGTGTGCACAGCGCTGGGTACACCTCTGTCTGGTATATGGAGACTATTGGCTGTATCGTGTGCACAGCGCTGGGTACACCTCTGTCTGTATATGGAGACTATTAGCTGTATCGTGTGCACAGCGCAGGGTACACCTCTGTCTGGTATATGGAGACTATTGGCTGTATTGTGTGCACAGCGCTGGGTACACCTCTGTCTGGTATATGGAGACTATTGGCTGATATGTGTGTACAGTGCTGGGTATGTGATATGTGTGTACAGCGCTGGGTACACCTCTGCCTGGTGGTATATGGAGACTATTGGCTGTATCGTGTGCACAGCGCTGGGTACACCTCTGTCTGGTATATAGAGACTATTGGCTGTATCGTGTGTACAGCGCTGGGTACACCTCTGTCTGGTATATGGAGACTATTGGCTGATATGTGTGTACACCTCTGTCTGGTATATGGAGACTATTGGCTGTATCCTGTGTACAGCGCTGGGTACACCTCTGTCTGGTATATGGAGACTATTGGCTGTATCGTGTGTACAGCGCTGTGTACACCTCTGTCTGGTATATGGAGACTATTGGCTGTATCCTGTGTACAGTGCTGGGTACACCTCTGTCTGGTGTATGGAGACTATTGGCTGTATCGTGTGCACAGCGCTGGGTACACCTCTGTCTGGTGGTATATGGAGACTATTGGCTGATATGTGTGTACAGTGCTGGGTACACCTCTGTCTGGTATATGGAGTCTATTGGCTGATATGTGTGTACAGCGCTGGGTACACCTCTGTCTGGTGGTATATGGAGACTATTGGCTGTATCCTGTGTACAGTGCTGGGTACACCTCTGTCTGGTATATGAAGACTATTGGCTGTATCCTGTGTACAGCTTTGTGTACACCTCTGTCTTGTATATGGAGACTATTGGCTGTATCGTGTGTACAGCGCTGTGTACACCTCTGTCTGGTGGTATATGGAGACTATTGGCTGATATGTGTGTACAGTGCTGGGTACACCTCTGTCTGGTATATGGAGACTATTGGCTGTATCCTGTGTACAGCGCTGTGTACACCTCTGTCTGGTGGTATATGGAGACTATTGGCTGATATGTGTGTACAGTGCTGGGTACACCTCTGTCTGGTATATGGAGACTGTTGGCTGTATCGTGTGTACAGCGCTGGGTACACCTCTGTCTGGTATATGGAGTCTATTGGCTGTATCGTGTGTACAGCGCTGGGTACACCTCTGTCTGGTATATGGAGACTGTTGGCTGTATCGTGTGTACAGCGCTGGGTACACCTCTGTCTGGTGGTATATGGAGACTATTGGCTGTATTGTGTGTACAGCGCTGGGTACACCTCTGTCTGGTGGTATATGGAGACTATTGGCTGTATCATGTGTACAGCGCTGTGTACACCTCTGTCTGGTATATGGAGACTATTGGCTGATATGTGTGTACAGTGCTGGGTACACCTCTGTCTGGTATATGGAGACTGTTGGCTGTATCGTGTGTACAGTGCTGGGTACACCTCTGTCTGGTATATGGAGACTATTGGCTGTATCCTGCGTACAGCGCTGGGTACACCTCAGTGACAGGCAGGCTGGGAGGTGGTGAGTGTGTCGGGGCGGACTCCGCTCAGGGTGAATGGATGAAGGTGGATGATGAAAGTGTAGAGCTGCCTATCGAGTCTCCAAGTCACGTTCATGTAGAGAGGACCCCCTCCTCCCCTCCCCTCCCCCTCCCTCTCCTCCTCTCTCCGGCCGTCTCCCAGGGGCTCCGCTTCGCTCACCCTCATCTATGGAGAATGGACGGGGTGGACTCCGCTTCCTCCAAATTGCTCAGCTTCACCCAACGGTAATACCTTTGCCTGTCCTGATGTGTGCATGCAGATTGCGGTGTGTGCCTTCACCTGTGTGATCCTTGGGATATGCAATGAGTGCAGTGTGATGACAGCCATGTACACTGTCAGACTGAGCAGGCATGGTGGGGACATTGGGGATGGGATCAGTCATTGCAGCCAGGAATACAGAACATTCCCTCTCTTCTGTCTGTGCTCTGAGCTCACCTCCTATGGTGAATGCAGGTGACAGTGACAGGTTCAGGTCACAGGGCTCTGCAGGCAACTTGAAGACTGGGCTCTGTGCATGCACACCTCTGCTCATTCCTGGGAATCCTGATAGTATCACACGTGAAGGGTTATCTGTGATCATCCTGTCTGTATGAAGGTCCTGAATGGGGATATGAAATGAAGATTAATCTGCACAACATACCGATAGTCCTCTGATAGCTGTGCTGGAATCCTCACTGTTTATTGAGGGGTCTCTGAATATATTTCCTATATAAATATTATGTCATTTATCTGACGTTCAGGGCTATAGTGAATGTGGATGAATCTGGTCCCGGCTCTGCTTTATCTAGTTTAATGATGTCCATGGATGGGTCTGGACCAGGGATTGGTGTATCCATTATAATATTGACTATAGATCAGTCTGGTCCAGGGTCCAATATATCCAGTATAATAATGACCATGGATAGGTCTGATCTAGGGTCTGTTATGAGAAGTATAATGATGGCCATGGATGGGTCTGATCTAGGGTCCGGGATATCCAGTATAATGATGACCATGGATGGGTCTGATCTAGGGTCTGTTATGTCCAGTATAATGATGACCATGGATGGGTCTGATCTAGGGTCTGTTATGTCCAGTATAATGATGACCATGGATGGGTCTGATCTAGGGTCTGTTATATCCAGTATAACAATGACTATGAATGGGTCTGATCTAGGGTCCAGGATATCCAGTATAGCAATGACCATGGAGTGGTCTGATCTAGGGTCCGGGATATCCGGTATAGCAATGACCATGGATGGGTCTGATCTAGGGTCCATTATGTCCAGTATAATGATGACCATGGATGGGTCTGATCTAGGGTCTGTTATGTCCAGTATAATGATGACCATGGATGGGTCTGATCTAGGGTCTGTTATGTCCAGTATAATAATGACCATGGATGGGTCTGATCTAGGGTCTGTTATGTCCAGTATAATAATGACCATGGATGGGTCTGATCTAGGATCCGGGATATCCAGTATAGCAATGACCATGGATGGGTCTGATCTAGGGTCTGGTATATCCAGTATAATAATGACCATGGATGGGTCTGATCTAGGGTCTGTTATATCCAGTATAACAATGACCATGGATGGGTCTGAGCTAGGGTCCATTATGTCCAGTATAATAATGACCATGGATAGGTCTTATCTAGGGTCTGGTATATCCAGTATAACAATGACCATGGATGGGTCTGATCTAGGGTCCATTATGTCCAGTATAATAATGTCCATGGATGGGGCTGATCTTGGGTCCAGTATATCCAGTATAACAATGACCATGGATGGGTCTGATGTAGGGTCTGGTATATCCAGTATAACAATGACCATGGATTGGTCTGATCTAGGGTCCAGTATATACAGTATAACAATAACCGTGGATGGGTCTGATCTAGGGTCTGGTATATCCAATATAACAATTACCATGGATAGGTCTGATCTAGGGTCCGGTATATCCAGTATAATAATGACCATGGATGGGTCTGATCTAGGGTCCAGTATATTCAGTATAACAATAACTATGGATGGGTCTGATCTAGGGTCCGGTATATCTAGTATAACAATGACCATGAATGGGTCTTATCTAGGGTCTGGTATATCCAGTATAACGATGACCATAGATGGGTCTGATCTCGGGTCCATTATATCCAGTATAACAATGACCATGGATAGGTCTGATCTAGGGTCTGGTAAATCCAGTTAATATCCATCATCTCCAACATAGTAGTGGGAATGGGTTGGTTTAGTTCATGGCAGGGAGAATTATATCCAATATAATAATAGTCATGGATAGTTTTGGTCTGGGGTCCATTATTTCCAGCATAATAATGACCATTTAATGACCATAGATAAGTCTGACCAGGGGCCCACCACATCCAGTATAAGAATGACCATGAATAGTAGTGGTTCCAGGTCCACTATATACAATTTAATATAATAACAACCATGGATAGGGACATGGTCTGAGGTTCGTTATGTCCAGTATAATAATGACTACAGATAGACCTGTCCTGAAGCCTGTAGCAATCGTGCACACAGAGATGGACGCAGTCCTCCATTTTGTTAAGGATATTCTATGTTGTACCATCTCTCACTCCCAAAGCAGGCTTCCTCCTCCAATCATCCCCCCTCCCTCTCTGTTGAGTGACATGTGGTCAGTGTGTGTTTGCAGAGATCACAGGCAACAAACTCAGCGGGAGGGCATCCTGGCTATAAAACCTCCCTAGCTGGGTGCCCCCGTCTAAGAAACTCTTGCCTGGAAAGGGATCGTAAAAGCGTAAACCAAGACCTTCACTGAGTTCAAAGACATTCCAGAGAAGCCAAAAACTAGACACCACATTCAACATATATTTTCCCCTATGATTTAATATCTTGGAATATGAGAGACTTACATAAAAACCAGGCATATATTCAGATTGGTCACTTTGATACAAGTTTCCTGATATTTTACACCCCCTAGTTGGTGTATATAGGAGAGCAGAAAATTATATCTCCTGAACCATTCAAGTGTATATAACATGTTTCATCTTTAACCATTCCGCAGATGCGGCTGAGTATTAATCTACTAGTGGCCAGGCTGCCAAATGCCCCGAGAATAAGTTATGAATCATAATAGAAGCTATGAGAGTTTCTGGTCATAACTTAGGGCTCCACCTACACCTCCCTCCCCAAAGGAGACGATTGTTTACTGCTACAGGGAGACACCCTGTGGAGATACTAGAAAAGCTAAGCTAAGCTGAGGTAAAGGTAGAAGATTCTCCTGTTTTAACATCGAAACTGACAGTGGGAGATAAATCCTTTGCTCTGAAACCTGATCTGCTTAACCAAGGCTGACTGGCATGTACTTTAACCCTCTAACTTCTTTCTGTTATCTCTTTGCTGTGCTATTGTTCTCTGTATATTTATATACAGTTGCAAGAAAAAGTATGTGAACCCCTTTGGATTACGTGGAGTTTTGCATGAATTGGGCATAAAATGTGCTCTGAACGTCATCTAAGTCACAACAATAGAAGAACACAGTCTGCTGAACATAATACTACACAAACATTAGATGTTGCCATGGTTTAATTGCAAATAACACGTAAACATTCACAGTGCAGGGAGGAAAAAGTATCAATCCTCAGATACTGCAAGTGCCAATCCTCAAACAGGTGGAGTGCCCCCTTACCTTCCTGCCCAGGCCCCTAAGGACCAATGAGCCTTTGAATATATACTGGATCTTTCCTCTGAACGTGGACGGATCCTTCTGCTGGTGGATCCCTCAGATGACAATAATGGGCCTCTCCTCCTCTTAACTCCTATAAAGATTGTTGGTGGTATCGATAGGTCTCCCTCCCTCACGATCACAAATGAGGAAAGAGAGCTTTCATAGTGTAAATCCACTTTATTAAACAAATATAAAAATCAGAAACCTACTCACATGCTTCTATGTAAAATCAGGCCTTTACACCACTCAGAGGGTGTACTGTATTCAGGACCAGGTGCACCAAGATGGCGCCCGCGCCGGATGTGACGTCAGAACGTTCGATCGTATAAGCTCCTCCCCCTGGCGTATCTACACGTTACGTCACTCACACACGTGACTTCATCAGGATATGACAACATCTAATGTTTGTGTAGTATTATGTTCAGCAGACTGTGTTCTTCTATTGTTGTGACTTAGATGACGTTCAGAGCACATTTTATGGCCAATTCATGCAAAACTCCACGTAATCCCAAGGGGTTCACATACTTTTTCTTGCAACTGTGTATATATATATATATATATATATATATATATATAGGCTACATCTTTTTCTGTAAATATTTTTATTGCACCCTTCTGACCTTTTAATAATAAATCTTACTTTCTGAAAGTAAGATTGAACTGTTTCTAACGCTCTTTAATGCAAGCTACAAATTCCTGCTGCCGAAGAGCGCTACTGTGTGTATTTAATCCTCTGTATAACCTGTCTGCAGTGAGAGTGGTATACAGATGATTATCCAATCATCATAGTGTATTGCTAATATTGCCGAGTTTCCTCTTTCTCTGTACAAAAAGGAGGTGGTGGCAGTGTGAAGGGTTAATTGCATAATTAACCTGACCCAGTAACAATCGCGCTCAGGATCCTGGTACTTCGATTGTGTTCCATTAGCTGGAAAATCTTTGTGCAGAGTGCAGCTGGGCGTGGCATTGTTATGCACGTGACAGCGCGGTTTTAGATTGGCTAGTCCTTTGGTCACAAGTTTGGTGAGAAGGGCTGGGGTCTGAAACCGCAATCGTCACAGAGCCCATTATATATTCAGTATAATAATGACCATGAAAAGGTCTTGCCTGTGGTCAGTTATATTCAGTATATTGAAGATCAGTGAGCTCTTTATATCCAGCATAAAAAAAGAGATCTATGGATAGATTTGGTCTGCGGTCCATTATATTCAGCATGATAATGGCCATGGATAAGTCTGGTATGCAGTATTTTACATCTGGTATAACAATACTTTGGATAGATGTGGTCTGGGGTTTGGTGTATTCGGTATAATAATGACCATGTTTAGGTCTGGGGTATAAGGCAAGGGCTGTAAGTCTAATATAATAATTACCATGGATAGGTCTGATCCTGGTTCTGTTATATTCAGCATAATAATGATCATGGATAGGATTGACCCGGGGTCTGTTATATTCAGAATTATAATTACCATGGATAGGTCTAGTCTGTGGTTCACTATATCCAGTATAATTATGATCCTGTGTTGGCCTTGTCCTGGTCCATTACAGGATGCCCATGGATACATCTGCTCTGTGGTTTGTTTTATGCAGTACAATAATGTCCATGTATATGTGTGGTCTGAGGGTTGGTGTATCCATTATAATAAGGACAAGGGATAGATTTGCTTTTAATTCCATTATATCCATCATTAGTATTGGCCATGGAAAGTCTAGTGCAATGTCTCTGAAATCCAGTATACTAATGATTGCATATAAATCTGATCCGGGGTTCATTATATCCAATACATTAATGACCAAGGATAGGTGTAGTCTGAGGTATGTTATATTTAGTATGATAATGACCCCTGGAGGCCTTTATATCCAGTATTAAAATCAGCATGGATAGATCAGGTCTGGGGTCTGGTATATCCTGTGAAGAAAATAACCCTGTGAAACAATAAACCCTTCACATCCAGTGTGATAATGACCATGGATGAATTTGGTTTGAGGTCTACTTTATTTAGTATAATAATACCATAGATAAGTGTCATCTGGGGCTTGATGTATCCAGTATAATAATGTAATGGAACGGTTTGGTCCGAAATGTTTAGTATAATAATGACTATGAATAGGACTGGTCTGGGGTCTGTTACTGTATGTCCAATAAAATAATGGAGAGGTCTTGTCAAGAGTCCATTTTTATAAAGATTATGGATAGATGTGGTGCATTAAGTAGACATGTGCACTTTGGAAATGTTCATTTTGGATGCATTCGTTCTTTGAAGATTTTCATTACGTTATTTGTTATGTTGACCCGATTCATTTTCGGGATTCATTTTGTATCTTCGGCATTCGTTTTGTATATTCGTTGTTCTGGTGGATTAGAAAAACGTTGCAGTGTTTCCGGAAGATTGCTATATATTCAATATATTATCGAACTGGACAAATTTGAATTGGAAGGATTCAATATTTTCGGACGCTATTCCAACCCACCAAGAGAATGCCATGAGCTGAATGGACAATATCAACTGGCCTCATGTGCATCTGAAAATTGAATTTACTTTCCCATGGGCCCAAACTACTATTGCATCATGTGACATCATCCAAATTAATTAATTTGTTATTTTCACTATATTTTTTTCTGAATCTCCAAAAATGAAATTTTCCTCTATAAAATGAATTGAAATGAAACACACATGTCTAAAAATTAGGCCGGACTTTGCAACCAGTATATAAAGGCAGGGCTCCAATATGCTAATGATTATGGATAGATCTGGCTCAGGCCATCCAATATATAAAGGCAGGGCTCTTGGACAAGTATAGTAATGGTCATGAATAGATCCAGTTCAGGATCTAGTATATCAGGCAGGACTCTGGATCCAATACACTAATGATCATGGATAGATCTGGTTTATGGTCTAGTGTAAAAATATAGGGCTCTGCAGTATAGTAACTAGTATAATAATGGCCATGGATAAATCTGGTCAAGGGTCCATTATATAAAGGCAGGGCTATGAATTCGGGTTTATAATGGGCATTGATAGATCTGGTCTGGGTCCAATGTATAAAGGCAGGACTCTGGACCCAGTATAGTGACTAGTATAATCATGGCCATAGATAGATCTGGCCAAGGGTCCATTATATAAAGGCAGGACTATGGATCCGGGTTTATAATAGCCATAGGTAGATCTGGTCTAGGTCCAGTGTGTCAAAGCAAGGTTCTGGATCCAGTATAGTGACTACTATAATAATGGCTAAATTAAGTCAGGGGCCCATTATACTGTATAAAGGCAGGGCTATGGATTACTGTATAAAGGCAGGGCTATGGATCCAGAATAATAATGACTTTGGATAAATCTGGCCTTGGATCTGTTCACATCACTGCGGGCTTTGTTATGGGCTGTGCTACCCGCTGAAAAGCGGGGCAAGAAGCCCCAGACTCCTTTTGAAAATTGTGCCGCAAGGAATCGCATAGTGCTGTGGCACCGTGCGGTTTCACTCATGTGAAAATGCGGTTGTTATGCTGATGTGTGGAGATACCATTTATAATAGCAGCCCCGTGTGAACCTAGCCTAAAAGGAAAGGCTTTGAATCAAGTAAATGATTACCTAGTGATAGATCTGGTCAGATACAGTATATAAGGGAAAGATCTAGTCCAAGGTCCATTGTATCCATTATAATTATGATCATGGACAGGGTCCAGTCTTTAAAGGCAGGGCTCTAGATCCAGTATAGTAGTGGACATTATTAGATTGTGTCCAGGATCTAGTGTAAACTGTAGAGGTTATGCTCTGAATATAGTTTTTTTATGACCATTGATAGATTTAGTATGGTGTAATTTGTGATGCACAGTTCAGAGGTCAGTAATTTGTCACAAAGAGTTTATGGCTCAGTAATTTGTGATGCAGAATTTAGAGGTCAGTAATTGTGATGCATAGTTAAGGGGTCAGTAATTGGTGACTCACAGATCAGGGGTCGGTAGTTTGAGATTCACATTTCAGGGGTCAGTAATAAGTGACACAGGGTTCAGGGGTCAGTAGAGAGTGATCAGAGTTCAGGGGTCAGTAATAAGTGATGCAGAGTTCAGGGGTCAGTAGAGAGTGATCAGAGTTCAGGGGTCAGTAGAGAGTGATCAGAGTTCAGGGGTCAGTAATAAGTGATGCAGAGTTCAGGGGTCAATTTGTGACGCAGAGTTTAGAGATCAGCAGTGAGTGGCGCAGACACAGAATTCAGAGGTCAGCAGTAAGTAAAGTAGAGTGCAGAGGTCATCATTGGCTAATGCAGAAATACTGTTACATAAAAGCTTATAGTTAACACCTGTTGTTAGCAAACCAGAGAACTCTAACCCAGTTACAGAATTCCGTTGTACCTGTAAAAGCTCAGAGAAGCTCACATGCAGCCCTTATCCAGCCTTCTCTCTCCATTTCTTTCCCCCACACATTCACACATGACCCTGGAACTGATCGCAAGAGACATGGAAGGGGCAACAAAGGACATTGTGTGGGCACCTGACCTGTTAGCAGCCTATGACATCATTGGTTGTTAGGACCTGGGCGCCTGACCCTACACAGAGTCAGTGCTCAGAATACTGCATTTGTCTTTAAAATTGACAGGGACAAATAGCGGCATGTGGTTTTGTGAAAAAAGGGCTTGATTTACTTGTTGGGGAAACTTTTAAGCATTTTGCCATGGCACCCCTAAGGCCCTTAATCCTAACACATTGTTAAGAAAGCCTGGTCCAGGGTATGGTGTATAAACACAGAGCTCTGGATACAGTATAATAATCGTCATTGATAGGTTTTATCCTGTGTCTAAAGTCAGAGTTCTGGATCCAGTTTAAAAATGGCCATGAAGGGATCTAGTCCAGGTATATAAAGAGAGGTCCATAGATCCAGTGTTTTAATGGTCATGGATAGGCTTGGTCTATGGTCCAGTACAGAAACACAGGTCTCTGGATCTAGTTTTTTAATGGCCATGGATAGTTTAGGTTCAGAGTCTAGTATATGAAGGCAGAGTCATAAATCTAGTTCAATAATGGTCACGGATAGATCTGCTCCACAGTCTGACATATAAAGCCAGGGCCTTGAATCCAGTTTAATAATGTTCATGAATAAATCTCTTCAGGGGTCTAGTTTATAAAGGCAGGGCTGTGGATCCAGTTTTATCATGGCCATGTATAGGTTTGGTCCTGGGTCCAGTACATAAAGACAGTGCCCTGGATCCAGTTCAATAATGGATAGATCTATTCCAGAGCATATGAAGCCAAGGCTCTGGCCATGGATAGATCTGATTCCGGGTCTGCTATATAAAATCTGTGCTCTGGAACTGAAGTAAGCCCTTAATGTACACAGGACGTCAAAAACACTGCCTTTGCAGGGTGGATAAAAATGCCAAACGTGCTAGATATGTTTAAGCGCATTTGCACGTTAATGCATTCTAGTGACCAGAATAAATTAATATTCTGGCCAACAGAATGCATTAATGCCTATACATGCATGCAGAACACAACTTTAGCTATGTCTTTTAAGCTGTGTTTTCCTCTCCTGGAGTAAAAGCATGCAGGGCAAAAAAATGCCCTGTGTGCATTAGGCCTTGTAGTAATGGTTCAGAGAAATCCAGGTTTGGTTTGTTTCTTGAGCTGCCAGTCTTTACTCATTATTCTTTAATAAAGAAGGTTTTGGCTTTGTCATTGTGGGTATCTGCTAGAAGTCGTCTGTCTTCATTCATTTTCTCTTTGTTTTTTAAAATCCCTTCCAGTACTGAAACTTCCAGTACACCCTCCAATCACATTCCTAGAATGATAAGGCTGCCACCTCCATTCCATAGTTCTATCATACCTGAGATGTCAAACTGCTATGAAATATTAATTGCCATGTGTTCTGGTGGTGGAAACCAGTCCAGCACAGTGACAGGCACAGGAGTTCCCCACTGTATTGGCTGCCTACAGGAATGCCAACCTGGGAAAACAGTTTATAGAGTGAAAAGGAAAACTGGGTGTGACTAAATGGTTTGAGGGCCATGGCTGAAAAAGGAAACTTCCAAACGAGCACAGTGGAAGGGAGATATTGAGCACACTTAGGAATTTGTACATTTCACTTGAATAAAAACAGAAACCAAGAATCACATCTGAGATTCAAGGCAAATGGTACCATGCAGTGTCCATTCAGATATGATAACATATACTGAGAATTATACCCAGCCTACACAACAAAACAAGTGGTACTGTGCTGCATCCATACATGCAGAATAATGAGAATGACATACAGCATATAGAAAATGTGATGCCAAACTATCTCTCATTTACATAAAAAGAACAAGAACAGAGAATTATATCCACATGTGCCCCAGTAGATGTAGCACTATGCAATGTCCATATAAACACAGTGTGGAGCCCAGGGAATCTGGTGCAGATGTTCATAGTAACCAATCATCTTCTAAATTCAGCTTGTTCAATAAGGCTTTGAGAATAACACCTGGTAGCTGATTGGTTACTAGGCTCACCTGTGCCAGATTCCCTGTGCTCCAGTTTTAGTAAATCTCTCCCTGTCAAACTTGTTGAAACAGTAATCAGAACAGCACAATATACATAGACTGCTTTATACGCATATCAACATACCACCTGATGCAGGGTCTCTGGTGAATGGAAGCAATCCAGGAAAATGTGTGCATCAAGCAGGGAAAAGGGGTGGGAGGGGTAAAAACCAGGGTTAGTCCCTGAAGTTTAGGGTGAGTTGACATGGCTGGAGTCACAAATTATTGATGTTTATAATTACTTTTTCAGCATTCTATGGTTTGTTTTGAGGCACCAGAGGTGTATTTCAAGCTAAAACACCAGAATAAGGATCCTTGTTTTTTAAAAAGGTGACAGTTATTTTCAGTTGAGTCCAATAATATTGGAAATGTATCATTATTGTCCAGTCCACATCCTTCTGTAAAGCTCCACTAGTTGAGTATGTTATTTTAGCACAGTTTTATGTGATGGTGCTGAGATTCAGTTCCTTTGGTGTCTGTTGGTTTGTATGGGAAATGTATTGAGCCGAGACAGTTAACAATGAGCATTGAAGGATAGTAATGGATGAACATTTTGTGTCTTGGTCAGCAGGATGGTGAAAGTAGAGCGCTGAGTGTAAAAGGCATTTAGTGTCCTCTTGGGGCTCTGTGACTTCTGACCTTTGCTGCATTAATAGCTGGCAGCCATGCAGTCCACTGACAGCCCTAGTTCTCATGTTGGAAAGCTGGGATGTTTCTGTTCTCTATGGGTCTCCTATGAGAAATGCTCTATCTACTAGGAGCTTCCATGACACCTTCTCCAGCAATCAGTGAAGCATTCTAGGAAAGTTCCTATAATGCACTGGTAGGAATGGCTTGATGTCCACAGCAGTGAGCTTTATGTACCCGTCTTGTTTAGTAGATATCGCTGCAGAATCAGCAAACTGGCTGCAGGTAAAATGTTCTGTTTGCGCTATTTTTGTCTAACATTCTTCAAGTTGCTGACATCCAGAGGAGGTTTAGTAAACTGAAGAAAATAAGATTTTCACAGTGAAATGGATAAACATTATAAAATAAATATACGTATACCAATAATTGTTGCTGCATGCAGACACCACATGAACTTTGTATGTTTAAGCCCTCATGCACACTTGACGTTTTGATAACGCTGGTAACGTTAGCTGTGTAAAGTCACTTTCAAAATTTGAGGTTTTGTAGCATTTTTGCATCAGCGCTTAGCGGCGTTTTGCCGCTATAAGGAACGTTTTTCCATGTTTGTGTTTTTTAGTGGTTTTTTTTTTTACTCCGGTTTGTGGTGTTTTACCGCGTTCTTCAGCGTTAGAGCGTTTTTGCAGCTAAAAAACTCCTTTAGAAACCCACTAGTTTTGTTTTTTTTTCTTGCCAAAAAACGTCCCAGCAAAAAAACGTTGATTACAGCCTATGTGTGCATGGACACATAGGATAACATGCTGGGGAGTTTATTGACTGTAGAAAAAAAGCTCAGTCGCCAAAAACAGCTGCTGTAAAAACATCAAGTGTGCATGAGGGCTGAAAGTTGTAGAAATAACTATTGTTAATTTTATCAGGCTAAAGCAGGACTCCACTAAACACATAAAACTTTTTACCATACTCGTGATCCTTAAAATAGCAATAAATCATAAACAATAAATAATAATGATAAACAGGGTAGCACAGTGGCTAAATGGTTAGCACTCCCGCCTGGCAGTACTAGGGTCGTCGGCTCAAATCCCAACCACGGCACCACCTGCCTGGAGTTTGCATGTTCTCCCTGTGCCTGCGTGGGTTTCCTCTGGGTACTCTGGTTTCCTCCTACACTCCAAAGACATGCTGGTAGGTTAATTGGCTCCTGTCTAAATTGGTCCTAGTATGTGTATGTATGAATGTGAGTTAGGGACTTTAGATTGTACCCCCCTTGAGGGTTAGGGACTGATGTGAATGTACAATATATATGTAAAGCGCTGTGTAAAATTGAGATTATATAAGTACCTGTAATAAATAAATAAACAAAATGAGCCTGTGCTTTGCCTATGTGCAGGGCAAAGCAACAGGGTCACTTAAATCCCCCCCTTCTCAACATAAATTCATCTTGCGTTTGTTCCTCTGCCACTCTGTTTGGCTGGAGTGCAGAGAAATATCTGGTGTTCTGGATATGGGAGGGACATGATTTTCCCCTTCCTATAGTGATGCAAAGTAGAATTTAGAGCTGAATTCTGAGTATTAAAACTTCCATTAATAGCAATAAAGGATATAAATCCACTTTGTATGCATCAAATGCAATAAAAGTAGAAGTGCCGTGGTCACTGTGCTGTAAATATCCTATACAACAGGCTTCACCCCCTACAGGCTACCTGCAAAAAAATACAGGAAAAAAATACAGAAAGTTTCACACTGCACAGATCTGGAAGAAATGGATTATTATACACATCTGGAAGAACATACATGACCCTTGTATTTAGACAATATTTGCTTATCCTGGAGTTCAACTTTAAAGTGGAACTTTACCCACAACAACTTGATAAAAAATAATGTTCCTTATCAAAGAACATACATTCCACATTAATAATTATGCTACCAAAATTAGTGTGTGATATAACTTGCCTCCAGTATTGTTCCTATTTCTTGTTCCTAGAGGCTGCCATTTTGCTCAGGTCCAGAGCCCTAAAAAGCATCTTTAGGCTGTCAGCAGATTGGCCTCTACAAATTCGGCACAGTGCCTAAAAATAGAGGGACTGAGCGTGTGTAGAACAGGGCAAAACAGTGTATTACTGGATTTTAAACAGTATAGGCACTTATTTTTAATGTTATACATTAGTTATTTTGCAGTTCCACTTTAAGTCCATCCAGCGTAATTCCCCTGAAATCTGACACACACTACCCAAAAGCTGAAATCAAGCAATCAACTAGATCAGTCTGCAAACTGATGGGTAGGAGGGGGTTTCAGGATGAAGGCAAGTCAGGATGGGCATTACTTGTGTGGTGATGTCACCTGTCCACCATACTGAATGCAGCAGGCAGTGCAGTGTGGAAGAATTTTTAGAATAGATTCTTAACAATGTTGCTACCCTTCCAATGTTATTAACCACATGGCGTAGCAGAGTAAGGGATCAAAAATGATTCTGTGAATTTGTGTCACCTTTAAATTTAGCTCTTTAGCTGCTTTGTTTTAATCTCTAGGCCAATCACTGCTAGTCAAAACAATTAGGGAATACAGCTGCATATCTAACAATGAATATAGGGATAAAGAGGCTGCTATCACAGTGTAAGGGCTCCATTCTGAACCTCTAGTGAGGATTCAATACAGAGGACTCCAATTCCCTGTATGCAACATTGTCCAACCCACCCTCTTGATCAGTGCAAGACCATGATATCCAAGCATTAGGTATGGTCGGGCAAAGCTCATGCACAAAGATCTTTGTATATTGAAGAGGAAGAGATGTCAGGATCTGGGCACAAGGGTTTCTGTATTAAAAAAGGCCCAGGGACTGAGTTGAGGAGTATCTGTAGCAGGCGAGACCTGGGATCTGGGCGCAGGCACCTCTGTATCAATCAAGGCCAACAATCCAGGCACAGGGGTCTTTATTGGTTCTGGGCACAGGGCTTCTACCAGGTGAGGTCCAGGAGGGGTTGCTGTATGTGGTGAAGCCCAGGGTTTGGGCATAGATGTCTCTGTAGAGTAGCTTTTCTCAATCAGGGTTCTATGGAACCCTAGGGTTTCTCTAGAGGGTTCCTTGAACAGTGAGCAGCTTCTGCCTCTCAGATGAGTAAGGACTGACCAGTTTAGCTATTTGTAAGGCCCTTTCACACAAAGTGGACCCATTATTCGATCTGCTTGCTCAGCGGGGGATCTGTCTGCTGATCCCCACTGAGAAAACAAATGACAGGTCAGTGTCCGCTCCACTTATGCAAAGTGGACACGGACACAGCCTGTTGTCCTCTATGGGTGGTCAAATTGAAATGGACCTGTCACAAGTTAGCCTGCAGTTTCTTGTTTGTGTATTCTTACCTCCTTGCTGCAGTGCTGCTCCTGATTCCTTTCACATGTGTGGTTTATCTGTGCTCACCTATGGGCATCGTCTGTTATCCTCTGGGTTTTATTTCCTTCCCTTCCATCACTTCCTGGCCCGCCTTCTAGTTTGCTTGTCTATATAAGAAATGCTCAGTCTAGCCCACTTTGCCTGAGCAACTTCTTAGTTCTCTGAGCTCCTGGCTGTTGTTATGCTTGTATCCTGTACCCGTGCACTGACCCCAGCTTCGTCCACTGACTGTGCTGATCTCCACCCGTCCTGACATCGGCTTGTCTACTGGCTTCTCTGTTGTCTCCTGGATTACACTCTGCTCACGTGATTGATCTCTGCATCCTCAGCTGGGCGTTCCTGGGGGCCGCGACCTGGTTCCAGCTTGCTGCAAGTCCATCCCCACCATCAGGGGCTCTGGTGAAGAAGCAGGCTGGGGCTTAGACTCCGCACCCTGGGGAACCCCGAATTGGCGGTCTACAAGGGATCACTACCACAGGTTCGTGACAGGACCACCTGGCCATTTAGATCCGAATGCCATTTGATCCTTCGGACAGAAAGAGAATGGATTTCCAACTATTTTTTTTTTTGACGGATCGAGCCAGATTGGATGTCGGCGAGTGTAAATGGACACATGTCCCTTTATACTTGCTGCTCCATAAAGGAGAATAGAGGTTCCAATTGGGTCTGCCTGAAAGACAGGCAGGCGGACCCAATCAGAACATCCATGTGAAAGGAGCCTAAGAGGGAATTCTTCCCAATGACCACAAATGTAAGCAGCATTTTTCCCACTGAACATCACACTAATGTACAATAAGCTGTACATATAGGGATTAATGGCAGGGGTTCCCTGAGCCTGGAAAGTTATTTTGGGGATTCCTCCATGTTAAAAAGGTTGAGAGACTGCTGTAAAGGGTGAGTCCCAGGATGAGGACAGAAATCACTGTATTGGGTAAGTGATTAGAAATACTGCTTATGTGCTGAATTCGGGTGGTTGTGAGTCTGGCCTCCTCTGTTTGCTGTTATATTCTTTTCTGATTCCCTTGCTTTTTAAAGATAATCTCACTTAAATCTTGGATTAAACTTCCTTTGGGGTCGTACAGCGCTGGAGTTTAGGTGTTTTCTTCAAGAGACATATGGAAATGTTGTATTTAAAGGATTACCTCTGGGAAACGCTACAAAGTACTTTATAGCCAATCAGGCAGGATGGTAAACAGCAATTTAATCATTGTGTGCGGCCAGCCAGCTTCACATGTTACGGCTTTCCTGACAAGTGTGTGAAGTACAGTATTGGTGGATAACGTTGAACACTCAGTATTCACTGAAATTCCTTTCTCAAGCAGTCTGTTTAGGATGTGCATATGATGTATCAAAGTATCAGTAGCAAGAACTGTCACTATCAGACTAAAGGTCCATGTTCCAAGGAGGGAGAATGAGATTTTTTTTCAATGGAAAATAACAACACACAGAAGGAGATTTACTAAAGCTGGAGCACTTAGAATCTGGTGCAGCTGTGCATGGTAGCCAATCAGCTTCTAACTTCAGATTGTTCAGTTAGGCTCCATGCACACTGGCTTCTGCAGTTTTGTGTTTTGCCTGTAGAAGCAGTTCAGTGCTATCCTTTGTGTCCATGCACATTAGGATGTTTAGATGCATAATCTAAGCTCAGTGTGTAGAAGCAGAAAAAAAATACTCTTCTGCTTTGTGTTTTTGTTTTGAGTTTTCTGGCAGACAAAACACTAAACATTCCTAACTGTACCTAAACATGTGTTAAAAAATGCTCTATATGAACATTTTTTTTTCTGCCAAGGGAACTGGCATTTTTGTAAGACCAGTGTACTTGCAGCATAGAACCTTAAGCTTTGACAATAAATCCTGAAAGCTGATTGTTTTCTGTGAAGAACTGCACCAGATTTTGCTTGCTCCAGTTTTGGTAAACCCCCCCCCCTAAATGTACAGTAAGCCATAACAGCCAATCATATTTAATTTATAACAGTCACAGTAGTGAACAGTCCAAACTGATTGTTCGCTTTGGTTGACTACTGTTTGCAGTAGCGTCAGGGGTCACAGGGGTCACAATTGTGACCTGGCCCCATGGTTCAGGAGGCTCATGCGGCCTCCCTGTCACATTCCTTTTTACATCTGAACAGGAGGGGTGGCAGGGGTGCTGCTTCTCCTCCTCTCCCTACCACCTGCATTCAGCAGCTGCGAGAGGAAAATGGAGGGTATCAGATCCTGTATATGCTGCCCTTTCTGTCCAGGTTACTCATCTCTGCTGGCCCCCCTCACGTGAGCTCCCCTGACCCTCACTTGTTCCCCCGCAGCGTTGCCTGCCAGCATCCCCCCTTTCTTTTCCCGACAGCTGCTGCAGGATGTTTCAGGATGGAGAGTGGGAGAAGGGGATGGTAAATATGTCATTCACTATTGGCCCCTTCCTTTTCTGAAAGAACACAGTGAGTGAACTGACCACTCACTGTGTCCATTTGTGAATGAACAGGAAGCGCTGTACAGAGCTATTTCTGTTCATTCATTCTGTACAGCTGAGGCTGCAGAGATAAAGTTTGAGGGCTGTGTCCTCGATCTCCTTTGTCTCAAAAGTGAGACATCAGGGGTCTGTTTAGACCCCGGATCTTTCACCAAAGCCCCTCAATAGGATTACAAAAAAAAAATGTTCTAAATTGTCAAAAATAAAATTGTGGGCAGCACAGTGGCTAAGTGGTTAGCACTTCCGCCTAGCAGCACTAGAGTTGTTGGTTTGAATCCTAATCCACAGCACTACCTGCCTGGAATTTGCATGTTCTAGCTGTGCCTGCGTGGGTTTCCTCGGGCTACTCTGACTTCCTCCCACACTCAAAAGACGTGCTGATAGGTTTTTTAGATCTTGTCTAAATTGGCCCTGGCATGTGTATGTATGAATGTGAGTTAGGGACATTAGATTGTAAGCTCCTTGAGAGCAGGAACTGATGTGAATGTACAATATATATGTAAAGTGCTGCATAAATTGATGGCGCTATATAAGTACCTATAATAAATAATACATAAAAATAAATAAATAAATACATAAAATTGTAAAAAAAAAAATAAAAATCTATTGACATCATCCACTGTTCTACTGACCCTGTCCTCTGTACCTGACAATGTCCATTGCCCTACTGACACCATCCGCTGCCCCACTAACAGTGTCCACACACTGACCATTGCCCTACAGATACATCCACCATTCTGCTGACAGAGTGGTGCTGACTTGACACTTTACACTTTTAAGGCAGGCTAAGTTTATATTATTATAGTGACATTTGTTTTATTATATTTATTTCCTTACTATTTAGTAGTGGTGCAATGAAAATTCCTTTGCTGAAACCGAAAATTCAGGAAGCACTTGTCCAAAAACTGAAACCGAAATGGATAGTTTTTTTACATAAAAAGAAAAATTAAAATAATGTGGCTGGTATTTTTGCATTGAAGTCAATGGGATGTGATTTTGCATTGAAGTTCATGGGACATGATTTTGCATTGTGGTCCCTGGGGGGCATTTTTGCATTGAAGTCTATGGGAAGCGATTTTGCATTGAAGTCTACGGGATGCGATTTTGCATTGAAGTCTATGGGACAGGATTTTGCATTAAAGTCAGTAGGGGGCATTTTTGCACTGAAGTCTATGGGATGCGACTTCCCATTGAAAACAATGGGACGTGAATTTTTCATTGAAGTCACTAGGGGGCGTTTTTGTATTGAAGTCTAAAGGAACGCGACATTGCATTAAAGTCTGTGGGATGGCAACTTTGCAATAAAGTCACTAGGGGGTGTTTTTGCACTAAAGTCTGAGACAAAACATGCCATTATGGGCATCTTTTTTTTCTATTCGCAAAATGCCAAAAACCCTATTCTTGGCCAATCTTTTTTGGCAGCTGATATATCGATGCATCCTCACTATTTAGTTATGTTTTGCTTGTTAATTTCTTAAAGGAACAAAAAAAGTGACCTTTTATAGTGATCTTTGACTTCTTTTATGTTGTTCAAGTAAACCTCCACCTCTCAAGGGTTGCCTACCTCTGATCCATGGTATGCAGAATAATTGAAGAGGTATGTCAAAATTTGGGCAGTTTCTCCAAAATCTTCTGAATTACCCTCTCAATATGTAAATAAAGATCTGAAATAACTATTTAGCCACTCTGGAGTATCTTGGCACGTAGTGGAAGTAGCAGGTGGTAGTGGGGGGTGCCAAGGTCAACGTTTGCATTGGTGTCCACAAGTTTCAAGCTATGCCTCTGTCTCTTTGCTTTCTAGAATAAAACTGGTGATGGCTGTAACCCTCCATTTGTATATTGTTATGAAGAATATTTTCCCAGTGCCCTGACTCTGCCTAATGTCTGCTACAATTTCACTTTGAGTAAAGCAGAAGGTCAGTTTGGGGTAGAGTGGGAAAAAGGAAAACTGACTTTTTAGGGAAGGCATGGAGTGAATTTCTCTGGCAGGTGACTCTTTATATTACAGGAGGGGGCAGCTTTGCCAGCATACCCATCTACCAGCTTTCTGCCAACTGGCAAGTCCTGGAGGTTTTGACAGCAGGGGAACATGAGGACAATTTGTGCAGGCTATACAAAAAAACTATATAGAGTATATAATATACAGTCAGGTCCATAAATATTGGGACATCGACACAATTCTAACATTTTTGGCTCTATACACCACCACAATGGATTTGAAATGAAACAAACAAGATGTGCTTTAACTGCAGACTGTCAGCTTTAATTTGAGGGTATTTACATCCAAATCAGGTGAACGGTGTAGGAATTACAACAGTTTGCATACGTGCCTCCCACTTGTTAAGGGACCAAAAGTAATGGGACAATTGGCTTCTCAGCTGTTCCATGGCCAGGTGTGTGTTATTTCCTCATTATCCCAATTACAATGAGCAGATAAAAGGTCCAGAGTTCATTTCAAGTGTGCTAATTGCATTTGGAATCTGTTGCTGTCAACTCTTAAGATGAGATCCAAAGAGCTGTCACTATCAGTGAAGCAAGCCATCATTAGGCTGAAAAAACAAAACAAACCCATCAGAGAGATAGCAAAAACATTAGGCGTGGCCAAAACAACTGTTTGGAACATTCTTAAAAAGAAGGAACGCACCGGTGAGCTAAGCAACACCAAAAGACCCGGAAGACCACGGAAAACAACTGTGGTGGATGACCGAAGAATTCTTTCCCTGGTGAAGAAAACACCCTTCACCACAGTTGGCCAGATCAAGAACACTCTCCAGGAGGTAGGTGTATGTGTGTCAAAGTCAACAATCAAGAGAAGACTTCACCAGAGTGAATACAGAGGGTTCACCACAAGATGGAAACCATTGGTGAGCCTCAAAAACAGGAAGGTCAGATTAGAGTTTGTCAAACGACATCTAAAAAAGCCTTCACAGTTCTGGAACAACATCCTATGGACAGATGAGACCAAGATCACCTTGTACCAGAGTGATGGGAAGAGAAGAGTATGGAGAAGGAAAGGAACTGCTCATGATCCTAAGCATACCACCTCATCAGTGAAGCATGGTGGTGGTAGTGTCATGGCGTGGCCATGTATGGCTGCCAATGGAACTGGTTCTCTTGTATTTATTGATGATGTGACTGCTGACAAAAGCAGCAGGATGGATTCTGAAGTGTTTCGGGCAATATTATCTGCTCATATTCAGCCAAATGCTTCAGAACTCATTGGACGCCGCTTCACAGTGCAGATGGACAATGACCCAAAGCATACTGCAAAAGCAACCAAAGAGTTTTTTAAGGGAAAGATGTGGAATGTTATGCAATGGCCAAGTCAATCACCTGACCTGAATCCGATTGAGCATGCATTTTACTTGCTGAAGACAAAACTGAAGGGAAAATGCCCCAAGAACAAGCAGGAACTGAAGACATTTGCAGTAGAGGCCTGGCAGAGCATCACCAGGGATGAAACACAGCATCTGGTGATGTCTATGCGTTCCAGACTTCAGGCTGTAATTGACTGCAAAGGATTTGCAACCAAGTATTAAAAAGTGAAAGTTTGATTTATGATTATTATTCTGTCCCATTACTTTTGGTCCCTTAACAAGTGGGAGGCACATATGCAAACTGTTGTAATTCCTACACCGTTCACCTGATTTGGATGTAAATACCCTCAAATTAAAGCTGACAGTCTGCAGTTAAAGCACATTGTGTTTGTTTCATTTCAAATCCATTGTGGTGGTGTATAGAGCCAAAAATGTTAGAATTGTGTCCATGTCCCAATATTTATGGACCTGACTGTATATACTGTATGTTCCCCATTGTATTAAATGTGCTAGAGGAGTCCATGGCATGTGACACAGAGGAATGCTGTGTGTGTGTGTGTGTATGTACAGTATGTATATATACAGTTGCAAGAAAAAGTATGTGAACCCCTTGGGATTACGTTGAGTTTTGCATGAATTGGGCATAAAATGTCACAACAATAGAAGAACACAGTCTGCTGAACATAATACTACACAAACATTAGATGTTGCCATGGTTTAATTGCACATAACATGTAAACATTCACAGTGCAGGGAGGAAAAAGTATGTGAACCTTTGGACTTAATAACTGGTTGACCCTCCTTTGGCAGCAATAACCTCAACCAAACGTTTCCTGTAGTTGCAGATCAGACCTGCACAACGATCTGGAGTAATTTTGGACCACTCCTCTTCACAAAACTGTTTCAGTGTAGCAATATTCTTGGGATGTCTGGTGTGAATCTCTCTCTTAAGGTCATGCCACAGCATTTCAATCGGGTTGAGGTCAGGACTCTGACTGGGCCACTCCAGAAGGCGTATTCTGTGCTGTTGCAGCCATTGTTTTGTTGAATTACTTGTATGCTTTGGGTCATTGTCCTGTTGCATCACCCATCCTCTGCGGAGCTTCAGTTGGCGGACAGATGGTCGTACATTTTCCTGCAAAATGTCTTGATAAACTCTGGAATTCATTTTCCCATCAATGACAACAATCCATCCAGGCCCTGAGGCAGCAAAGCAGCCCCAAACCATGATGCTCCCTCCACCATGTTTTACAGTAGGGATGAGGTTTTGATGTTGGTGTGCTGTGCCTTTTTTTCTCCACACATAGTGTTGTGTGTTCTTCCCAAACAACTCAATCTTGGTTTCATCTGTCCACAGTATATTTTGCCAGTAGTGCTGTGGAACATCCAGGTGCTCTTTTGCAAACTTCAAACGTGCTGCAATATTCTTTTTGGACAGCAATGGCTTCCTCCCTGGTGCCCTCCCATGTACTCCATTCTTGTTTAATATTTTCCTTATTGTAGATGTGTCAACAAAAATGTTAGCATGTGCCAGAGATTTCTGTAGGTCTTTAGCTGACACTCTGGGATTCTTCTTTACCTCATGCAGCATTCTGCGCTGTGCACTTGCAGTGATTTTTACAGGACGACCACGCCTAGGGAGAGTAGCAACAGTGCTAAACTTTCTCCATTTGTAGACAGTCTGTCTTACCGTGGACACATGAACATCAAGGCTTTTGGAGATACTTTTGTAACCCTTTCCAGCTTCATGCAAGTCAACAATTCTTGATTGTAGGTCTTCTGAGAGCTCTTTTCTGCGAGGCATGGTTCACATCAGACAGTGCTTCTTGAGACCAGTAAACCCAAAACAGGTCTGTGTTTTTTAAGGGCAGGACAGCTGTTAGCAACACATCCAATATCATCACACTGATTGGAGTCAAGGTTGGCTCACTCCTGGCTCCAATTAGCTCTGGCAGAAGTCATTAAGCTAGGGCCTCACATACATTTTCCTCCCTGCACTGTGAATGTTTACATGTTATGTGCAATTAAACCATGACAACATCTAATGTTTGTGTAGTATTATGTTCAGCAGACTGTGTTCTTCTATTGTTGTGACTTAGATGACGTTCAGAGCACATTTTATGCCCAATTCATGCAAAACTCCACGTAATCCCAAGGGGTTCACATACTTTTTCTTGCAACTGTATATGTGTGTGTGTATGTATATACAGTATATATATATATATATATATATACACACAGTATCTCACAGACATGAGTACACCCCTCACAGTGTTGTAAATATTTTATTATATCTTTTCATGTGACAACATTGAAGAAATGACACTGTGCTACAATGTAAAGTAGTGAGTGTACAGCTTGTATAACAGTGTAAATTTGCTGTCCCCTCAAAATAACTCAACACACAGCCATTAATGTCTAAACTGCTGGCATCAAAAGTGAGTACACCCCTAAGTGAAAATGTCCAAATTGGGCCCAAAGTGTCAAAATCTTGTGTGGCCACCATTATTTTCCAGCAGTGCCTTAACCCTCTTGGGCATGGAGTTCACCAGAGCTTCACAGGTTGCCACTGGAGTCCTCTTCCACTGCTCCATGACAACATCACAGATCTGTCGGATGTTAGAGACCATGCGCTCCTCCACCTTCCATTTGACGATGTCCCACAGATGCTCAATAGTTCTGCTTGGCCAGTCCATCACCTTTACCCTCAGCTTCTTTAGCAAGGCAGTGGTCGTCTTGGAGGTGTGTTTGGGGTCATTATCATGTTGGAATACTGCCCTGCAGCCCAGTCTCTGAAGGGAGGTGATCATGCTCTGCTTCAGTAAGTTGGCATACATGGTTCCCTCAATGAACTGTAGCTCCCCAGTGCCAGCAGCACTCATACAGCCCTAGGCCATGACACTTCCACCACCATGCTTGGCTGTAGGCACACTTGTCTTTGTACTCCTCACCTGGTTGCCACCATACACGCTTGACACCATCTGAACCAAATCAGTTTATCTTGGTCTCATCAGACCACAGGACATGGTTCCAGTAATCCATGTCCTTAGTCTCCTTATCTTCAGCAAACTGGCTTTCTTGTGCATCATCTTTAGAAGAGGCTTCCTTCTGGGATGACAGCCATGCAGACCAATTTGATGCAGTGTGCGGCGTATGGTCTGAGCACTGACAGGCTGACCCCCCACCCCTTCAACCTCTGCAGCAATGCTGGCAGCACTCATATGTCTATTTCCCAAAGACAACCTCTGGATATGATGCTGAGAACGTGTACTCAACTTTTTTGGTCGACCATGGCGAGGCCTGTTCTGAGTGGAACCTGTCCTGTTAAACTGCTGTATGGTCTTGGCCACCATGCTGTAGCTCAGTTTCAGGGTCTTGGCAATCTTCTTATAGGCTAGGCCATCTTTATGTAGAGCAGCAACAATTCTTTTTTTCAGATCCTCAGAGAGTTCTTTGCCATGAGGTGCCATGTTGAACTTCCAGTGACCAGTATGAGAGAGTGAGAGCGATAAAACCAAATTTAACACACCTGCTCTCCATTCACACTTGAGACCTTGTAACACTAACCAATCACATAATGCTGCGGAGGGAAAATGGCCAAATGGGGCCCAATTTGGACATTTTCACTTAGGGGTGTACTCACTTTTGTTGCCAGCGGTTTAGACATTAATGGCTGTGTGTTGAGTTATTTTGAGGGGACAGCAAATTTACACTGTTATACAAGCTGTACTCACTACTTTACATTGTAGCAAAGTGTAATTTGTTCAGTGTTGTCACATGAAAAGATAGAATAAAATATTTACAAAAACGTGGGGGTGTACTCATTTCTGTGAGATACTGTGTGAATATATATATATATCAATATATATCCCTTTTATATATGCCTATATTTTGTTTGGATTGCTCTTAAATATAATATTTATGAACACATTTCTTCATACTTTATACCAAGGGTAGGCGACCTTAAAGAGGTAGAGATCTACCTGGGAGAAGTCAAAGATCACCGGGCACAGTGTCACCCAGTGTCGCCTCCTCACACCTGATTTAAAACTCTAATTGCTGTAATACTGTGTTGCAATTGCATGCATTGCACGGCAATCATGGGTTTGAATCAGGTGGTGAGGAAGCAACATATCGCCTCCTCACCAGCTATCAAACACACTCGGATCACTTTTCAGAGGATCAGCAGTGCCTTCTGAACTTGTGAATGAGCCCTTGGCTGCATTAAGCAGCAGCACCCTGCAATTGAGCTGAAATTTTACCTCCCCCAATCCTTACCCCCTTTAGCTGCTGAGGCAGCAGCCAAAGGTGTGCACTTGCTACAGCAGGAATTAAACCCTCTGTGGTTTTTGGTGGGTGCTACCATGGCAATCATGACCCATTCAAGTAAAAGGGGCCACTTTGCAAGCGCCCCACAACTGCATGCTTCTGTGGGGTCCAAGGGGTCAAAGCAGGTGGTGAGAAAGCAAGCACCCCACAACTGCCTGCTTTAACCTTTTTTTTGTTGTATTGCACAAGGTTGCAGAGCGGCCTCATTACTTGAATAGATCATGCATGACAGGTGCTACACCCACCAACCATGACAGGGCATATAACTCCTGCTGCGGCTATGACATGGCGCCATGGCCACTGCAGCTAAAGGGGGTGCGGTTGGGACGGGGGTGTTAAGTTTTAACTCTGAGGTTTTTCCACCCCCAAAACTGCAAATGTAAATGTACTTGTACTGTTCTGAGCCCTCTATAATGCTGATTTCACACTGATGAGCTGAGGTTTACCTGCACTGCAGGTGCAGTTCATTGCCTCTGTGACTTTCCTGGGTTAGCTACGCTTTTCCTTATACTTCATTTCAGCATGGAGTATCACCGTTAAAGATACAGCGCCATTGCACCAATTATTCACATGTTGGGACTGAATGTTAACATTGTATTTGAATTTGCTCATTGTTATCACTTCAAAGATTGCACATTTTATTTAGTCAATCTGTAACCTTAGCGCGGTCCATTTTTGAAATACCACTCTGGAGATGGTTGACTGAGACTGGCCGATATTCCGACCAATAGATCGTCTTCAGGCCTATGAAGCAACTTCCGCTGACGTTACTTCCGGTATTTGGAATACATGCTGGAACGCAGCGGCCATATTAATTCCCATTCATAATATACAAAGCTGAATACACCTAGTGCCAGGAAAGGCACTTTTTTGTGAGTGGCATTTCTATTGTTTGACCCCATATTAAAGTACTATACAGTTTTACACTATGGGATGTCTGGTTTTGTTTTACTTTATGCTGAAAATATGAAATACTGCCTGTGGAGGAGAGGAGTTTCCTAACAGTCCTAGTGGAAAGTTATTGGTTACTACCAGCAACCACGGTTAAAAGGGCGAAGGAATATCGGCCATCAGGACCTGATTGCATACTGGGATAGTCCCAAAAGCAAGTGTGACTTACCTAGAGATAGGTGGTCATGAAATGACAGTGAATTTACATCTATGTGGGGCACCAGTGTGAACACAGTGAAGCACTTGTCATTTCAGCATGGAGTATCACCATTAAAGATACAGCACTGTTGCATCAATTAGTCACATGTTGGGACTGAATGTTAACATTGTATTTGAATTTTGCTCATTGTTATCACTTCAAAGATTGCACATTTTATTTAGTCGATCTGTGACCTTAGCGCGGCCCATTTTTGAAATACCACTCTGGAGATGGATGAGTGGGATAAGAGGTGGAGTGCAGTTGGTATCACTCCGCATGGGACAGGAGCCAGTACTACAGATGAGGCATCAGCTTATGCGGCTCTTGCTCCCTACTACAGCTCCAACTTTGCAAGTAGTCCCTCTGCATTGCACTCCATTTGATGCTCTGGGATGGCGGGTTAGCAAGGCCAGACCGCAATCTACCGTTCACCTGACTGAGATCTACTGGTTGCTGGCCTCCGCATTATACGCATAAATACTTACAGTACATAAAACAGTCTTTTACACAGCAGTATACATTATCTATGCATACACTTCTGTCTATGTGTATAATATGCATCTTACACACCTATACATATCCCTCAATGGAATTTAATTTCCTTTACTTGGCCCTGCCCACCCCCCCACTCCCTTGTCACTGGCTTTGATTGACAGCAGCAGAAGCCAACGGCTCAGCAAAGCCTGCGAGACTAGGAAGTGAGGGGAAAGAAGAACTGCAGACAGGCACAGCGCTGGATCAAGTGAGGGAGCAGGTAAGTGAAAGGGGTAAACTGATGTCTAAACATTTTTACTTTAATGCAGGGAATGCATTAAAGGAGTAGTACAGCCAAAGCTCTTTTGGATCACAGGAGTGCAGTTCGTTCTGCAATCCTGTGAACTGTTTTCTGCTGACAGAGGGCTGAAGCCCAGGGCTCAACATATCCCAGGAGCCAGGTCGCCATGGCAACCAGAAATCACAGTCTGGGGCCTGTGCACCAGCCAACCCACTCATACTCGCAGCTCCCACTGCTCTACGCCCTGGACATGCAGCTCTGGGCACGGGGCAACCAATCCTTCTCTCTTGCTGGAGTCCAATGTTCGGCCCAGTGTGAGTTACAGTTGGGGTGGCCAGGCTTCTCTCCTCAGGCAGCTGCTATCCCCTCTACAAATGTCCGAGCAGGGTCCGAGGATGAGTAGCTTCTGTCTGGGGAGCCCTGTTGGCTCTTCTGCTGCCTGCCATGCACATCACTGCCAAGCTGGCCTTCCTCCCCCTGGAGCTCAAGGATTAAATTCTGAACACAACTACTTACCCAGTCATAAGAGGGTGTGCACACTTATGCAACCACATTATTTTAGTTTTTTATGTTTACTCCCCCCCCCCCCCCCCAAAAGATTTTAGTTTGTTGTTCAACTGAGTTGTAGTTTATAGGTCACATTAAAGGTGGAAAAAGTTCTGAAATTATTTATTTTTGTCTCATTCTATTACATCACAGAAACCTGATATTTTAACAGGGGTGTGTAGACTTTTTATATCCACTGTATGCAGAGGAGGGCGGGGGCAGGGTTCATATAGAAAGGGGGGGGGGAGAACCAGATCCAATGTGTATATAGAGGAGGTGGAGAGGGATATATAGAGGGGGGATCCAAGATATATGGGGGGGCAGGGCTTGACAAATCCCAGGTCATCGTGGCAACCAGAAACTATGTCCCGGCACCTGGCCTTCCACCAGCCCACTCGCCGCCAGCACCAGGCATGACCAACTTCCATTGCCCGACGCCCCAGACATGCAGCTTACCCACAGCACAGCCAAAGTTTCTTTCTTCCTCTCCACACACCAGCACCCCCGTGCACCCTCTGCCCCCTCCCCCAGCAGACCCACCACTGCAATGAACAAAGGCTCCCTCACACTCCCCTCTCCCTTGACACCAGCCAAACTGTGCATACCATGGCTCACCCTTCCTCCTCGCCGCCAGTCCCTACACGTGGCACTGGAGGCAATCAGAGACCAGCCCACACAGCATGCCACACACACATCAAAAACCTCAGCCCCCAAAAACCTCGGCTCCAGTCCCCTCCATGTGCAAATTCAAGATCTGCCATCTCCATCATCACAAATAAAGCCGTTAGTAAAAAAAACAAAACTGGTTCCTAGCTTTTTTTTAGCTGGCTCCTAGATTCAAAGCAAATTTGTCAAGCCCTGCTGAAGCCCGTTGTCGGCTGACGTCGCTCAGTTGGTTCAGGCTGGGGAAAGATCCCAACATTAATGTCGGGATCCACCCCAGAGTCCGGAGCAGCACATGGCTCAGCCTCACAGTGATCTGCTGACAGCTTGAGCCAGCAGCTGCTTCCCCCTCCACAGCCCAGCGCTCCAGTGAGCACGGTGGGGGCACAGAGCAGACAGCAGTGTCTGATAGTCACCACTCTCTGCTCACAGCGGCAATGAGAACTCAGCGATCAGCAGTCATGTGATCGCTGAGTTCTCACACTTAAAGCCAGCTGGGGACAGATGCAGCATCGCACCGATGCTGCATCCACCTAGGTAAGTATAACTTGGCAATAAAAATCATCCCATACTTCTCTTTTAAGGTAAAAAATGTTTAGGCTTTATAACCACTTTAAGTATGCTATCCATCCTATACTGAAATACTGCACACACATTTAGTAACCCAAAGGACATTCTCTGGAATTCCCATCAGGGGTTACAAATGCTGTTTCTCTTTGGCTGACATAGAGAAGGGGGATCAGTCAACAGACCTTGGTCATGTTCACCATGGTCAAATATCAGGCTGTTCTCAGTCCATCAATTGATTTGTCTATACGCGGCATGGGATAGATGGCAATCTTAGTAATCTTATTCAGTTGACACAAATCATGGCACAGTCACAACTCCCATCTGGTTTAGGAACAAATAAAACAGAACTTGACCAATCGCTATTGGACTCCTCTATCACCCCCAGTTCAATAATTGTTTTACTTGCTAACGTATTGCCTCTCATCTGGCTGCTAGAATACAACATGGCTTCAGTTACTGTATATCGTTTCCCCTGGTTGGTGAATATATCCTGCTCGGTCAGAGAAGTCTTTGCAGGCAAATCTGGGAACTCCTCTCCATTATGGAACACAAATTCTTTAATTTCCTGTTGCTGGACCCTTAAAAAAAAATTGTCTGCTATTATGGCATCTGAACCAAAAAAATCTAATTAAGTGGGAAGTGTTGAAATCTCAACTGGAAAGGTGTCCTTAGCCTTCTGTGGTTTTAACAAATTCACACGCTATATCTGCTCTGGTTTCCACCTCACTTTTTGGTTATTCATGTAATTCACTTCACTTAAACTGGCCATAAATGAATCGAAATTTGGCCAGTTCAGCAGGGATAGGCATCCTGATTGTACACAAGTCGATCGACTTGTGTAGAACCAGTCTGTTGGGTTTTTCCCGAACAATTAGAACCACTGGCTTTAGCCAGCAACTCAAATCATTGTGTTCTATCAGCAGGGAGATCAGTGTTGATGGGGGAATCAAGCAACTTTGTTTCCTTCCACCCATGGTGGAAAGAAAGAAAATTGCTTAATCTATGTCCTGCTTTACTTATCTTCATAAAGGCCCTAGCTTTTGTCCAGGAATTTACTTTCCACCGTAAGGACCAGCACATCATATTTCCAGGAAAAAAGGTAGGGATCTGGGATCCACAATTGTAAATCCTCCGTTGAGTCAAGTGTGCTGGGGCCAGATGTATTTTTACAATAGGCATCAGCTGCGCAATTCTATCTTGCATTACGCAACATGCTAAATCATGCTTCTGTGAGGCAAACTCTGACTTGCCCTGGTTTCTCACTCTTTGGGTGCCTCCCTTACAGTAAGTGTTGTTCACATATACAGTCAGGTCCATAAATATTGGGACATCGACACAATTCTAACATTTTTGGCTCTATACACCACCACAATGGATTTGAAATGAAACGAACAAGATGTGTTTTAACTGCAGACTGTCAGCTTTAATTTGAGGGTATTTACATCCAAATCAAGTGAACGGTGTAGGAATTACAACAGTTTGCATATGTGCCTCCCACTTGTTAAGGGACCAAAAGTAATGGGACAATTGGCTTCTCAGCTGTTCCATGGCCATGTGTGTGTTATTCCCTCATTATCCCAATTACAATGAACAGATAAAAGGTCCAGAGTTCATTTCAAGTGTGCTATTTGCATTTGGAATCTGTTACTATCAACTCTCAAGATGAGATCCAAAGAGCTGTCACTATCAGTGAAGCAAGCCATCATTAGAGAGATAGCAAACACATTAGGCGTGGCCAAAACAACTGTTTGGAACATTCTTAAAAAGAAGGAACGCACCGGTGAGCTCAGCAACACCAAAAGACCCGGAAGACCACGGAAAACAACTGTGGTGGATGACCGAAGAATTCTTTCCCTGGTGAAGAAAACACCCTTCACAACAGTTGGCCAGATCAAGAACACTCTCCAGGAGGTAGGTGTATGTGTGTCAAAGTCAACAATCAAGAGAAGACTTCACCAGAGTGAATACAGAGGGTTCACCACAAGATGTAAACCATTGGTGAGCCTCAAATAAAGGAAGGCCAGATTAGAGTTTGCCAAACGTCATCTAAAAAAGCCTTCACAGTTCTGGAACAACATCCTATGGACAGATGAGACCAAGATCAACTTGTACCAGAGTGATGGGAAGAGAAGAGTATGGAGAAGGTAAGGAACTGCTCATGATCCTAAGCATACCACCTCATCAGTGAAGCATGGTGGTGGTAGTGTCATGGCTTGGGCATGTATGGCTGCCAATGGAACTGGTTCTCTTGTATTTATTGATGATGTGACTGCTGACAAAAGCAGCAGGATGAATTCTGAAGTGTTTCGGGCAATATTATCTGCTCATATTCAGCCAAATGCTTCAGAAATCATTGGACGCCGTTTCACAGTGCAGATGGACAATGACCCAAAGCATACTGCAAAAGCAACCAAAGAGTTTTTTAAGGGAAAGAAGTGGAATGTTATGCAATGGCCAAGTCAATCACCTGACCTGAATCCGATTGAGCATGCATTTCACTTGCTGAAGACAAAACTAAAGGGAAAATGCCCCAAGAACAAGCAGGAACTGAAGACAGTTGCAGTGGAGGCCTGGCAGAGCATCACCAGGGATGAAACCCAGCGTCTGGTGATGTCTATGCGTTCCAGACTTCAGGCTGTAATTGACTGCAAAGGATTTGCAACCAAGTATTAAAAAGTGAAAGTTTGATTTATGATTATTATTCTGTCCCATTACTTTTGGTCCCTTAACAAGTAGGAGGCACATATGCAAACTGTTGTAATTGCTACACCGTTCACCTAATTTGGATGTAAATACCCTCAAATTAAAGCTGATAGTCTGCAGTTAAAGCACATCTTGTTTGTTTCATTTCAAATCCATTGTGGTGGTGTATAGAGCCAAAAATGTTAGAATTGTGTCGATGTCCCAATATTTATGGACCTGACTGTATATAGATTGGATGCGGATTGATTGCTGTTTGAAATGGAGTCCTGTATGATTTCTGAGCAGTGCGGTCTGGTTTAAGTGCAGATTACAGGCTATTGACTTCTATGGGAACTGTTTCTAAACCGCACATGTGTGAACAGGATAAAATCCTTACCTGAATCTGATGTAAACCTGACCTGAACCGCTGAACAACTACTGTGTCAATGAGCTGTGAAACCCGAGCTTCAATCCGCACCGCACATGTGTAAATCAGCATCAACTCAAAATAAAAGGACCCTGTGGAAGACAGTGCGACATTTGTGATAAGAAACATCTAGGGGGCCACTAGACTAGCCCAGTGTTTTTTAGGTCAAAGTTCTTTTTCAGTAGTCCTTTTAAAAGTGGTCAAAAACACCAAGGGTCATAATCCACAGTTATCTTTGGCATAATGCAGCATGCTCAGAAAGATACTATATTGCTGGAAAAACTCTCGTCATCAAGTTATACCTCAATTAGCTGCTGGTATCTCTGCTATTGTTGTGACAGTAATTTACTGTGGTGGGCCTTGGCTTGATCCTGGGATTGCTGTAGGACTGCAAAGCTCTGTTGCAACTGCTTCTGTGCCTCTTGCTGACAGATCATTTGCCCACTTATGCTAGGCATTTGCCTGTTGTTGATTGGTGTATGCCAAAATGAGTTGTCAGGAATTCTTCCATGCTGGCCTTAACAAGACATGCTTATGTAGCTGCCCGCGTCCTCCACCATGTGTAAGCAATTAGCTCAGCAGCAGGTTGACTCCCTGAATGGGTTCACAACACTTTAAACAGGCACAACAAACAACAATTCTTAAAACACATTCAAATTATTTACAAAGACTGTATACACTATGACAAAACCAAAAAAAACTATAACCAGCCACATGGTGAATTACAGTGTCCCTGGCTAACAGGCTGGAGCAATCTACTGCTGTTCAGGCACCTGACTCTCTGCAAATAAAGTCCTTACTACACAAGCTGTGTCTCCCTGAACATGGCCTGTATTATACCACATAGGTACTGTATGTTGTAGTCCAGAGCTCCCTAGTCTGAGATACACAGAGTGGGGGACAAGAGGGAGGGGAGAGAAAGAACAAGTGCTGGAGTGGTACAAGCAGCTGAGTGACAGGACCAGGGAAGCTCTGCTCTGAGAAGCTCAAGATCCCTGCTTTGGCTATGGACAGGGGAAGGGGGGAGAGACTGCTGTGGAGGAAATGTTAGTGTCTCTATCAAACAGAACCGCTACAGGAGCCTGGGACAGGAGACCATTGGACATCATTCCTAAGCACTGATTAGATGGGGGGATTTTATCAAAACTGGACCAGATGTGCATGGCTGCTCCAATTGTGATAAATTCTCCTAATAGAAACTGATTCCAGGGTGAAGCAATAATCTTTTAATAGGCTGGACTTTAAACAGCAACCAAAACTAGCAGCTCTGCTTCAGCTGGGCTTGTTACCTAATTAGCCAGCCCAACTACCTTAGCACCCTCACTCAGGCTGGGTTCACACTAATGCGGTGCAGAATTTGCAGCATTTTCTGTGCAAATTCCGCACCACATCAGAATCACATCCCGTTTATGCAAACCAATGCGGGTGTGTATGTTAACAACTCCCCGAAATCGGTCCAAAATGCAGTGCAATGTGCAGAATCGGATCGCATAGGTGTGAATACCCATGCGATCTGATTTTAGTGCGGACCCAAAAAGGGTCCTGCACCTTTTTGGTGCAAGTGTGGTGCGATTTGAGCCATACATAATGTATGGCTCCAATCACACTGCATACAAATCGCATGTGATTTGCACAGGAATGCGGTGCAGTTCCTGTGCAAATCACATGCGATGTAATGCACCGTATTAGTGAGAACCTAGCCTTAAAGTGGTTGTAAAGGCTAAAGGTTTTTTACCACAATGCATTCTGTGCTTTAAGGTAAAAAACCTTTTAGGTTCAGTGGCAGGAGCCAGGAATGCTGGGAGGGGGGACCCCAGAGGAGGAGGATCAGGGCTGCTCTGTGCAAAACCATTGCACAGAGCAACGAAGTATATCATGTTTGTTATTTAAAAAAAGAGAGAGAGAGAAACTTTATAGCAGAACCAAACCTTTGTATCCTTCACAGCTGAAGACAATGCCATCTTAGCCTTTATTTAGGTTTGCCAATACAAAACATGCCTAAATGGAAGGAGCACCAGACCAAATTATAAGAGTTTAGTCTTTATTTAGGTTTGCCAATTCAAAACATGCCTAAATGGAAGGAGCACCAGACCGAATGATAAGAGTTTAGTCTGTATTTAGGTCTGCCAATACAAAACATGCCTAAATGGAAGGAGCACCAGACCAAATGATAAGAGTTCAAATTAATTTATTAGTTTGTACTTAAAAACAGCCAACACATTTCAGAAGTCAGAGAAACTCTCACTTCATCAGGGTTTCAGTTAAATTGAGAGCCTTGAATGGATTCAAAATAGAGCTTTCCTGTGTGAATCTGTGCAGGGTAGCTAATTGCTGGACCGGGGGGGTTCCTGGTCAGAGGTATCTGCATGAGCAATTTGCGTATCTCCATGAGCTGTGTATCCAGCTGCAGGATTCTTGCCGCAGATGGAGTTAAAATTCCTTGTGAATGAGGCCATAAATAAATGAGTTTAGTTACACTTTAATCAAAATTAAGAAATAAAATCTAGCAAACTGACAGAATCTGGAACATACATATATTCCATCCTGGATACAAGCATAAGTTTCTATTGGCCAGCTGTCAAAACCTATATACACCTATCTATACACTGTAAATGTATACACAGGGCTATGTATACCAATGCACACCTCTCTATAAGTTCTGAACATTCCAGAAGTGTATTCCAGTATAACATTGCCACAGTTGATGCTGGATTATGTGCTGTTGCTCAGCAACCTTGACCTCTGATCATGTCTGCGCTCTTCGCGGATCATGTGACTCAGCAATCTCATCAATATGGAAATGTATCTCCTCTTCCAGCAGCAGTGTCTTGATCACCGCAGGGCGAGGTGGATGTTGAGTGAAAGAGAAAGTGATCTTTGCAGAAATGGGAAGTTTACTGAGAATCCTGTGAGACTGGCAATGAATATAAAATACACAGAAATATAACATTAAATACAATACATAAAATAAAATACATACAATTAAAAACATATAATACACAGAAAAGGCAAATAACTGGGGAATTGTGAACTAATTCTTTCATCAAGAGCACCACCTCAAATCAATGATTTGATTCCTAACAATTAGCAAAATATGTGCTATGTGTGTGAGTATACCTTTCTGTGTATGGCCAAATACTTACCTGTAGGGTGGATTTTCATGCCTCTGTTGTGCTGCCACCCAATGGCTGGTTAATAGTGAAAAGCTTGGCGCATTTAGTAAAAAGAAGCGGATCTCTGAATTGTGGGTGTGGAATATGGTAGATATGATCATGTCTGCGCTCTTCGCTGGTGAGTGACTCAACAGTCTCATCAGTATGGAAATATATCCCCTGTCTTCTTCCAGCATCAGTCACTTGATCACCGCAGGGCAAAGCAAATTCTGAGCAGAAGAGAAAAAGATCTATAAAGAAATGGGAGGTTTACTGGTCATAAATCTATACACAGAAAAGATAGATAAGAGGGGAATTGTGATAATGCTTCCATGAAGGGTGCCACTTCAAATAAAATGTTTGAGTGCTGAAAAGTACCAAAATATTGGCTTTATGAATGAATTTATTTCTATGTGTCAAGCTAAGGCCTCGTTCACATGGGCGTACTTCACTGTAGACCATGTTTCATGTTCCGTGCATCCCAGTGCAGGCAGTCCAATTCTAGTCAGTTGGGATGCAGCGGCTGCACAGACGCTGCTGCTGCTTCCAATTTGACATCTGTGTGGGTACATGACCATGAATGCACACTGTCAGCATTCAGAATAATGCATCCTCACTCATATGGATGCCAGACTGGGAGCAGAGGAAGTGTCCCAACTGACATAATTAGGATTGCCTGAAAGGGTATACACGGAACATGTGTGCATTCCCGTGCGGGCAAACACAACCCTCGCACAGATATATGCTACAGTACACCCTTGTGAATGTGGCCTAAATACTTATTATCCGTGTAATTTCATAGCTCTGCTGTATTGCCATCCAATGGCTAGGTACTCATAAAGAACATGACTTGTTTAGTAAGATAGGTTTTGGATTTGGCTGTGAAACATGGTAGACAGGGTTGTGACACTGGTACATCTCATGGAAGATGAATGAAATATCCAGGATTTGGCCAGATGTGTCATGTAAGGAAGTGGAGCTTCAGTTTTAACAATTTTGAGAATGTGCAGAGCTTTTCTTTTCTTTTTTTTCTTTTTTTTTTTGAAGCTGTGGCCATACCACTGCTCTTTCAGTGGAAAATGCCTCCTTACATTTGTGCTCAGTGGGAAATGCTTCCTTAAATTGGTGGTCAAAGGAAAAGTGCCCCCCTACATTGGTGGCCAATGAAAGAATGTCCCCTTACATTGTTGGTCAATGGAAATGTCCCCCACTATAACAGTGGCCAATGGATGAGTGGCCCTTACATCGGTGGCCATTGGAAATGTGCCCCCTTACAATGGCACGCAGATGAAAAGTGCCCTTACATTGAAGCTCAGTGGAAAATAAGCTCCCTTAGATTGGTACTCAGTGGAATGAATTTGCTCTTACAACGATAGTCACAGGTCTCATACCACTGGCTCTGCTGATGTTGGTGCTGGAAATATGCAGGCACTGTCAGGTAGCAGATCAGTCCTTACCTTTGTTACACTGTGTAATTGGAAATATATTTGTACATTGTGAAGCCATAGGAGGCAGGCCCCTCTTAGCCATTTTAACCTTGGCTTCCAACCACAATTGTGTCAATCCAGACCAGGCCTATGGAGCCATTTGGGAAATAGAGAGTGAATATTGAGGAGGTCCTATGTGTGAACCAGCTTTTCTTTTATCATAGAGGGTGCAAGCAAACACTAGGCACTTCTCTACTCAAATTCCTATGTTATTCTAGCAGCAGCGTGTTTGCCTAGTGGGGTAATGAACTTACAATCTAGGAGGGAGGGGATAGTGGTACAGGAGGAAGTGGCTGTGGGGGATGGAGTGGTAGGAGGAGATTGGCTGTTAGGTGAGGGCGGGGTAGGCTTCCCTGAAGATATGGGTTTTTAGGGTGCGCCTAAAGGTGAGGAGGGTAGGTGACAGTCTAATGGATTGGGGTAGTGAGTTCCAGAGGATGGGGGAAGACCTGGAGAAGTCCTGCAGTCGGGCATGGGAAGTGGAGACCAGAGAGCTAGGAAGTAGGAGGTCTTGTGAGGAGCGAAGATTACGGGTCGGGTGGTATTTGGGTATCAGGTCGGTGAGGTAGTTTGGGGCAGCATTATGAATGGCTTTGTATGTCTGTGTTAGTAGTTTGAATTTAATGCGTTGGGCAACCGGGAGCCAGTGGAGGTAATGACAGAGAGGGGTGGCAGAAGCGGAGCGGTTGGTAAGGTGGATGAGTCTGGCCGCTGAGTTCAGGATAGACTGAAGCGGGGATAGTCTGCGATGAGGTAGGCCGGTGAGAAGGGAGTTGCAGTAGTCCAGACGTGAGATAATAAGGGAGTGAACGAGTAGGTTAGTAGTGTCTGGGGTTAGGAACGAACGTATTTTGGAGATGTTGCGGAGGTGGAGCCTGCATGAGTTTGCCAACGATTTATTTTATTTATTACAGGTACTTATATAGTGCCATCAATTTTATGCAGCACTTTACATATATATTGTACATTCACATCAGTCCCTAACCCTCAAGGGCCATACATTCATACATACACATACTAGGGACAATTTAGACAGGATCCAATTAACCTACCAGCATGTCTTTGGAGTGTGGGAGGAAACCCATGCAGGCATAGGGAGAACAAAAACAGGTGATGCCATGGTTGGGATTCAAACCAAGGACCCTAGTACTGCCAGGCGGAAGTGCTAACCATTTAGCCACTGTGCTGTCCACTTAGTCATGTTCAGGGAAATGTACATACAAATCTGTCAGATTTAGGAGTGAAAGCACTGTTAGCAGCCCAGAAATACCTGTAAATCCAGGCTTATTTTCAAAGTACTTTTTTTCTGCTAATTAAAATGATATGTGATTAAAGTAAAATGTATGAAATGTCAAGGTTCTATCAGCATAACATGTCAGGATTCTGATTTATGTATGAAGGAAAGTAAATATGAACGCTTTTGTGATATGTAAAAAAAATCAAGAGAACTCTCAGCATGTTGTACCCTGTGTGTGCCCAGTATATACTGAACAAGATATATATTATGGGGCTATTCATGTAAAATTCGCTAAACAGCTGTAAAAAAACATTCAAAAAGCTGCAAAGAAAAATGTTTGTATTTTGTGTAATATGATATTTTCCTGATTGTAAGCCATCTAGCGGCTATAATGGGTATTTTTCCAGGAATTCCTCTATCAGGAAAACACTGCATTATGGCCACTAGATGGCTCACACAATCATAACAAAATATTCATATTACACAACATATATGAATTTATCATTGTGGAAGTCCACGTTTTCCAAATTCATACAGAAGTTTTAAAAAATAAATAACCCCCTAAGCATTTGCATTGTGTCAGATTTGTCAACCCAGGAGAACAGCTTATAAGGTGATAAGAAAGTGGCACTGTATGTGTTGTCAATATTTTAAAATCAGTAACCAAAACAGCAAAATATTTTTTCACATATGAACATATCAGGAGTGTCTTGTAAAATACAGGACACTTGGCAACTATGCAGGGAAGACTGCAGGGTCAGGTCTATGGTGTGTAAGTGGAATCAAGGGAGATTTGTACAGTTTGTAGAGTGGTAAGGGTAAAAAACAGGGTGGCTCCCTTGATTTTAGGGTGAGTTGACATACCTTTAGTCTAGGTTCACACCTAAATATTTTCCGCAGTGTTTTGCGTTTTGCAGAAATGCTTTACAATCCATTTAACATGATTTCCTATGGTATATGTTAACATCTCTGTGTTTTCACCTGGTGCATTTTTTGGAAAGGGTTAAGGACATTTTTAAATGCAAAAAGTTGCGATTTTGATTCTGTAGACTTCAATGGAGATGCTGCAGAAAAGCATGTAGTGCGTTTTTGATGCGTTTTGCATTTTAATCTGCCTAGCAACAAGAAACAAAAAAGAAAACCGCATTAAAAAAGCGGCAAAAACACGTCAAAAAGGCAAAACGCACTGCAAAAAGCACTGCAGAAATGGATCAAACGCAAACTGCATAGGTGTGAACCTAGCATTAGTATATGTGGTACACAGTATACACTGTGCATTTGTCATATACGGGGCAGGGTATACCCTGTAGGTGTGTGCCTAGTTCATACTGGACAAGGTATATGCTGTGTGTGTATTTGCCTTTTGAAAACTGGACAGAGTATACACGGTGCATGGCCATGATAGGGTATGTGGTTTGTATAGATGTGTGAATGTATACACTGGATGGGGTATACACTCTGTGTGCTCTGTATGTACAGGACAGAGTATATTCTGCATGTATGCCCAGTATTTTATTTTATTATTATACAGGATTTATTGTACAGAACAGTTTGTCAGCGCTTTACAATATAACGGGAGACAATACAGCAACAATACAGTTCAATACAAGAGGGTTAGGAGGGCCCTGCTCCTTGGAGCTTACAATCTAGAAGGAAAGGGCTGGTGGTACAAAAGGTAATAACTGTGGAGGATGGACTAGTAGAAGGAATAGAAGATTTCATTATTAGCTGAAGGCAGGATAGGCTTCCCTGAAGAGAGAGGTTTTCAGAGATTGCCTAAAAGTGGGCAGAGTAGGCGATAGTCTGATAGATTGAGGTAGAGAGTTCCAGAGGATGGGGGAGGCTCTGGAGAAGTCCTGGAGACGAGCATGGGAGGAGGAGACAAGGGAGCTAGAGAGCAGAAGGTTGTGGGAGGAGCGGAGAGTACAGTTTGGGTGATATTTGGAGACAAGATTGGTGATGTAATTTGGGGCAGAGTTATAAATGGTTTTATATGTGATTGTTAATGTTTTGAGTTTTATTCGTTGGGAAATGGGAAGCCAGTGGAGGGATTGGCAGAGAGGGGTGGCAGATATGGAACGGTTAGTAAGGTGAATGAGTCAGTATAGTCTCCCTTTCCTTTCAGCTACAATCTCGTGTAGTTGGGAAGAAGCACTCAGCTGCTAAGAGCCTTCAGCACAGGTACTGCTGCATATCACATAGAAAATGCATTCTACCATGAAATAGCATACCTAGAGATTTCTGTAGGGGCTGTAGCTCTGCTTCAGTAGTACGATGAGTTGCAGAATAAATGAAAGATTCTGTTGGATTAGCTTTACCCTATAATTTTCCTTCCAGTGACCCTCATGTCATGTGGCTGTTTGTAGCCTGTCCAACAAGGCCAAAGGCATTGTGTGTTCTATCATTGAGGACACAGACAGATATGAGCAGGCAGCGGGTGCCATTGCCCATTTGCTACTGACTCTACTTCACACACCTCGGGGGGCCTTCAGCCCCATGACGTCTACACGGTGGACTGAATGCCGCAAGGAGCGATGGTGTGCAGTAATCCATGGCAACCAGAATATCACCTGTCAGAAGAAGAGAGCCGATTGTTGATGGGCTGTTCTGGGCTCCTGTGATCTGCATGGTCTGGCAGATTGCTGTGCAGCTAGCACAAGGTGTGAAAAGAATGACTGGTGGTCACAAATTATTGGTTAATTACTCTGCAATAGAGATTTAACAGGTCTGTGTGCTGTTAAGATTTCAGCAAACTCTCTGAATATTGCCTGATCCACTTTTTTAATACTTTCCGCTCAACACTGTGTTATGTAACTGTTCTATAGCAGGAGACTGCACCTGCCTTGTTAGAGGCCATGATGAATGAAGTGGGAATATTTTCTAGCTTTGGAAGTGTATGTTCCTGTTCTAAGTAACTGTCAGGTCAAATGAGATTGCAATGGGTTTCTGAATCTCAAATAAGCCAAGAGAGCTGTATACATGGAATGGCAGGTTCCTGTTATCAACCTCCCTGGAGGTATTCCCGAGTGTAGCTTGGGGTAAAGTTTCAGTACCACAAGCGGTAACCCCGAGCTACACCATGCGGCGCTGCTCCGGGATCTCTTCGTTACTTACCTTGTCCTGCGCTCCGACGATGTCCCTCCTGCAGTGTCCCTGGCAATGTCCTCCGGCCGATGCCGGCATCTGTCTTCCGGGTTCCGTTCCCTGCGACATCAGGACATACAGGGACGGAACTGGCGGGAAATTTGAAAATTGTAGAAGTGACATTCACTAAATTCACTAAAATCACATAGTAAAACATTACTGTATCAAACCATTTCACATACATTTTGTCCCAAGTGCTTTGTCCTGTGCCCTGCCTGCATTTTTACTGTTCTTTCTGCCTGGAAACTGAGAAATGTCCATGGCGTCCAAAAAGCGTCCCTGTAGGTCAAAAGTGGTTGTAGACCAGCTAGAGAACAGCGATAGTGAATCAGAACTACTTGCAGAATTGAGTGATAATGATTCGTGGGGAAATTCGTCATCAGACACTGAAAAAGATTTTGCGACTTTGCTCAGTGATGTGTGAACTTGGAGCTCTATTTCAAATTTCAGTGCTTTTGGTTTGATTATATTATTGAATTAAATTTATTATTTATATATTATCATTTTTTATGATTATTTATTAACCTCCCTAGCGGTATTCCCGAGTGTAGCTCGGGGTAACATTTCAGTACCAAAAGCGGTAACCCCGAGCTACACTCGGGAATACCATGCGGCACTGCTCCGGCATGTGTTCTTCACTTACCTTACCCTGTGTTCCCACGATGTGTCCCCTGCAGCGTCCCCGGCCATCTCCTCCGGCCGATGCCAGCATCCGGCTTCCGTGTCCTGTCCCTGTGACGTCGGGACGTACGGGCGCCGCCGCCGCCGGCGGCGGGAAATTTAAAAATTTTAAAAAATGTCATTTTTTTTTTTTTTTCATTTTACACAGTAAAACATTGCTGTTTCAACCTATTTCACATACATATTGTCCCTAGTGCTTTGTCCTGCGCCCTGCCTGCATTTTGTCTGTTCTTTCTGCCTGGAAACTGAGAAATGTCCATGGCGTTAAAAAAGTGTCCCTTTAGGTCAAAATCAGCTAGAGAAGTGTCCCTTTAGATCAGCTAGAGAACAGCGATAGTAAATCAGAACCACTTACAGAATTGAGTGATAATGATTCGTGGGGGAAATTCGTCATCAGAAACTGAAAACGATTTTGCGACTGAGCTCAGCAATGTGCGAACTTGGCGCTCTATTTCACATTTCAGTGTTTTTGGTTTGATTATATTATTGAATTAAATTTTTTATTATTTTTATATTATTTTTATGATTATTTATTAAATTATAATTTATGATTTTGTATTTCAAATTTTATCATACCCGGGATGTTTACTAGACTCTTGTTCGGACAGATTTCAGTGAGTTTTTCCTAAAAATTACAGCCTACAATAAAAAAAATACATATTTCCATGCAAAAAAATGGTACCGCTTTCAGCACCAAAAATCTGAAATAATCATACCGCCAGGGAGGTTAAATTATAATTTATGATTTTGTGTTTTCAATTTTAACATACCCGGGATGTTTACTAGACTCTTGTTCGGACAGATTTCAGTTAGTTATTCCTAAAAATTACAGGCCTACAATTAAAAAACAACATATTTCCATGCAAAAAAAGTACCGCTTTGAGCACAGAAATATGGACATAATCAGACCCCTAGGGAGGCTACCATAAACCTATATGCCATATAACCAGAGGAGAATGGGTTGATAACCATACCATGAGTTATAGCTTTAGAAGCATGCAACCAACACATGAAATACCAAATTCAGCTTTTCACCTCGGGGTGACTCTTTGTGAGGCAGACCTGACTCTTCTTCACTATAGCCAATTTGAGACTTTCCTGTTCTGCAAATAAATTCTAGGTTGGGTATATTTGTATTTGTTCTGGCAGAGCAAGACGATACAGAGAAAGCCTGCTTTAGTGTATCCTATTGGCATCCATTTAAGACCTCATGCACACGGAATGTTTTTACAGCTGCTTTTTTTTTACTTTTGGTGTTTTTTTCTACAGCCAGTAAACTCCCCAGCATGTTATCCTATGTGACCATGCACACTTAGGCTTTAATCAGCATTTTTTGGCAGGGTTGTTTTTGGATGGAAAAAACCCCAGAACTAGTGAGTTTCTAGAGGAGTTTTTAGCTGTAAAAACTCTCTAACGCTAGTAAACACAGAAAAACATGTCAAACCAGCGTTTTTGGGCATTTTTTGAGCAACAATTTTAATTTTTTTGTGTAAAAAAGCAGACAAACGTGGCTAAACGTTAATGCAAAAATGCAGAAAAATTTTTTTTAATGCGACTTTACACTGCTAATGCTACCATCGTTATTAAAACGCCCATTGTGCATGAAGACTAAAAAAGGAACTCGGCTCTGGAAGCTGTGCCAAGGAAAAAAGTCAGGGAGAGGGCAAAGGATTAATCACCAATGTTGCCTGATGTCTCCCTGCTGCTGAACATTCCCAATTGCTGACTTTCCATACCTTGTCCTGCACTGTGTCTCTATTCAGAGGCAGTCATCTTGGTAGAGGCGGGATTTTGCTTCCTAATGTCAGAACTTCCATTAAGGGAAAAAGTAAGCAGCACAGTAGTGACATCACCAAATGGCATTCACATCTTATGAGACTAGCAGTCAAAGGCATATAGTACCATAGTAGGAAGTGCATTTCTATTTTTTTTAGGAAGAATTCAAGATAAAAGGCAGATTTTCAAGGTACTGCTTTGGCACAATTAACATTTCCAACTGTTCCATATAAAAAAATTGCCTTTTGTGTTCAGGTTTACTTTAAACTCAACATTCTGTATATTTTTACCACTGATATCACCTAGTGCTGATTACATAGTGAAACAAAAGACTAGGTTGCTTTTTACGGGGAGATAGACATATCCCCTGACCATTGTAAACTAAAACCAGCTGTCATATGGACTTAAGGCTATCCATAATTAGATAAATAAAAGCAATTGATGTGCTTGTTTTCACTTCACTTGCAGCAGTCGGGTAGTTTATGATCTAGTGCAGGGGTCTCCAAACTTTCTAGGCAAAGGGCCAGTTTACTGTCCTTTAAACTTTAGCAGGGCCAGACTGTAACCAATGGGAATAGATAATGCCCTGGCATTGATGTAAATAAACAATGCCCCATCATTTGTTTGACTGGAAGGAATTTCCAGTGTTGGTATCAATAGGAAGAAAAGTTCCCCATCAATGGTGTTGGTGGAAGGAATAATGCCCCATCAAAGGTGTCAGGTGATGGAATAGTGTCCCAAGGGCCAGAAAAAGGCAAGCCAAGGGCCACATTCAGCCCCTGGGTCATAGTTTGGAGACCACTGATCTAGTGTAAAGTTGGCTATACACATAGATTTATTTTGTTCAGTATGCAGGCTGAACGAACGAAATCTAACAGATTTCTCCATTCGTGCTAACAGTGCAGATAGATGATTCCCCCTGCCAGGCTATTGTATTCCAACAGTCGATGATGCCAGCTGTCAAAGTACATGGACAGTGCCTGCATTTGATTGCAGACACTGTCTGGCCAACAATTTTATGACAGGTTTCTTAGACAAAACATGATTAGGAAATCAACTTTTGTTGAATAGAGCAGTACCAGTAGGGCCATGCTTTGCTTGAATTTTAAATTATACTCACCAGCCACTTTATTAGGTACACCTTGCTAGTATTGGGTTGGACTCCCTTTAGCCTTCAGAACTGCCTTAATTCTTCATGGCATAGGTTCAACAAGGTGTTGGAAACATTCCTCCAGAGATTTTGGTCCATATTGACATGATAACATCACACAGATATTATAAGTATATCAAAGATGGCCGCCGCCGCACTTCCGGAAGAGCGTCACTACGTCACCATGTCACGTGCCCCGGACGCGTTTCGTCACATCCGGACTTTGTCAACAGGGATCCTGTTGACAAAGTCCGGATGTGACGAAACGCGTCCGGGGCACGTGATGTGGTGACGTAGTGACGCTCTTCCGGAAGTGCGGCGGCGGCCGTCTTTGATCCTGGTACACGCGGTTGTGCCTGTCCTGGAATCCTCATGTGTTTTGGCTACTGGGAAACCTACCACAGATGATTCATTCCCCCTCGGGAGTGGGATGGTGAGGATACCTACACACTTCTGAGGAGAGGCAGGATTGTGGAATAATTTCTTGGTGTAGAAGCTGATCTCATCGTATTTTAATGTAAGTTGCTACAATAAAGTGTTATGAGTTTTTATGACACATACTGATCCCTGGTCTGTTTATGAGCTCTGTGGGAAGTGGCTGGAAAGGCTGAAGGAACAGAAAGGTTGGAAATAATCGCACTCAGACCCTTGATACTATTCTGAGGGTAATTATGCACTTCTGTTATTGGTATGCAGTGGATTGATACTTAAGGCAGAGGGATTTTTTTCACGGTTGTGGTGGCACGTTAGTTTTGTTTGCATGAAACATGTGTGGCACGTTTCAGTGATTTTTTTGAGATAATACGCATGTTGAGTTTTTTTTCTTTGAGGTATATGAAGATTTTGTTTGGAGTATATCACAAAGGTGGTTTGGAGATATGAAGAATTGAGAAATTACAGATAAAGATTGATTCTATTAACTAATATTTGTGGAATCCCTTTTTTTTATTATTTTTTTAATTTTTTTTTTTTGGGACTTTATTTGGACTTTGATTTTGGACTTTATTTTTTTACACACTAACATTTAGTATATGGTAATCAAGTTTGCTGAAAGATTTGGTAACATCACACAGATGCTGCAGATTTGTCAGCTGCACGTCCATGATGCAAATCTCCCATTCCACCACATCCCAAAAGTGCTCTATTGGATTGAGATCTGGTGATTGTGGAGGCCATTGGAGTGTAGTGAACTCATTCTCATGTTGAAGAAACCAGTTTGAGATGATTTGAGCTTTGTGACATGGTGCTTTATCCTGCTGGAAGTACCAATCAGAAGATGAGTACACTGTAGTCATAAAGGGATGGAAATGGTCAGCAACAATACTCAGGAACGAGGCGTTTAAACAATGCTCAATCGGTACTAAGGGGCCCAAAGTGTGCCAAGAAAGTATCCCCCACACCATTATACCACCACCTGTCAGGGAAGAAGAATGTCGCAGCTGCACACATGTGCACGTGCTGATGTGCACAGGCGGGCTATTTAAACCCCTGCTACAAACAGAATGATGCCTTCTGGTCTACTACTTCCTGTTTCCTGTATCCTGACTCCTGTAATCCACTTGCTTGACTGACAACGATTGAACTCCACCTGCACTGACCCGGCTCTCCCTTTAACTATCCGCTTTCCTGCTCCTCTGTACCTGATCCGTCCGATCGATCCTTACCCGGCCTGCCTGACTATTCTACACTGCCTGTGATTATACTTGGCTACCAGCTGACGCGGTCGTCCGCATCTCAGCTACACCTCTCTGCTGCACCTGCTCACCTGCATCCTGGTATTCCGGGTCTTCACCTGCCAGCTGTCACCGGAGACCCGTCAGGCACTCGTGCCTCTCCCAGCTCGTTACTTCCTGTCTACCCTATCAGGGGTCCCAAACGGGAGTGGTAAGAGGACGCCCTCTCTCCACATCAGGCTCCACCACCAGGTACGTTACACCACCAGCCTGAATTGTTGATACAAGGCAGGATGGATCCATGCTTTCATGTTGTTTACGCCAGATTAGGATTCTACCATCAGAATATTGCAGCTGAAATCAAGACTCATCAGACAAGGCAACATCTTTCCAATCTTCTATTGTCCAATTTTGGTAGCCTGTGTGAATTGTAGTCTCTGTTTCCTGTTCTTAGCTGACAGGAGTGGCACCCAGTGTGGTCTTCTGCTGCTGTAGCCCATCCGCTTCAAGGTTCAACGTGTTGTGCTTTCCAAGATGGTATTCTGCATACCATGGTTGTAAAAAGTGGTTATTTGAGTTACTGTTGCTTTTCTATCATCTCAAACCAGTCTGCCCGCTCTCCTCTGACCTTTGACATCAACAAGGAATCTTTATCAGCACCACTGCCACTCACTGGATATTTTCTCTTTTTCGGACCATTCTCTGTAAACCTTAGAGATGGTTGTGCATGAAAATCCCAGTAGATCAGCAGTTTTTGAAATACTCAGATCAGCCCGGCTGGCACCAACAGCCATGCCATGTTCAAAGTCTCCTAAATCCCCTTTCTCTCGATTCTGATGCTCGGTTTGAACTTTAGCAACTTGTCTTCACCACGTCTAGATGCCTAAATGCACTGAGTTGCTGCCATGTGATTGACTGATTAGCAATTTGTGTTATCAAGTAGTTGAACAGGTGTGCCTAATATAGAGGCCGGTGCTGCATCTGTCTCCCGCCTGGTCTAAGGGTGAGAACTGAGTGATCAAACACCACTGATCGCTCAGTTCTCCCTGCTGCTCTGAGCAGAGAGGAGTGACTGTCAGTCTACGGTTCTCTTCTCTGCCCCTCCAGAGCTCAATAGAGTGCTGGGTTGTGGAGGGGACGGGAATGGCTGGCTCAGACTCTCAGCGGCTCACTGAGAGGCTGAGCCAGGTGCCAGTCCAGGCTTCTGGGTGGATCCCGACCATATGGTCTGGATCTACCCTCAGCATGGACTGGCTGAGTGACATCAGCCTAAAGCGGACTTTAACTTGCTGTCGACTGAAAATGGGTCTGACAACAAACTGTAGTCCTGTGATCCACAGGAGAAGCACAGCCAAACGAGCTTTGGATGTACTTCTCCTTTTAAGGTAATAACAAGCGCATGAGATGGTGGATCACACAGGGAGAATTAGATTACAGTAAAAGAACAAATGAGGTAATAGAGGGTCTGATGTGGGATTGAAGTATAATAGAGGGACAGAGGAAGGACTGGGGTACAACAGAGGAACACAGGGGGTATTTGAGCACAATAGAGGGACTCAGGGAAATTAGGGTGTGACAAAGGAGTAGAAGGAAATGAGGATATGATAGAAGGACAGAAAGGGGTCGAGGTGAAGTATAATAGTGGGGCAGAGGGGGCCTGGGGTACCATAGAGGGACAGAAGACATAGGGGTTTATTGTAGGGATAGAGACAGATGTCAGATGGCCCAAACGGGCTTCATGTACAATAGAGAGGCAGAGGGGGTCTAAAGTACTTATAGCAGGACTGTCTGACACTAACTGACATTTTATGGGAACCAGTGAAACTAATACTGTAATCAGTGCTAAAAATAAACACTGTCACTGTATGAATGACACTGGAAGAGAAGGAGTTAAACATTTTGGGGCGATCAAAGGGTCAATTGTGTGTTTATGTATTTACTTCATGCCGTGTTTTTTTTTTTTATAATCAATCTTTATTAACATTTTCCAATGACAAGAAGTAAAATAAACAAAACAGTAAGTCAACGTATATATTTTAACCTGGCAAAGAGGTCATAAATACAAATATGACAACAAATGTAAACAGACTACTTGACCATAGTTGCGCATAAACGGAATAATCATAACATTTAGAATTCCAGTAATTCAAACAAAAGAAATAAGAAGAAGAAAAAGGAAAGGAGAGAGAGAGAAGAAGAAAAAAAAACCCATGTGCATATACCGGCACAAATTGCAAGCACTAAACAGAGAAACCACCCAGAAAAGGCTCATGCATCTGGTATTTCAGAGGAGTAAAACATCCATCCTTGCCAAATATCTTGAAATTTCTCCCCCTGACCTCTAACCAGGTGGACCCAACGCTTGGCATCCATTATTTTATCTACTTCCTGTTTCCAATCTGATAGTGTAGGGCAATCAGAACGTTTCCAGAACCTCGGGATCATAGATCTTGCCGCACTCAGAAGATGGGGTATAACACTACGCCTGTAGGCCTTCATAGAAGTTGGGGTAACATTAAAGAGTAAACAGAGAGGGTATAGTTCCAGAGGGCCCAAAGAGACAATTTTTGTATCCATGGAAAAATTGCAGCCCAAAAGGGCGCAATTTTAGGGCAAGTCCACCAGAGGTGGAGAAAGGTACCTTGATGACCACAATCTCTTCAGCAGAGGGGGTTAGCGGTGGGAAAAATTTGGGCCAAGCGGGAATTAAGAATGCGTACCAAGGCCATAGCCTTGTAATACAGGGCCACATAAGGAAGTCCCACCCCACCCTCCAGTTTGTGTCTCCGCAAAATATTGTATGCCAGTCTAGGATGTTTATCATGCCAAATAAAAGTCAAAAACACTCTACGAAGCCGTTTGAAAAAGGATTGGGGTAATGAAATAGGTATAGTGTACAAAAAGTAGAATATCCGTGGCAATATCGTCATTTTCAGAACGTTTATCTGACCAAACCAAGTCAAGGGGGGATTACACGATTGTTGCAAATCATGCGAGATAGAAGTCAATAATTTACCGTAGTTAAGGTCGTATAAAAGCTGAGTGTCATAGGAGATCTGGGTCCCCAGATATAGTAAAGAGTCTGTCCGCCATACACAATAAAAGGCTTGTTGTAGTGACTTGGCTAAAGGGGGCGACATGGATCGGGAAAAGAACCGATTTATTATAGTTAATTTTAATATTGGAGATGATGCTGAATTGTTGAAGGTCTGACATAAGAACTGGTAGAGAAAGGAGGGGTCTCAACAGATAGAAAAGAAGGTCATCCGCATAGGCCGACAACTTATGCTCCGTAGATCCTACATGAATCCCCGCAATGTCTGGGTGGGAACGAACTTTCCACAGAAAAGGTTCCAAAACTAAAGCAGGGACAGGGACAGTGGGCAACCCTGCCGAGTTCTGTTATGTATATCAAAACGGGCAGATAGCACTCCATTCACCTTTACACGGGCACTAGGAAAATTATAAAAGGCCAGGATCCAACCCATCATGCATTCTCCCAAACTGAGGCCCCGCAAAACCTCCGTCATATAGGTCCAGTCCACCCAATCAAACGCCTTCTCAGCATCCATGGACAGCACTACACTAGGTGTTTGATCTGGGCCATGTTGAGCCCAATGCAAGATATGCAAAGCCAGAATAGTGTTGTCTCAGGCCTCACGACCCACTATAAAGCCAGTCTGATCCAGATGGACTAGGCCTGCAACAGGGTCCTGCAAACGTAGAGTGAGGATTTTGGCCAATAGCTTAGTGTCAGAGTTAAGTAAAGAAATGGGCCTTTAATTGGCACAGTATTGAGGGTCCTTTCCAGGCTTAGGCAGAATAGTAATGTGAGCCAGGAGCGCCTCCGGGGGCAAGGAATTGGCCAAAGTAAGGGAGTTAAGGTAAGTACATAAAGGGCCAGCAAGAAGGGAGAAACATTTTTTATAATATTGATCAGAGAGGCCATCCGGTCCCGGGCTTTTACCCAAGGGAAGTGAGGCAACCACCTTCGACAATTCCTCCAACGTGATCGGTCGTTCAAGTTCTTCAACAATCGAAGAAGGTAATGTAGGGAGAGGGGAATCTTTTAGATAATTGTGTATGGAATAGAGCCAGGCTTCAGGGTCCATACTGGGAGGTGTACCAAGGAGATCATATAGAGAAGAATAAAATTGCTGAAACAAATCCGCAATGGAGTGAGAGTCTTCTACACGACCCCCACCAGTCACCAGACTATAAACATGGCGTACTGACTGACGCTTTTTTAGTTGCCGAGCTAGAAGACGGCCACATTTGTTCCCGTGCTCATAGAAACGGTGAGCATAAAATCAAATTTTATCAAGAGCCTTACGGTCCAAACATTGAGAGAGAGAGACACGCATAGTATCTAAAGTTTGGGCATCTGAGGAGTCAAAATATTGTTTATGTTTAGTTTCCAGAGCATGAATCTTATCCAGCATTTCCCCAATTTCCTTCATATTCTCCCTCTTACGCCTAGAACCTTGGGCGATCAGTTCCCCCCTAATCACGGCCTTATGGCCATCCCAGACCGCCTGCATGGATGCGCCACTAGCAGAATTAATCTCAAAATAATATTGTACGGAGCGGGAAATTGCCTCAACAACCATCGGAACATCCAACAAATTCTCATTAAGTCGCCACACCATTTCAGTCCAGTAAGCAGCAGGAGGGCAAATAGAGAGAACTACAGGAGAATGATCAGATATGGTAATGGAGCCAATAGAGGATTGAAGCACATCACGCAAATAAAACTGATCAATGAAGAGAAGATCCAGACGGGAGTAAGAATCATGTGTCTTAGAATAGTAACTATAATCTTTATCCCGAGGATGAATTACCCTCCAGCTGTCCACCAGGTGAAGTTCCCGCAAAAGTGTCTCAGCGCACGAAAAGGAAGTTCTGCCAGAGGACGCATCCAGACAGGGGTTCAGGGAAACATTAAAGTCACCCCCCAGAATAACCATACCCTCTCTAAAATCTCTCAGTTTCTTCAGGGTGAATGACAAAAAGTCAACAGTGCGGACATTTGGAGCATAAAGTGTATCAAAAGTATATGTATGACCATACAAAGAACCCTTCAAAAATATAAAGCGACCTTCAGGGTCAATCAATTGGGATAAAAGGAGGAATGGACAGGATCTGCTGATAGCAATCGAGACCCCCCTGGCCTTGGCCACAGGAGAAACACCATGGTACCACTGATCAAAAATCCCAAGGGGCATATGCGGGGTCGATTTGGCAGTGAAGTGCGTCTCCTGTAAGAAAATCACATTTGGGGACAGATGCCGCAATTCCTGCCAAAGGCGACCCCTCTTCTGGGGGGAACACAACCCACGGACATTATAGGTCAAGACATTCAAAGTGGTCAGTTTACTAGCCATGAGAACAATACTGTATATGGGAAACAGCATATACGAACTGGTAATTATTTAAAAATCTCCATTTAGCCAAATGAAGCACACCGGGTAGATATAAAAAAACAAAAAAAGAGGGACTCCGCCTCTACAGACATAGGGATGGAAGCCAGTAGAAACCATAAAAAAGGAAAAGAAAAAGAAAAAAAAGCATAACACAATCTGTAAAAATGCGGATCGTCTAAAAAGGTGATTCCCGTGGGAAGAAGGAAAAAAAACACTCCCGGGGGGGCCGCCCCAACTGCAAAAACGCAGAGTATAAGTCCTCCACCGGAGGATCGGCCTAAGGTGCAGGACGTGACCTAGGACACAGCAGGGGTTACAAAACAGTATAACCAGCAGCAGAAACAGCAGCATTATAATATTACAGTGTACCTGTGCATAGACAGATACATACACATATTTATATATATACATGCTCATACCTCATACACACGAGCACATGAGCACATATACATCCCCCATTATATTTCGCAGAGGCCACAAAGGCTTTTTGAGAAGACTAAGTGCAAACTTTAGGGTAAATGTGTTCAGCTTATACCACAAAATGAAGAAAAAGAAAAAAGAGCACAGATCTTGAAAGATCAATCAGAACGGGAGGACGTCAGACCCGGACCCCTGCTGCCCATGCGATTCCTCTTGCGGGACCCTGTGAAAGCTTGTTACCAGTGGTCCTGACATCGTGGGAGCGGAATGGAACTGTGCAATCGCCAATCTGGAAAATCAGCTGGAGAAAGATCCAATATGGTGAGGAAATGTGACAGGTCATCTTTGGTATGTAATGTTGCAGTCTTTCCATTTCGGGACGCGGTCAGGCGAAACGGGAAGCCCCAATGGTATGGTACCTGAGCTGCACGTAAGGCATCAAGTAGAGGGCGAACAGCGCACCGCTGCATAAGGGTCCACCTGGATAAGTCCAGGAAGATTGTAATAATATGTGGGGAGGAGCGAGCCGCTTTCATAATCGCCTCTTTCACAGAATATGTAATTTACAAATAACGTCCCGTGGGTTGTCAGCATCGTGAGGGACAGGCAGAAGGGCTCTATGAACCCTATCCAATTCAATTACATCAGGAACAGAGTCCCCCAAAATCTGGCGACACAGGCCCTGAGTAGTAGGAAGGAGATCTGAGGCACAGGTAGCTTCAGGCAATCCGCAAATGTGAAAATTCTGTCTCCTGTTTCTATTTTCTTGATCATCCAGCTGGTCCAGTAAAGTGTTAAACATATCTTCATGATGGAGAATAGTCTCCTGTATAGTAGTAACTGTTTGCAAAACGTCTTAATGAGTGGTCTCCATTGTCTCAACTCTATGTCCCAGTGCCACTGTGTCCTCCCTGAGCCCCTCTATGGCCTGCTTGCATGAGAGTTCCACAGCAGTAATCAACTGCTGTATATCGGCCTTAGTTGGGAGAGCTCTGATATGCTCCCTGATATCCCACTCACCCTCAGTGACACCTAACTCCACCAGAGGGGATGACCCAGCAGCCGATCTGGAGGGGGATGAGGGGTTAGGACACTGTACCTGCGAGGAGAACGATGGTGCAGGGGAGTCGCCACTGTTCGTAAGAGAGGAGCGCAGGGCAGCCTCGTGGTTGGGCGCCATCTTGGGCGCGGACCCAGAGCCGGCCTGGTGCATAGCGAAAAAAGTTTGCAGGCCTCTGTTCCGCAATCTGCCACCTCCGGGTGGGCGGGAGGAGGTGCGGCGTTTATGAGGCATGAGATGGGGGAGGCAAGGGAGCTGGGAGCTGCTGCTGCAATGATAAATCTGTCCCTGGTGGCCGGAGCTCAACATCCGGACATCTTCACACCATGCCGCTCAGGCCACGCCCCCCCACTTCATGCCGTTTTTACTAGGCAATCTGCTAGATTTTATTCCCTGAATAAAATCTAGCAGATCGCTTCTGACAAAACACAGCTCTGCCTTGTTTACATAGGCAGAGCTTTCTTCTGTCAGTCTCCTCGGTGATCAACGGGTGCCAGCGCTCGTCCATTGGCTGGCACCTGTTGATTGGCTTTTGCTTCTGGCCTCCCTATGGTGGAAGTGCAAAATCACATTTATATACGTGATTTTGCACAGAACGTCCGCCCTGTAGCAGTACATCTGCTATAGGGTGGACTTAAAGTGGTTTTTTTGGTAAATGACAGTTCCTTGCTGATTACTTCTGTTTGTAAATAAACGGCTGGGGATTCCCTTCATCTTTACAAGCCCCTTGTCTTAGATTAGGGTCTAGGATAAATGTTAATGGAGGACTCAGTGCAAGGAAAACAAAATAGCATAGGATTCCCCCTAATAATGCATACTAGACCCTTGTCCTTGATAAGGGTTTTATAGATGTCAAGGGAGACCTCAGGCAAAAAAAAGTGAGATGCCCCTCCAAAATCCATACCAGAGCATGCAGCCTGGCAGGCCAGGTAAGGGGGATGACTAGTGTGGGGAGGGTCACCCTTGCAAGGCAGTTCGCCGAGCTTCTGAACAAGCAAAATTCAGTCAGAATGTGGGGAAGACCTTTTGTCATGTGAGATGTGTGTTGTTTCCAGAGTGTCTTCTTAATGCTGGTAAGAGATGTGTGAGCTCCACTATTATATCTTTGCATTTTTCATTAGTCCAGTGTACAGGCTGTACATCACTGTGACTCGCTACTGCCTCCTCCATATGTAGTTTTAAAGCGGAACTAAAGTCAGGAATACTCACCTCTTCCTCTATGGTCCCTGACAGGTGCAAGCATCTTCTGTCCAGCTTCTTCTAGGTGTTGGTCTTTGGCTGTCTTGATTGTCCAGTGTGGGATGATGTCACTGCTGCACATGGGCGGGAATCATTCATCCCACACAAGTGACTCTGTGCCGGACATGTAAATGTAGCTGTGCATGCGCAGCTCCGTGTAATTTTGCAGAGCATTGTGATCAGGAAGGTAAGTGTATTTTATTGTAGAAGAGACATTGCATATCTGTTTGCAACTCTTTTTTTTTTAGCCTTTAGTTCCACTTTAAAACATGTCATGTGTGGGTTAAATTATAGGGATGTCCAATGAACATGTAATGAGGATCCCATTACACATATATTCATAAACTCGGAAATTTTAAATATTGTAATATGTTCTGTATTGCCCAGGAAACCTGCCACTACTCTCTGTCACCAGTCTGCTTAAAGTTTAGTATTATGGGCTCCCTGATACATTTAGTATCTCCGATTTGGGGATACAAAACTTTGTGTTCCCTGCACATTTATGCTCAACAGTGAGTTGTGATTTCTGGATGTCTGAAAGCTTCCAAACAAACTATATCCTTTACTAACTAATACATGTGTTTGCTGTGATCAGCTTCATGCAATTAAATACACTGTATTATAATACAAGGCTTCCTCTGATTAGCTAAGGTAGAAATCGTGATGTCATCCTCCTGCCTCTGTACTTCAGCTAATCAGAGGAAACCTTGTATTCATTTATAAAATACAAAGCTTCCTGTGAATGGCTGATCAGCGTTCAAACTACACGGTGGCAGGGATGTGCAAAATCACATATATACAGTATCTCATAGAAGTGAGTACACCCCTAACTTTTTTGTAAATATGTTATTCTATCTTCTCATGTGACAATACTGAAGAAATGACACTGTGCTACAATGTAAAGTAGTGAATGTACAGCTTGTATAACAGTGTAAATTTGCTGTTGACTCAAAATAACTCAACACACAGCCATTAATGTTTAAACCGCTGGCAACAAAAGTGAGTACACCCCTAAGGAAAATGTCCAAATTGGGCCCAATTAGCCATTTTCCATCCCTGGCGTCATGTGATTGGTTTGTGTTACATGGTCGCAGGTGTGAATGGGGAGCAGGTGTGTTTAATTTGGTGTTATCGTAATTTTATAATTTGGTATTCGTCATAATTTTAGGCCAAAATGTATTCTGCTACATGTCTTTGCTAAAAGAAATCCCAATACATGTAAATTAATTGGTTTACATGACAGTTACAGCGTCTACAAATGGCGTTATATACAGTATCTCACAGAAAAAAGTACACCCCTCACATTTTTGTAAATACTGTATTTTAGTATATCTTTTCATGTGACAACACTGAAGAAATTACACTTTGCTACAATGTAAAGTAGTGAGTATATAGCTTGTATAACAGTGTACATTTGCTGTCCCCTCAAAATAACTCAACACACAGCCATTAATGTCTAAACCACTGGCAACAAAAGTGAGTACACCCCTAAGTGAAAATGTCCAAATTGGGCCCAAAGTTTCATTATTTTGTGTGGCCACCATTATTTTCCAGCACTGCCTTAACCCTCTTGTGCATGGAGTTCACCAGAGCTTCACAGGTTGCCACTGGAGTCCTCTTCCACTCCTCCATGACGACATCACAGAGCTGGTGGATGTTAGACACCTTGCGCTCCTCCAACTTCCATTTGAGGATGCCCCACAGATGCTCAATATGGTTTAGGTCTGGAGACATGCTTGGCCAGTCCATCACCTTTACCCTCAGCTTCTTTAGCAAGGCAGTGGTCGTGTTGGAGGTGTGTTTGGGATTGTTATCATGTTGGAATACTGCCCTGCGGCCCAGTCTCCTAAGGAAGGGGATCATGCTCTGCTTCAGTATGTCACAGTACATGTTGGCATTCATGGTTCCCTTTGATGAACTGTAGCTCCCCAGTGCCGGCAGCACTCATGCAGCCCCACACCATGACATTCCGACCACCATGCTTGACACCACCTGAACCAAATCAGTTTATCTTGGTCTCATCAGACCACAGGACATGGATCCAGTAATCCATGTCCTTAGTCTCCTTGTCTTCAGCAAACTGTTTGCGGGCTTTCTTGTGCATCATCTTTAGAAGAGGCTTCCTTTGGGGATGACAACCATGCAGACCAATTTCATGCAGTGTGCAGTCTGACCACTGACAGGCTGACCCCCCCCCACCCCTTCAACCTCTGCAGCAACGCTGGCAGCACTCATACGTCTATTCCCAAAGACAACCTCTGGATATGACGCTGAGCACGCGCACTCAACTCCTGTGTTCGACCATGGCAAGGCCTGTTCTGAGTGGGACCTGTCCTTTTAAACTGGTGTATGGTCTTGGCCACCATGCTGAAGCTCAGTTTCAGGGTCTTGACAATCTTCTTATAGCCTAGGCCATCCTTATCTAGAGCAACAATTCTTTTTTTCAGATCCTCAAGAGAGTTCTTTGCCATTAGGTGCCATGTTGAACTTCCAGTGACCAGTATGAGAGAGTGAGAGCGATAACACCAAATTTAACACTCCTGCTCGCCATTCACACCTGAGTCCTTGTAACACTAATGAGTCACATGATGCTGGGGAGGGAAAATGGCTAATTGGGCCCAATTTGGACATTTTCACTTAGGGGTGTACTCACTTTTGTTGCCAGCGGTTTAGACATTAATGGCTGTGTGTTGAGTTATTTTGAGGCAACAGCAAATTTACACTGTTATACAAGCTGTACATTCACTACTTTACATTGTAGCAAAGTGTCATTTCTTCAGTGTTGTCACATGAAAATATATACTAAAATACATTATTTACAAAAATGTGAGGGGTGTACTCATTTCTGTGAGATACTGTATATACCGCCATTTGTAGACGCTGTAACTTTCACGAAAACCAATTAATTTACATGTATTGGGATTTTTTATTTTAGCAAAGACATGTAGCAGAATACATTTTGGCCTAAAATTGTGATGAAATCTGATGTTTAAAATTTTTTTACTGGATATGTTTTATATATAAAAAAAATTGGTTTTTTTTCAAAATTGTTCGGTCTTTTTTTTGTTTATAGTGCAAAAAATAAACGCAGATGCGATCAAATACCACAGAAAGAAAGCTCTATTTGTGGGGGGAAAAAAAAGGACAGAAATTTCATTTGGGTGCAGCGTTGCATGACTACACAGTTGTCAGTTAAAATAACGTAGCGCCGTATGGAAAAAAATGGCCTGGTTAGGAATGAGGGTAAATCCTCTGGAGGGCAAGTGATTAAAAATTAAAATAAATGGGAATTTATGCTTTATGCCCTCCTTCCCCTCCTCTTCTATTTTTGGGACTTTTGTGGGGGGGAGAAGCCCCTCCCATTTCCAGTCAGATCACCATGGCAGATCCAGCAAATGTTCTCCTCCCCACCTCCCTGCCCACAACCTTCTGGGACAAGTCCCAGAAGGCTGCGGGACCATTCACAAAGCACAACTTGCTCATGCACAATGGGAAGCCAGCTGTGAAACCAGAAAGAATCACAGCCGGCTTCCCATTGTAAACATGATGACCCCAGGGACCAGGGGCGGAGTGACCGTTTGTAAACTCGGGCACTGCCCGAGGGCCCGGGGTCAGTAGGGGGCCCCATGAGATGCCCCTGGTTCCTTTTTCATAGGCTTTTTTGAGTTTGGGCAAGGACACAGGGACCCCATGATCCCCTATTGCCCGGGGGCCCCATGAGTTGTCAGTCCGCCCCTGCCAGGGACCCAAATACTGGCAAAGAACTGGTTAGGGTGGGGATGGCGCTCTATCCCTGGACAGATGAGTGTCCTTTTTTTTCAAATTCAGCAACTACAGTATTTTTTTTTTTTCAAACAGGGCAAAGAACCAATTTCACATTTAGGAAAAACATATATTTTTGTTACATACATTTGCAAATACATGTAACCCAAACTGCCACATCAAGACATCTTAAATGGTGGTTCCTAACTTTAAACAAGTTTAGCTTCCAAACTGGCAGTTATTTATAACAACGCATAAAAATAGAGGAGGCTTACCTGGAGGCAACCCTCTTCTTAAAGGATACGTTAATATTTTTTTCAAAAAAATATTAAATGCACATCTTTTTGTAGGCAAAAAAATGTTCATTTATAATTTTTGTTATTAGTAGCAATCTCAGACTCCTGCAGACTGTCAGTGTAGGTGTCTGCTCGTACCTCATATGGGAGCTGCTAAGTTAGTAACATGTTATATGTTACACCCTAAATATGCACCCGCGTTCTACTGATCACAGGTGCTAGATCACGGGTGCAATGATTTGCAGGCTCCCAGTATAAAAAATAATAAATGCACATTTTTTTACCTGAAAAAAAATTGCATTTATTCTTTTTTTGAAAAAAGTTGAAGTTATCCTTTAATGTATTTGCAAATGTATGCAGTGAAAACCTCAGTTTGTAATCTAAGGGCTCATTAATGCTGAGCCGCTGTTTCCTGCATCTGCATCTGCCTTGGAGCTGCGCACAAACAACCTATAGAAGTGGTTGCAGGCACAGCAGCTGCACAGACAGTGTGCTTTTGAATCTCTGCCCCCACGCCTGCTGTGTCCACATGTAGGAAGGTGCAATTTGTTTTCTCCACTGTAGATGGCACTCAAACCACCTCACTCCACTACTGGTGGCACCTCAGCCTGGAGAGAAAGTCCAAGAGAAAAATGTATCTGTGGTTTCCTGGGTCAGTGGAGCAGTGTTCCAGTTGGCTACACCTCACCCATGTGACCCTTGGTGGCCATCTTGGGCCAGCACGGTATATTTAAGTTCCTGCCATTGGGTTTTGGCGTGCTTCTGTGGCTAGTGTAGGGATAGAGACCCCGCTTGTTAGGGAAAGTAGCAAGTGGTAGGGAAAGGTTCTTGACAAGGAGGGAAAGATTAGGGACTCACTATCCTGGAAAGGAGCTTCCCTGCAGGCTGTGCTTAACCATCTGAAACAGACACCGTTGGCACCTTTCCTCCTCTGCATCTGACTACATTGAACTGTGTGTTATTTCCCTAGCAGGGCTCTCCCATCAAGAACCAAGTTTTTCCACACTACGCTGAACTTCCCACACACTCCTATAGGCTGCCTGCATACAGCGCCAAGGCGGATGCGGACACAGAAAACTGTGGGTGTTTTCAGCACCCATCTGAATGAGCCATAAAACTGTAAAAGCAGTTTGTCATGATACCATTGAAAGAGAAATGTGGGCAAGGTCATTTTAACATCACAGCCAGAAGGTTTATTCAAAAAAGTGTAACTTATAAAAATACAGTGTCCAAAGTCAATTAACAATCCACATAAAGAGTTGAGCAATACAAAATAAAAGGAGCAGCCAAATGTTTGTTTTGTATGTTTTTGCAGAAGAATCCACATGCAGTGTGGGTTCTCCAGGATGTCTCCGCCCCAAATGATCACAGATTAAGCTGCCCGTACACTGTCTGAATTTGTCCTCCCCTCCAAAATACCTTTCGCTGGGCAGAAACCTGTCTGCTAAACAGTGGCTGCATCCAATAAGATGCAGCCGCTAATCGGTTATTTTCACAGCCAGTTGTTGTCAAAATACAGTGGACGCAGCAGGAGATTCATCCCTATATACTGTATAACATGAGTGGAGAAATCAGTTAGATAGATATGTGTATGGTCAGCTTAAAGTGGTTGCAAACCTCTGACATGTAATATGAATAAAGTATAGCCCTCTACAGTGTGTACTTATTTCAATGCAGAGCACTTAAGCTGGCCATAGATAGTTCGAATCTCAAGCAGTTCAGCAGGGACCGGCCTAGATTCAAACCATTTATGGGCAGGCTGATTTTATCCAATTCGATTGTTGTACAACTTGGGTACAACCAGTCTGAATTTTTCATGCAATTATTTCCAGCGACTGTAGCTGCTAGCAGAAATGCTGTGCAAATTTTGTACTTTCAATGGCTGAAGAGAAGAAAACAGGTATAACATATATAGGAGAATTTGTTTCATGTCAGTGTATCACCTGAGGCCAGTAAATTCACTGGGTATATGTAAAAGTTTACAACCAGGGGCGGACTGACCATTTGAGCACTCGGGCACTCCTGTCCATTTATACCCGGACTGCCATCTGATCTGATCCCCATCCATCTGTTTTAGCGGATCAGATGTAGGTGGTATAAACAGACACGTGTCGCTCCATAGAGGAGAATGGAGGGTCTGTCTGGATAATGGACCCAATTGGACCACTAGTGTGAAAGGGGCCTTTTACTTGTGTGACTGTTGAGTGCGTAGCTGTATTGTACCGTCATTGTCTGAAAGATGGATTGTAAATCTTTGCTAATTTGTGTAAGATTGCATCATTTGGCTGTGCTTTTGTGTTCCCTGGAATTGCAGTATACAGTATGTCTGACAGAGGATGAGACAGCAGGTCTGATTGCATACCAATTAGTAACAGTATGTGGAAGATATGATATCTGCCATAGGCGAGGACAAATCTCATTGCCAGATAGGGATCTGTGTGTATGTTGCATGTATATGTATGTGTGAGCAGTTCAAAAAGTGATTCCAGTTTGCAGGATAGCTACTTGAGGAATCTCAGAAGGGTGTGAGTATCGCCTAACTACCAAACAACCATTAGTGCACACCATATTGTATGTGAGATTTGCATCAGGCTGTGTGCAACCAGCCAACTGGATTTTGGGAGTCCCCCTAGTTGTGGCCAGCAGTAAGAGACTTAGCGAGTGTTTATACTAACCCCAGAAGTAATATTACCTGGTTTTACCTAACCTGTAACTGTTAGTGTTAGCAGTGTGTGGGTCTGTGAAGCCTGTATGCCAGTCTGCTTAACCACTTCAAGACCGGGCCAATTCTGACGTACTCTATATTGCTAAAAGTATTGGGGCACCAGCCTTTACACGCACATGAACTTTAATGGCATCCTAGTCTTAGTCCATAGGGTTCAATATTGAGTTGGCCCACCCTTTGCAACTATAACAGCTTCAACTCTTCTGGGAAGGCTGTCCGCAAGGTTTAGGAGTTTGTCTATGGTAATGTTCCAGAAGTGCATTTGTGAGATCAGCCACTGATGTCGGACGAGAAGGCCTGGCTCGCAGTCTCCACTCTAATTCATCCCAAAGGTGTTCTATTGGATTGAGGTCAAGACTCTGATTCATCACTCCAGAGAACACATCTCCACTGCTGTCTTGCCACTGAATATGACGCTTTGCATTGCACTTGGTTGGATTTAGCTGCTCGGCCATGGAAACCCATTCCATGAAGCTCTCTTTGCACTGTTGTTGAGCTAATCTGAAGGCTGCATGAAGTTTGGAGGTCTTTAGCTATTGACTCTGCAGACAGTTGGCGACTTCTGTGCACTGTGCGCTTTAGTATGTCCTTTTACGTAGCTTACCACTTCGTGGCCAAGTGCCTGTTGTTCCCAGTTGCTTACACTTTGTTATAATACCACTAACAGTTGACCGTGGAATATTTAGTAGGAAGGAAATTTCCAAGATTAACTTATTGCACAGGTGGCAACCTATCACGGTACCACGCTTGCATTCACTGAGAGCGACCCATTCTTTCACAAATGTTTGTAGAAGCAGTGTGCATGCCTAGATGCTTGATTTTATATATCTGTGGCCATGGAGGTGATTGGAACATCTGAATCCAACGATTTGGAGGGGTGTCCCAATACTCTTGACAATATAGTGTATCTTTCATAGATGTAAAAGTCAGCATTTGTTTTTGCTAGAAAATGACTTAGAACCTAAACATTATACATTTTCTGAAAGCACAGGCCCTGGAGGATAAAATGTTGGTTGTTGCAATTTTAAATTGGACCAAAGTAGTACAGGAACCTTTTTAAAAATTGCACCACATGGAGTTGCATTCCTGTGAACAGGCAACATTGAAAACACTGTGATCTCCCTTGTCATGTGATTCTGTGCGACAGAAATCACATCTATTAATTGCACTAGTGTAAACCAGGCCTTAAAGCTGTAGTAAAATCTCTTTAAAAAAAAAAAAGGTCCCCCTGCAGGTTAGTGTTATCTGTAAAGCAGATCCCTTACTGCTGACAGGGCTTCCATCTTCACCCAGTCTTCCTTCCAGACTTGCACTCTCTGGCCATTTGAATGGCTAGGCTGCGATTATGTCACTCCCACATATGTGCATGGGAGACATGATTGTGGCAGTCTGAATGGACAGCACACTCGAATGTGCTGTCCATTCAGAGCGAGTTTGCATGTGCCAGCTGCTGCAAATGTGAATATCTCCTAAATGATTCACTTTTAGAAGATATTCGCTGTACCTGCAGGTAAGCCTTATTGTAGGCTTACCTGTAGGCAGTGGCGTCCCGAGGCAGGTGCAGGGGGTGCGACCGACCATCCTGCGGGGATCGACGGCTTGCTTTACAACTTACCTTTTCCTGGAGCGGGTCCGGTGTCACCCCGTATATTTTGCATGCCGACGATCCCTGCAGGATGGATTGGATCTGTGGATTGGGGAACATAATGTATCAGAGTCCGATCCATTCTGTGGGGATCGTCGGAGGGGGTGTCACCAAGTGTTCTCGCATCGGGTGACACTAACCCTAGGGACGCCCCTGCCTTTAGGTACATGTGATAAAGCAGAGTTTACTACTGCTTTTAAATGATCAGATGGTGACAAGACCCCTTATGCCCACTGCCTGTAATGTGATCTGTGAATTGGGAGGGGGGATAGTGACTGATCAGACTCTCCCCCAATTACAGATTGTGTTACAGGCAGTGTAATCGGTGAAAGAACATTTCTTAATGGAGAAGAGGACAGGAAGAGTGGTGTGTCCCCATCAGATCACCTTTAGTACAATTGAGCCTGGAGGCCCTAAGCTGTTAAACCCCAGAGCGTTGAAAGTTCAAAAGGCTAGGTTTGCACATACATGGCTCAGGGAATGCGTTTCCCGATCCGCAGTCAAAATGCGCTGCTCTTTTAGCAGACATGCAAGGGTGTCATTCATTTCTAATGGGACCCCCACAATGGAAAATGCTGCACATTGTATGGTGCGTGAAACCACATGGTGCTGCAGTATATTGTGGTTCCGTGCTGCCGCATTTTGAAAAGAGAGTTGAAGACTTTTCCCCCGCGTTCCAGCAGGTTCAGCAGCCCATTCAGATGAATGGACTTCTGTGCCCACACAAATGCAGCATGCAGGACCCACGTATGTGTGAGCCTAGCCAAAGAGGGTAGGGCAGCCCTGTAGCAAGATTTCTGCAGAAACCAGCAGTCTGCACATTGATTAAAGCTGTATCCAGGGGCGGACTGACCATTTGGAAACTCGGGCACTGCCTGAGGGCCCGGGGTCAGTAGGGGCCCCATGAGATGCCCCTGGTACCTTTTTCATAGGCTTTTTTGAGTTTGGGCAAGGACACAGGGGCCCCATGATCCCCTATTGCCTGGGGGCCCCATGAGTTGTCAGTCCGCCCCTGACTGTATCATTTTTTTTTAACCAAACTTAAGCTTTTCAAATCTGTAATTTGTGAGTAGTGGCAGATTAGATGTTAGTGTGTGCATGTGCTGCGTTTACAGTTTTTACCTGTGTCTGCATTAGGGTTGCTACCTCCTCCCTTTAAAACCGAACAACATATTAATTACACAGGATCTGAGGCCAATTTTATGCAGATAAAGCACTAGGTGAGTTTAATTGCCACCATAATCAGCCACAGAACATGTATTATCAATATGTGTTTAAAACCAAAGGGATGAGGTGGCAACTCTAGTCTGCATTGGGGATATTGTGACAATTGGCCAGTGTATTGGCTTATTTCTGAGGACTCACAACAGACAGTGTTACCGTGCATATTGATCAGCTTCTCTCATCCCTGTACTCTCTGTACTCCTGTTCAGGACACAGTTTAATTAGGTATTTTATGCTGACATACTGGAATGAGTTGTTGGGGAATTTTTGTACTGTTCAGTGTATTGCCCTACCCACATGCTCCTTCTTTTTGCTAGTTATAAAGTGATCCAAGCCCTGCCATTTTTTTTTTTTGCTGTTTTATATATAATAAAAGATCCAAAAAGATTAGCAAAAGGGGTTCCAAGCCAGGAAAGCAGAATAAGCTTGGTTTATTGCCATATTTGCAGGGGCTAAAAAATATCACTGGCCATTCAGTTTGTGAACATAAAAAGAAAACAATGTTCCTTTCAGGGTTAAAGACTTGGGGTCCAGTCACACCTGTGAATGTACCTTCATTCCGATTAGATGCGGTAAACCCCAACGAGGGTTCCCCCAACTAGCTGCTGGAGGCAACCGTATTGGAAGCAATGGGCTGCATGAGTGATTACATGCGAGTGGCCACGATTATCTGTAGAAGCTGGCAGCCTCCCATTGCTTTCAATGGGGCTACCTCGTCCAGCTAGGGTTATTGCATCTATTACATATTGAATCTAATCTAACAAACTGGTGCATAATAACAGGTGTGAATGCACCCTTACAAGCTGGCCATACACAGGTACAGTGAGGAACAGAAGTATTTGAACACTCTGCGATTTTGCAAGTTCTCCCACTTAGAAATCATGGAGGGGTATGAAATTCACATCGTAGGTGCATTCCCACTCTGAGAGACAGAATTTAAAAAAAAATTCAGGAAATCACATTGTATGATTTGTAAAGAATGTATTTGTCTTGCACTGCTGAACATAAGTATTTGAACACCTGAGAGAATCAGTGTTAATATTTGGTACAGAAGCCTTTGTTTGCAATTACAGAGGTCAAACGTTTCCTGTAGTTCTTGACCAGGTTTGCACACACTGCAACAGGGATTTTGGCCCACTCCTCCACACAGATCTCCTTTAGATCTGTCAGGTTTCGGGGCTGTCTCTGAGCAACATGGAGTTTCAGCTCCCTCCAAAAATGTTCTATTGGATTTAGGTCTGGAGACTGGCTAGGCCACTCCAGAACCTTGATATGCTTCTTACGGAGCCACTTCTTGGTTATCCTGGCTGTGTGCTTTGGGTCGTTGGAAGACCCAGCCACGACCCATCTTCAATGCTCTGACTGAGAGAAGGAGGTTGTTGCTCAAAATCTCACAATAAATGGCCCCATTCATCCTCTCCTTAATACAGTGCAGTCGTCCTGTCCCCTTTGCAGAAAAGCACCCCCAAAGCATGATGTTACCACCCCCATGCTTCACAGTAGGGATGGTGTTCTTGTAATGCAACTCATTCTTCTTTTTCCTCCAAACACGAGTGAAGTTTAGACCAAAAAGTTCTACTTTGGTCTCATCTGACCGCATGACTTTCTCCCATGCCTCCTCTGGATCATCCAGATGGTCATTGGCAAACTTCAGACGGGCCTGGACATGTGATGACTTGAGCAGGGGAACCTTCCATGCAATGCATGATTTGAAACCATGACGGCATAGTGTTCTACCAACAGTGACCTTTGAAACTGTGGTCCCAGCTCTCTTCATGTCATTGACCAGCTCCTCCCTTGTAGTTCTGTGCTGATTTCTCACCTTTCTTATCATCAGTGATACTCCACGAGGTGAGATCTTGCATGGAGCCCCAGTCCGAGGGAGACTGACAGTCATCTTTAGCCTCTTCCATTTTCTAACAATTGCTCCAACAGTTGATCTATTTTCACCAAGCTGCTTTGCAATTGCCCCGTAGCCCTTTCCAGCCTTGTGGAGGTCCACAATTTTGTCTCTGGTGTCTTTTGACAGCTCTGTGGTCTTGCCCATGGTAGTAGTTGGCGTCTGATTGACTGTGGGGTGGACAGTTGTCTTTAAGAAGCTCAAGCAGGTGCTACTAAGTTAGATTAATGAATGGAGTAGAGGTGGACTTTTTAAAGGCACAGTAACAGGTATTTGAGAGCCAGAATTCTTGCTGTTTCTTAGGTGTTCAAATACTTATGTTCAGCAGTGCAAGACAAAGAAATTCTTTAAAAATCATACAATGTGATTTCCTGAATTTTTTTTTTAGGGAATGCACCTACAATGTGAATTTCAGACCCCTCCATGATTTCTAAGTGGGAGAACTTGCAAAATTGCAGGGTGTTCAAATACTTCTGTTCCTCACTGTATCCTCTTTGTTTATTTGTTCTGTTAGAGGGCTAAACAAAATGAAAAAAAAAAACAAACTGACTCCTCCAGTCATAGAAACAAGATGGATGGAGTAATCCCCTCTGCCGGGAAGTGTTGTATTCTGACAGCGGCACTTGAATACAGTGATCAGCAGCCAATCACCAAGGAAAAATTTCCAACATGTCCCTTCGACAGAAATCAATGAAACAATTGACATCTTTTGAGCGGGGATAGCCACACACTGATCAAAAATCATTCATTACCTGCTGAACCAGTCAAATTTCGATCTGTGTGGCCGGCTTTATATAGTTATCTGTGGTTCTTTGGTGTTACAGGGGCAGGGAATATATCATATAAATGAAAGCACCAGGAGAATTGTACATTACAGCATGTGCCTGTAAATATTTTTATTTCATTTTTTGAAGTGAAAAAAATAAAATGTAGTGCAGAGACCCCTAGCAGCAACAGGTTAATATTTTTATTTTCTAACTTGCCTTTAAAAAGTGACAGGTTTGATTGCTGTGGGCTACGCCATCTCTTTCAGGGACAGGCTCTTTGTAATTTATGATGAGGGGTTTCCTTGTTGGTAATGTAAAAATGTATCTGATGACTTTCCCTCTTGGTCTGTGTGGACAGATAGGAGGAACGACTGGGGTGTGGCCGTCGCAAGACTATATATTTTGGGAACATACAAAACCCCTGAATGCTTTCTGCCTTTTTCATGAATTAAAGCCCCTAGTGACCTCCAAGTATGTTTTGTAAGATGTCTGGTCAAGTCAGATGCTATGGAGATAGATTGTTAATGTGAACACCAGAAACGCTAAAAATCCTGATTAATATCCAGTGAATGAATGTTTGCTGAGACTGTCGGGCAAAAGACGCAGCTGCACATGGCTGGGGGGAGGGGGGTGAGGCGCTGCGTTTCTTCTTATTACACACCCCTCCTAACCAGGATGCAGCAACAACCTGCAATGTCTGCGCGAGGCTCCTCTCTTCTCCCGAGCCCCCCACAGTGACAAGAGCCGCTGCTGCAATGTCTGTGCTCCGCACCACTAGATATGTATACTAATGAAGCCTTTCTCTTCCAGCTCCGTCTCTGAAGACCTGGGCTGCCGACGGGGTGAATTCAGTAGAAAACACTACGGCTCGGTGGAGCTGGTGAGTTCCCCAAATGGGAAACGTTCATTTCCATTTACACCAGCAGAAGGAGAGGCTCCTGGGGGTGGGGTGGGATAGGATATACTGTCAGATGCATTCAGCCATGTCCCTGAAATGTGAAATGTCCTGATATACCACAATATTGAAAACTGTTTTGACGTAGGATCATATTATAAAATGTCTTGATATCTGACAAGGTTATAAATTATCTTGATATAGGATAACTGTACACAGTCATGATACAAGATGATAGTATATATTGTTATTTGTGATACTATACCCTGCCCTACTATAAGAGGATAGTATAACCTGTCTTTAAATAGGATGACAATATGCCCTGCCTAATATGAGAAGATAGTATAACCTGTCCTCTTAAGATGTTAGTATATCCTAGAAAATGACCTGTCCTTATGTACAATAGTGGTATATCTTGAAACCTTGTCCTGATAGAAGGTGATAGTATAACATATAGCTTGATGTTACTTGTCCTGATTTAGCATGATAGTATACCGTGTTCAGACATAGGATGTTTGTGTAACCTGTCCTGATATAAGAAGACAGTATGAGCGGATGATAGGATGATGGTACTACCTGTTCTTATAGGATGATGATCTGTGTTAACCTGATAATGGATGATAGTATAACCTGCCCTGCTATAGGATGATTTGATTACCTGTCCTGATAGAAGAAGAAAGTATATCCTGCCCTGACAAAGAATGACAGCATTACCTGCCATGATATATGATGATGGTATATGCTCTCTTGATATACAGAGATAGCATATCCTGATATGATCTAGGAAGATAGTATACCTTGTACTGATATAGGTTTATAGTATAACCTGCTGTGTTATAGGATAAGAAGTTAGTATACATGCCCTTATAAAAAGAGATAGTATGTCCTTATAAATGCTGATCATATATCTTGTGCTAATATAGGATAATGGCATAATCTGCCCTGATAAAGGAGGACAGTATGTGCTGTCATGATAAAGAATGATAGTATATCCTGTCTTAGTATAGGATAATACCATTACCTGCCTGATATAAAAATTTGTATAATTTAGTATAGGAAGATGGTATAACCTGCTCTGACATAGGATGACAGTATATCCTGTCCTGATATAGGAAGATGGTATAACCTGTTCTGATATAAGATGATAACGTAACCTGTCCTGATATAGGATGATAGTATATCCTTTACTGATACTGAATGACAGCATAACTTCTTCTGATAAGAAGTGTACCCCTCCTGACATTGGACGATATTCTGATTGCCTATCCTGTTCTGATAGAGGATGATGATATATCATGTACTTATACAGGATGATGGTATGATGGCATATCTTGTCTTGATGGAGAATGATGATATACCCTGTCCTGGTTAAGGGTTACAGACTATTCTGTCCTCATAAAGGATGATAATATAACCTGTTCTGATAAAGTTTGATAGTATAACCTGTTGTATTCTAACATCTTATTCTTATATGTCTTAATATAATATAACCCAGGGGTGAACTGATAACTCATGGTGCCCCCAGGCAATAGGGGGATCATGGGGCCTCTGTGTCCTTGCCCACACTCAAACCACACCCAAAAAAGCCTATGAAAATAACCAGGGGCATCTCATGGGGCCTCCTACTGACCCCGGGCCCTCGGGCAGTGCCCGAGTTCCCAAATGGTCAGTCCGCCCCTGATATAACCTCCTATGATGTACAGTGATATTATAAACTGTCATGGTACCAGAACTCATCCTTGTTTTACGCTGATATGAACACTCTTGGCTAATTCAAGATGCACAAATGAAATTTCAGCTCTCTGTGTTTTGTCTGGTGGTTATGAAGTCTGGGCTCTTCCAGTCTGAAACAGCTTGGTTTCATCCTTTGTCTTGGGGAAGTAATTTATTTTCTTTCAAAGACTTTTGGGTTATATTACCACCTACAAAAGGATTCAGGCACTGGCAGGAAAACAACGTTGACCCTTTCACTCCCAGCAGGTCTGTTTTTTACTGGGGTTTTGTGGGGATGAATGCCTTTTCTTTGCTGAGAAAATTTTAACCATTTAACTATCCATTTTTCTTTTTATTTCTTGACCTAATCTTTATATACAGCTGTTGAGGCCGCCATGTTCTCAGCAATAGCTGGAGGCCATACCCAGACTCCGCTGGGCTGCACGTTTGCAGGGCATGCCTGGAATGTGACCTTTTGAGCACTGGGCTCTGCATTGTGCCACTTTCCAGACCTTTGTGTTTGTTAGATGCGGAGCATTTTTTTCATCCAAAATCATGGCACAGCCTCCACTGTGACCCTGACACTGAAGACTCATTTATGAGTAGACCATGTCTAGTACGGTATCACACATGCACTTTTTGCTATGTTTGCGCTTTTTAGCATGAGATAGAATCTTACCACCACTGCTTGTAATTGCAAAAGAAAAACAGTTCTACCTTTGTTAGTTCTTGCTGAACCCTAAAGTGATGTGGCTACCTCTAGTCATTTGAACCTCCTCTGCTTTTAGCAGCTGATTTGTAGATACCTGGAATTTTGAGCTAAGTAGTCCATACCACACAGTACAACATATCAGATCCGAATCACAAGGGAAGCAGTGCCACTGTTTCAGGTCCCTCCAGTTCACAATCCACTATAGGTTACAGAGCAGACTTTAGTGCTACCTCTCAAAAGCCAGACAATGACAGCCTGGAACGTTGCCCCTTGATTGAGTCTCTACATTGCTCTGAGTCCACTGGCTGTGGCGTGTGGCATCCCCAAGGCAAGCCAACCACAGATTTCAGGAAAGGAATTTGCTTGAGGGAATGCCTCCTGCACAGCTATTGTGTTTTGCCAGCAAGAGCCCTTCTTGCCAGCAGAGAACAATGATCACTACTAGTGCTATAGCCGCCAGCAGTAATCACATGTATAAAATCCATCAGGCTGGTTGTACCCAAGTTGATCGATGGATAGACTTGGGTACAACCAGCCTGCCCATAGATGGCTGGTCCCTGCTGAACTGGCTGAGATTTGATCCATCTATGGCTGGCTTAAGCCTTATCCCAAGAGGATTTCACTGCAGTTATGAAAGATTTCAGAGGTCAGATTGCAACTTTGATTGCTGATCGTTGAGTCCATAATTGTCCCTTTAATGCTTTTCATTCCACAGTTATCTGACCTGTCCGCAGTTTTAGCAGCCTCTGAACATTCTGCACTTGAAACTCTATTCTAATTTAAAAAAAGGAGAACATACAAAACAGAGCCTCTGGGCATTCCCCGGCTTGGCATTCACATCTAACATAGGTTACTAACAATGACCACTTTAAGAACTGCTACAAAACAATCGGTAGTATGAAACCTCTGCTTGGTTGTACCAAGAAGGAAAATACTGACACTGCTGTACAGTGGTCTCCGCCACAGTGCCCAGACAAATGAGAATGAAGGAGACCAAGGAAAGCAACACTACTACAAGTGCCCAAAAAAGCTGCTCTGTAGGCCATGGCCCCAATATAGTCAGAAGTTCAGGAGTAAAGCAATTACATAAATAGTAGAATTATGATGATGCATTAGTGGCAGCCTTGGGACTCATATGTGGCTTTCTACAGGAGAATGGAGGCATTAACTAGATACTTCCAGGAGTTTAAGGAGGGTGTTTCTGGCATCCTCCATTTCAGCACAATGGCCTTTCATGCATAAAATAGGAGGAGGCCAAGGAGGGTCTTAGTTGCTCGGCCAAAAGCTAATTGACCTACCAGTCCAAGCAAGCAGACTTCTACAGTCAACGGTATGGAAACAGCAGTTAGAGCAGAGGTAAATTTTGTAACGTCATCCCAAAATCTATGAATCAAAGGGCAGGTCCAAAACATATGTAGGAAGTCAACATCTGTTTGAGTACACTTCCAGCAGTGTAAGTAGACCCCTGGATAAATTCTATTCAAATGTTGGGGCATAAAAAGTATGTTCTGTGCAATATCTTGAACTGTATAAGTCTATCCTTAACCACTACCAGTTGCAGAAATGGGTATTTCCAGATATCCTCCCAGTCCTCCATATCCATTTGTGGAAAGTTATCCTGCCACTTTGCATGAAGACCCTCCAGACCCACGTGAATGGAAGGCATTAAGGCTTTGTATATTTGAGAAAGGGGTTTAACCAAGGGGTCTTCTCACAGTAGGGATTCCATGTCAGACCTTTTAATGGTCAGGCATGTTGACCCAAACTGGGAAGAGAAGGCATGTCGAATCTGGAGGTAGCGGAAAAAATGAGTGTTAGGTAGACCAAACTTCAGCTTCAGAGCATTGAAAGACCTAAGAGTACCGCTCCTCACATATGTGCTCCAATGTCTTGATTCCTTTGGAGGCCTACACCCCAGAGTCAGGTATAGACATAAATTCGGGGAGTCGTGGATTGTGCAACAGAGTATCAGTGGACCAGCTGCCAGAGGTATGGGATTGTTTGCCTATTACCAACTGCCATGCTTTTGACTACAGTCCTCTTAGACTGGGTAAATAAAAATGTGACTCTAGTGCTTCTATACAGTAGGTGCAGGAAAACCTCTTTGGCAAAAAGGGATACCCCACTTTCCATAGTAGTGGGATGTTTGTAGGTTTTTGAGAACATCTGGACATGCCTTCATATGGAAGGTGGATTCCATGGGCTTAATACTAGAGTTCTTCCCTCAGCTCCCTCCACACTTTATGCCTTCCAACCATCCTTTGTCACCAAATAGGTTAGCAAACCACCTTGTAGCCATTAGGACTGGTACACACAATGAGAGTATAGGACACAAATACTGCTTTCTGAGCGATCATCCGATAATCTGATCATTAGTACACGATTTTTTAAACATTACAGTATTCATCTGTAAAAAATTGAGTGACCAAGACTGCACATGCTCGGAAATGAAAGAATACATTACAATACAATAATTGCGAGACGTTGTATTCTGTCTTATGAAATTTTTCGTAACTCTAGTAACCTATTCGTTTTCGATATGAGACTAGCATTAAAAAAAAAAATTGACGATCATTTGTCCGATATTCTCATCATGTGTACCAGGCTTTACAGGTCTTCTTGATCAGGGTGTTATTGCTACAGTTGCTGTGACAGAAAGATTTCAGGGACTTTAATAAAACTCTTCCACCATTCCCAAACCAAAAGGGGGAACTGTCTTGATTCTGCATGGAATCTGCCAAGTCTATCATAGCCTGTCATCATCAGGGAGACTTACTGTCCTCTGCGGACATCAAGGATGCATACATGCGAGTCCCTATTTTTCCAGCACACCAGCAATTCCTTCACTTTGCTGTGGGTCCCCAACAGTTTCAATTTTAGCCCTACCATTCAATCTCTCCTCTGCACCCTGTGTGTTTAGCAAGGTTCCCAAACCTATGCTTGTCTTTTTACTCTCCGAGGGCATCTCCATTGTGAGGTGACCTCCTGTACAGAAAGCAAGTTGTCACTAGTGTTGACTGACAACGTGACACAAACAGTTCAAACACTAAAAAGGTTGAGCTGGATCTTGAACCTTCAGAAGACAGGGTTGGAGCTGACTCATAGCATGGAGTATCTGGACCCTATCCTAGACTAGCTGAAGCAAGGTTCAGACTCTTTTGTCAAATATTTGCTTTTGGATGGGAGTTGGGGGGGTCTGATGGTAGTTTTTTTTTTTTTGAGGCAGTCCAGCTTGTCCAGTTCCACTCTGGACCCCTATAACTCAACATCCTACCATCCTTTGAAAAAAACAGTTCAGTCTCTAGACAAACTGATTTGCCTTTAGCCAAGGACCACATTTGTCTCTGACCTTATGACTCATGTATCCATCTCTACAGTAGGGTTGGAGAGAACTATCTGATCTCTTGGAAGATCTTGAGAACGGATGGCATCCTGTTAGGCTGGGGAGCAGTCATACACACCTTGTTGGATGCTGGAAGAATCCCACCTACGGATCAACATTCTGGAGCTCAGGGTGATTTGGTTTTCCATACAGTGCTGAACATTATGACTGCTGGATTATTTGATCAGGATCCAATGGAGGTAAAAGGACAATGGTCAAAAGCCATTACAGCAATGGACTGGCACAGAGAGGCTCAGGGCTATATCTCAAGTATGATATAGCGGTCTGTAAAGTGCACAAGACCATGTAAAGGCAGAGGAGGCACCCCTAATGTTTGAAATTCTGATCTTTTTTACAGTTAGGTCTGGGCCAGCATTTGGCCCCAAGTACCATCAAGGATCAAATCTAGGTGCTTGCAATCTTGTTCCAGAGACTGCTAGCTTCTCATTCTGATGAATAAGGCCTTTGTACTGGGTGTGTTCCATGTAACTTCCCCTGCACAATCACCTGTTATGCCTTTGGAGTTGAATTTGGTTCTTGACTAGAGTATTAGATATGGCTTGTCTCTATTCTGCTCTGACCATCACTCAATCTTACCTCCTATAAAAATACCCACACCACAACAATCTGGAGGTAAATATCCATAGCAGCCTTTTATTAACCAAAATATATAAATAACAGATGAATAGCTGATAAATAACATATTAACACAGTGTAAAAATTGAGCCCTTAGGTCCTATTAGGCACCAAGAGAAGGAAAGTAATTGCATTTCACTTAATCAGGCCTCCATCCACAAGACCACCGACTAGGAGACAGTTCACAGATGCACATTCCAACAAATGGGAGCGGTACCTCAGATGGGTCCCTACAAGATACTTTTGTGCCCATGCTAACCTTAAGACAACCCTTTACAGCTCCACCCATTCTTGACCTTTTCTCAATCAGATAAATGTTGCCTCCTATTTACTTTCAAAGTGCAAAAAACCCCACCTAGACCCAAGCCTCTTTAACCCCTCTCATGCCAGCCCTCCGTCTATTTTTCTCTGCAATTTACACCAGGTGTCTCTTGACTAGGGTTTAAAATATGGCTTGTCGCTTTTCTGCTCTGACCATTATCCCATCTTACCTCCTATAAAAATAACCACACCACAACATGCTGGAGTTAAATGTCCATAGCAGCCTTGTATTAACCAAAATATATAAATAACTGATACATAACTTAATAACACAGTGTAAACATAGAGCCTCAAGGTCCTATTAGGCATCAAGAGAAGGAAAGTACCTGCGTATCACTTAATCAGGCCTCCAGCCGGAAGATCACGAATTCGGAGACAACTCACAGATATACATCCCAACAACTAGGAGCCGTACCTCAGACTAGTCCCTACCATGTCTCTGCATTTTACTCCCTTTCTGCAGTTTAGAAAACATCCTTTGAACCTGTTAGGGATATTCCCTTTTCTAAGTTTACTCACAAGGTTGCCTTCCTTGTCGCCATCATGTCTGTTAGGCATGTGTTTGAACTGGTGGCCTTGTCATGTAACAAATGTTTTCTGGTTTTACATAGAGACAAAGTAGTGTTGAGGCCTCTTTCCTTGGTGGTGGTTTTCACCTCCACCAGGACACTCTACTTTGGTCCCTTGTCTAGCTCCAATATAACAGAATTATACTTTTTATTAGTACTAATCACTGTATCAGTGTCACTGGGGATGCCAGTGGCAGTTAGTCAGTTTCCACCCAGTGTCAGAATGCCCGCCATAGTCCTGCTATAAGTCACTGATCGCTGCCATTACTAGTATAAAAAAAGAAGAAAGAATTCCAGTATATACCGCCATTTGTAGACCCTATAACTTTCATGTAAACCAAGTAATATACGATTATTGGGATTTTTTTTTTAGCAAAGACATGTAGCAGAATACATTTTAACCTAAATTTATGAAGAAATTACAATTTTTAACATTTTTTCATTGGATATGTTTTATAGCAAAAAGTAAAAAATATTTTTTTTTTTTTCAAAATTTTCTGTTTATAAAAGGTAAAAAATAAAAAACACAGAGGTTATCAAATACCACCGAAAGGAAGCTCTATGTGTGGGAAAAAAAATTACATAAATTTCATTTATATATAGCATTGCATGACCACACAATTGTCAGTTAAAGTAACGTAGCGCCATATTGCAAAAAAAAAAATTGGCCTGGTCAGGAAGGGAAGGGGGGTCTCTGGAGGGCAAGTGGTTAATTAAGTATTGAGTTTTTTTTTTGTCAAAGCACACTGTGCTACATGAGTGCTTCAGGGCATTGGGCAACTGTTTACCATGTCTGCAAGACTGACTCCTTGTCTTCAGTTTACACACTCTTTGTTTTACCAGGTGGATGTTCAGGTCTCGTGCCAGTTTTGGGTGCAAAATCTTTCAGGCAGATCTATGAGCTGCAGGCAGTTCCCATTCTTTTGTTTTTTAGTGGCCCTGTTAGTCTTTTGCTTGTGTTACAGGGTTATCGGTGATCTGAGTGCAATGTATGAGAAAGATGCAGCCTGCAGTATATGTATCAAAGAGGAGAGCACAGACACATGTTGCTCACTTGCATTCCAAGTTTAATGTGTTAAACACAAATAGATCACATTATACAGATAATTAATTTCTTTATAGTGGCAGCACAGGCCACATGGAAAAGCACATCACTTTCTTTTAGAGAGTTACCATTACTAACATACAGTCAGGTCCATAAATATTGGGACATTGACACAATTCTAACATTTTTGGCTTTATACACCACCAAAATGGATTTGAAATGAAACGAACAAGATGTGCTTTAACTGCAGACTGTCAGCTTTAATTTGAGGGTATTTACATCCAAATCAGGTGAACGGTGTAGGAATTACAACAGTTTGCATATGTGCCTCCCACTTGTTAAGGGAGCAAAAGTAATGGGACAGAATAATAATCATAAATCAAACTTTCACTTTTTAATACTTGGTTGCAAATCCTTTGCTGTCAATTACAGCCTGAAGTCTGGAACGCATAGGCATCACCAGATGCTGGGTTTCATCCCTGGTGATGCTCTGCCAGGCCTCTACTGCAACTGTCTTCAGTTCATGCTTGTTCTTGAAGCATTTTCCCTTCAGTTTTGTCTTCAGCAAGTGAAATGTATGCTCAATCGGATTTAGGTCAGGTGATTGACTTGGCCATTGCATAACATTCCACTTCTTTCCCTTAAAAAACTCTTTGGTTGCTTTTGCAGTATGCTTTGGGTCATTGTCCATGTGTACTGTGAAGCGGCGTCCAATGAGTTCTGAAGCATTTGGCTGAATATGAGCAGATAATATTGCCCGAAACACTTCAGAATTCATCCTGCTGCTTTTGTCAGCAGTCACATCATCAATAAATACAAGAGAACCAGTTCCATTGGCAGCCATACATGCCCACGCCATGACAATACCACCACCGTGGTTCACTGATGAGGTGGTATGCTTAGGATCATGAGCAGTTCCTTTCCTTCTCCATACTCTTCTCTTCCCATCACTCTGGTACAAGTTGATCTTGGTCTCATCTGTCCATAGGATGTTGTTTCAGAACTGTGAAGGCTTTTTTAGATGTCATTTGGCAAACTCTAATCTGGCCTTCTTGTTTTTGAGGCTCACTAATGGTTTACATCTTGTGGTAAACCCTCTGTATTCACTCTGGTGAAGTCTTCTCTTGATTGTTGACTTTGACACACATACACCTACCTCCTGGAGAGTGTTCTTGATCTGGCCAACTGTTGTGAAGGGTGTTTTCTTCGCCAGGGAAAGAATTCTTCGGTCATCCACCACAGTTGTTTTCCGTGGTCTTTTGGTGTTGCTGAGCTCACCGGTGCGTTCCTTCTTTTTAAGAATGTTCCAAACAGTTGTTTTGGCCACGCCTAATGTTTTTGCTATCTCTCTGATGGGTTTGTTTTGTTTTTTCAGCCTAATGATGGCTTGCTTCACTGACAGTGACAGCTCTTCGGATTTCATCTTGAGAGTTGACAGCAACGGATTCCAAATGCAAATAGCACACTTGAAATGAACGCTGGACCTTTTATCTGCTCATTGTAATTGGGATAATGAGGGAATAACACACACCTGGCAATGGAACAGCTGAGAAGCCAATTGCCCCATTACTTTTGGTCCCTTAACAAGTGGGAGGCACATATGCAAACTGTTGTAATTCCTACACCGTTCACCTGATTTGGATGTAAATACCCTCAAATTAAAGCTGACAGTCTGCAGTTAAAGCACATCTTGTTTGTTTCATTTCAAATCCATTGTGGTGGTGTATAGAGCCAAATGTTAGAATTGTGTCGATGGCCCAATATTTATGGACCTGACTGTATAGGATACTAAACAGAGAAAGTGGATGTCAGAACAAACACAAAACTGAAAAAAGATAGCATAAATACAGTGTGACTAACCTGTATTAATGTGAGCTTGTTGGTATTAGTTTCCTAAAGTCACACTAATCATTACAGCTCTTTCTAGTTGCATCCTAGTAATAGCATTACTGGGAGGTTTATTAATTTACTTACTATATTTGCTGCGTTGCCCACCCCTTAAATGGACTGCTTTTGGAAGTCCCTTATGTTTCTAAATCATGTGTCCTTCAATGAATAGGAAAGAAAATAGGATTTTTGTATTCACCAAAAATCCTTTTCTTAAGCTGGCCATAGATGGTTTGAATTTCTATGGCCAGGCTGATTGTACCCAAGCTGAACCAGCATGTCAGATTTGTACATACAATTATTGCCAGTGGCTGTAGCCTCTTGCAATAATCACTGTGTTCTCTCAGCAGGGAAGGCTCCCCGGGATTCCCTCTCCCCCCCCCCCCCTGTTCAGGGCTGTAAAAAAACAATGGCTTAGCGAAAAGGATTCCCCCATCAACACTGACTGTGTCAGTGAATCAAGTGATTTTCTTTGTTGCACAAAAGAAAATCACACCATCTATGGCCTGCCTTAGAGTTTCCTGCGGAACATAGGTTCTGCCTCTCCAGATTTATGTTCTTGCTCTTGGCATTGCTTTGTTACAAAGCTAAGCCAGCCCATAGATTAGCTAGTTTTGTAGTTCAACCAGCAGGCCAAAACAAAAATGACTCAATTTCCCCCATCCACACACTCAGAGAATCCTCCCTGCTGGGCTATTGTATTCTAATGGCAGGAAGAGTCCACCACTGTCAGAATACACTGATCAGTGTTGCAGGCTATAGCCTGCAGCCCTGGTCGAGCAGGAAAATCTGGCAGGGCAGTTGAACAGAAGCTGATCAGTAGTACAACCTCCCTGCCAATACATGGATCAAAATTTGGTCAGTACCTGTTAAACCAGCCAGTGTATGGCCGGTTTACTGCATACTGGGAGTTGGATGGGTTATGCCAGGGTGGTCACTGTTTTTTTGCCAGTGTCTAAATCCTCCTGTAGGTGGTAATGTAATCCAAATGTCTCTAAATCCTGTGTCCCTCATGAACTCTAATAATTTTGGGTGAGTGCTAACATCCTGCTTTACATGGTAAATGGCACGATCTTCATCTTTTTTTTTTATCTTGCTGAATTCCAGAACAGCCTTTGAAGGGAGGTTTGTGCTGTTTGCAGAAACTAATTTTCCTGACAGCTCCATGTCAGCCTACCACTTGGGGTATGCCCCTCCCATACTCCATCTACAGGACCTAACTCATAAATTTGTCTCTCTCTCTCTGGCTGGCTTTCCTTCTTTTCCTCCTTAACTTGTAAGACCAAGCAGCACCCCTTACCTGGCTGCAATATACTTGTGGACAACCACCTGCTGCTCTCCAGGTGCAGACCCCACTGCACAGACCCTTAAGTAGACCTCTGGCATGGGTGTTGTGGCTGGCATTTGGGATTGATGTCCTGCTAAATGCAAGGCTGTTCCTAATGGTGACACTATGGCTGTGCAGGTGTCTGGTATGCAAATTCTGCCTGATTTTAATGCCTTTGTATTTGTCTCTGTGATACATGCTACATCTTACATTCATTCAGTAATGCTTCTGTAGATCGAATGGATCCCCTTATGACAACTGGAACACTTTTTGAGCTGCACAGTGGCTTGGGGTGGAATGAACACACCTGCTTGGAGGCATGTGGGCCATTTCAAGTGTAACTCTACTTTTGTTAAAAAAAAGAAAAATACAATGTTATTGACAATTCCCTTGGGTGATCTGTGTACATTACAGAATAATGTAAATCTCTTACAGATTCCTAACTTTTGTTTCTGATCTGAGCAAAATGTTTTCATCATGTTGTGCTTTCTGGCAGGGTTTGGTTCATTAACCACCAGGTGATATGTCAGAGCCATGGTCTGGGAGACTGCAGTATCAGCCTCCCTTTAGCAGTAGTTAACCCCTTAGAGGTTTATTACCAAGCAAGCTAATTTCTATTGCATTGAAATATCTTTAAGTTACCAGATGACTCAAGTAGCAATTGTACATGTAATATAACTATTCTTAGCAATGTGGAGTTCTTCTTCAGACTTGCTCAGTATCCTTGTTTCTCATGGATTTAATTTTTAGGTTTCATATACACTATAAAAGCTAAAAACTGCTTTAGAAACGCTGGACAAAAAATGCTAATGTTGTTGTGGTTTTTGCCAGCGTTTAGCAGTGTTTAGCCTAGTGTGTAAGCTACATTTAGTAGGTTTAGCGTTAAGAAGCTGGGCCATTGTTAAACATTTTCCCGCCACCCTATAACAAAAGTACTGGTACAGGGAGGTAGGGTTTGCTCAAAATCGTGTGTATATATATGTGATTTGCATTTCCGGGTAGGGATGCGCACGCACCGCCCTACCCGCACAGCTATTGGCGGCTAGGGATGTCAATCACAGAGTCCCAACTGGCGATTCCCGGCCGAGTGAGTGCAGGAATCGATAAAAACATTGTAACTTTTATTTGAAAACCAGTATCCAAACTTACATTCAGGTATACACAGTGCAGCTTGAATGTGGAGAGAAGGGACCAGTGTGTAGATGTATTGGGGATTCTGCAGAGATTGGGGATTCAAGCTGTACTGTGTATACCTAAATGTAAGTATGGATATTGTTTTACAAATAAAAATTACAATGTCTTTATCGATGCCTGTGCTCTGGCTACTTTAGGTCTTTCACATGTTGCTGAGGATCCTTCCCTGATTTACTGTGCCGTAGCTGCGGAATAGTTCATCCCTCCATCCATTCCTGATTTTCAACATGCAATAGCTGCTATCACAGGTTGCTGAACTCATGGACTCATTATCTTGAGCCATCATCATACCGCATTGCCATCTCTGGAGCATCGTTCCCAGTAATGAGTACTTTTTTACATATATTTGGCAATTACAATGCCTATCTCTCAATAGGATTTTTACTTTCAGCCATTAATGGTCTGTTAAGGCTTTTTGGGACTTTAACTGTGAGCGCAAGAGATTTTATCATTTCAGACTGGTCTATGCAGGTTGGTATGTGGTGGATGCCAGTACCTTTCTTTCTGGTATTTTTGCTTGGATAGTTAGTCCTTCTGTGGGCCTCCTAAATTGTGTGCTGTCATCTACTTGTATTTCCTACTGCCCATTTTGTGCAAAGCTTACTTTCCTAAGCCATGACATGTCACCCCATCCTTGTATCCAGTCATGGCAAAGAAGGTAAGGGGCATCTTTCAGGTAATAGTTTTCCTTTAAGTGAATGGTAAGCTAACTAATGGGTTCTTTGCTATTTGCATCATGCACACCAAAGCTGGGTCTGTGCCACTCATGCCTTGGCAAGCAAAGCCCTGTATGAGTTGCGACAACACCTAAAAAGGTTGTCACATTCATTACACATGTGGGCAATACACTCTAAAGTAGTTGTTTCCACTCATCCTGTAAAGAAGGTAACTATTTTCGCAAAAAGCTTTCTCCTAGCTTTCCCAGGCAAAACTACCCTCTTCAGACTCTTCCAAGATGCAGATGAACATGACTATATGAATCCTGCTTTGTTCAAGCAACACGAGGACACCTAACAAGTTTCCACTCACCCTGTGAAGAGGTTTTATATTCTGGCAATGAATAGTCTCATAGCCTTCCCAGGCAAAACAATCCTCTTCAGACTCTTCCAAAGAGGAAGATGTGGATGAACATAACTATATGAATCCTGCTTTGCTCAGTCAGTGGTTAAGATGACGAGGACTAACAGGTTGTCACATTTCATTAAGTACATAGTCAAGATGCTCTAAAGGAGTTGTTTCCTACATTTCCTACCTGGCCTGAATAAACTTCAGGCTCTCCATCCTGCTCCACTGCAATGAGGTCCCTGTGTTGACCTGCTAAATGCATTGTCTATCAGGGAGCCCCTCTGCTGGTCTCTGGGGCTGCTTATGAAGTGTAGGTCACTCTCAGTGGGTAAAAAGTGCAATGCCGCTGATGCTTGCCCTATTGCTACTGAGATACTGAGTTTCCTTGTGGATGAGGCACTGCACTGCTACCTAATAGTCTTTAAACAAGCTCAGTGTCTTTGCCTTCCTTCTGTTTTTGCTGGAAAATAAATGCCAACCCCTAATGAAGATCAGCACCACCAGAGAAGGTCGGGGACAGTGCCCATCTGCTTCCCAGGCAAACCGCTCTCTTCAGACTCTTCCAAAGAGGAAGATATGGATGAGCATGACTGTATGGATCCTGCTTTGTTCAGCCAGTGATTAGGAAGATGATCAACAAATTGTCACAATTCATCAAGCATGTTATCAAGACACTCTAAAGGAGTTTGAACTCTTCTTGTGCAAGGGTCATCTATTCTGGCAATGTCCGGATTTCATTCTAAAACCATTAAATTGGTCTCAGAGATTTCTCAAGCCAACCTTCTTCAGACTCAGAAGATGAGGATGACCTTTATCCAATTATTTGAATCCCTCCCTTTGTAAGGCTTGTGAGCTGTCCTCACATAGAAGGAAAGCATTGGAAGTATTTCAATTGCCTCCAAAGATGGTTTTGTGATTTCGATATGGTGACTGCATTAAACCTCATTCTAGAAAAAATGGAGCAAAAAGCATGTGTTCACAGTAGAATGTCCAGCATTTGGAGTCACCTCTTTTGTCCCTTATAGGACTAGCCAGATGCAGGACTTTACCATTAGAAGATATTGTGTACTAAGGAAGTGGTCATTCACTGCATTGCTTGTAGAAGGTGCAGCTTAAATTGACAACAAGGATCTGTAATTGTGGTTAGTCTGGCTTCATGCCTCAAGATTAGTGTCTAAGTCAAGGGGGACTGCACTGCAAGAGTCAGTTTCCACTGAAGGTTAACCTCTGCAGTCCTAGCTGGGAGTCCAGGAAAAACTGGAAAGCCAACACATCAACCAGCAGTCAGCGAGGAGCTCGGTGCAAAGATGCTTCCTGATATTTGGGGGATTGTATCACCTATGCATGTTTTATGGGTGCTCGGTTGCTCTTTGAATATGGGTACAGCCTTGGTCCTGGATAATTGGGCCCTCAGGGCAAGCCTTAAGGCCATATTTGAAAGGTCATCCATCCTTCTCATCTCAGATCATGCCAAGATTCCTTGTTCCAGCAACGGGATTATCATTCCAATCCCAGCAGATGAGGTTTTAGAACAGGTGTTCAACTTGTTGGAGAATAAAGAACAGGGTCATCTGACCCCTACACTGTCCTTCTGTAATTAGGAGCCCAACTAATCATGGTTCCAAAGTATTCTTTTTCTGCTGCTAGGGAACTTACTGGTAGTAAGGTGCTGAATTGTCCTGGTGTTCCTCTCTTCACCTGCATACCTGATGAGTATCAGGGCCAGTGGAGGAGGCACCCTTTCCAGAGGGGTTTTCTTCAATAGTGGACATGCACCAATCTATTCAAATCTGACAGACACACAGTAGTAAATCTTCTCAGTCACAACACAGTGGCACAGGGTACAGTTCTCCACCCTGCTCTGGGGAAGCTAAAGTTAGCAGCCTGGATTTTGAGAAGTGGAGGTTCCTAGATTTTGGTTGCTCTCTGAGATTGGTAGATACCCTTGTGAGAGCACGGAGAAGCAGCATAAAATCCACAAAAATGTTTGGCTAAAATTCCAAAAATATGCTAACTCAGAAGTTTTCTCCAGGGAAGCCTAGAGTTTGTCATGTCTTCAGATTTCTTCAAAGTGGTCTCGACATGGGCCTGAGTGCACACACACTGAAAGGGCACGTCTCCATCATCTTGGACTCAATGGGCCTCTAATAGATTAGGTATTTGATATTTAATTTTCCGTTATTGTTGCTCCTCCGTCGCTGCAATACAGATAATTACCCTACTTACAGTTCTTCTCCTGCAGCTGTCAGCCAAAGTCCTAGTTGACATTTTCTGGGTGTACAGTCCTCTACCTGGAACGTTTTTAACAAGAAGACTGTAAGCACCCTTTCACCCTAGCGACTGGGTGGGCAGTAAAAACAGACAGTTGTCTGAAAGAGCTGCTGATGAATGTTCAGTTCTGACTGATACAGGACAGGGTTTTTATGTGTTGGGCAAGGACTGTAAGCCCTCCATGAGCATGAAGATAATAGGACATACTGTATATAAAAAGATGATGCACCTTTCTACCTGGCTGGAAGGTGCCATGAAATGTGATAAATTAAATTGGTTTGTCTAGTGATGTCAGTCAGTTTCCAAATAGTAGATATTTTGATCCATCTAAATCTAATTGTACAGATTTGTTCAGTCTTTGGTGCATTGTATAATTCATGATTCATGGTTGGCTGGATTATTCTTGGCCTACAGATATTTAGATGAATCAATCAGAGACAACTAAGTTGATTATTCCATTGTCAATAGAGTTGTACTTTTTGTGTCCATCAAGGATTGCTGTGAAAAGTCTGATCAGCTTGTATGGAAATCCTTACCATACGAACCTCGGTTCCCTCTACATTAACTGGGATGACATTTCCATGTTTATTTCTTGTGTCAAACTTTGATGGAAACTTTTTGAATTTGCCAATAGGCCTGATTTTTGAGGAACACTTTTGGCCTTTATCACACAATAGACACTCTAAGAGCCTGTACAGGTCTGATGAAATGGTGTAGACATTAAATATTATTTAAACATCTGACTTATTGAAGAAAAACAAGAAACAGGATTTTTTTTTATAGTCAGCACCAGAGAAAACATATCATACTTTTTATTGAATAAACATTTTTAAACTGATATTGACTAAAAACACATTAGAATAAAAAAAGATAGGTGTACAGTATACCACAATATGTAGACATTAGAACATAGTGATGCCATTGTCAATCAAAACAATTGTCAAAGCGTTTTGCAGTGAAAAAAGGACAGGGTAAATGTTTAATAGTACATACAGTATGTTTGATCACTTTTCTAGTCTATCTGGAAATATAATAAACACATTTCAATATATACTAGTATCTACATACTGCATATACACCACCATATAATTAAAATCAGGACAGCATGGAAATATCTTACATTTTGTACATATGTACATATAAAACCACTCAAATTATCTTCTTCCAGCTGTTTGCCCTTAGAACCACCTCATAGAGCACAAGATAGCCGCTAACAAACAAGGCCCAAGGGGTCCCACAGTCAAAGGGACACATTTCCAGATGGTCAAGACAAGTGACTAAATTCTTTTACGTGGCATTAAACACCTACCCTTGTCTTGAAGAAACATTTTTTTAAGGCAAAACTTATTGACAAGGGTTTTGATCGACAACATAATGGTAAAAATATTTTTTGCATTTTTAACACGTATGTGGGTGGTATCAATTTTAAATTTTATATACAACAAAAAGTAGGATATTTTTACCTGAATGTTTTCTTTGATTCTGCCAATAAAAAATGTTTTGTTTTTCGTAAATATTATACAAATATATGGTAGGGCAACACGTCAGAGGATCTATAGATGTGTGGGTTTTTTTTTTTTGGGTATCTTCTTTTTACTGATTTAAATCAGTACTTACAAAGCAAATGTAGTATAACCCCCCCCCCCCCCCAAAAAAAAAAAAAAATCTACATGCAGAGTAGACCCAAACCCCAACACCTGTGATTAGTACAGCATACTCTTCATCTGTATTCCAGGACAAAATGCTAAATAATTCTACCCCACACCGAAGAACCCAATCTTATAAATTTACAATAGGTCAAGCGTAAAAATTAAATATCCTAATCCAAACTCATAGACAAGGAATTAGATACCAGAGTTACAAGTACCAGCCATCATGTATGTGATAGAGGGTCAAAGTCCAAGTCAAGCCCAACAGCCAGGGTGAAGGAACATGTGATTAATTCTTATCAGAGGAGATTAATGTAAAGGAAGCCCATCCACCCCAAACCTTATCAAATTTAAGAGGTGCACCCCTGCTGACGTAAGTGGCCTTATAGAGGGGAAGAACTTTGTTCACAAAGGATTTCCAGGCAGCTAGTGGTGCTGAAGTCTTTTTCTAAGACAGGATAAACAACTTCTTAGCATAAAATAATCATAGGGTTAGAAGGGTACAGATGGCTATTGTAGGAGCTAGAGTCTACCAAACTCGGAAGACAAACTGTGATGGAGGGATTCATGGCGAGAGTGATGACCAAAGTGAAGCAAGCCAGGAAATCTTTCTAATATAATTGAATAGCTGGGCATTCCCAAAAAACTATGTAGGAAATTGGCATGCACGGAGGAGCAGCACCAGCTGGAAGAGAATTGCTTTCTATAGATCCTTGTGAGTCTAGCTGGTGTTAAGTAAATCTTGTGCAGGAATTTATAATGTGATCTCTGGCTGATACCAGTCTGGAGAAAGGGGCCCCCCATATGTCAACATAGTCATCCGTATCCACACCGGAAACCTCAGCATCACATGCTGATCGACATGGCTGCAGTAGGATACCCATTTTGGAAGTAATTGTTGATAAATGGTTGAACGTGTCCCAGAGAATTGTCTCTCAATAAATTCTCCAGCTTGTCCGACAAAATGGTAAGTCAGTCAGTCAGTCACAAATTGCATTCAAAAAGCATGGCTGAGTTGTAAATGGGAAAATAGGTGTGAATTAGGCAGATGATACAAAAATTTGAGCTCATTGAAGCTCAACAGAGTCCCACTGCCAAAAACACTTTGGAGTGTTTTGATACCAAACCTGATCCATAGAACAGGGTCAGGATAAGTGTAAAAATGGCCTATGTTTGGGTTCTTTCACAAAAGTGTGTGCGGAGAGGCAAGTGGGGGCTCCTCGCCTCCCAACCTGTGAGCAGCACCTCAGGCTTTAGGAACAGAGCGCATGGAGGGTCTATAGATGTTTATATAGTTTCCACTGTTACTGTGCCTGACTTAAAGTGATGCTGAAAGGCTTTTTTGAGGTTATACTTACCTGCTCTGTGCAGCAGTATTCCACAGAAAGGAGTCAAGTTAGTGTTTAGTGATGGAGGTGGGTAGGAAAATTTAGTGGAGGGTTTTTAATCACCTGCCAACCTTATAACATACATATACGGCGGCAGAGTGGTTCTTCTGTGCTACATCATGTACCTAGCACGTGATCAGTGCTACTGGGTAGGGCATGCGCCAACCCGGCTGTGCTGTGATTTATTACAGCACAAACCGATCAGCAGGTCCCAGAAGTTTGAGTATTAACTTTTTTATTGGATATGTTTTATAGTAAAAAGTAAAAAACATTGTTTTTCTTCAAACTTTTGGGTCTTTTTTTCATCTTTATAATAAAAAATAAAAAACCCAGTGGTTCTCAAATACCACCAAAAGAAATCTCTATTTGTGTGAAAAAATTTATACAAATTGGTTACATCGTTGCATGACCATGCAATTGTCAGTTAAAATTAGCGCAGTGCCACATAGCAAAAAATGGCCTTGTCACGAAAAGGGGTAAATCTTCCTGAGGGCACGTAGTTATTGCAGGGAATGCATCAAGGTAAAAAAAAAATTAGACTTTGGAACCACTTTAGGCTGGCCATACACTAGTGGAATTTCATTAGAAAATTCTATTCTAAGAACTTTTGATTTTCTTATTGCTAGTGGTGTCAAACGTTCATTGTTTTCAACCTCAGTGACAAAAAGAACTAATTTCTAATAGTAAATATGGTTTTTGTTTGACAAAGTCCACTCACTCCAAAACTGAATGTTAAAAGCAAATATTTTTTAATTACTTTTGAACATTTGTCATGTCATTGAATGCACTGATGAGAATCTTTGTATGAATGTTTGTATGAACGTTTGGAAAATCTATTAGTGCATGACCAGCTTTATTCTCTGTGCTACCTTCAATTATCCCCTTTGCCAGGAAGATGGTGTTACCCTATTAGTTTCCTCTGTTTTGAATATTTTCCTGGTTCCTGGAACAGCATGCAGAAGAGATTCAGCAGCATCTGCCCTGCAGGAATGTGGCGATAGAGATCACGTTGCTGAACTCATCCTCTCCCCACAGATACTGATACTATCCAGAGCACTGAGCAGTTTCTTGCTGGAGGCTGCAGACACTATGTGTGTGAGTCATCTGCCGGCCTTAGCGTCCTCTAATCCGCCACACTCCACACACTGACATCTTCTGAGAGCACCGCTTCTTTGCCGCCAATCTGATGGCCACTTTTATGTCTTTTCATGTCACACATCATCAGGTGCATCCCTCTTGGAGTGTGTTCCTCTTCTGCATTTCAAAGGGAAGATCTCAAAGGTTAATAGGATCAAAGCAACATCCCATTTTCAGAACACCATCTGCAAACATGGCTGATCCCTCTGCAGGTGGTCGCGTCAGCAAACTGACAGATACACAGTGCTGTACTGTGTGGTCTATAATGTTGTTCATAGACATTTTGATATAGACATAGATGACATTTTGACCCTTCAGCCACATGCGCATACATTAGTTGATGCTCAATTACAGTATGACCCTTCTGAACAACTCTGTTATTAGGAACTGAGCAGTTTACTAACTGGTGCTGACGCTGTCTGTAGTATATGTCAGAATGTACACATTGGGAGGGATTTACTAAAACTGGTGCACACAGAATCTGGTACAGCTGTGCATAGTAACCAATCAGTTTCTAGGCCTTGTTCACATCTGGCATTTTGGGACTTCAGGCAGAGTGGCTTCAATTTTGCCTATTGACGATCTATGTATCTGATGGTATTGTTGGGGCCTTTAGACTCATGCATCCCGGGCCAGAGCCTTCCCCCCCACTCCTCCCTTTTGTTACTTATAGATTTATATAATGTTTTTCTGCTTTATTATGCATGTGTCTATTTTGGCTGACCAATTGGTCTCTCTTACCACTTATGTGTTTTTTTTTATAAAATTACTATAAAACACGTTCTATTTTATCTAGTGTTTTCATGTTGTGCATCTTTATACTTTCATATGGTATGGTGCTTTAAAAGCCCCATTAGCTTTTTCTCTGTTGGGGTTTTTATATCTATCTGGCTGCAATTTTGCCTGCAATCTGAAAACAACCTGCAATAGTGGCAAAATGTGCCAAGAGTGCTCAGGTGCCGTTTATTTTCAATGGCACCTAAACGCGGTGTAGTTCTGCCGTGATTGTCGCACTGCAATCAGTATGGCGCAAAGCTTGTTGCCCAAAAAGGAGCAGGAATCCCTCTAATCTGTGTTGGAAGCCCTAAGAAAGAAGGGGAAGAAGAGCAGGGCTTTCAGATCTCCAGACCGCTAAGCACATGTGGAAGTAGGTGCTGCGGAAGCTGGGGGAGTGGGAATGGTGTAGGGTGTTAGTCCGCCTTTTCATTTTTTGTGAAAAGGTGAACCTCTGTTTTAAATGGTGTCTGAGCCTATGTATTGTATGCACTGTACATAGCCTGCAGTCCTAGTATACAGAATATACACAGCGAGCCAACACTTTTTCTGAACCTACTTTAAAGGAGAACTCCAGGAGAATAAAAAAAAAATTAAATCTGCTTTGTTAAAATTGTTAAATCTCAAGTGTGTGCCACGCCCTGGATCTCTGTCAGTTCTTTACAATTTGCAACTTAATTGATGCCAGAAAGTGCTCTGACAGCAGACTTGCAACTCTCATATGATACTGCACTGTCAGCCCCTCCTCTCCCCTGCCCATTCACAGAACTCTTTGTATTTTGTGAATAGGTTTACAGTATAAAAGCCTTTTGTAAATGGAGAAGGGGAGAGGAGGGACAGGACAACTGCTGTATAGAAGAGCTGTAAGTCTTCATCAGAGCACCGGGAGTTAGCAAAAGCTATATTTTCTGGCATCAATGAAGTTGTAAATTGTAAAGTACAGACAGCAATCCAGGTGGCATGCTCTTTCTATGAGTTAGCTATTTGCAACCCAGCACATTTTTTAAAAAAACTACTAATTGTTAGTAGCAACTGAGAGCTATATTTGACAGCTTGGTCTCTGGTAGAAGTGCGCTCTCAGACCAGAAATATTGGTCGCCCAGTGACACATATATGCAGCATGTGCATGTTAAAGCCCACCTTTTTCCAGCCCCAAGTATGTGTTACATTGGGCAGGAGTAGGTTATAAATGAAATTCATTAGTTTCACTCTGTGCAGTGATGGGCAGATGAGGAAATGAACAATTTGGTCAGGACTATGTAATATACAACATAGCATATAGAGTGCAGTGGGCAGGTCTTTGTAATGTACTACACAGCACCTAGAGTATAGCAGTCAGGACTATGTACAGCATATTGTACAGAATACTGCAGAAAGGAGTTTCATAGGGTCCCTTACATTGCCAGACAGTGGGAGGAGAAAACACCAGTGTCAGTTGTGAAGAAAAAAGCCTGTTGTCAGTTGGGGGGGGGACGACGACGACAAAATACAAGAAATTTGTGTTTGGGGATTATGTATATGATGGTAATAATGGGAATATTCCAGGTTGTGTGAAAATGTGTGCTTGAGTAATAAAATTTAAAATGAAACAGAAAGCTGTTGCTGTGCAAATGCTAGAGATGGGCGGGCAGGGACCTGAGTTAGGCAGGCATAGCACATCAGTGTGATGGCTCTGTGTTAAGCAGAGGGATCACAGAACATCCCAAACAGAAAGAAGGACGCTTTTTACATTAGAGCATGCCCAGTACATTAGCCTCCATTCCAGCAAACAGATCTCCTCCAGTTACTACAACCTACTCGGCTGGCAGTCAGGCGTTCATTACACACTAGCTTCTGCGCCAAGGTCCACAATTGTTAAGAGCTGTATGTTTTTATATTTCTGGAGCATTATAGAGCTGCATGCAGGCAAGCTATGTCAGACAATGGAGAGAGGTTGTACAGCAGGGGTGTTCAACTTTTTGAAGAAAGAGGGCCATGTAAGTTATTTGGTAACTGGTCATCGGCCACAATGAAATTGTTCAGAATGTAAGTTTTTTTCTTTTTTTCAAATTTGAATAGCATAATGAACATTTTTCCCCAGTTGGCACTGCATGGGAAAGGGGGAGGATGAAAATCCGGGTTTCAGCAGTTGCAGGAGGAAAATAAAGAGGACTGGTTCCTGTATATGCCGCCCCTCTTGTCCAAGTGTAAAACAGAATTTGACAGGGAGGCAGCACGGCCCCCTGGTGCGTGGGGCAGGGTCACCATTACGACCGCTGATGTTATACCAGTGGTTGAGGGGTGGTAAAAACCACCCACCTCCCAAACAGCAAATGTAAACACGTCCTTATTGTCCTGATCTCTCTATAAGGCTGCTTTCACACTGATGCGCTATGGTTTACCCGCAGTACAGTACACCTGAAGCTTTCCTGCGGGTTAGCTGTACTTTGCTATAGACTTCTATTATATCTTGCAGGTGTGGTGTACTTTCTGAAAGAGCAACAAAACTCTTGCATTCAGCTTGAGGGCCGCATCAGAGGGCCCCCACAGGCCACAGATTGAGCACATCTGACTTTACCAGGCATTTCACTGTCCTGTGACCTGTTTATCACATAACCAGTAGCAGGAAGCCTGCATAGGCACTGCGCGGGTAGGAGTTCTGACCTATTACAGGCGTTGGATACTTAACCGAGAATCCGATGCATGGACATGGGGTGGGTCTGTGGGACCCCAGGATTTATTTCTTATTCAGGGACAGTTCAGCCGAAACCAGGACAGTTGGGGACGGTTTGTGACAGTGCACATCTTTGGGTCAAGTTGGACCTGACTGAAAATGTGCATTTTGTAAGATTAAACCTAGCTTTTCTCAATAGTCATTACAGGAAGCCTGTCATCAGCTGCCATTGATGACCTCTTAAAAATGCTTGTTACATGGCTGTCATGCTGATCTTTTGACTTAAGTGCATTCTAAGTCCATGTCCTGAAGCAAATATGCAGACCAAAAGGTTTAAGTGTTCTTGCTGCCTACTAGCTCAGTAGGTTACTCAAAAAGCATTGAAGCCAGAGGTTAAGCATGACAGTCAGGCAGATTGTATTTTTTCAGAAACAGGCCACAATGGCAGCCTATGAGTTTCTTTCATCATATACATTCCATTGAGATCATTTGCATGTAAATAATAAATGGCAATAAAAACAAAACTGTGGTGTCATAAACAACAATGAAACTCCACTGTACAGTGCATTAACTGTTTTGTATCTTCTATAAAAGAACAGAGATGCATGCAGCTTTCCTATGAAATATTTACTTTATTTCTACCTCCATTTGTTTAGGTACACCCAAAATATTGTTATGGAACAAATAGTCACTTAAGCGCGGACAGAAGAGGGGGGAGGAACAGATCATTCAAACAGCATTGCTGTGCGTTCTCAATAATCCAGCTATGTAACAATTTGATTTGCAAATATATTTATTTGTAGAGCCATTGGAAAGAAAAAACTGCAAAGTTGTGGCTTCCTTTGTTCTAGTATGAACTCCATGCTAAATAACATGTTCAAAATATAGAGACCTAGCGAGCGCCTACAGAAGCAGATGTATGCACCAAAAGGAACCACAAAACCTTTCTTCAACAAGCAAATGAGATAAATAGTGCAGCGCTAAGAAAAATTGTGTAACAATAACTATAAATTCTAAAATGCTACATTAAAGCACAAAATTAAAACCATGTATAATATAAAGTCATATGTAATATAAAGTGCTAAGTAGTATCAGAGCACCTCTATTAATCAATATACGGAGGGTGATGGTAGGCAAGTCCGAATATGTGACAATATATATCCGCTCTGTTATCCCAGTGTGAAATCCAATAAGGTATCCGGTGAAAAGAATGGTAAGATTGCACACTCACCGGAAGCGCAATCTTAATGCGCATAGAGTAATCGTAGGTGGAGGTCTCATGAAGGTACAGCCTGGTGAAGGTGATAAAGAGGTCTCTCAAAGGGTCCCTTTAACGGGTTGTTGGTATACAGGACTGGTCTAAGGCTTCCTGCCTCTGGTCCGAATAGATCACCTGGGATCCTGGGCTGGGGTTTAAACGCTCAGTGCAGAGCAAAAATGTATGGATGCCCATAGTGTAGTAAGTCAAGTATTTATTGATTGAGCATTTAAAATGTGAGTAGTATAGTACATACAGTCAGGTCCACAAATATTGGGACATGGACACATTTCTAACATTTTTGGCTCTATACACCACCACAATGGATTTGAAATGAAATGAACAAGATGTGCTTTAACTGCAGACTGTCAGCTTTAATTTGAGGGTATTTACATCCAAATCAGGTGAACGGTGTAGGAATTACAACAGTTTGCATATGTGCCTCCCACTTGTTAAGGGACCAAAAGTAATGGGACAATTGGCTTATCAGCTGTTCCATGGCCAGGTGTTTGTTATTCCCTCATTATCCCAATTACAGTGAGCAGATAAAAGGTCCAGAGTTAATTTCAAGTTTGCTATTTGCATTTGGAATCTGTTGCTGTCAACTCTCAAGATGAGATCCAAAGAGTTGTCACTATCAGTGAAGCAAGCCATCATTAGGCTGAAAAAACAAAACAAACCCATCAGAGAGATAGCAAAAACATTAGGCGTGGCCAAAACAACTGTTTGGAACATTCTTAAAAAGGAGTGCACCGGTGAGCTCAGCAACACCAAAAGACCCGGAAGACCACGGAAAACAACTGTGGTAGATGACCGAAGAATTATTTTCCTGGTGAAGAAAACACCCTTCACAACAGTTGGCCAGATCAAGAACACTCTCCAGGAGGTAGGTGTATGTGTGTCAAAGTCAACAATCAAGAGAAGACTTCACCAGAGTGAATACAGAAGGTTCACCACAAGATGTAAACCATTGGTGAGCCTCAAATACAGGAAGGCCAGATTAGAGTTTGCCAAACGACATCTAAAAAAGCCTTCACAGTTCTGGAACAACATCCTATGGACAGATGAGACCAAGATCAACTTGTACCAGAGTGATGGGAAGAGAAGAGTATGGAGAAGGAAAGGAACTGCTCATGATCCTAAGCATACCACCTCATCAGTGAAGCATGGTGGTGGTAGTGTCATGGCGTGGGCATGTATGGCTGCCAATGGAACTGGTTCTCTTGTATTTACTGATGATGTGACTGCTGACAAAAGCAGCAGGATGAATTCTGAAGTGTTTCGGGCAATATTATCTGCTCATATTCAGCCAAATGCTTCAGAACTCATTGGACGCCGCTTCACAGTGCAGATGGACAATGACCCAAAGCATACTGCAAAAGCAACCAAAGAGTTTTTTAAGGGAAAGAAGTGGAATGTTATGCAATGGCCAAGTCAATCACCTGACCTGAATCCGATTGAGCATGCATTTCACTTGCTGAAGACAAAACTGAAGGTAAAATGTCCCAAGAACAAGCAGGACCTGAAGACAGGTGCAGTAGAGGCCTGGCAGAGCATCCCCAGGGATGAAACCCAGCATCTGGTGATGTCTATGCGGTCCAGACTTCAGGCTGTAATTGACTGCAAAGGATTTGCAACCAAGTATTAAAAAGTGAAAGTTTGATTTATGATTATTATTCTGTCCCATTACTTTTGGTCCCTTAACAAGTGGGAGGCACATATGCAAACTGTTGTAATTCCTACACTGTTCACCTGATTTGGATGTAAATACCCTCAAATTAAAGCTGACAGTCTGCAGTTAAAGCACATCTTGTTCATTTCATTTCAAATCCATTGTGGTGGTGTATAGAGCCAAAAATGTTAGAATTGTGTCCATGTCCCAATATTTATGGACCTGACTGTATATCCAAATCAGGTGAACGGTGTAGGAATTACAACAGTTTGCATATGTGCCTCCCACTTGTTAAGGGACCAAAAGTAATGGGACAGAATAATAATCATAAGTCAAACTTTCACTTTTTAATACTTGGTTGCAAATCCTTTGCATTCAATTACAGCCTGAAGTCTGGAACGCATAGACATCACCAGACGCTGGGTTTCATCCCTGGTGATGCTCTGCCAGGCCTCTACTGCAACTGTCTTCAGTTCCTGCTTGTTCTTGGGACATTTTCCCTTCAGTTTTGTCTTCAGCAAGTGAAATGCATGCTCAATCGGATTCAGGTCAGGTGATTGACTTGGCCATTGCATAACATTCCACTTCTTTCCCTTAAAAAACTCTTTGGTTGCTTTTGCAGTATGCTTTGGGTCATTGTCCATCTGCACTGTGAAGCGGCGTCCAATGAGTTCTGAAGCATTTGGCTGAATATGAGCAGATAATATTGCCCGAAACACTTCAGAATTCATCCTGCTGCTTTTGTCAGCAGTCACATCATCAATAAATACAAGAGAACCAGTTCCATTGGCAGCCATACATGCCCACGCCATGACACTACCACCACCATGCTTCACTGATGAGGTGGTATGCTTAGGATCATGAGCAGTTCCTTTCCTTCTCCATACTCTTCTCTTCCCATCACTCTGGTACAAGTTGGTCTTGGTCTCATCTGTCCATAGGATGTTGTTCCAGAACTGTGAAGGCTTTTTTAGATGTCGTTTGGCAAACTCTAATCTGGCCTTCCTGTTTTTGAGGCTCACCAATGGTTTACATCTTGTGGTGAACCCTCTGTATTCACTCTGGTGAAGTCTTCTCTTGATTGTTGACTTTGACACACATACACCTACCTACTGGAGAGTGTTCTTGATCTGGCCAACTGTTGTGAAGGGTGTTTTCTTCACCAGGGAAAGAATTCTTCGGTCATCCACCACAGTTTTTTTCCGTGGTATTCCGGGTCTTTTGGTGTTGCTAAGCTCACCAGTGCGTTCCTTCTTTTTAAGAATGTTCCAAACAGTTGTTTTGGCCACGCCTAATGTTTTTGCTATCTCTCTGATGGGTTTGTTTTGTTTTTTCAGCCTAATGATGGCTTGCTTCACTGATAGTGACAGCTCTTTGGATCTCATCTTGAGAGTTGACAGCAACAGATTCCAAATGCAAATAGCACACTTGAAATGAACGCTGGACCTTTTATCTGCTCATTGTAATTGGGATAATGAGGGAATAACAGACACCTGGCCATGGAACAGTTGAGAAGCCAATTGTCCCATTATTTTTGGTCCCTTAACAAGTGGGAGGCACATATGCAAACTGTTGTAATTCCTACACCGTTCACCTGATTTGGATGTAAATACCCTCAAATTAAAGCTGACAGTCTGCAGTTAAAGCACATCTTGTTCGTTTCATTTCAAATCCATTGTGGTGGTGTATAGAGCCAAAAATGTTAGAATTGTGTCCATGTCCCAATATTTATGGACCTGACTGTACATTAAAATTTTGAGGAACAGGGTGACTGTGGACTTATGCAAAGCACAGCATAAAAGCTGCTGAATAAACTGACCAGTATGATGACAATGATGGCCGCCGGACCTCCGTGATCCGGCGGCGTGACATCACGGCGTGCAAAGGCTCCTCCTAGACGTGTTTCGTATAACCATACGTCTACAGTAGGGGTGATTACTCTATGCGCATTAAGATTGTGATTCCGGTGAGTGTGCAATCTTACCATTCTTTTCACCGGATACCTTATTGGATTTCACACTGGGATAACAGAGCGGATATACATTTTCACATATTCGGACTTTCTAAATGACACATTGTAGTAGATTGGGTAGAAGGTGATGGCCTGTATTTCTTGGAAGCATTAACCACCAAACATGGAGCCAACCCAAACAACATTCACCCCCCCTCTATCATCTCAGCACATTGACAATCAAAAACTTTTGCTTTAAGCCGGTCTGTGTCCTCTTTATGCTGCAGAGAGGGAGCAGGCTGAGCCCAGTATCTGATTCACAGTTCTAGTTTGCTTATTCCTCCCTCCCGTGCTCTCCAAGTCTCTGGGTTGTAGGGGGCCCTCAGCCTGAACACAATGCAGAACTGCTAGTCCTGCATAGTATTTGATGAAGTCAAACTGGCTACTCCCAGCAGAGCGGCAAACAGAAGGGTTTCAGGGAACAGTCATGCAGCTGGCAGAAAGCCTGAGGGAGTACTTAATAGGGTAAATATACCTGCTTTTTCTATTCCCCCTAGACAAAACAGGCATTTACCCATTGGAATGAAGGGGGTAGCCCTTGTAAGATGCTATTGCACTTGATCTGAATGACACCACCATATTGTTATTTAGGAAATATAGCACTGGTATCCTATGCATGTATGATGGTGACTGCCTGTACTGCTGTTGCACAAGATCTCACCACCATATTTATGACCTCTTAATATAATGGTGAGATCCCACACGTGTGGTAGTAACCACTTTGTACTGCCATCAGGGCTGCTGATAGAAACCACGGGGCCCCATACAGCAAACCTGACAGAAACCCCCCCCCCCAAAAAAAAAAACAACACAGTTTACTATGCTTCAGTTATGAATGAGCACAGGGAGTGATTGGTACCAATCACTCATTGTGTTAATTCAGGAAAGGAAGGGGATGGTAAATGTGACATATTTACCAGACGTCTCCCCCACTCTCCATCCTGAATGATCATCTGTGATTGCTGCTGCCGGTGGGAAGGAGAGGAGGAAAGCCAAAAGCACTGTGGAGGTGGGGGCACACAGGGGGAAACATATGGTTCTCAGAGTGGATGATGGATGCAGCGGGGGCAATTGTATGGTTCTCTCTGCAGCAGCTGAAAGCCAGCGGGAGGGAGAGGAGAAGAAGCCAGCTGTCAGCTGCTGCAGAGAGAGCCATACAGGGGATCGGTTCTAGCAATCCCCCCCCCCGTGCTGTGCCGATCACCCTTTCTGCCCACATCAAATTCATCCAGCTGGCCTGGGCCCCATACAGGAGGACTGGTGGTACCCCCTGATCCACGGCCCTGACTGCTATTATTATGCATGCAGGAACTTGCAACCATATTGAGGTGTCAGAAATAAAAGCAGCCATTATTGATATTAAGAAAATGCTATTTACCCATTTGACATGCTGTATCCCTAGATTTAATAACTTCTAAGTCACTAACCTTGAAAACAAAAGCATACAGATCACAATAGTCAGAGTGAAATCTCATTTTCTGTTCTATTTACTTGTTCTGGAGCAGTGGCTCAGAAATCGTTGAAGCCATTGGATCTGCAGGACAGCCAGGGGACTACAATTTTCAGAAGCAATGGCTTTAAGGTTAGGAGTGGATCAGGGTTAGTAAATCTTTAGGGTTAGGCATCTTCTGCACTGAGAACAACTTAGTTAAAGTGTTACTAAACCCAGGACCCTGCATTCACTATATCTGGTTTCCCACAGTACACACAACATGGAAATGCAATTATTTTAGTAAATGCAAACTGCTAAATCCCTTTTCTCATCAGCAATTAGAGCAGTCTTGTGACTTCTATCAGTGTCTAGCAGAGCACTGGTTACAGCTTATAGGAGGAGTTTTCATTCTCCTGTAGGAGGATGCAGGACCCCTGACCTGTGTCTGGGCAGTGCTGATTGGCCCTGTGCTAATCACATGCACTCTCCCAGGAAAAAGAAAAAACTCTCTAGCAATACACACCAAATTGAGCATGTGTAGCTTGCCCCCTAGCCTCTCTTCTATCAGGAGATATATAGGAGATACTGGAAGAAGGGGAGGATCAGAGAAGACAGGATCAAACATTTTTAGAACTAACCCATTAGGTTCCACAGTGAGTATAACAATCATGCTTTACTGCATATACAGACTGATTTTACTGTTGTGGGTTTAGTAACATTTTGAGACTATCCGCATGGGCTGTTGGTATGAAAATCTATGGCCTCATTCACACTGGGCATTTGCCCAACTCTTCTGAACGCCATTTCTTCTGGCTGGAGAAAAGCAGCGTAAGGCTACGTTCACACTAGCTTTGTCAGCAGACGTCAGACAGGCGTTTGGGAAGAGTTTTTAACATTTCTCAAACACCTCTGAAAATTCTGCACATGGCAGCACATAGTGCTGTTCACACGAAAGTGTTAGCATTGCGGCAAAACTGACGCCTCTGGTCTAGTCAGGAGGAGTTGAAGCCTCCCATTCAAGTCTATGGTGCCGCTCCGCAAATGCCTGGCTGGCGTTTGCAGTGCGGTTGGGACGCGGTTGCGAGGCGTTTGCGGAGCGTTAATACCATTTAAACTTCATTATAGGAGTTTGTGGTGCGGTTTTAATGCTTGGCAAACGCCTATCAACCGCCTCAAAACCGTGCATATGTCATTTTGGGAGCGTTTGTGGAGCGTTAAAGACGCTTCGCAAACGCCTGTCTAACGCTTGTAAAACGCTATAGGGGCATTTGGCAAGAGTTAGAAATAAAGTCAAGTGTGAATGAGCCTTAAAGTGTTAAAAACACGGGGAAGCACATGACATTTGAATGTATGCTATTATATCCCACAGTAGAAGTACATTCAGTGGTGTAACATGAATGTGTACAGACATATACCATACAATAAGGGTCTGAGTGGACAGGCTTTGATGGGCTAATGCAGCATGCTTCTGACATCGGCTGGAGATGCTTCTGAAATAATCCAAAATTCATTGCAGGTGCAGTTGATCTGTTGTTTCCCTGCTTCAGCTGCTTCCTATAGACTTGTATAGGAAGAGAAATGGTTCTGAAGTTAACAAAAGCACATCAACAAAGGCCCTGAAAAAAAGGTCACATCCTCCAGCATCTTGACAGCTTTTATTGAAGAAATGAAATTCAGTAGCAGAATGCTTATAAAATGTCAATGCCAAATGTAAAATTCTATATCACCATTCCACTGCGGTGACACAGGATTTGTATACAAAATACTTGGGATAGATGGTGGGAGTTAGACATCTTGGAAACCATCACATTTCTTTTTCTTTCCGCTCCGAAATCAATGTAGTGGCCAGGGAGCTGAGCAAAATGCAAATTCACATGCCTGGAACGACAGGCTGCTTTTATTTTCACTCCCCATTGGGACACTTCTGAATCTGCAAGCATTGGGTGACTGTGGAGGTCCTGCTCCTATAAACAGCTACCAAGTTTCTTATTTCCCCAAGATCTGGCAGTGACAAAGTTCACTCTTCCATAAAGTTCCTTTCACGTAATAGTGGACATGACCCATCCACCAAAACAGACAGTTCACTTCAAAATCTAATTCCAACCAAGGCCGTCTTATCCCATGGGCACCCCTGGGCACTGCAGTCCCCTCCCCTTTGTAGGGGATAATTTCATGTGGAGAGAGCAGGTGATCAGTGCACGAGTGGGAGAAACAACTGGAACCGATCTTTTGTGTGGCTCTCACTGCAGCAGCTGAAAGCTGACATCTTCTCCTCCCTCTGGCAAGCAAGACTGGTTCCAGTAATTTCCCCCTGAACTGATCACTCTCTTCTGTCCACAGTCAGATTCCCCCTGCTGCCGGGCCTCCCTGTGTGTTCCCCATCCCTCCCCAGTTCTGCAGGCTTCCCTCCTCTGTTTTTGAACCAACAACTGTAGGCACACTGGCATCTTCAGGATGGAAAGCAGACGAAGGAGCCAGTAAATATATAATTTACTGGCAACTTCATTTTCTAAACGAACACAGTGAGTAATCAGCACCTATCGCTCATTGTGTTAATTCATAATTGAAGCATAGTAAACTGTGTTTACTATGCTTCAGTTTGTGAATGAACAGGAGCCCCTCTGTCTCCTGCTCATTTATCTGTAGTGCAGCTGAGGCTTCAAAAAGGAACTGGGGAGTGTGTTTCCTCGGTCTCAAAAGTGAGACTTCAGTGGTCTGTTTAGATATCTCACCAACAGCATTGTAAAAAAAATTGTAAAAATTGTAAAAATAAATCGAAAAATCAGAAAAAAATTTCAAATCAGACTAAAAAACCAACCCCAATATGTAAAATAATTTAGCCGCACCCACGGTTTGCCATGCACACTCCTGGTAGGGGCCCCAGTGCATTACTCTACCTAGAGGCCAATGTTTCTATTAAGGTGATACTGCTTCCAATCAATTTTCTTAATGGGTCACTTGCAATCTTTGCATTATTACAGATTTGCCATTCTTCATATGTCTCAAAGAGAAACTGAACTCTGAGATCTGTGCCCAATAAAAGGCAGGCAGACGTCAATGAACTGCAGTTGCCTATGGTCTTCCTGCGGTTAATCTTTTTCTCACCACTGACTTACAACACCTTTTTCTGAATTGTGTCACTGTGTGAAGATGATTGTCTTGGTAGGGACAGACTGTTGCTTCCTTCAAAGCCTCCAAGAAGAAGATCAGTGAGTATCACAGTAGTCTCATGTCAGCAGAAAGGAGAACAGTGAGCATCACAGTAGTGGCACCACTAAATCTCATATTAGTTCTCCAGAGACCAGCAGCTACAGCCAGCAGTACCATAGATCTCATACTGCAGATATACAGGTATGAGGCAGTAAACACAGTAGTGCTTAGGCACACACATACCATTAAGTGCGCTGCTATGTGTCAGGAGAAGTTCAAGAAAAAAGTTACATTTTTTCAGGGTACTGTGTAGGCACAATTAAGATTTTTTTTTATAAAGAAGTTTATTGAATAATACAATTTCTATCTGACTTACAAACAGAATACACATCCCACATCTGCCACACTTGCAGCATACAGAGCAAAAATAGTAGCGTTACATAGTCGTAGTCATCTGGTATTAAACATACAGTATTAAATGAAGCTGGCATAGGAAAATATATGAACTATTTGCAACCAGGTCCAGTGTGCACACACCTAGAATGTCAAACCATCTTCCCAAAATCCTATCAAATTTATTTCCTGCATCCCCACATTGAAAGATAGTGTTCAAAGCTTAACATGTTTTTATTATTTTGTGCCCATTCCCACACCAAAGAAGGTTTTGCTGATTTCTAATGTTGCAATATTAACATCCTATCTTGGAACAGGGATGTTGAGATTGCTGCCGTAGTAGCTTTATCCACCACCTCCATCTCTAGATCAACTTTAAGATCATTCAGATTAATAGGAGCAGGGTAGAAATAATTGAAATACAATGTGAAAATGTGTTAGAGATTCTGTATATAGCTCTACAGAACAGACAGTGAACAATCCACATGTTTATCTGCTGCTTCTCTGCAAACAAAAAACAAGAACTTCATTATAGAGAAAAGACCTAGAATTTAAAGTGACACTAAACCCTGGCACCACTTGCTTGGAGTTTGCATGTTCTCCCTGTGACTGCGTGGGTTTCCTCCGGGTACTCCGGTTTCCTCCCAGACTCCAAAGACATGCTGGTAGGTTAATTGGCTTCTGTCTAAATTGGCCCTAGTATGTGTATATGTATGAATGTGAGTTAGGGACTTTAGATTGTACGCCCCTTGAGGGTTAGGGACTGATGTGAATGTACAATATATGTATGTAAAGCGCTGTGTAAACTGACGGCGCTATACAAGTACCTGAAATAATTAAAATAAGCTTTGTTTTTTTTAACTGCTTTCCTGCTGCCCTATAGCAGAAATACTGCTACAGGGCGCCAGGGCTGCGCAAAATCACGTGTGTATATATACGTGATTTTGCATTTCCGCTTAGGGGGCGCACTCTCCCTACATGCACCGCCATTGGGGGAGACCGATGTCAATCACTGGGTTCCGAACAGTGATTTCCGGCTGGCACTCTGTGATTGTCAGGGAAAGCCAACGGGAGAGACCTGTGTGTGAACAACACAGATCTCTCCCCTGTCAGTACCGACATGCTACTTTGCAACTCTCTGCACAGCATGTCTCCCTAGTAAAACACACACAGCACACCGTTAACCCTTTGATTGCCCCAGATGTTAACCCCTTTCTGCCTAGTGTCATTAGTACAGTGTCAGTGCTTTTTATTGGCACTGATTATTGTATTAGTGTCACTGGGGATGTCAGTGGCAGTTAGCAAGTTCCCACTCAGTGTCAGAGTGCCCAGTCCCGCTATAAGTTGCTAATCTCCGATATTACTAGTAACAGAAAAAAAACATTCCAGTATATACTGCCATTTGTAGACGCTATAACTTTCACGTAAACCAACTGATTTACACATGTGTATCACTTAATCAGGCCTCCAGCCATAGGACCACTGATTCGGAGACAACTCGCAGATACACATCCCAACAACTAGCAGCCTTACCTCAGACTGGTCCCTACCATGTCTCTGCATTTTACTCTCTTTGTGCAGTTTAGAAAACATCCTTTGAACCTGTTAGGGATATTCCATTTTCTAAGTTTACTCACAAGGTTGCCTTCCTTGTCACCATCATGTCTGTTATTATTATACAGTATTTATAAAGCGCCACCAGTTCGCTCAGCGCTGTACATTACAAAGGGGGACAGAACGTGACAGTACAATAACAATACAATGTGATACACGAGGGGTTCGAGGGCCCTGCTCCTTGGAGCTTACAATCTAGGAGGGAGGGCATGTGTTTCAACTTACATGTTTTACATAGAGACAAAGTAGTGTTGAGGCCCCTTTCCTTTTTAAGGTGGTTTTAACCTTCCACCTCCACCAGGACATTGTACTTTGGTGCCTTGTCTAGCTCCATTATCCAGTTCTCCCCCAGTGTCAGAATTCCCGCCTCAGTCCTACAGTCCCGCTATAAGTCGTTGATCGCTGCTATTACTAGTATAAAAAAATATATATATAAATTCCAGTATATATACCGCCATTTGTAGACACTATAACTTTCACGTAAACCAAGTAATATACAATTAATGGAATTTTTTTAGCAAAAAGATGTAGCAGAATACATTTTGCCTTAAACTTATGAAAAAATTAGATTTTTTAATTTTTTTTTTTATTGGACATGTTTAATAGTAAAAAGTCAAAAATATTGTTTTTTTTTTTTGTTTTTTTTAATTGTCAGTCTTTTTTTGTTTATAGTGCAAAAAATGAAAACACAGGCTATCAAATACCACCAAAAGAAATCTCTGTTTGTGGTAAAAAAAGGACATAAATTTCATTTGGCTGCAGCGTTGCATGACCGTGCAATTGTTAAAGTAATGCAGCGCCATATCGCAAAAAATAGCCTGGTCAGGAAGGGGGGGGGGGGTAAATCCTCTGGAAGGCAGCAGAAGATTAAACAACAAACATGTTTATACATACCTGCTCTGTGCAGTGATTTTGCACAGAGCAGCCCTGATCCTCTTCTTCTTGGGTCCCCATCGGTGCTCCGGGCTCCTCCCCCTCAAGCAGTGCCCCCCGGGAAAGCCGCTCGCCCTGGGGCCACTGCTGCGTGCTCGCCCCCAAGCCGCTGCTCTTTGCGCCCCCCCGCTCTCCTCATTTTCTCACAGACTTTGATTGAATGTGACTGCTGCCTCAGCCAATGAAGAGAGAGAGTCCTCCGAAAGCAGAGGTTGTCGAGAACATTGGTTGACTGGGACTCGGGTAAGGATTGGGGACAGGGTGGCACCGCACATAGAAGGTTTTTTTTGCCTTCAGGCATAGAGTAATACAGAAAGGTAAAAAGCCTTGAACCTTTAGAATCCTTTAACCATAGATGTAGCTACAAGACCTATAAACACTGCCATCTACTGGTTGAAGAATATATCTCTACTGCATACTAATACTGATGTAGTTGTTGTACAAAAAATACATAAACACTATATTCTAACAAAATCAATATATGATTTTAAATTTTGAATAGAAAGAAAGGCTTTAACAAAACAGATAATTACCTAAATGATCAGACAGTCAGTGTAACTTGCAGTGTACTAAATAGGTGCAATATTAGAAGTGATAATGCAAAACTGGTTAAGGACTGCAAAAGATATGCCAACACTGCAGAATAATGAAAGCCGCACAAACCTAGCCTCTTTACAGCAATGTCTCTGTGACCCTGTCAGGGTAACAGCATCCTTAGCATAGTCTGTAGCTGTATAGCATAGTCTCTATAGGATAACAGAACATTTCGCCAAGAATCAATACTTCAGTAAAACAATTTAGAAAACAGCTACTATAGATTATCCTCATACACATTTTCCCTTACAGTGGAGTCCAGGGTAGTTCTTGTAACACAGGTTAATGTCAGGAAGGATCCAAAGGGCCACGCCACCTGTACTAGAGCACTCTAGCAGCAATCAGGAAGGAGCTAGGTCTTCTGGAGACCACCCAAAAGTGTTTCTTCATCATCTGGCTGGCAGTCTGGTTGTGGGTTAGTACTGCCACTGCAAACCTGCTAAAATGGTGCACCACGATTGGGGCACTAAACAGAGGCATTAATGCTTAGGCAATTGTGCTGTATGTAGGAATAAATGACATATTGGGACTATCCTGTGGAGAGCAAAGGTTAATAGTTATAAGTGTAGAGTGCGCATTAAAAAACATTATGTACATGAATCCTTAATTCGCAATGTATTGCACATTGATAGGTACAAGTTTCAAACAACACTTTATGCTGTGTAGTTGATCTGTACCAATTACACTTTGACTGCCTGTGTTGTGTGTACACATTACAATACACTTATCTAGTGTTTTATGTTCTGGATCTCGAGGTTATGGTCCCAGGCTTTTTTGAACTGTTTGTTTTAATAGGAAAAATCTGAAACCTTCAATAAAAAACTATTTTAGAAAAAACAATGGTCCACCATGACTAGAATGCAGGGCTGTTAGAAATTATGGGGCTCTATACAGCCTACCTGACAGGCCTGGAAAAATACTAAAAAAAAACCCCCAAAAACCAACACTTTAAAATCATTATTAACTCACACAAACGCAGCATAACTTACAAAACTCCTGCTAAATATAAAATATAAAGCTGTATTGAGTTAACAAATAAAGCTCTGTGTGTGAATGAGGTCTTGGGGCTCACTCATATGGGTGCTGTGTTGACTGTACAGTGTAAACGCGTCACGTGACTTGTGACGAACCGCATAGGACGGAATTGTGGTGATGTCATTTCTGGTAGCAGCCGCCATCTTGGTACTCCCAACCACATACACCTTTGCAGTTTGTTGCAGTGACTGCCTGTATGGGTCTGCTGACCCCATTTTTACATGTGAGTAGGTTCTCTGTGCACTTTTTATAATCAATACCTTTTAAATTTACTACACTATGGGAAGTTTTCTTGCTTGATCTTTCATGTGTGGATATTGGAGGAGAAAGAGATCTATGGCCTTACCCTTATAAGAACATCTGGCTTACACCTTGGAGTGCTTGCCATAAAGAGGAGTCCTTGCTTTGTTTACTACTGAGATCAACCCATCAGTCTGTGTATATGCTTTTTGACCCCTGGTGGGTCGCAGTTGGAAGGTGAGCGCGCACGCTAGCAGGTGGAGGATTGTTCGTTTGCAGTGACCACTGATGTTTCACGGCTTGTACTAAAGAATCACTGTTTTGATGGCTTCTGGGACTATTTATTCATTGTGTCACACTTTGCCTATAATATTTATATATATTTATATGTATCTTTATATATATATATATATGTCTTTTGGACCACTTATACACTTGATTGTTCACATTTTTGTTGTTTGTTACACTTATTGTTGTTTTCACACCTATTGCTTCTGTAAGCAATCATTATCATACCTGGTGTATAGTTCCACTTGACACTTCATTTCATTTATTTTTATGTTTATTGTTTTTTTATTTATGCATTGAGTAGTGCAACACCAATTCACATTTCATTTATCTGTTTTACTATTTTTAATATAGTCAGGTGTTTGCAGCCACTAGGTGGAGTTCTTAGCCATCTGGCAGCGCAGAAGTTTTCCCCTTTTTTCTTTATATATAATGTGATTTAGCATTTCCGGGTAGGGGGCGCGTGCACCCTACCCGCGCTGCCATTTACGGCCTCAGCTGTCGATCACCAAGTCCCGGCCAGTGAATCCCCGCCGGCACCCAGCGATCGCGGAGTATCACTGACAGGGGAGAGAACTGTGCGTAAACAATACAGATCTCTCCCCTGCACATTGCTTTGTATTGCTCTGCACACAGTAAAACAGCACACAGTTAACCCTTTGATCGCTCCAGATGTTAACCTCTTCCTGCCTAGTGCCATTAGTACAGTGTAAGTTTTTTTTTTTTATTAGCACTGATCACTGTATTAGTGTCACTGGGGATGTCAATGTCAGTTCCTTCCTCCCCAGTGTCAGAATGCCTGCCGCAGTCCCACAGTCCCACAATAAGTCGCTGATCACCGCCCTTACTAGTATTAACACTTTTTTTTTTTTTTAAATCCAGTATATATACTGTATATACCGCCATTTGTAGGCATGATAACCTTCACATAAACCAAATAATTTACACATATTGGGATTTTATTTAGCAAAGACATGTAGCAGAATACATTTTGGCATAATTTTGACGAAATTAAATTTTTTTATTTTTTTTACTGGATATGTTTAATAGCAAAAAGACAAAAACATTGTTTTTTTTCTCAAAATTGTCAGTATTTTTTTGTTTTTAGTGCAAACAATAAAAAATGCACAGGCAATCAAATACTACCGTAAGAAAGCTCCATTTGTGGGAAAAAAGGACACAAATTTAATTTCGGTGCAGTGTCGCATGACCGTGAAATTGTCAGTTAAAGTAACGCAGTGCCATATCGCAAAAAATGTCCTAGTCATGAAGGGGCATAAATCCTCTGGAGGGCAAGTGGCTAAGGAATTCTCTTAATTTGCAGGGATTTCCTTTCACTTCCTAATTGGCTATGGGACAGGACGTGAAGGGAAATCCCTGCAATTGGACATAGATGGTAATAAAAAAAATTTGACAGGTGTTATCTCCTAGATTGTAAGCTCTAAGGAGCAGGGCCCTCTGTTTCCTCTTGTACCAAATTGTATTGTAGCTGTAATGCCTACCTTAATTTTGTAAAGTGCTGCCAAACTATAACTGAACCTCCTGTGGCTTCCTCTGCCGCAGCTGAAAGCGGGAAGGAGGGAGAGGGAAAGAAGTTGACTGCACTGCAGGGGGGAGACATAAGGGGATCTGTTTCAGGAATTGCCCCCACCACTCGAAGTCAAAAAGTCAGTATAGCTGGAAAGAGACACACTGAGATTTGATGGCAAAAGAGGTTCAGTCTCTCTTAAAAAGGGACAGTTGAGAGCTATTTATGATGCTGTTGTCATATGATACCTGGAGCAGTCTCTAGATGTCTGGAGTTCCTCACGTTACTTGATATGGTCATTGAATGGAGGCCTTTCTCAGAATGGTAAATAATGGGAATAGTCAGTGCTGTGTCTTTTTACAAGAGGGGCATTTATTAATCTTCACAAGTTTTACTGAAGAGAACCTGTCATACAGTATGGAAACCTGACTTTCAGTGTGCGGCTGTAACAGTAATATTTCCACAAAACTTGTCTGTAAACTGGGCACGTAACATCACGGCTCATTATCACTGCAGTAAGAGCTATATTCACACATGTATTCCCACCCACACATGTATTCACACCTGCGCTTAAAGGCATATCAAGTCTCTTCCTCCAGACACCACGGAATAATTCCCTCTGCGTCTGTATGGAATCTGGAAGTTGAAATCTCAGGCTGGGTTCTTCCTTTGAAAAAGGACAATTCTGTATAAATCAAGTAATTAAACACATCTGTATACTCAGAAAACCTATACAGCCTTTGCTGGAGTTATTCAAATTATAATCTCTGACAACCTGTATTAGCAGTGCTGGAGTCAGGCAGTTTCACCTTCTGACATCCTTTTGTATTCATTGCTGATGTCGAAGAACAGTTGCTTCTCTTGCCAACCTGTGTGAATTGTCCCTGTGTGATGCTGTATCACTGTGGCAGGAAAGAAATGGAGGCTGCACACATTAATATTCATGGTGACATTTCTGGATTTGTCCTGCATTTAGTCCAAGTCCATGTTTGGTTAATGCTGTGTTATTGGCAATTAGTAAATGAGGCCTGGCCAAGTGAACAGACAAGCATGCCATCGCTGCGTTCTCCAGATTGGCATAGTTTAACTAAGGCATGCGTGACATTACTGAGGAGAATTGGAGATTATAACATTATTTCAGATAAATGTGTTAATATTGTCACATAGAGCCACTCGGAAATTTGTATTATTGCACTGAAGGTTCAGGACTCTCCTCTCCCCAGCGGCTCTTCAGGAACCTTCTATAGGACTTTGCATATGACTTCTGCCCATCCACATTCACTTTAATCATTTCTGGATTATATTTTCCCCTGGAGGCTCCACTGCCCTTTTCTGACTGGCAGATCTGATGTCTATATAATTAATCTGTCTCTGCTCGTCTGCTGTGATATGTTTGAATTACCGACCTTTTTATAAGATGAGGGAGGGAAGATTCTGCATTGCGCACGTCTCCGCCTTTATATGTGAATATGAAGTATTATTGAAGTGGCCACACTAAATGTAATGATATTAACCAAAAAGTGCTTAGTGACAGCAATGTCTTCTTTGTATTCTCTTATCATAAAGAAACAGATCGCACAGCTTCTCACATAGGGGTCAGGGTCTTCTGAGAGAAGATATTCTTGTCATTCATAATATGTGACAGGAGTGTAAAATGTTACAGGACACGTATGACTACATTACTGAGACTGCCACCTGTCCATTCCCTAGAGACAACATTCAGCCCATCCATTCACCAGAGGTTTTACTGATATTGAATCCCCTTTATTCACAAGAGACCGCACTAAGAATACAGCTTATCCATTCACTAGAGAGACGGCACTGGAAATGCAAATTATTCGCCTGAGAAGACAGCAGTGATACATTAATGCAGCCTATCCATTGACTAGAGATTGTGCTGATAATACAGCCTATCCATTCAACAGCAGCGACACTGATAATATAGCTTATCTATGCACTAGAGCACATGTGTCAAACACAAGGCCTGCAGGCTGAATCCAGCCCGCCAGACCATGTCATGTGGCACTTGTACCTCTCCACTTCCTTCTTGTCTGGCAGTAGAGATGAGAACAGAACTCCTTCAGATCCTGTACCTTTTTGTAAAACCACAGCACCCTCTCGCCTCCAACTTCCCTCCTCTGGTGTCAAAATTCAGCAGATTTTGGCAGCTGACTCCAGCCCTCCTCTGGTCCTCCTCTAGACCCTGCATTTTTTTGCTTCCTTGTTCTGCCCCCAGCTTCTTCCCAGCATCAGCATGCAGAATGGAGGGGGGGGGTTGCACTGCAATGTAAGGGAGGGTGGGGGATTCTTCACCTCTGATGGTGGGGGGGCTCTTGACATCTGATGTAAGGGGGTGCTCCAAACATCTGGTATTACAGATACAACAGGTCTTTTGAGGGAAACCATAATGCTGATGCGGCCAACAAAGAAATTGAGTTTGACACCCCTGAACTAGAGACATCACTGATAATACAGCCTATCCTCTAGAGTAACTAGAGGCAGAATTGAGAATACAGCCCTTCCCTTCTACAGAGGCAGAACTGTGAATGCAACCTATCCATTTACCAGAAGTGGTAAAACACAACCAACCTACGTATTTAATAGAGCTCGAACTAAGTAGAATCTACAGTATTTGCTAGAGACAACACTGAGAAAAACAATGAGAATATGTCTTCACTGGAGACATAAGCAAGAATCCAGCATTTCCATTGACAGTCAGTATCTATACTGTTCAGGATATAATTTCTGTAAGAACTAAGAACATCCAATTTATTTCCTGCAGAAATTGTCTAAGACCTTTAGGGCAATGTGTCACATCTTCCTGGTCTCTCTGGTTGGTAAATGAAAAAAAAACAAAGATGTGCATGGCTTGCGGCCGCCGCCCCTGCTCTGGATATAACACTACTAATGAAGGCCTAGACATCCCTGGATAACAGCCGTACAGTTCCAGAGTAATTTTCTGCTGTAGTACCTCACACTGCAACACACTAATAGCTGGGCCCCCTTTCCTTTTCATTCTCCTTTTTCCTTTTCTTTTGTCCAGTTCTGATTCACATCTCTACCCCTATGAATGTAAAGCTGGAGAGGTTTCTAGCTCATTGAAAGTATTATTTGCATATCAGTCGTTTGCATTCTGTTCTGTGATCACCTCATGTGCAATTTTACATATTCAGGCTGGTGGAGGATATGTAAAAAATTAGTAGGTGAACAAGAGTGTGCACATTACAAACACATGGTCTACCTTCAGAGATTAAGTGGCATTAATCAAAGTATAATTAGAAAAAATGTATACATTTTGTTAGCTGTCTAAAAAATGACATAATTAATACAAAAACATATCAATAAAAGTTACCTCCATCACCACCATTTAAAGACAATCTTGTCTTCCCATATAAAACCTTTAAGACATCAAAAAGTGACCGCACCATAAAAGTGGTCAAGCTGGTAGGTTGAGAAACCTCCTTCCTTATTGGTTTACCAACACCATATAGTGTAAAATACCTACTGGGAGAGCATCATAGATAGTCACTAACATAATTTTATGATAATAATACGCATGTGAGCTTGCAGTTAAGGAGCAGGCAGAAAGTGTAGCAGAGGATATCCATTTTAGGAACTCTGGAAGTTCCTGCCAAAGAGTTTCACTGTACTGGATATTGTCATTACCATACAGCTCAAGCCAGGTCATTCTACATGTTTTCATTGAAGTTTGTGAAGAAATTGCACACTGCCCAAGCAGGGCTTCAGTCACTTAGGTAACACTCCTCTGTTGATGGAGATCCTGGGCTACCATGATTGCTTTTTTGTATGCTTTTGAAAATGTTTTGCTGTCGGAAATCTTGCTGAACAGCAGCTCCTGAATCCCTTAAAAGCAACTGGTATTTAATGTTTTGGTTGCCATTCTCAGGCATTTCTCCCAAATGTGACATCCATGTGCGTTTCCCCAAACACAGACATTGTGAGTTCGGGGACAGGAACCCGAACGCACCAGCATCTACACCCACAAGAATATTGGACAGGCAGGCTTTTTATTGCAGAAGAGACTGCATGCCATTGCAATAAAATACACTTACTGTACCTGCCTGTCGCAATCCTCAGCGCTCCTCTGTTTACATTCTGACACACTCCCTGTGTGCCACAATGACTGCACATGAGTGGGATTGATGTCATCCATTGGTGGCCTAAGACTAGAACCCAGAAGAAGCCAGGAAAAAGATGCCAACACCTTCAAGAAAACTCACTAGTGTTGGACTGTTGGGTAAGGTAGATATCTTTTCCTTTAGTTTTGCTTTAAGAATGGTGAGCTGCATGGCATTATAATCCCAGCATGCCAGTGACTGGCATCTTCACCTTGGATGCTAGAGGACCTTGTCCAAAGTGCACACTCTCCCCCATGAGCCGAGCTGGACGGATCTTGTAAATCTGCATGTATGATGGCTGGCACAGGTTTGGCAGTATTGTCTTTCAAAAGTTATTTTATTTTTTGTTTTCTACAGACAAAAAGATAACAAACTGAAAAAAAAAAATTCTATTTTGACCAGTGTTAGCATAAAAAAAACAAAAATTGAATGACAGATACATACTGTAACTTTCCTTTCCTGATGAGCTCCATGTCAGCACAGTTGGGTAAGGGCCCCACCCCCCCCTTGCTTCCAGGACCTAACTCATAAATTTGAGCCCACCTGCAGCCTCAGTCCTACCAAGCTGGGTGGGAATTGTGCTGACATGGAGCTCGTCAGGAAAGGAAAATTACGGTAAGTACCTGTCATTCAATTTTCCATTTTCCTGACAGCTCCATGTCAGCACAGCTGGGAACTAACTAGCCACACAGGGGAGGGATAATGCTATACACTCCTCCATTCTGACTAAAAGAAGAAGCTAGGATGCCTCAGCTGTCATTAAGACTCCTTCTATACAGTAATGAGCCATGAACGTGTATATATATTGACCCCAACATAGCTGCCTTGCAGATTGTGCCTGGGAACACTCAGCTTGCTGCTGCTCATAAGGTCAAGACCTTTCGGGTGGACAGTGATGTGATCCTCCTGGCAAAGTCAACCCTTTCAACTTGTAGACCAAGAAGATGAGCTTCACCAACCAAGAGGCAATAATCTTGTTGGAAGCCATGAAATCATTACACGCTCCATCTGGAATAACAAACAAGTGCTCCAACTTCCTGATGCCAGATGTCACCTTTTATTTAACATTTTAAAGCTTAGCTCACATCTTATTGGATAATTTCTTGGGTACTCTCCACACAGGAAGGACAACTTTTTGTGTGATATGGACCCTGAAGGCCCCTTAGGCACGATCTTGAGCATCAGCATGAGTATCAGCCTATCCAGGATGAACATAAGAAAGGGTTCTTTAAACCCCAGGGCCACTAATATGAACACTCTTCTGGTTGATGTAATTGCCACCAGGAAAGCAGTTTTCAGCAAGAGGTACCACAGGGGGCCACTTTGATTGAAGGCATCTGATGCAAACAAGTCCAACACCAATGGGAAAACACACTTTACAAACAGCAATCCCTTAGGTAGGTTTCAACCAAATTGCAGCTTGAAGAACAGTATAATTGAGCATTAGATGCTCACTGTATGCAAGGGAAGGCAGAGATAGCTGAAATCTGGGCCCATAGCATACTTACGCATACACCTGCAGAAACTTCAGAATGTGACATATTTGTGAAGATTCCAGTGTAAAACGTTGATCAGCAGCAATCCTATGAATTTGTCATATTCTACTATAGGCACTGTTAGTGCTCTTCTTCTTTGCTTTCATATGAGTACTCACAACCTTTACAGAGCACCCGAGATCTATTAGCCTCTACCTCTCAAGAACCAAGCCATGAGCTTGATCCTGTCAGGTGTTGGATGAATAGGACTTTGGAGAAGATCCGATCTTACCGGCAGAGGGAATGGATCCTTGACACTCATTAGGAGGGGCAGAGGGTACCAAGGCCCCTTCGACCAATTTGGGATAACCACCAGAACTGTCACCTTTGCCTGCCACAGCCTCAGCAGGAAGCTCAGAATCAGAGTGAGAGGCAGAAAAGCATAAGCTGTCCTGGAGATCCACTCTGCGATCAGCACCTCAGCTTGTGGATGCTGGACCTTGGAATAAAACTTCAGCAACTTACGGTAGCCTGGACTACTCATTGTCGTCCAGGGTTTACCTGGACAAATTGTTTGCCTAAAGGTCCTTCCAACCGGGCACATAGACCGCATATAGCTGCAGGATATTGACTTGGGCCAACTCTATAATCGGGAGAAACCTCCTTCCAGATGTAGGCCACAGTCATTGTGCTGTCTACCTTCACCAGGACAGGCCCACCCTGGATGAGGTAATTGAAGGCTAGGAGAGCCTGAATTTATGTTCTTAACTCCAGGATGTTGGACACGATCTTGGACCCTTGTAAAAGGGCACTGGTCCTGAGCCCATTGCTTCAGAATTAGGGGTCTCCAGCTATTTTGCTGGTGTCTTACTGCATCATCAGCCACTAGGTGGTCAGATGGGAATGACATTGCAGAAGATTCTGCTTCTTCAACCAGAAGTTTAGGCTTGTTTTCATACAGGGCGTAATCCATATCTTATGACCTAGGCCCTCTGACTGCTACCAGTCCAGAAACCCAACTTAAAGGGGGGGGGGGGAGCGGGGAGATTCCTAAAACAAAACTTTCTTAATAAAGATATTGAAACAGAAAATAGGGGGGAGAGTTCAACTGAGCCTACCTGACCTGCTGGAGCCAGGCAATTTGTGCTGTCCAATCTGGGACGTGAGGGATGAAATATTCCCTGAAATACATGCCTTGAGTGACCATGTGTTCATCACCAAAGCTGTGCCTATGTCCAAAGAGGATCCACCAAGTGCCCATAAGACATGTATGGATAGCACAATCCCCAAAAACTAGAATGTGTCCTGACATGAAGCTCCTCTCTGACTTCTTGGATTATGTGCTGGCTTTTTTTTTTTTGACTCGCCAGAAATGCGGAAGCTATCCTCTCTGGAACTTCAGTCTCCTTTAACTCAACAGATGTTCATCTTGAGGCAGGAAGCCAAACTGACCACTATTAATTTAGGCTTCACCTACTAAGATTAAGAACAATATAGTGATTGAGTACGTCCTTAAAGGCCACAGCATCTTCTAATGTTAAAGTTATGTATCTGGCCAGTCCCATAAGGAACACACAGACCAAGGGACTGGAGTGGATTGATTGGCTTGAGAAGACTCTGAGACCAGTTATAATGGCCTTAAAAGGAAGACTGGACATTGCCAGAATAGATGGTCCTTGCAGAAGGTGAATTCAGCAATTCCTTTAGAGCAGAGGTATTGAACTAAAATTCAAGGAGGTCCATTTACTAAAATCTTCTGGCTGAGGTCTGAAAATAAATGTTCCCATTACTGTTCCCCCTTACATCAGGTTCTACCGCCAGAGTACCCCCCCTACATCAGCCATTCCCATCACAGCGCCCCCTTAAGTAATGTGTTCCCATCAGAGTGCCCCCTTACATCAGGCATTCCCATCAGAGTGCCCCCTTACATCAGGCATTCCCATCAGAGTGCCCCCTTACATCAGGTTTCTGCATCAGAAGGCACCTTACATTTGGTGTCTCCCATCAGTGTGCCCCCTTGCATCAGTTGTCCCCATTAGAGTGCCCCATTATATAAGGTTCCCCCATCATGGTGACATCTTACATAGGGTGTGCCCATCAGTGTACCCCTTACATTAGGTGTCGCCATCAAAGTGCAGCTTTATATCATGTATCCCCATCACATCAGGTGTGCCCATCAGAGTGCTCCTTTACATCAGGCATTCCCATCAGAGTGCCCCCTTACATCAGGCATTCCCATCAGAGTGCCCCCTTAGATCAGGTTTCTGCATCAGAAGGCCCCCTTACATTTGGTGTCTTCCATCAGTGTGCCCCCTTACATCAGTTGTCCCCAATAGAGTGCCCCATTATATAAGGTTCCCCCATCACGGTGACATCTTACATAGTGTGCCCATCAGTGTGCCGCTTACATTAGGTGTCGCCATCAGAGTGCAAATTTACATCATGTATCCCCATCACATCAGGTGTGCCCATCAGAGTGCTCCTTTACATCAGTTGTCCCCATCAGAGTGCCCCTTTACATCAGGTATCCCCATCACATTGCCACCTTACATCAGGTATTGCCATCAGAATGCCCCCTTACACTCAAAGTACCCCTTTCCATCATATTTCCCCATCAGAGTGCCCCTTTACATCATATTCCCCATCAGAGTGCCCCTTTCAATCACATGTGCCCATCAGAGTTCTTCTTTCAACAGTATGTGACCATATGTGTCCCCTTAACATTGCATGTGCCCCTCAAAGTGCCCCCTTAACATAATAGATGCCCATCAGAGTTCTACTTAACATAAAATATTCCCATCAGAGTGCCCCTTAACATAAAATGTGCCCATCAGAGTGTCCCTTAACATAAAATAAGCGGCATGCTGATGGGCACATTTTATGTTTAGGGCACTCTGATGAGCACATTCTATGTTGTTCCCATCAGAGTGCCCCTTAACTTTAAATGTGCCCATCAGCATTATTCTGTAACATTTAAATGTGCCCATCATAGTACCCCTTAATATAAATGTGCCCATCAAGATCCCCCCAGAAAGAACACACCCTACCTTGAGGGGAGACAGGAGCGGGGGACAGGAGCTTGCTGGGATCCATGCTGAAGGGGGCAGGGTGCACGCTTATGGACAGGCAGGGAGCGGGAGCCAGGAGGGACATTGAGCTGCAAGGGGCGGGGTACATGCGTGATGTCATCAGTTGCTTGGATGACTGTCCTGCTGAGCAGCGGATTTGTCAGTCTAGTCTGGTGGGCTGGTAGTCCGAGCAGGAGCGCTGCTCACAAGGTGAGTGAAAGCAACTCCTTTAGAATGTATTGACCACGTGGCCAATGAATGTGATAATTTGTTAGGTGTCAACTTCTTTATCCCTGGCTGCTTGAACCAGCAGGGCTCATACAATCATGCTCATCCGGCTCTTCTGGAAGTCTGAAGAGGATTGTTTGCCAGGAAGGCCGGGAGACTGATCATTGATAGAATAGAAAAGACCTTCAGAGTGTGAGTGGAAACACTCCTTTAGAATGTATTAGCCTCATGTGACAACCTGTGCTTGGTTGCTTGAACAGTGTTCATGCAGTCACGTCCAACTGCATCATCCTCTTTGGAGGCTCTCAAAAGGGCTGTTATGCCTGGGACGGCTACGCCACTTCTCATTGCCAAAGCAGATAACCCTTTCAAAGGGTAAGTGGAAAAATCTCCTTTTAGAGTGTATTGACAATGTGTTTATTGAATGTGACTTCCTGTTAGGTGTCATCATCTCTGTCCCTGACTGCTTAAACCAGCAGGATACATACAGTCATCCCTGTCCACATCTTCCTGTTCATAGAGTCTGACTTGCCTGGCATGGCTATGAGACTTCTAATTGCCAGAACATATAGCCCTTTCACAGGGTGAGTGGAAACAACTGAGTGTACTAGCCACTTGTTTCATGAATGTGACAACATGTTAGGGGTCATCATCCTCATTTCTGGTTGTTCGAACAAAGCAGAATTCCTACTGTCATGTTCATCCATGTCTTCCCCTCTGGAGAGTCTGAAGAGGCAGTTTTGCCTGGGAAGGCTATGAGACTGCTCATTGCTAGAACCAGGGGCGGACTGACCATTTGGAAACTCGGGCACTGCCTGAGGGCCCGGGGTCAGTAGGGGGGCCCCATGAAATGCCCCTGGTACCTTTTTCATAGGCTTTTTTGAGTTTGGGCAAGGACACAGAGGCCCCATGATCCCCTATTGCCCGGGGACCCCATGAGTTGTCAGTCCGCCCCTGGCTAGAACATATAACCCCTTTATAGGGTGAGTGTAACACTTACATTCATGTTCATCTTACAGTTGTGTTCATCTGCGTCTTCTTTTTGAAAACTCCGAAGAATGTTGTTTTGCTTTGGAAAGCTCTGAGACTGCTCATTGCCAGACTAGATAATCCTTTCACAGGGTTATGCCTGCCACTTAACAAAGCAGCTAAAATAAATGATAATGTAATGACAAAAAACATGTAGACAATAGCTTGCTTAGTAACAAACCCTAAAGGGTTAACAGCTGCTAGATGGAGGTTGATACTTCAGCTTCCAACCACAGCCCTGCAGTCACCAGGTGGTTAATGAACCAAACCTTGCCTTGCCAGAGAGCAGGAGATCATGAAAATGTTTTGTTAAGAAGAGCAACAAAAAGGAAGGAATCTGCAACAGAATTACAATAATATTCTGCATTGTACACAAACCATCCAAGGGAATTGTTGACATCATAAAGACCTTTTTTTTTTTTTTTTTGAGAAACTGGAGAGCACAAACAAAATATAAAAGGATGTCCTATATTCCAACAGGCAATCCTGGCTACGGTAGTCATTCACAGGCGACTCCTCTGGAAATACTGGTATTTTGAGGGGGTTGGCATAAAAATCAAACATGAGACGCCACCAACAGGTAATGCCATGTGTGAACAGACAAAGTATTACTGTGTGCACCTATTATGCAGAGTATTACCTATGGAGGAGCTCAGGGTATGCACAGTGGCTGCAGGGAGCAAGGCACAACAATACCCAGCAATGCAGCATTTATTTGGATACAAAGCATTTTAAATTTAGCTCACCCAACCTCCGCCATCTGACTGCAAACACTGGCACTGCGCGGGTGTGCGTGCCTAGGGGAGACTCTGCTGACACCGCTGCCCATTTCACATAGACTCAGCGGACCCCAGACAAAGCTGTTAGCTGTGATAAAAGCTGCCCCAAGGACCAGCAGCGGAGCTCCCTGGATTATGGGTCATTTAGCCAGTACACCAGGGACCATGTCCAGCTGAAACCCACACAGAAAGCCAGCCCTTTAGACCGGCCAGGTAGAGGAACATACCTAGGTCCTGCATATAGGAGGAAAAAAGAGGAACGCCAAGTTTGCAGGTGGGCTCAAATGTATGAGTTAGGTCCTGAAAGCATGCTTGGGCGGGGCCCTTACCCAGCTGTGCTGACATGGGGGTCGGAACCCTTACCCAGCTGTGCTGACAAGGGGGGGTCCTTACCCAGCTGTGTTAACATGGGGGTGGGGCCCTTACACAGCTGTGCTGACATGGGGGGGCGGGACACTTACCCAGCTGTGCTGACATGGGGGGGGCGGAACCCTTACCCAGCTGTGCTGACATGGGGGGTCCTTACCCAGCTGTGTTAACATGGGGGCGGGGCCCCTACCCAGCTGTGCTGACATGGGGGGGCAGGGCCCTTAACCAGCTGTGCTGACATGGGGGGGCAGGGCCCTTACCCAGCTGTGCTGACATGGGGGGCAGGGCCCTTACCCAGCTGTGCTGACATGGGGGGCAGGGCCCTTACCCAGCTGTGCTGACATGGGGGGGCAGGGCCCTTACCCAGCTGTGCTGACATGGGGGGCAGGGCCCTTACCCAGCTGTGCTGACATGGGGGGCAGGGCCCTTACCCAGCTGTGCTGACATGGGGGGCAGGGCCCTTACCCAGCTGTGCTGACATGGAAGGGCCCTTACCCAGCTGTGCTGACATGGGGGGCAGGGCCCTTACCCAGCTGTGCTGACATGGAAGGGCCTTTACCCAGCTGTGCTGACATGAGGGGGGGCCTTTACCCAGCTGTGCTAACATGAGGGGGGGCCTTTACCCAGCTGTGCTGACATGGGGGGCCTTTACCCAGCTGTGCTGACGGGGGGCGGGGCCCTTACCCAGCTGCAGTGACATGGAGCTGTCAGGAAAAGGAGTTTCACTGTAATTTAAAAAGCATACATTTTTGTTCTATAATTTGTCTCATGACAAAGCTATTTGCAAATGAAAAAGGCACTTTGCTTCAATGTTTTTATGCAATGCTGAAAACATAAGCAAAGCAAATAAAAACCTTTTCCAATACTCCAACCGGAGAGCACTGAATATCCACAGGGATTCAAACCAGAAAGCACACACTCTCCATTGATGCTGGGGATGCGCTTTCAATTGACAGTGTCCTAGCAACCAGTCAGGACACATCCCACTGTGGGAGTACTTTGGCCAGGTTTATGGAGGGGTGCAAATAGCCTAGAGGTATAACATTTGAATGATTTCACATTTTTTAAAGAAGCACAGTTCTTTATTATCTACTGAGGACTTGGTCATTGAATAGGAAGTTTTTTTTCAAAGGGAATTCAAAGGTGAACTTAGCCTAAAAAAAAAAAACTCTTACAATTCATACATATGCATATGCATGCAGAAAATGGACAGAGAGCTATTCCAATGTCAGGAAAGGTAGGTAAGTGTAGGTAACATACATTATACATCATAGTTACATAGTTAGTCTGTCTAAAAAAAGATAAAAGTCCATCCAGTTTAACCATTAAAAAAAAAGTTATAATCCTATACCCACAGTTGATCCAGAGGAAGGCAAAAAAGCCCAGCACAGCATGCTCCAATTTGCTCCTGCTCCCCCGAGAGGCAATCGGATATTCTCTGGATCAACTTTACCTATAAATGTTAGTATCCAGTTATATTCTGTGTATCTAAGGAAGAATCCAGGCCTTTTTTGAAGCAATCCACTGAGCTGGCCAGAACCAACTCTTGAGGGAGTCTATTCCACATTTTCACAGCTCTCACTGTGAAGAAACCTTTCCGTGTTTGGAGATTAAATTTCTTTTCCTCCAGACATAAAGAGTGCCCCCTTGTCCTCTGTGATGACCTCAGGGTGAATAGTTCTACACTGAGTTCACTATATGAACCACTGATGTATTTATACATGTTGATCATATCCCCGTTAATCTCTCTACATTCAGTACATCACATACGTCTAACTGCAGCACTTCCAATTCAGAGTGCAGGAGGCAATAGTACTTACCACCCTGAGTGCAGAGTTTAGGAGTCCTCCCCAGCACCTATTCAGCCACCAGCAATCCACTGAGCTGGCCAGAACCAACTCCTGAGGGAGTCCTTCCCCCCCCCCCCCCCCCAAGCAAAAATCCCTCCCATGCTCCCCAAGAAGCAAAAATATATTCCTCAGCAAACATTCTTCCTCCCTTTCACTAAAAAATATTGTCTTATCTTTCAGCAAAGAAAATAACTTTCCCAAGCAAAACTTCCCCCCTAACTTCCTCTACCTCCCAGAAAAAATTCCCTCAACCTCAACCCAAGCAAAAAAAATGCAGAAAATGTAACAGAGCTCAGAAGCAAAGCACTGCCTGGTGTGAAGACAGGTGCCATCTGATACATCAGAGCCAAGGCGGGGTCTGGGAGAGCTACCCTTGGATCTGTGCTGATATGTTTCCGGCGTATGACATGTACAGCTATGCTGGAGCACCTTAAAAATTGTTGGCAACACGGGACTCCTGCATTGTGGTAATGCATGGACATTGCTGACCCAGGGCATATGCCCCGTGTGAAATGCTTTTGACCAGATTTCAGTAGATCTCACGGATTGTACTAAGAGAGCCATTCTCCCATTTTTACAGCCTGGCCCTGCATGGTACAATAGGTGCTTTGGACAATGCATTGGTAGGAGAGGCTCCCATCGCAGCTGCTTCCTCCAAGCACAAGTGTGATGGAAACCTTTCTGCTCTTGCCTTTGCCCAGCTCTGCTTCATTGTGGTCGCAATTTACCTTTGGAGAAGAGCAAAGCATTGAATGTCCTGTGTTCCAATGTCAGGGTATTGCAGCATGCACATGTGCTGGACAGCCACATATCTGTTTGTCAGTCAGGAAGATATTTGCCTGTCTATGGCTTACATACAAGATGAGCAATAAAAGTCGATGATTGCCAGAAATGGCAGTCTTCTTACTTGAATCATAATCTTCTCCCTGAATGCTGCCAGACAAACCAATCCAGTCTCAAACTGCTGCAGAAAAATGTTCATTCTGCTTCCTTTTAAACATGTGGCCTTACAGCAACAACAAAAAAACTTCTGTTTTTTGATGCAAGCGATATCGCCAAATGACACACGCAGGTAGAAAAATGTAAACAATTAGAAACCGGGTGTGGACAGCAGAACTCCCGTATGTTCCAGAAGATCAGCAAATTTGTTTATGAACAGCCTCCCCCAGTGTTAGAAACAGAAAAATCATAGAAAGAAAATGGTTTTGTACTGCGATAAAAATAAATAGATTTTAATTTATGGTCACTTTTTGTAAGTCAGATTTGTTTATGGTGCAGATGGTTTCATTTCCATTTGTAAAAAATGTGATGGAATGTATTCTTTCATTTTGCACAAGTTAATTTAGAAATAAATACATAGCTCAAACAGAATGAGTGATGTCATCATGTCTGTATAGCAGGTCTATTATTATTATTATTACACAGGACTTGTATAGCATCAGCAGTTTGCACAGCACTTTACAAAATGAAGGTAGAGATTACAATACAATTAGGTGCGAGAGGAAACCGAGGGCCCTGCTCTAAACAAATGAAAAAAAGCTGTTGAGCTTGCCTCTCCCTAGGATGGATGAAGAGCAATGGGGGTGGAGGTGGAGTATTCTATTTATTATTTTTCTCTGGTCACATCCATCTTTCTATCTATCGTCATAGCTATATACCTATGGGCAGTAACTGTGCATCTATAATTGAAGTCCACAAGCACATAGAATATATCTGTCCCTGCTCCGTATTTGCTGCAATCAGCACAGAGGTCAGAATGAAGCTAATTGGATTAATTTCTCCTGAGCATTCAATAAAAAGCAATTATTCCTCAGTGTTGTATGGAGTCCAGTTACCTCTTTATCTCGAACCTCAGTGGACAGATCCCACTAATGATGATGACGGGAGAGGTTGTCATTATTTCTGCAGTGTGTGTCAGACCAGATGATTTCATGGCACCTATTTTATACTGATTGAATGCAGTGGGATGCTGTTCTGATATTATGGAATTGGTAGCCTACTGCATTGTTTATTACTCTATATATAGAATAGTGCTACAAGTATCCATTCTGTCGCCATTGCTGTGTGGCTCTGTTATAGGCTCTCAGTTGGATTGAGTCAGATCTCAGAGTTTTCAAATATTCTGGGCACAGAGGTTGTAGGCCCCTTTCACATGGATATCATTCGTTCAGTTGCATTTTTTCCAGAAAAAATGGATTCAGTTTAGATCAGTCTTCATCCATTTTTGCATCCATATTTGTTCTTAGTTGCTGCAGAGTATAAACAAAATGTTTCCTGACTTAGAAATGGACATAAACAGAACAGATGTAAATGGATGGCATACTTTTACATCTGTTCCATTCCATTTCAGTGGATCTGGACGTTGGCTGTTCCATTTGAAAAAAACGGACGTGAATGGACATGAATGTAGGCGCATGTAAACGTGTGATCATCCATATACATCCTCTGACACTTGGACATACATTGTGTTTCAGTCTGGATCTGCCTTAAAAACTGACAGACAGATCTAGACTGACTTGCCCATGTGAAAGGGTCCTCACAGTGATACAGACAAGCCTACCCTGACTCCTTTGTGCTCTCAGGTTAATGTGTACAGAGATGGGTGCAGACAGTTATCCTCTAGCTATGTTGAGGAGTTCTGTAAATTGAGGGAGGCCACTGGACAATGGGAAAAGATGTTTAAGGGGTCTGCATACACTGCTGGGTATAAATGAATGATGGGTATAGAGGGACTCTTCTACAGCACTTCTTGTCTTCCAGGGCCATTTCTCATTCACCAGTCACAGGGTATATCTAGGTTGTTTTTTATATCGATGTGAGGGGAAGGCCCAGAATATTTTGTAGGTTGTATGCTACCCCCTTAACCTATTTTTATGCCCTTTCCCTTCTTTTTTATCATATGTAGGTTACCACAGGTGATCTGTATACAAAACGTCACTTTCTGGAGATAAAAATGGCTGCTGGAGGTGCTCATATCTGACTGTAATCAGTAATAGTGCACAGTGCTACCGAAAGCAACTGTAGGAGAGAGGCAGATGATGCTGGGATTTTTGTTTCTTACATGTATCAAAGTTTTTTTTCTATTGTATAGCCCTGGAAATGACATCCAGAATTTGATTGGTTTAGCAGGCTAACTCTCAGCCTGCAGTTTACCAAATAATAAGTAAAGGCCGCTTGACCTGTTTCATGCTGTAATAAACTCAGCTGTGAGCATGTCCTCCTTCCTGGTCAGCAACAGAAATTTTGTATTCTCTACAGATGTGCCTGTCCTCAGGCAATGGTGTTCCCGAACATATGATGGCGATGAGCACAGTGAAAGCACAGAAAACTCCTCTGTCTCATGAGATGTCAGCAGAATCTTTCAGGACATATACTTTTAGGTGGTATCACACAGCACTGTCCTCCATCCACCATGTGCCCCGTCTGAGGATATTTTTAAAAAAGAATAAAAACACATCAAGTTGTGGCTTGTGGGCCAAAGGAAACTAAAGGGCCACCTGCTAACATATTGGGAATTAGAGCAGTGCTTTCTACAAGCACAAGGTACTTACATTTATGTACAATGTTAATTGTAAGTCTTCATGTACAGTTGGATAAATGGCTCTCTCCTTAGTTTATATCTGAGCTAAAAACAAGATGTTTTGGATGGATTTGAATAACTAGCTATATATTTAGGCTGAATCTGTGCAATAAACAAGTGGTTCTTTCTTGATGGACAGCTGGATAAATGGCTCTATATTTAGGTTGTATCAGAGTTAAAAACCAGCAGCATAAATAGCTCAATATTTAGGACAAATCACTTTTAATTTAAAAAAAAATGTATTTTTTCCCCCCAAAATTATAATTACCTAGGTGGATGCAGCATTGAACCGATGCTGCATCTGTCCCCTGCTGGCTCTAAGTGTGAGAACTCAGTGATCACATGACTGCTGATTTCTGAGTTCTCACCACAGCTGTGAGCAGAGAGCGGTGACTGTCAGTCGCCGCTGTCTGCTCTGCACCCCACCCACTCACTGGAGGGGGAGGCAGCGGCTGTCAGCGGCTTGCTGAGAGGCTGAGCCAGGTGTCGCTCCAGACTCTGACTTTAAAGTCTGGATCTTTCCCCAGCCTGGACCAGCTGAGTGACATCAGCTGACAGCGCACTTCAGCCCGCTGTGAGCTGAAAGCGGGTCACAGGAGTGCAGAATGAGCTGCACTCTTGTTATCCACAGGAGAAGTATAGCCAAAAGATCTTTGGCTATACTTCTTTAAGATTTATGTTCGCCATAAAATTGAGGCTCCAGATAGTTGGGTAAATAGATCTTTATTTTGACTGTATCTATACATTGCAAGTATAATTAAAGGCAAAACTTTTTTTAGTTTAAGATGAGAGGTATTAGAACCCTTGCCAATTTTTATTGCTGTCAGTGCCCCTGATAAGAAGATTAGCCCTCTCTATTTGTCCTGTTTACCATTACCACTGAAAGTGAAAGTAAAGAAAATCCAAAATTTTGGGTTGTCCCCAGAATAGTAATAGAAGACAAATCTTCTAATGGAGACACTAGTTCTGGTGGTCTGGGAGTCCCCAAGGGGTTTCCTTTAATATTCAGAGATTTCCTTTCACTTCCTGCTTTGGCTATGGGACAGGAAGTGAAGGGAAAACTCCAAAATGGGACACAGTGAAAAAAAATCTAACATGGGTTATAACCCTCCCTTACTCTATTCAAAATGAAAGAAAAAAGTTTTTCCTATAGCTCTACTTTAAGTTCTGAGAGTGTAGTTAGATAAATGACTGAAGATTCAGAAGATATGGGTGGACAGTGTATAAGTAACAGCAAACGTAGGCCCATAGTGCCTAATCTGTCACAAACACATCTTGCACAAGAAGTAGCAGTTGGCTTACATGTTTCAGCCTAAGTGGCCTTAATCGAGCTATAATTAGGGCTGCTTAGGATGAAGCATGTAAGTAACTGTTCTTAGGCAAGATGTATTGGTAGTAAATCAACAGCAGAGAAGATGTTATGTGTAGGCATTTGTTTTTGCTTGTTACTGGACTCCTATGAAGAAGGAACAGCAACACTGTGGATAAGTGCAGGAGCAATATGCAGGGTGGAGTGGTGTCTCTATGATGTTCTGACAGTTAATAAGTGCCTCTATATTTAGGCTATATCATGGCTATAAACCAGCAGTTCTGGATGGACAGTTGGATAAATGGCGCTATAATTAGGCTGTATCTGTGCTATAAACTAGCAGTCTAGGATGTGTGGATTCAGGGCTGTTTCTTTTATAGCAAAAGTTCTGGATGGTCTGTTGGTCTCTGTGACATAAATAAATGTTTTGCATTGCTTCTTTAATCATCCTTAAAGAGAAACGTCATCTTTATCATAAAAATCACTGTACAAGAAAGGTACTGTTAGAACTGTTTAGCAATGGCATTCTACAGATAAAGATAATCACAGGCTTTTTATTCATTGCATAGCTTGTTTTTCTGTTCCTCCCCATTCTTCTCATGGTGGACATTTTTACTAAGGGCAGATTAATCCTTCTCCATTTACTTCCTGGAACTCTGGATCTGCCTTTAGAAATATGTGACAGGAACTTCCCAGTGACCGCATAAAGAAACTGTCGATCCAAGCGCCCATGCATACCCTCCCAGAGACTTCAGCCACTAAAGGGGCAGCTGTCCTAGGGGCCCATCCAACCCAATGCTAAACTCCTGTAGTAACAGAACATGGAGCCACACGCTCTAGATCAGAGATCTATGACTAAGCCCATAATAGGGTGAAACGCGATAGAGGGGCCTGGCATGGGAGGAGACCAGTTTAAGCTGGTCTAGTACATTTCAGTATAGTGTTGATCTACAGGGTGGCCCCACGTTCTGTTACTGCAAGGAACTTCCAAGGATGCAGCTTTGAGGCCCAGGTTACCTCTCCTGTGCCTTACTCAACCAAGATGTGGAAAAACAGTAACTGAAAAAAAAAATTGTTTAAAGTGGTTGTAAAGGCAGAAGGTTTTTTAGCTTCATCTATTCTATGCATGAAGGTAAAAAAAGCTTCTGTGTGCAGCCCCAGCCCCCCTTATACTCACCTGAGCTCAATCTCGATCCAGTGATGTGCACAAGAGCCAAGGCTCTTCCTGCTTTCTCCCACCTCATTGGCACAGGCACAGCAGCATGAGCCATTGGCTTCCACTGCTGTCAATCACAGTCAATGAGGAGGGAGCAGGGGCGGGGCGGTGTCTTATGGACACAGAGGTGGCTCAGGAAAGAGCCCTCAAGAGTGCTCCCAGAGCGAGCACTTACTATAGTCAGCACTTACTATAGTCGGAGCATTGACGAGGGACCCGAGAAGAAGAGGATCATGGCTCTGCACAGAGCTGGTAAGTATGACATGTTTGTTATTGAAAAAAATAAACTTTACAATCACTTTAACTAATGATTGTAAGATGATTTCATATCAGCATACAAATCTGTATGCTGCTGTGAGTTTTAGTGAAAGGGGAAAAGTTTGCTGTAAAGGGAAGATTAAACTTTTCAGAATGAGGATGATGTGAATTGCTTTAGGCCAATACTCTTCTGTGTGGTTTCTGCTATGTAGTGTTATGGTCAACAGAATGGTTTGTAAAATTAAGTATTTATAGTTTTTTAAAACATTTGTTTTTTTTGCCAATCTTTAGACCTCATGTACATATGAAGACATTGAGCTGTGCTGGCAGCAGAAAAATGCTAAACGCGCCACCGCATTTAGTGCTTGGACATTAATTCATTTGATTGGCCAGAGTATTTTCCATTGAAATAAATAAATGCCTACCTGCTAAATCCGGCTAGTGTTTAGAGGATGCTTAGAAGTGTTAATCATGCTTAGCATTTTTTGGCCAAAACGTTCCTCTCCTGAATGTAATTCTTTTGTGTTCAGGAGAGGAACATTTAACTGCCCCTAAACTCTGATAAAAGCCTTTGTGTACATGGAAACATACTGTAGGCTTTTATTGTGGTGCGTTCTGGGGCTTAGACAAAAAAAACGCCATAAGCTCCTAAGAGTGAGCAATGTACATGAGGCCTAAGATACTTGAGATCAAAGCCATAAACAGAACAGAAAAGGAAGGCCATTCAGAGTCTACTGAGACAAACCAAGAATCTCTCTGTGGCTCAATCGACATGTGACCATTTCCCCTTTCTGTAGGCTCCTGAATGATGGGTTGTACAGTCATGGCAAGCTCCACATATTTTACAAGATAGGTAATTGGCTGAGAGTAATTTTAACCTGAGGTTTACTAAACAGGTGCAAAGCTAGATGCAGTAATGCAACACAGGTTCAAGATGACAAAGAACATGCATACATTGAGAAATAATGGAAAACAGGTTCAGGACAAACTCTTCACTGCAATGTCTGTTTGACTTTGGTAAACATCTGGCTGCATATCATAGTCTTGTTAAGATTATGTAACAGTCTAACTGAGAATACTTCAGTAAAACAGTTTATCCTTATAAACAGTGTCATTCGCACTGTAGTCCAAGGTAGTTTTGGTAACACAGGTGAACAGCTGGAGGGTTCCAAGTCCTCAGGACAAAGTGTCATCCCACTGAAAATAGAGTATTCTGGTAGCAGTTGGGAAGGTACTTCCCACAGTAGCTGATTCTTTTAGAGAAGCTGCATACTTTTAGGATCTGGCCTGGCTGGTTTGCTGCTGGTTATGACAGTAGAGGGCTTCACACCTAGCTGCAAATCACTTTCCCAGCTACCTCTGCATCACATGTGGCCTTTCTGAGCTCCTAAAGAGAGGAAAAGTTTATCCTTCCTGGGCATGTCCAGGAACCCAGAAAGGTGTGGGAAATGGTATTAAAGGGGCCTGCACCTGCATCTGAGCATAGTGAGAAATTTCCACTTTGCTACACTCCTCCCACTTGAACTTGTGCCTGGTAAACTTGCAGACTATTCAGGTTCATCCCATGTAAAGTGTACAGGGGGTCTCCCAAAGTTGGATCTCTTGGGGTTGAGTTGAGTCTCCATTCTATCTTCTGGGACAAGAGGCATCAGTCGGTCAGTTGATTGTGGTTCAGAGGGCTCCACAGTAGGTGCTTGGACTTAAGTTGGGTGACCAATGACCACTCCAGAGACTCTTGGGGATTAATGATGGAGAAGCAGAAGGCATTCACCATTGAACCTCTGGTGACAGAGATGATTTTGGCTCAGAAACCTGGACAGATTTTTTTAAATCTCCTATGTGGACCCCTCTGTGGGTCTTAGTGGGTTTGAGTTTATGGTGTAGGTGTCTAATTTTTTATTGGGTTCCTTTTCTCTGCATATCACAGACTAGCGCACTTGGAATGAGCTGTTAAAGGACAATTCCAGGGACTTTTCCAATGGTGTTTGAACCTTCCCTTGCTGGTGTGCCCTTTTAGGTTGGACTAGAACTCTCTGGTTGAAGGTATTAGGAGTCTGCAGCAGAGATGACCAGATATGTGTAGCTATACAAGGAAACTGAGACCAAACAATATATATTGAAGTAACTTTATCAACAGCAAAGCAAAAGACATGCACACACCAGCAAACACAAAAACCAAGTGGCCCACAACCAAAATGCCTAAGTAACAGAAACCTAACAAACTAACTACTGTATGTACAACATGTACAAAATATATACAATATGGGAAGCATGAGTAACCGGGAAATACGAGCGATGTAAGGAACGGGGGAATCAGGACTGGGTACAGGATAGGGGGGGAGCAGAAGTAAGGCAGCAGGGCACAGGATAACAGGATGCAAGGCTAGCTCAAAAATAGGAGTAGGATAAACCAACGTTCATAATCTGGTAGCAAGCAAGGCAAACAAAACACTGACACAAGGTGTATTAGTACTGAGAGGCTCTCCCAGCAGCTGGGGCCAGGTGGAGCTGATTGTTGGAACCTACTGGCTGCTAGGAGACCCTGGTGGACACTGAAACTACAGCTTTCTAACCAGAGAACCACAGTTCCACCAACAGGTGCACCAGGTCCCTAATGAAGGTCTGATGCTGCTAACTGTCCTTGCTATACGAATGACTGGTCTTATGGAACCTTTGGACTTCAGACAGGCATTTTACTCCCAAATCCAGGAAGTCAGAGTGTGTTAACATAGTAGGGTGAGTGGCCTGTCGAGGAATGTACCATATGGTTGCATTTCCAAACCAATATGGCTAAGTAATGGGTGAATTTCCTTCATTTCTCAGCCTTTGTATTAGGGTGACTAAACCTCTCATATGTCCCATTGCCTCATGGGTACTACAAGGTAGTGTGTGATGTTGTAATAGTTAGTGAATGACTTCATTCTAGGAAGAACTCCCATTTGAAACAGGGTCCTTTGTCTGAATGCATCTTCTGCAAACACCCATAAGGAAGGTGAAAGTGCTTCCACAACATCTGGGCAGTGGTCTTGGTAAAGTGGTTCATCCTCAAGAAATTAAGTGGTTGGTCTGGTGGGGCAGACGTGTGCCAAGTCAGAGGTGGCATTTGGGTCTCAGCACCATTTGACAGTGAACAGACAACACAGTGTCAGCAGACTTGTCCAACTATCTGGAACAGACCCACACAAGTGGTTTGTAGCATGACCCAGGCATTATTCTTCGGTACAGTATACCATCCCTCAGGATGAGATGGGACCCTTTCCTCAGCAGTTTATTGGTTGCTAGTAGTAGGTTCAATCCGGGACTGGGCTACTCATGTAAACATATCACCTCTATTAGTGGGACGACCACTGGATCCCCTCTCTGTGTCTCTCCCAGTTAAACCTGAGGCACATTATTATGTTTTACTCCAGTCAAGTCAAGGATTTATGTCTGCTCAGTTTCTTCATCTACATATTTGGTTGGAGAGTCATTCCACAGAGGGATGATGATCTTGCACACCTTCGCTGCCTCTGAGGCAGTGTTTGCTTTTTCTAAGAGGGGCATCTCCTCTTTGCCTCTCAGAAGAGTATTCCTGTCTGTGCTTCAACATAACTCTCTCTATTGCTGAACCAGTCAGTTTTCCACCTCCTAACTTTTCGGTTGCAGGCGGGTCTGTCGATTTCCCCCTTATGATGGCAATAGGTGCATCCGAGCCGGTATGCCTTTGCTCCTGACATGCTATGGCAATGTCTAACAGTTCATGGAACTTTAAATTAGGCTTGCTACTATCTTTCTCTTTTAGGATTTTTCTGACCTTGTTGGACAGCAGTCCATATACAAAATGTTCTTTCAATCATCTGTCTGCGTAACCCCAGCAGAGGCCATCTCCCTCAGTCTACAGCATATTTCTGCTTCTATGTCTTGCAGTTGCAGTGGATAGTATAGAATGGACCTTTCCACTCTTTGCTTTATGCTGATTAAATGGGCCCTAAGGTCCCCTAAATGTCACTACTTGGTTATACACTGCTTTTAAGTGGTTAACTGCATTGTCAATGGAATCCTGGTCTTATGCAGATAAGAGCAGGATTAGTTTTCTTGCTTCCTCATCCACGGTGTTAAAATCTAACTTCTACCTCTGCCGGTGGAATCCTATATGATCGGATCAGGATGCCATCTCCTGACCTGTCCCTGTGTTCATAGGTAATTCTTGCTGCAGGAATCCTGCCAGGAATAAGAGTCATTGTTGCAGAGATGGTTGCCTGCTTCCTTCTGGAGTAGTACTATCTGGCACTGCTGGCAGCGCTTTCACTGTCTGATATGGCTGATCCTGTTCATAGATGACATGTTTTAGCAAGATATAGGTATTCAGCCAATCAGACAAGGAGTAATTGTAAATTGTGGTTACACCAAGCCCCGAGAACAAAGTGCCACCCCACTGAAAATGGAGTACTCTGATAGAAATATGGAAAGGGCTTACCACACAAGCTGGGCCTTTTGGAGATAGCTTGTGCTATTAGGTTTTGATTGGTTCTGACAGTGGATATCCTCTCACCTGGCTTCAGATTATTTGCCGGGCTACATGGGCCTTATCAGGTATTGTCTCTCTGAGCTCTGGAAGAAGGGAAAGATGAGGAATGTATCTTTCCTGGGCATGTCCAGGAACCCAGGGAGATATGGCAATTTTAATTAAAAGGGCCTATGCCTGCATTTGAGTGTAAAGCGTAAATGGGCATTCTACTACATATATAAGACAGAGAGTATAATACTTCCAGTACTGCATTACTGTTAGATTTTTTATTTAATTTTTATGTCATGTCATTGGAGATGAAAGGGATGGTGGCTGAAATAAAGAATAATGGTCAGTGTTCAATTGTATGTTTGAATTTCCCCTCACCACTGACAAATATTCATACTCTAGGGCCACAGACATAGAGCAAACATAAACCCCTATGTAGATATTGTGATGGTGGCAACCAAGGCCAGAAGGCACCGCTGTTAAGTCATAGGACTAAGTATCAGAGCAGCTTCCTGCCCTAATGTACATGTTGGTTTGGTGATAGGTGATTACAGTTTTCTAGTAATGTACCTACTGTAACATATAGATTATGTATATAGGTGATACAGAAATGATTGCTGATATATACAGTATATAAGGATATTTGGATTTGTTGTAGGTGTACTGTTTTTGTTTGGTAATAGTTTTTGTTACCTCTATATGAAATATATGTATTTTTACAGTATTTTTCCACTGACTCCACCTCCCCTGCGGCACTCTCCTATGGAGGTCTCGTCTGGTCCCATTCACCAAGACTGAGCGGTCACAAAGGTGGTGGGGTCGGCCTGCTCCTATCACCGCTGAGCACCTTCCAGGTCCTCCCTAATCCTCCCTCCCTAACTTTCTCCTCCTTCGAGGCTCACTGCATCCGGCTCTTCTCACCCACCCCCCTAAGGATCGCAGTGATCTACAGGCCTCCCGGATCCATACCCCGCTTCCTGGACGACTTCGCTGCCTGGCTTCCCTTCTTCCTCTCCTCTGAGCTACCAACCATCATCCTCGGTGACTTCAATATCCCCATCAATGACAACAGCCCGGCTACTTCCCAATTCCTCCACCTAACCTCCTCCTTCGCGCTCACACAGCACACTCAATCCTCCACCCACATCATTGGGAACACCCTGGACCTCGTCTTCTCCCACCTCTGTACCCTCAACCAGTTCTCTAACACCCCCTTCCCTCTCTCCGACCACCACCTCCTCACGTTCTCCATCTCCCCTTCCCCTAACCCCCCCCCCCCCCAGAGCGCCAAACCATCACCAGCCGCAACCTTCGCAACCTGAACCCGGCCCCCCTCCACTCAGCTGCCGACCGCCTACACGACAGCATCCTTCCACTGTCTTGTCCTGACCTAGCCACTAACACGTACAACGACTCACTATCAGCTACCCTAGACTCTCTGGCACCCCTAACCACACGCTACATCAAACCCAGACCGCTCCAACCATGGCAGAACGACCACACTAAATGCCTCAAACGTCGCAGTCGTGCGCTGGAGAGACTATGGCGCAAAACCAGGTCCCCCCGTTCATTCTCCCTCTACAAATCTGCCTTCCTCACTTACACCTCCTCCCTCCACGCCGCCAAGCAGGCTTACTTCGTAAACCTGATTAACACCCTCTCCTCCTGCCCTCGCCGACTCTTCTCCACCTTCAACTCCCTGCTCTCTCCCCCCCCTCCTCCACTCAGTACCTCACTCACCGCCCACGAGATTGCCACTCATTTCCACAATAAAATTGATGCTATCCGTCAGGACATAGTCAACTCGCAATCTACCTCCCCACCTAGCCTCCCCCCCCCCCATCTCCCCCTCATCTCTTCCCTCCTCTGACCTCGCAACCGCACTGCCCCCCTCCACACCCAAGACCCCGCTTACCGTAACCCCACCAGCTCTGCACTCCTTCAGCCCCGCTACCACTGAGGAAGTCACCAGGGTCTTCTCTGAAGCCCGCCTCACTACCTGCCCCCTAGACCCTATCCCCTCTCGACTCCTCCAGTCACCCCCCTCTTCCCTCATCTGCTCCCTCACCCACATCTTCAATCTCTCCCTCTCTACCGGCGTATTCCCCTCTTCCCTAAAGCATGCGCACATCACCCCCATACTCAAAAAGCCCTCCCTGGACCCCTCTGACCCAAACAACCTCAGACCCATCTCCCTGCTGCCACTCACTTCCAAACTCCTGGAGCGCTTAGTCTACAACCGCCTAAGCGCCCACCTAACTGACAACAACCTCCTTGATCCACTACAGTCCGGCTTCCGTCCCCTACACTCCACCGAAACCGCCCTCCTCAAAATCACCAACGACCTACTTACCGCCAAAGCCAAAGGCGACTACTCTGTCCTCCTCCTCCTGGACCTCTCCGCGGCCTTCGACACAGTTGACCACCCCCTCCTCCTTAATAAACTATTCTCCCTTGGCGTCAGAGACACCGCTCTCTCCTGGTTCTCCTCTTACCTATCCCGACGCTCCTTCAGCGTTTCCTACAATGGTGCCACCTCCCCTTCCCTCCCCCTCTCTGTTGGGGTCCCCCAGGGCTCTGTCCTTGGACCCCTTCTCTTCTCCATCTACACCTCCTCCCTTGGCAAACTCATACACTCCCACGGCTTCAACTACCATCTCTATGCTGATGACACTCAAATTTACCTCTCCACCCCTCACCTCACCTCCACTTTCTCCGCCCGCATCACTCACCTCCTAAACGACATCTCTGACTGGATGTCGCTCCATTTCCTCAAACTCAACCTCTCCAAAACCGAGCTTCTCGTCTTCCCTCCTGCCCGCGCCCCCCCCCCCATCCTATCCATCACTACTAACATCACCACCATCAATCCCGCCCCGCAAGCCAAAGTCCTTGGGGTCATTCTGGACTCTAACCTCTCCTTCCAACCTCATGTCAAATCACTGACAAACACATGCAGGCTCCACCTCCGCAATATCGCCAAAATACGCACCTTCCTTACCCCAGACACCGCTAAACTACTTGTGCACTCCCTGATTATCTCACGCCTTGACTACTGCAACTCCCTCCTCACCGGCCTACCCCAGTGCAAACTCTCCCCGCTTCAGACCATCCTGAACTCAGCTGCCAGACTCATCCACCTCACCAGCCGCTCCACCTCTGCCACCCCCCTCTGCCTCTCCCTCCACTGGCTCCCTATCGCCCAACGCATCAAATTCAAACTACTCACTCTGACCTACAAAGCCATTCACAACACTGCCCCTAACTACCTCACCGACCTGATTCCCAAGTACCACCCTACCCGTACCCTTCGCTCTTCACAGGACCTCCTTCTATCTTGCTCCCTGGTCTCCTCCTCACACGCACGTCTGCAAGACTTCTCCAGGTCCTCCCCCATCCTCTGGAACTCACTACCCCAATCCATCAGACTGTCACCTTCCCTCCTCACCTTCAGGCGCTCCCTGAAAACCCACCTCTTCAGGGAAGCCTACCCCACCCTCACCTAACTGCTGCTCTCCTTCATTCCTCCTACCACTCCATCCCCCACAGCCACTTCCTCCTGTACCACTACCCCCTCCCTCCCAGATTGTAAGCTCGAAAGAGTAGGGCCCTCTTACCCCTCGTGTGCTGTTCGTAGCTGCTGTAATGTTTCATGTATTGTCCCCCCCTCTATTGTACAGCGCTGAGCAAACCCTTTGGCGCTATATAAACTCAATGTAATGTAATACAGCATATAGGTTGTATAGGATACAGATATACTAGCTGCCATGAAAATGTAGAATGTTTGGGCTTGGTAGAACGGCACTTTGTTGGTTTGGAATTGGTTGACGTTGCTGTGACAGAGACCAGATGCATCAGATTCTATTATAAAGTTTTCCGTGTTCCGGTAGGTTCAGGGTGAGGGTGGAATAATAATCTGTCTGACATTATGTTCTATTAGGGTAATTACCCTGATTAGACAATTTAATTTTCCCTCCATCCTGGATGAATTTTGAAGGAAAAATATTTATTTCATGAGGCTTACCAGGCATGTTAGTGGCTTATTATAAAATAATTGTTTTACTGGTGTAATTTTGTTTTGTGTGTCTTCAGTTCGAAATACTGCAGCAGCCATTTTACAGCCCCGTAAATACCAGCATTGCTTGGGCATTCAAAATGGCACCTGAAAATTACAACATTAAAATAACAAACAGTATTGCTGTCTCCACTTACCACCTTCTCTATTCATGAATTCAGTGATATCAACTCTTAAGCTCTGTAACTTTTTTATGACACATGCTAAGATTTAATTCTGGAGTGTGAGGGAGGTTTCTGGTATCTCAGAACATTATGAGTAAAAGGTTTCTCATATTGGTGTCACATTGCCCTTCATGTACAACAATAACAGACATACTGCCAAGGACTCCTTTGATTATAATGAAATTGGGGGATAATCATGTCATGAGTAGTTCCACCCCTCCTGGCACCACATGCGGATGTCAAGCTCTCAATGTTTATTACATATGGTACCTCCTGTCTGGTCTGAATTATAAATATATTTGGTGTCATACTGGAACTTTCCATCTCAGTGGCCTTATCTGGGATAGCACCGGGGGGCAGAGATGGAAAGATTTTCTAAATTTTACATACCTAATTGAAGTCTACCAGTTTCTAAACTGTAATTTGTTAGAACACTGGTCAGGCAGTTAACAGCCAAGTCGTAAAGCAGAACTTTACCCATAAAACTTGATAAAAATATTAAGTATTCTACCAAAATGAATGTGTGCTGTAAATTGCCTCCAGCATTGTTCCTGTTTCTTCTTGCTGAAGGCTGCCATTTTGGTGAAGCCCAGAGCCCCTGAACAGCAGTAAATCATAATGCAGAACTAAACCCATTGATTTAACTGTTTCAAATAGCAGTTACATTCCTAGAATGCTGCGATTGCCAACTGTCACATTTGCTTGTGTCATCAACCAAACTGTCAAACCATCAAATGACTGGTGTAATAACTGATCAGATGTGCAGCACCATGGCAGTTGCAGATCAAACAGAAGCGGCTTCCTTGGAAAGATCGAAGGTTTTACTTCCGCTTTAAGGCTGTCAGCAGATCGGCCTCTACAAATACAGCAGTGCCTAAAAAATAGAGAGCAACTGAGCATGTGCAGAACAAGGTGAGACAGTGTATTACTGGGTTTTAAGCAATATATGCACTTATTTTTAATGTTTTACATAGCTACACCTGCAAAAAGGGGCCAGCCTGAAGTGATCTAGCAGGATGGGTTGACACTGAGCTGTTTATTAAAGCCTGGTGATACACTGGCCTTTGGATCAATACATTGGCCGTGAGATCAAAGATCCATTTAGAGTCTTTCTGTAAATATAGCCTTATTAAAAACACGTTTAGCTTTTCAAAAAGATCCCTCTGTACATAACGAGCTAGTTCTGAGCCACTTTTCACTATTCACAAATAGGAATAAAATATGATAGGCTTCCACATAGAACTTATAAATGTTGTGGTTGTGCCCTCTGTTTAATAATCTATATTTTGTTTAACTATTTATAATATACATATGATGTACTTTTTTGTCTAAATTCTGACTGGTATATAAATGAAATAATATTTTTGTATATATTCTGTTCTGTGTATACATTTTATATATGATACAAATTGGCAGTAAAATCTTGTGGGCTGGTGCTAGATAGAATACATATTATGACTGGGAGGTCACGCCTATCACTATGTGATATAGGATTCCCTCCAATATTCTGTTTTTGCACCATTTGTGACTGATCCTCATTAATATTACTATCTGTCGTCATCATTAACATTTCGGCAATCCTTGATTTTCTGTGTCAGGTTCAGGCCGTTGAATGTACATCACATAGGATAGTCCGGTTTACCATGCGAATGTACAGTACATTTACCTCGTAACCCCCCCTAAAGGACCAACCTCTTTGAATAATGACTAAATTTCACTAAATTACAGCAGTTTTCTGTACCTGTACTCATAAACTCCCATACATTTCTTGGGTTGTTCTGCTGGCTATATTTGATATAAGTTTTATTTTCTGTTTTGATTTTTATCCACAGTCTAACCTGGGAAATATAGCAAAGGATAATAGGGATGCTGCTGCTTTTATTATGCCACAGATGCCGTTCTCTTAAGCGTAATGATGTGCCTTCTCTGGAATTTGCTGTCATTTAGCCTTTTCAAAAAACCATCATAAATGTCTTGACATTCTATTAATAAGACAATAAGTAATTATCCTAGCACGCTGGTGTTGCCTTCACTGTACCATGACACTAATTGGACGCAGAGGTAATGTGACCGGCGTGAATTTCTCCCCTCAGAAAATTTTGCTACCTCTAGTCTTATTGCTGCCACATCTGTGCAAGAGCAGAAAACTAACATGGAAGATTTGTGATGACTGACGGAAAGGAAAAACACAGCCAATCAGTCATTTTTTTAATATTCTGCAAGCTGCACTAGGAAAATAAATTCTGGATCATGATTGGCTGCGTCTGTTACCCCAGTATAAGTTTCCTCATATGTGTTCCATGGTTGGTGTCTACAGACTAAGGAAGCTATTTACTATGTATCCCGATCTGTCCATGACAGCATGATCCTCCAATCTGGCAGTATATGGCCTGAAATGACTGTACATGCAATTCAAAGAGCCACTGTTATACATTATACTACTGTCTATGCATCTGATCTTGCTATTCATTGTAATAACTCCTGCTCTAGTCAATCACCTTTAATTTACATTACTTTGATATTCCTATCAGTTGATCTCCAGTGATGCGGATGGAGCCATCCAGAGAGCGGGGCGATTCCGGGTGGAGAACGGATCATCAGACGAGGTAAAGAGGCAAGGAACATCATTCGGTTTCTTCCATTTTATATCTGCAATTAGGTTGATGGAGAGCTCTCAGGGATGTACGATAAGTGGCCTGTTATTTGTACTCCCTGTTTACTGCTGGTTTTCTGCAGTCATGACGGATATAGATGGGGCTCAGAGTCAAGTACTTTATGTACATAAATTGATGAATAATCCGATATTTAACAAGGTGTCAGATCTGTATTTCTGAATTATGTTTTTCTGTCTCTTGGTCTCTGGCACATAAGGCCCATGTAAATCTCCTCTCTGAATTCAGTTTTCATTGCTTTGGCAATGCTGGTGTCCTTCTCAGTTTTCTGTGGTCATCCCGAATCTTTCTTTCAGTTAGTTTAGTAAATAGTCAGTCACCGTCATAGCAGTGCAGAACAGAGGTCGGCAGTGGAACTGATCAGCCGTAGGTACATTTAGCAAGGTGCTGTGTTATCCGTATATTCATTTTTTCTGCCCTGATTAAATCTGGATTGGTGCTGTGATTCTGGAGGGAATTCTGGCTAGAAGTTTTTCTAGTGTAGGACATAAGAATTTTAGACTACAGACTGAGTCTCCCTGGCAGTTCTGTGGATACATACATACAGAGAGAAGTGCACCTGGAAGGGGAGAGCTCAACTCCAGGCAATGAGCCAGATGCACAGCTGAAATACATATACTGTCTGGGAGCTGTTTACCTGGCAAACGATTCGAATTTCTGAAAAACCTGTCCTGAGATATACAGACCAAACAGACAGCACAGTCATCGTGGTAACCTCACTAACCTGCACAAAAGTGCCAGTCCACACTGGAATCACACAGCAACACGCTCCATGTTCCTGTGCGATTCTATGTGATGCAAGGCACCACAACCAGATCGCATGGTACTGCGGTACCATGCAATCTGGGCAAATGCACTGAATATTCAATATGCGTTTTGGGGTGTCTTAGAAATTTGTCACCTGCAGCAGATCACACACCAAGTGAGTTAGTAGCGCAGTGTGGGAAACTCACAGAACACTGGTTTCCAACACTGCATTCCGATATGAACGGGCACTATAAAGCAGAACTAAAGTGATAGATTTAAAGACTGCAAGCAGGCAAAGCTGTTTACGTGCAATGTTTCTAATGCTAGAAAATAAACCTAACTGCCTGTTCAGTGTTCATTGGAATTTACATTGTGCTGCACAAGAACAGCTCCGTTTACATTCCGGCAAGGTCTATGAATTCCTGCACATGCGCAATAGCAACATCATGCTAAACCAGCCAATGAAGATAGCTGCAGCATAGCACACAGAAGAACCCGGGTAGGAGATACCGTCGGACGATTAAAGGAGACGATTAATCAGGACTTTAGTTCTGCTTTAAGCAACACACTAAGGGAACCCCTCTGTTCCCAGCCTCTGTTGGACAATGAAGGAGCAGCAAAAGATCATCTCTACCTTCTCTTCCTGTCTGCATATTACTTGTCAGCACACATGTGCATATAGAACACCTGAATGGCCTCAAATGTTGTACTGCAGTACATAGGGTTATAAAGAATGAGCTTTATTCAGAGTCAGGTATTTATACTAGGTATGTTCAAAAATACACTTAGAGGTCTTTTTATAAACATTTCTTGCTTGAGTGTCATAGTTATATAGTTAGTCTGGCTGAAAAAAAACAAAAGTCCATCCACTTCAACTACAAAAAAAAAAAGTTATAATCCTATACCCACATTGATCCAGAGGGAGTAAGGGAGTCTATTCCACATTTTCACAGCTCTCACTGTGTTTGGAGATTACATTTCTTTTCCTCCAGACATAAAGAGTGCCCCCTTGTCCTCTGTGATGTCCTCAGGGTGAGTATCTCTACACTGAGTTCACTATATGAACCACTGATGTATTTATACATGTTGATCATATCCCCCCTTAATCTCCTCTCCTCAAGAGAGAATACATTCAGTTCCTCTAATCTTTCCACATAGCTGAGCTCCTCCATGCCTCTTATCAGTTTGGTTTCCCTTCTCTGTACTTTCTCCAGTTCCCCAATGTTCTTTTTGTGAATTGGTTCCCAAAACTGAACTGCATATTCCAGTTGAGGTATTACTAATGATTTGTACAGGGGTAATATGATATCTCTCTCTCTGGAGTCTATACCTCTTTTAATACAAGAGAGGATTTTGCTCACTTTAGAAATTGCAGCTTGGCATTGCATGCCATTATTAAGCTTGTGATCTATCAGAACCCCCAGATCCTTCTCCACCATTGATTTCCCCAGTTGTACCCCCCCTAGTATGTATGATGCATGCATATTCTTAGCCCGCAAGTGCATAACCTTACATTTATCACCATTAAACCTCATTTGCCACATAGTTGCCCAATTAAAGAGTGCATTGAGGTCGTCTTGTAAATTGAAGACCTCCTATAAGGACGTTATTCCACTGCACAGTTTGGTGTCATCTGCAAACACTGAAATGGTATTTTTAATCCCAGACCCTATATTGTTTATAAATATATTAAAAAGTGTCAGAAGCATTTGTGCAAGCTGAACCATATGTCATTGTAGTAAAGAGATTAATGCCGGTATTGTAAACTCCAGTTAGTGGGCAAAATGTGGTATAGATTTCTGCAATGCCTTAGAAATATGTAGACCACTAGATGAAGCTGATGATACAGGAACTAATCTTACAAAAATTATGGTGACTTTTCATTCAGCCTGCACAAATGCTTCTAGCATTCATGCAATGAATGTTTTATAAATAGACACCTTAATATTTTATATACCATTATTGCATTGAAGAATATTTTATATTTGCCTGGATTTTATTTTTAAAGTTAAAGTTCAAAAATACTATATAATCCAGAATCATTTTTTGACAGTAAGGAGAGGGCTCTGTATGGCACCGCTTCCTGTAATCTCACTGATGTGAGTCTTGGTGTCAGGTGATGCTCTTTGCATTGAGAAGAACTAAGCCAGAGAGATAAAATAGACCAATAAATATTCTTGTTTGCCCTGTTTCATCTGCCTCTTTGATATCCTAGAATTGTACTGTTCGTGATGTAAATCCATTAGGGCAGTGAAATTGGTCAAGAGACATATTTATGTTTGTAAGAGTGGATTAGAGGGAAGCAGATGTACTGCCATACATCGGGGGACTCTCTTTATTCAATAGGATTCCTTTCGTTCAGCCATTCTAAGTCACCTAGTGCCTGAAACTTCATAGAATCCTTCCAACCCAAAGCACTTGCATTCATTTTATTTATTCATATGTTTTTAATTATGTCTTTCTACATTGACTCCTTGAAGGCTGCTTAGTCTATGCTCATTCTAGTACCCTATATAATATATATTGCTGTTTATAGTCCTTGTCACTTGTGTTGATCTGAAAGAATCTCTATCATTGCTCATATTACTCTGCTAATAATCTATTTAATTATCTACAATACTTCTCCAGACAGAGGTGTATCACCAAGGGCTGCACTATGAATCATAAGTAGATATGGTGATGTAGCGCTAATACCATGTGATAACTGACATAAGAAACTTGATATTAAATGGTTGAATACACAAATAGTATTAATAAATATATAGGTGTACAGTGGTGCACCTAATGTGTATCCCAAAAACATGCCATCAAGAATGTGACTAAATATAAGTGATAGGTGATTTAAGTGAAACAAATATTAACCAAATATAAATACATGTGATCATGAATGAACAATATTTATAAATCGTATAGTGCAAAGTCCGAAACGTATAACTGTGATGAATCAATCTTCAACAGTGAAAATGAATATGTGCTCAAGTGCATCAGACCATCTGTCACCATCTAGCGTGCACACTTACCTCCAATCTTTGACCCTCAAGGAGTCATAAGGCATAACAAATCACCAGTATAGTTCAAGGTGGGATGAATCTCACTCTCTGGATGGACACAGGATCAGCTTCCACACAGCCCACGGTTAATCAACCATTACAATGGTAAGGCACCTTTACAAAACTCCTCCACTCTCCCAATGGCTCAGAGAATCAGAGAAAAAGACACCATAGTGTAATATAGTAAAGTTTATTATACCATACACAAATGCCAAAGACCTACTCACACATTAAAATCGGGTCATAGACCCACCAGGCATGAACTGTATAACCCACAGTCAGGGTGCTTGCATAGGGAGTCCAAAAATGGCTGCCGTCCATGCGTAATTGCGTCACCACGCTCTAATCCGACATGTTTCATCACGATAACACGTGACTTCTCCAGGGATACCTGATACTATGAATCATGTGATCTCTTGCTTTGACCCATGTCTTTCGTGTGTTACAGAATACAGAATACACGCCGGGTATATGGAGGAGAACGGACGTACATCTGGAAAACCCGGAGTATCACACACGATGGTACTTCAAATATTTCCTCGGTAAAGGTGTGTCTCTTTCAGCCATATTTTCACTTTCCTGCACTTCCCCTCTTTACAGACAGAACATAACTTCACACCTATATATGTATTAATCACACAACATACACGAAGACCAGAATGGGTCATCTATGTAATGAATTATGATTGCAGATTACAGTATAATGTCCTTCCTATAAACCTGACAGAATAAATAGAAAGTGCTGTGATGTTGTATTTGTCATTGAACAGTTCACCAGAACTACATAGGAACTGATGCGGAACGAAACCCATTTTTCCTATCTGTGGTCCTCTCTGACCAAAATAACCAGCGCATACCGCAGTACCGTGCAATCTTATGGCGGAAAACAGTAAGTGACACAATGGTGGGATATTTTATCACTGATGGTTAACACACAGGACAGACTGTGAGCTTCTTTCCATTGATGACGGAATGTAATAATATTTACTGGCAGAGTTAGAAGTCCTCTGACATTAGCTGCTGCTGTCAGCCTGTGTGTGAGATGTTTAGCCAGACTGATTGTTATCCCTGTATGTGTTTGGCTCCATACCGCCTTCTGTCTTTCTCCTCAGACAGATGGTGCAGCTGAAGAGTTGACAGACTTCTGTTTTTGTGTCAGCAGGTGAATCCTGTGTGTATTCCTGCTGTTCTTGTGATAGGGAACTTTAGTGTGCAGCTGGTAGAGGAAACTTGTGATATTTAGGGTGGGGGCCAGGGAATGAAGTAGACGGCCTTTGCACCAGTGCAGTTTAAAGCGTTTTGATAATCCATTAAATTTCCACTATAACCTTGGCAAGCTGACATAAGTATGATGGAAAGTCTGCTGTATAATGCAAGGACATTGCCTTTTTTATATACTCCCTCACGTCCTTTTCACTACTTTTTAACGCCACGTTTATTTCATTAATCACCTTTTTTTCTTTTGCCCCCTTTCATGCAGCTATATCACTGGGTTCAGAAGCCATCATCTGACAAGGCAATTCAGCCTCTGACACATCATACAAACAGTGCTCCAAATCTCTCATAACAGTCTGATTAAAGCTGGCCACACACCTAAAATCTGATGGTATAATCTCATTTAGATCTACCAATGATTGTGTAAAATACAGGCCTGCTTGATTGGCTACACATTAAATGGATTGTTTAGGTAGACCGTCACTCTGCATAAGGGCTTGTATATACTAACCGTAATGGTAGCCTTCTTAAGAGTGATCCATGATGGATTGCTTTTTAGAGGTCATCTTACAGACACTGAGGAGATATTATGTTGCCTTCTCACCATCTGATTAATTCCCTAAAAGCCAACGAAGCATGGGGGGGGGATAGTTATCGACGCACTATGCAAAGCATTATGGCCCCAGCATGTGTCCCCATACAGCTGCCTTTACAACTTAAGGGCTCAGCTACTTCTTTTTACTGCCCCCTAACCACAAGTGTAAACTAGGCCTTAATGTTGGACTATGTAGGAAATATTGTATATACAGACTGTAGATTGTGTATGCAGATTTACGTAACATTTACAGACGAGGGAGTAAAGCTAGATACACTTTGTACTGCAAGGAATTTTTCAACATTTAATACACTTGCTCCATTATGTGGTAATGAATCCCTTTATTAAAGGTGCTTTCTCTTGTTTGTCAGGGTACACAGAAAATCTGCCTTCCATATAGCCCCACAAAAACATTATCGGTGAAATCTATATTAAGGTAAATGCTGTGTGTCAGGTCAGTGTGTGACATACTGTATGTGATAGTGTGTACTTTGGGTGCTGGCAGCACAGGACACAATGGGAAGGGCTAATTATACTGATATTTCTGTTACAGTGCCATGAATTTGGACAGGTTTGAGAAGAGTCCTCGTGAAATTCTTAATCCAGAGATTCAAAAGGTAAGGCAGTGTTTTAATGAGCAGATCTCTGTATCTGCAATCTTATCTCTGTAATACAAAGAAAGCAATCACTGTTTTGTTTAGACAGTGACAGTGATTGATTGTTTCTTTTTAGCAATCATATGATGTATGTACAACCCCAATTCCAAAGTTGGGACGCTGTGTACAATCTACATAAATCCAGAATGAAATTTGCAAACCTCAGAAACTCAATAAAAGAAAATAGAAAACATATCAAATGTTCAAATTGGGCAAATTCATCATTTGCCCTCCAGAGGATTTACCCCCCTTCCTGACCAGGCCATTTTTTGCGATACGGCGCTGTCATGCAATGTTGTACATAAATAAAATGTATGTTCTGTTTTTCCCACAAATAGAGCTTTCTTTAGGTGATATTTCATCACCTCTGCGTTTTTTATTTTTTGTGCTATAAACAAAAAAAGACCAACAATTCTGAAAAAAAAACCAATATTTTTGACTGTATGCTATAAAACATATCCAGTAAAAAAAATGTTAAAAATAAAATTTCTTCATAAATTTAGGCCAAAATGTATTCTGCTACATGTCTTTGCTAAAAAAAATCCCAATATGTGTAAATTAAATTGGTTTACGTGAAAGTTATAGCGTCAACAAATGGCAGTATATATACTGGAATTTTTTTTTTACTAGTAATGGCAGCGATCAGCGACTTATTGTGGGATTGCGGCGGGCATTCTGCTGTGCAGAGCAATACAAAGCAGCCTGTTTGTGCTGACAGGGGAGAGATCTGTGTTGTTTACATAGAGACCTCTTCCCTGTCAGCTCTGCCGACGAACACCAACTCCCGGCTGAGAATTGGCAGCCAGGACCCGGTGATTGACATTCCAAGGTACTTCTGCTATAGGGCGGTCGGGAAGCGTTTAAGAAAAAAATAAGGTAACACATCTCAAAACGTTGGGACAGGACCATGTTTACCGCTGTGTAGCATCCTCTCTTCTTCTAACAACACTCTTTAACCATCTAGAAAATGAGGAAACCAGTTGCTGGAGTTTTGGGAGGAATGTTTTCTCATTCTTGCTTGATATAGAATTATAACTGCTCAACAGTCCTGCATCTTCTTTGTTGTATTTTTCATTTCAAGGTGTGCAAGATATTTTCAGTTGGTGAAAGGTCTGGACTGCAGGCAGACCAGCTGAGTGCTCCTGCTGTTTAGTTTTGTCCTGCTAAAATATGCAAAGCTTCCCCTGAAAAAGACATTGTGTGGATGGGAGCATATGCTGCTCTAAAACATGGATATATCTTTGAACATTGATGGTGCCTCTCCAGAGCTGTCCATTCCATATGTACTAATGCGCCTTCATACCATCAGAGATGCAGGCTTTTGAACTGAACTCTGATAAGAAGGTCCCTCTCCTCATTAGTCCAGAGGATGCAGCCCTTATGAGTGCTAAAAAGAATGTCAAACTTCAATTCATCTGACCATTGGAACAGTTTTGCACTTTGCAACAGACCGTTTTAAATGAGCCTTGACCCAGAGAAGACAGCAGTGTTTCTGGATCATGCTCAAATTTCTTCTTTGCATGATAGAGTTTTATCTTAAATTTTTGGATGGCACGGCTATGTTCATATACAGTGATTTTTGGAAGATTTCCCTGATCCCCTATTTCAGTGGTATCCATCACAGAATCATGCCCGTTTTTAATGCAGTGCCGTTTGAGAGCCCCAAGATCATGGGCATCCAGAATTACATTTCAGCCTTGCACACATATTTCTCCATATTCTCTGAATCTTTTGATGTTATTATGTACTGTAGATGATGATATATTTAAAGTCCTCAATTTTTTCTGAGACACTCTGACTCTCTAAGATGCTCTTTTTTTACCCAGTGATGTTACTGACCTGTTACCAATTAACCTAAGTAGGTGTAAAATGTTCTTCCAGCTCTTCCTTGTTAGTGCCAGTTACTTTGCCAGTTGTTGCCCTGTCCCAACTTTTTTGAGAGGTGTTGCTGCCATCTGTTTCAAAATTACCTTATTTTTTTCCAAAAATTGTATTTTTCTACTCAGTTGATATCTTTGATATGTTCTCTATTTTCACTTGTGAATAAAATATGAATTTATGAGATTTGCAAATCAATGCATTCTTTTTTTATGTACAGCTCACACAGCATTCCAACTTTTTTGGTACCAAGGTTCTATGTGCATATGTATGTATATGTATATGTGTGTGTGTGTGTGTGTATATACAGTATATACAGTTGTGTTCAAAATAATAGCAGTCAGACATCACTAACCTGATCAATCACTGTTTTTGGTAGAAATTATATTTCTACATGGCAAATAATTTACTAGCAGGTGTAGTAGAATAATAGAAATCCAACAGACCCAACAGTCATGACATGCATGCTGCTGATTCTGTGTAATTGAATCATTAATTGAAAGGGGCATGTTCAAAATAATAGCAGTGTGGAGTTCTTAGTGAGGTCATTCATTCTTTGAAAAACAGGTGGCAATTATTGCCCTTATTTAAGGAAGGAAGGCAGCAAATGTACATGCTGGTTACAGTGCATTTCTCTCTGAAATTCTGAGGAAAATGGGTCATTCTAGACATTGTTCAGAAGAACAGCGTACCTTGATTAAAAAGTGGATTGGAGAGGGGAAAACATATAAAGAAGTGCAGAAAATGATAGGCTGCTCAGCTAAAATGATCGCAAATGCTTTAAAATGGCAACCAAAACCTGAAAGACGTGGAAGAAAGCGAAAAACTACCATTCGAATGGATAGAAGAATAGCCAAAATGGCAAGGACTCACTGTGAAGACAGTGAAGCATGGGTGCGCAAGCATCATGATATGGGGATGTTTCTCATACTACGGTATTGGGCCTATTTATCGCATACCAGGGATCATGGATCAGTTTTAATACATCAGAATACCTGAAGAGGTCATGCTGCCTTATGCTGAAGAGGAAATGCCCTTGAAATGGGTGTTCCAACAAGACAACGACCCCAAACACACCAGTAAACGTGCAACATCTTGGTTCCAGACCAACAAGATTGACATTATGGAGTGGCCAGCCCAATCCCCAGATCTTAATCCAATAGAAAGCTTGTGGGGTGACATCAAAAATGCAGTTTCTGAGGCAAAACCAAGAAATAGAGAAGAACTGTGGAATGTAGTCCAATCATCCTGGGCTGGAATACCTGTTCACAGGTGCCAGAAGTTGGTTGACTCCATGCAACACAGATGTACAGCAGTTCTCAGAAACAGTGCTTATACAACTAAATATTAATTAAGTGATTCAAAGGAAAGCAAAATCTTCAAACATTTTTCAGTTTATATAGTGAATGTTTGAGCTTGTAAAGAAGAATACAAACACTGCTATTTTTTTGAACAGTCTAATCACTTTTCTTCAATTTTTTTAGAGGAACAACACAAATTTGATATATTTTTCTTCATGTTTTGATTTGGAATTGAATGTGTAGTGTTCCCAATGTATTTTTGTGTACGGAAATAAAAGCTATTAGAAGGATTTTGAGCTTTATTCACTTTTTTCAACACATTGCTATTATTTTGAACACAACTGTATATAAATTATTATTTATTTCCACTAGTGTTCTTTCCCTGATTGGGGGACTTCCCTCCTCATCGCTGGACTGTCAGCACATCAGGCATAACTCACCTCTATCCAAACTTGAAAGTTGCATTCTTTTGTAGTCCAAGTAGCTGCAGGCCGGGTCATTCACCAGCCCTGAGCATGTCTAAAACAAAGAGCTGGGATGTTGATGATATCAGCATCCATGTTTGATTAAATATGGGTATGTATCAATATAAAGGTGCTGATATCACCAGCATCCCACCCCTTTGTTTTACATGTGCTGGGGGTGTTGAATTAACTGTCCCACACCATTTTGGATTAGAAAAGCATGCAACTTTCAAGTTCAGATAGAGATGAGTTTAAAGGATGCTGACAATTATCCTTTAGTCACCATTCATACCATTGCACAATGCACCTTTGTATTCCTGCTGTTAATGGTGCTTGCGCTGCATCTTTGCACTCCTGCTCTTAGTGATGCTTGTGCTATCTCTCTGCAGGATCTGCTGGTTCTAGAAGAGCAGGAGGTATGTTTTGCTTTGCCATTTTTGGTCTTCTGCTTATTCATATTAGAGGGAGATATTGCTGATGGGCAGTTTGATAGAGTGCGTTTTTAGGGCACATTCACACATCTGCTTTTTAGGTGCATTTGTATCCCTGTTAAACATGCATGCTACTGACAACCAAAGATGCAGCAAGTAGGTTATTTTGTAAAGCACCATAAACACAGTGTTCCAAAACACTTAAGTGTGAATTAACCAAGTCAGGGTGCCAAGCTGGCCTTAAGTTTACTGATAATACTTTAAGAAAACCGCCTAGTTAAGGGGAACCTGTTATGAGGGAAGTATGCAGGCTATAGTTGCCTGGCTTCAATATTTTATTAGAGACTGACCTGCAGCAAGCATGTAGCCAGTAAGGTCTTAATCTACATACATTTTCTGTATCAGTAATTTCACATATTATGAAGCCAGCTGATAAACATTAAGGCCAGCAGTAATTGGCGTACATATACTGTATTTCCCTCATAATAGGTTTCCGTTGAGATTCTTTGTATAGGCCTTGAAAAAATGCAAATGTTAAAGGCATTCATTTGTTTTTCCTTTATTTGAATATGTATCATTCACATACTGGTTTACTGCTGACTGGGATGCTTATATTTACCTCCCAAACACAGGATGTACTGTATATTACATTTACACAGGTTGTATGTTGGTTTTGTGCTGGGCAGCACTCCGCATTGTGATCGCAGCTGCCTAGCTCCTACATTTATCACATTTTATCATTACAAAATGTAACTAATCAGTGTTGCAAAATAGATAAAGTGGTCAGTGTGGGCTGTCTAATATTTTAGCAACGTGACTGCAAAATTTTTTGACATGTCAAAATTTTGTTAGAAATTGGTCAAGTATACAGGTGAAACTCGAAAAATTAGAATATTGTGCAAAAGTTCATTTATTTCAGTAATGCAACTTAAAAGGTGAAACTAATATATGAGATAGACTCATTACATGCAACAGTAAAAATATTCTAATTTTTTGAGTTTCACCTGTAAATATAGGTTGGCAGCTCAGTCCTGGGGTCCCTCTAATTTTGAATAAATAATTTTACTGTCCTGAAAACTGAATTGTCAAATTATTTAGATGGTATTGTAGGAAATGTGAGTAATAAGGGCAGTCCACTCACAGTTGTGTAATTAACCTCATTTCATGGGAAGAGGTACTTTATTGGTGCATTGTTCCGTGTATGACATTCGCTGATCCTGCTCTTTCCTCCTCCTTTCCCCCCTCTAATCACCACTTGTTTTTTTCTTCTTTCTTGTCCTCTCTTGCTTCCTTCTTTTTATTCTTTTCCTATCCTTTAACTTTCTTCTCTTTCTTTCTGCTTTGCACTTCCCGTCTTCATCCATTCTCTCTTTCCTATCCCCCCTTCCCTCTTACATACAAACACACACACACTTGTCTTCTAACTTCTTACCCCGATCTTCTCTTCCCTTTTCTGCTGCTTCTTTTTATTCTTTTCCACTTCTTGTTTACTTCCTCTTTCTCTATGCCTTACTCTGTTTTTCCCTCCATGTACCCATCGTTTTCTTGTCTCTCATATACTTTCCCTTCCCTTTTTTCATCTTTCCTTTCCCCTTCTCTACTGCTTCCTCTCTTTTCCACTCTTCCTTTCCCATTCCTATCTGCCTTGCTCTCTTCTTCCTTTATTCCTCTTTTCTTTTGTTTCCTTGTACCTATTATTTTCCTCTCTCTTGTATTCTCCCCCTTCTTTTTTCTCTTTTTCTTCTTTCCTCTCCCTTTCTCTATCTTCCACTTTTCGTGTCTCGTTCCTCTCTGTCTTGCTTTCTTCTTTTTGTCCTTTTCCTCTCTGCTTACCACTCTTCTTTCCCCTTCATTGTCCTCAACCTTTTTCCACCCGGTTCCTGTCTTCCCCTACTCTCATCTTCTCTCTTTTCCTCTTCCATCTAGGGCTCTGTGAATTTTAAATTTGGAGTTCTTTATGCCAAAGACGGACAGTTGACAGATGATGAAATGTTTAGTAATGGTGAGTGCCATTTGTCTATGCTGTGAAAGTACAAACTTTGATATAAACCTCAGACCTAGATCATGTTCAGCTACTAAGAAAATGTTTCCTTTCACTGGAGAAATAGGACATCCTGGCTTACATCTTCCATGACCAGCTGATCTGTTAGCTAAATCTCTGAGTTTACTGGTATTCTGATTGTCCGAATGGCTCAAAACGCAGGCAGTAACGTGTTCCAGGGTTTCAACCCTGCCCTTTGTAGTTCTAAGAGTTACAAGAGGCTGTAGTTCTCTTTGGAAGCATTATGAAAAACTGCTGATCTGACTTAGATAGAGATTACATAAAAGTCTCATTCACCCCGTACAATTGTACCATTTTACCTGGTACAGTACTGTTTATTACACATGTGACTAGTACCTGAGACATGTATGTGTTTGTATTGAGTTTTACCTGTAATTCTTGGCTGTCAAATTGACAGCTGGAGTCCAATCTGCGTATTAGGAGCTGCTCTCATTGCTGGTACTGGTACAAGAGCACCGACAGCTGTCAAATTGACAGCTATGCATAGCAGATTACACCAGGATATTGGCACTCTCTGTTTATTCTAGAAGGCTCTGTGGATAGTTTGACTGCCTGTCCAGCTCTGTGTATCAGAAGCTACTGACAGCAACTGCAATTGTGAAAAAAAAATGTTGTTCCTATTTAACGCCTTAGTAACCTTATCCTTAATTTTTACTGTTCATATTATAGCACAATATTACAAAGTGAATGGATTTTCTGATATTATCTTTTTAACTCTTTGGAAATTCCAACTCTACATATGTGTTGCATCACAGAAGATATTACTTCACAGTGGAACTTGTTGTGGGTAAAAATTATACTAAAGTGGAATACTAGCTTGTTTCTGGGTATGTGCCCTGAATGGATTGGTGGCTGTGTTAGTAAAGGATCTTTCAGACGGTAAGCTTACCACTCTTTAAAAAGGGATTTGTGGTAGATGCTTTATAGCAGTGGCTGGCAAGCTTCAAGAGGCATTACTGCCACCTACTTACACCTGCTTTTCTATATTTCACTTTTTTTTTTTAAATTGCAGAATGGCAATTTTACATTGTGGGCTTGTGTTGAAACTGCAAGCCAAACGCTTGGCTTATGGTTGTAATGTGGATCTGATCTCAATGGGTGAATCTGACATATGATGCTACCTGTCAAACTCTGAAGCTGCCTGTTTTTACTGCCCCTCTACAACCAACGTGAAAGAGCCCTAAGAAAACTAACTGTTGAGACATTTCTTTTTCAATAAATGTTAATATATGAGATTAATACTCCATCTCTCTTTTTTTCCTCCAGAAGCAGGAAGTGAAAGTTTCCAGAAGTTATTAAATTTGCTAGGAGACACCATCACGCTCAAGAGCTGGATCGGTTACAGGGGGGGACTGGACACCAAAAGTAAGTGCCCCTTTTATGCCATCTGGTACATACAACTGTACCTGGGTTGGCATCGGGGGGGGGATATGTAATTTTCCTAGAAAATATTGATGGGAGTAGTGTATTCATCTTATTCTTACCAGGGAATAACAAGCATACTGTCTGTTCTGTGGCCCAGTGCAGGGGCCAACTACTGTACATTTCGCTTTGTGGTCCTCAGGGCCGAATAGTTAATGAATGTGGATTATGGAGTAGATTTTAAAAACTAAGCAGAAAGATTTGTTTGACAGATATTTTATTTCCTGCTCATTTCTTTCAGATGATACAACGGGAATGCATTCCGTCTATACTGTTTACCAAGGACATGAAATAATGTTTCATGTCTCTACAATGTTACCGTACTCAAAAGAGAACAAACAGCAGGTACGTCTTATGTTTCCTAAGCCAGCATTAGTAAAATAATAGTTGTAGACAGGGGCGGACTGACAACTCATGGAGCCCCCAGGCAATAGACAATCATGGGGCCCTTGTGTCCTTGCCCACACTCAAAAAAGCCTATAAAAAAGGTACCAGGGGCATTTCATGCGGCACCCTACTTACCCGGGGCCCTCAGGCAGTGCCGAGTGTTCGAATGGTCAGTCCGCCCCTGGTTGTAGATACAAGTCTACAGCACATGGCTGAAATAATGGAATGAATGATAATGGTGGTCATAGGGGTAAAGCGGTAGTCCACCAAAGTGATAATCTGTGTTTTCCAGGTAGAAAGAAAACGACACATCGGTAATGATATCGTCACCATCGTCTTTCAGGAAGGTGAAGAGTCTTCTCCATCATTTAAGCCCTCTATGATCCGCTCTCACTTCACTCGTATCCTTTCATCATTGTTGCTTTCCGGAACTTTGGAGTGGTTGTGGATGTGTGAGGGGAAAGAAGTGATAATATTTAGTGCTGGAAACAAGATTGCTCCACTTTGGCTTAGTTGGTCTCAGCAGTCCTAACCATGACCAGGGACTCTAATTAGGTTTATACTGAAGTTCAGGTTACTAAGCTTCATTCAGGCAGCAGCAAAGAATTTTTGGACTTCAGCTTTTTTTTCCTTAATAAAGTTTGCAGATATTTTTGCCTTAGTGAGATACAACAAACAGAACGACAGTTACAGGTGAGTTCAGGAAGACAGTGGCGTACCTAGCACATCTGGCACTCATGGCTGATCATTTTTTTTTACACCCCCCCCCCCCCAAAAATAAGGTATGCAGTAAAAAACAGCGTGCGCAGTGTACCATACTAAATTGTGTTTGTAGGCAAATACCAATAACAGTGGGAGGGGCATATTTAAAAAATAAAACCTGAGCCTTCTTTCCCTATACTTAGCACACATATACCACGGTCCTTTTACCCACAAAATATGTTTTCGTGACTGTGCCACAAGCAAAGAGTGTAACAGACATGTACAAACATCAGCATACTCATTTTAATAAAATTAAACTGTTCTAATACATATCCTTTTTTACACACCTTCAGCTTCAGAAGTAGTGTACTTAGAGTGCAAAAGTAAGGAGCATGATATGTATGGCTTGCCATACGCTATACAATCTGATTCTACAATTTCCTATAGCCCATCAACTAACTGATTTGGTATATTTTGAATGCATTGTTTAGGGTTGTCCTTGTATCACATACAGTAGTTTTGCAAAATCTAAAGGAGATTGTACAATCAGATTGTAAAAGGTATGACCAGCTTAAAACATGAAAGGGGGGTGGGGGATTTATCAAAACTAGAGCTTCAGTTTTTTCAGTTGAACTTTGAAAATGAAAGTTATAAGGCCACTTTACAGAGTATGACCAATTTTACCCCCTCTTCCCAGTACAAACGATCCCCCTTCCCTCATACCCCCCACAGTACAGATCTCCCCTAACATTTCTAAAGCTCCCTCCCAGCCTACAGCCCCTAGTACAGACTCCCCACTAACAAAGACATCTAAGTACAGACACCTCCCCCCCCCCCCTCAACATGGCCTCTCAGGACAGTGGACCCCCCAGCACAAACCCCTAAGTACATACCCACACCCAGCACAAACTCCTCAGTACAGACTCTCCTCCCAGCACAGACTGACCCCCCAACACAGATCCCTCAGTACAGGCTCAACTCCCCAACACACATGGACCCTTCAGCACAGATGGACCCCCTGCCTTTCCCAAGTACAGAATCCTCCGTACAGACCCGCCCTTCCCCCCGTAAAGAATCCTCTGTACAGACACCCCTTCCTCCCATAAAGAATCCTCAACACAGACATACTCCATCCTCCACCCCGCTCAGGTGCAGAACCCTCAGTACAGATCTCCCCCTCCCTAGACTCAGTCGCCATATGCAGCAGAAGCTCAGTGAAAGGAAGACCTTCTCTTGGCTCTGTCAATGAGCGAGGAGGGAAGGAGACTTCCTCCCACTCTGAGCTCCTACTGTCACTGAAACACCAGACGCAGATTTGCTGGCGATCACGTGACTGCCTGACCTGTCTTTTTTTTTTTTTGTGTTGCACAGCGCTGAGCTGCAGGACCACGCAAAACAAAAAAAGAAATGTCAGGCAGCCGCAGAACCCCCAGCACTGCTCATCTCTTTGTACACAACTGCAGGGAGATTACATGCCTGTGAGCATTGACATGACACATGACAGTCATCCAAGGGTGTAATTCTGGTTCTTCATTCTGATACCTGGCAGATTAAAGATATTTTCAGAAGAAAGTGTACCACTGTTTGGGCCTCCACTTCCCTCTCCTCCTGTCTTCACTGACCACCAAGAATTCAGGGATTTTCTTCTAGTAAAGTGTAAGTCTACTTTCTTAGTTATTGTATATATTGTAGAAATCTATCTGCTGTTCAGTGGTGATGTACATACATACATCTAGAAGACATGATTACATGTCCTTCTGCTAATCTTTGTATGGAGGAGAGAAACGCTGGGAGATGGCAGTAGAGGGACTTTATATGTGCACATCTGAGATGTAACTGAAAACTCTTTCATTTTAAGATTTAACCTGTTTCTTTCCTTTTTTCATACTTTTGATTCTGTTGTGGTTTTGTACACTCTTCTGTCTCTTACAGTAATAAATGGTGAGAAGGCAACTCTGGAAACACCAACTTTCGCTCAGAAGCGACAGAGGACATTGGACATGCTGATCCGATCGCTGTATCAGGATCTTATGCCAGATTTACACAAGGTATTCTTAATTTCATATGTGACATATTCCATCTTAGTGTAACATTGCAATTTCCTCAATCATCATGTCACTGTTTAGCCTGCAGTTTCCTGCCTGTGAATTTCCTACTTCCTTGCTGCAGTGGTTCTGCTAGATCTGTGATCCTATTCATGTGTTGTTGGCTTCTGTGTTCACTTATTGGTGTTGCCTGCTATACTGTTGATTTACAGTATATCCCTTTCCCTTCAATCACTCCCTAGTCCACCTCCCAGTCTGCTTCCCTGTACAAGACATGCTCAGTGCAGCCTGCGTTTCCTGAGCAGCTTCCTAGTTTCTCTGTGCTCCTGGTTGCTTAGTATTGTATTCTTTGTCTGATTTCCCATGTATCGACCGCAGCATAGTCTACAATTTGTGCTTGCCTGCCTACTGCCCTGACCTCAGCTTGTTTCCCAAATCTTTCTCTGTCTCCTGCCACCTTTACTATACACATGTGAGTGGTCTCCGCTTCTTTAGCTGAGTGTACTTAGGGGTTGGGACCTGGTTCCAGCTTGCTAAAAGTCCATCCTCGCCATCAGGGTTCCTGGTGAAGAAGCAGGCTGGGGCTTAGACTCCACGATCTGGGGAACCCTGAATTGGCTTTCAAGGGCTCACCACCGTAGAAACCTGACATACCAATTTCTTCTCTCTGTCAGCTGACCAATGCTCCAGATCTGGGGGTTCTTTTAACAGAAGTCAAATGCACTCTCTGTGTAAGTGGGGTAGTAGACTCATTCTGTTGATGTGCAGAGGTGCTCTCATATTCTGGGGCAAACAAAAAGAGCACCTGGCTCAGGCCCAGCAGGAAAGGGCACAGTCTACATTAGATATTAAATATCTCTTTCAACAAGTTGACCCTCGTGATCATAATTCCAAGATAACGTTGATCATGAAAAAAAAATACAATGTTAAATCCACTGTAAGCATAACATGTAGAACTTTCTGAACTATAAATATATTGCTTGTGCCCTAGGAGGTTGGATGCACTTCCACAGCTCTGCTGTGAAAAATCTAACTTTTTTTTGCGGTTTCTTTTTCATCTTTGTGGAATTCTTTCCGTGGTGCTTTCAGTCAAATTCCTTGCTACACTGCTGCTTGAACTGGATGCTTTATAGCAGTTATCTGGACTGGCGTTTTCTCGGCACTAGCTTTGAAAGCCATACCCCAGCCTGGACTGGACAATTGCGGTCTAGCATGAAATGTGACTTACAGGCACTGTGCTCTGTACCTTGGCACTTTCAAGTTCTAAAATGTACTTGTTATATAGCAGAGGAGTGTTTTCAGGTCCAGAACCATGGCACGGTCCCAGGTGTGACCCTGCCTCTGAAAACTGACTGAGCTAGACCAAACAGGCTAAAGCACAAACTGCTAACTTTCCATAGCATGGCCGGGCACCTTTTTGTCACCTCTGTGTGCTCCGTGCTCTCTGTTCCACCATTTAGTGTAGAGGAGGTATCTTGTGGATACTTGGTCCCCTACCCTTCCCCTCGCAGCATCTAGATCTGTCTTTCCAGAGGCCTCAGAACAGGCCAGGCCACCAGCCACTGTGATCTTCTGTGACCCAACAATCTGTTTCTGAAGAGACAGTTTTTTGAGGCACTGCAGTCTCCTGTGGTCACCTCAGAATTATAGGGTTTTTTTCTGATGTATCACTGGATCTTTGGGTTCAGGATCCTCCCTAAATCTGGATAGACAGTAGGGGTAAGAAAAATTGCTCTTCAGTAAAGTTTTGAGACCAAGGAGTCTATTTTCAGCTATTTTCAGCCCTTCTGGTCATTTCCAACTCACCAATCTTGTACCAAAGTTTATATTCCTTCCCTTTCCTACCCTTCTGAAAGTGCTTCCTTGCACCCTACCCCTTCAGTTGTTTGACTCTCTGGAACAAAATACCTTAGCTATCTTGCAAGCTGTTGTGTTCTAGCTAATTCAGGATTCTTAGGCTTGCCTACTGCAATTAGTTATATGGCCTCTCGTCCCTTAATCTTATGGGATCGTCTGTTTGCTTGAGTCAGGTTGTGGGGTGCCTCCCATATGGAGGTTGATTCTCAGTCCTCTTTGCCATTGCCTGCTCCCCCTTCAGGCCAAGGGCTCAGTCTCATTAGATAACAGATTGCTTCAAGCAGCCTTTGGGCGATTGGCAGTCCCCAGTTATGTTTCAATAGGACATGTGGGATGTTGTTGCTCTGTTGCCCTCCGAATTTCCGTTTTCCTCAATGGACGAAACAGAAAATGGGATTTTTGTGCTAACTGTAAAATCCTTTTTTTTTAGTTCACTGAGTGGCACAAGCCCCACTCCTCTGTGTTTATGTTCATGCTCTTGCACTGCTTTGCCACAAAACTGAGAGATGCTCAGAGTAACCCTAGGTTCACACCTAAGCATTTTCTGCAGCATTGTGCAAAAATGCAGTACAGTCCATTTAACATGATTTCCTATGGGACATGTTCACATCTGCACGTTTTCACCCAGTGCGTTTTTGGGAAAGGGTCAGGGACTTTTTTGAACGCAAAGAGTTGCATTTTTTATTCTATAGACTTCAATGGAAATGCTGCAGAAAAGCATGTATTGTGTTTTTGCTGCATTTTTGTTGTGTTTTTGATGCGTTTTAAATCTGCCTGGAAACAAGAAAAAGATAAACACAAACTGCATCAAAAAAGCAAATGCAAACACACAAAATGCAGTGCAGAAATGGCTGTTTGCTAGTGTCCAGGGGTGGACTGACCATTTGGAAACTCGGGCACTGCCCGAGGGCCCAGGGTCAGTAGGGGGCCCCATGAGATGCCCCTGGTACCTTTTTCATAGTATTTTTTGAGTTTGGGCAAGGACACAGGGGCCCCATGATCCCCTATTGCCCAGGGGCCCCATGAGTTGTCAGTCCGCCCCTGCTAGTGTCCATTCTATCTTTAGATGGCAGTATAACAGGACAGTATATTAATTTATCTGCCCTTTAATGGACTTCAAGAAAAGCATTTTTTGATGAGTACAAACATCCATTTTTTAAAAGCATATTTTTGAGTAACTGTATTTTTGTGGAGAACACATTCCTATAACATTTTCAGGTCTGCTAAATAGATTTTACTATTTTTGCCTCATGCCTTTACAGCCTTTTGAAGTTTTTCTTGTACCTAAGGCTGTCCATAGTCATTAGAGCAGCTATTCTCAACCAGGGTTCCATGGCACCCTAATGTATCTACAGAGGTTGTAGAGGTTTCTTGAACTGTGGCTGATTGACCTCCTATTTGATGGTGTCTACAGAGTTCCAGGGTCAACACTACTTGGCAAAACCAGCAGCATGACCCAATTATCTTTTTATCTGTCTATAAGCATGGTATTCTGACCACTGTTTGGATTGCATTCTTCCTACTAACCACCAATGTAGGGGCATATTCTCCACTGACCTCCGATAAATTGGTTTTAATAAGTGTTCCCCCAGACCTGAAAATTTGTTTAGGGGTCCTCTGACCAAAAAAGATTGAAAAAGGCTAAATTAGTGGGTGATTAGACACAAAATCTAATTAGCTCCTTATTTCTAGTTTATCGGTATCCATTTAATTGGCCCCCTGGGGGCACGGTGCCAGTGAAGAGTGTAGTAGAGAGTTTACAAAGTAGCCCTGATTTTAGAGTAAGAAAAGAAAATAAATAATTTATGCAGTATGATGTTTATAGAAGCCATGTATCCAGCCTCCAGGTTGTTATCTGCAGATGATGGATTCTCTAGACTCTGAGAACAAGCCAATCGTTGGCATTACTCTCCTTAAGTGTGTAAAACAACAGCCATCCTGTGCCTGGCTTTGTGAGGTGCAGGGATTATTTTTCACCAGACACAGAAGTATTCATAGTAACTAAAGATCTCTAATAATACCACCAATGCAACATTAAAGTGTACTTTTTACTTTTGTAGCCAAATTGGGATAACACCCACTTTATCTTTGTTACATGTTCTCACTCACATAGCATAACTTTAAAAAAAAAAATCGCTGCTTATCTTTTATTTGCTCTTTTATGAAAATTTCAAAACTGAGGTATACCTCTACTATGCTGATGGGGATGGGGAGTTAAAGTGTTACTAAACCAACATCAGAAAAATCAGTCTGTATATGCAGTAAAGTATGCTTGTTATACTACTCACTGTGGAACCTAAGGGGTTAATCCTCTGCATTGTGTGAAAAAGGATGTTTGATCCTGTCTTCTCTGATCCTACCCTTCTACTGTCCCCAGTCCATCTGCTGATAGAACAAAGCCTTAGGGGCAAGCTGCACATGCTCAGTTTGGTCTGTATTGCTAAAGTTTTTTTTTTATTGGGAGAGTGCAGGTAATCAGCACAGGGCTAATCAGCACTGTGCAGACAGAGGGTTAGGAGTTATGTAGCCTCATAGGACAATGAGGGAAAAATTAAATCTGCTCCTACACGCTTTAACCAGTGCTCTGCTGGGCACTGATGAAAGTCACAAGACTGCTCTAACTGCTGATGGCGAAAGGTATTTAGCAGTTTATATTTATTAAAATAATTGCATTTCCATGTTCTCTGTACTGCGGGAGACCAGATATAGTAAATGCAGGGTCCTGGGTTTAGTAACACTTTAATGTTTACCATAATTAACCCTGTCTGTACTGTCCTGGCAGATCTCATTATCAGTTGTAAGTTAGGTTGGAACCTAACAAAGGGTTAAAGATTTAGAAACCGGGCTTCTGCATACTATGTTAATGATGGAAAACTCAATGGGGTTGATTTACTAAAGTGTAGTGCTCCAGATCTAGCTCTGGAGCAACTGTACTTGCAGTGCACATTATATTTGCCTTTAGTAAATCAACCCTAATGTGTCCCACTTTGTCGTTGAGTTTTCTCAATTTCAATTGTTTAGAGTAGCTTGCAGTCTGTCCGAGGCCTGCTCCAAACAAACACCTAGAAAGGTAAGAAACATTTTTAAAGTGATTCTAAAAGCTCAAATGTTATTCTCTGAAAATAACAAACATGTCATACTTATCTGCTCTGTGCATTGGCTTTGCACAGAGCAGCCCTGATCCTCCTCTTCTAGAGGCCCTTGTTGGTGCTCCTGGCTCCCTCCCCCCCACCGAGTGCCCCCATAGCAGAGCACTTGCTATGTGGGTAATCGTCCATAAGGCACACAGAGCTCGCCCTGCCACCTGCTTCCTCCTCACTGGCTGTGATTGACAGTAACAGGAGCCAATGGCTCCTTCTGCTGTGTTTGAGCCAATGAGGAGAGAGAGCCTCTGCTCTAGTGCACATCGCTAGATCGAGATCGGGCTCAGGAAAGTATTAGGGGGCTGGGGGAGCTGTAGCATGAAGGTAAAAAACCTTCTGCTATCAGAACCACTTTAAAATTATTTTTAGGTATACAGTGTGAATGGGAACACATAACAGACATATAGTTTTCTCGAGTTTGACTGCAAACCTGGCAATATACTTTAGGGAAAGTAAATATGGGATCTATTCGTGGCCTGTGAGAGATTATGTGAGAAATTCAATATTTAATGCCCCTAAAATATCATTTACAGGCAGTTTTAGGTTGGTTCATCTCACCCATCTTGTAAAAGTTGGTATTCCACATGAATTACCCAGTCCTTCCACTTGATACCTCCTATTTTTTCTTTCGCCAGCTCAGTCCTTCTGCTCCTGCTACCTAATCCCTCATGGTGATCCTTTCAGATTTTTCCCTCAGCTGTCCCTTCCACCTGATTCTTCCTAGTGATTTAGCTGTTTACTTCTACTAATTTTTCCAGCATTGTGCCTGGTTCACAATAGTGAGATTTTAAATACGATTTCAGTCACACAGAATTGAATGACAATAGAAATCATGTTGCTTTCAATGGTGACCATTCAGCAAAACTGTTCAGCAGAGCGTAAGTTTGGAAAAGGGTCCTGTACTACTTTGGTGTGATGCCAGCCTGTTTTTGCCCCATAGAATATGCAAACCACATCCAAAATTTACAACGAAGTCGCACTACATATTTATACTGAAGATCAGATCAAAGTCATATCGCAGTAGTATGAAACTAGCTTTATCCTTCCCCCTGATACCTGCTTTTAATCCTACCAGCATTATACTTCCTGCTATCCTGTTGATCCTATATTAGTAAACAGAGGCATTCTTGAGGCACTTGACAATAAATGAGAGTTTTCCGTAGAAACATTGGGATTATTGAAAAAGTAGTTGTTGGCACAATAGGCACAAGTTGGCACAAAAGGTGTATTGTGGGCTAAAATGGGTAGTTGCTGGTATAGTTGCAGGACACTTGGTACAGTGGTTCCAAAGTTGGAGACACTAATTCGTGGTTTGTTGTGCTGTTTTAGAACATGCTAAACAGAAGATCTTTCAGTGATGTTTTGCCGGAATCCCCAAAATCTGCAAGGAAAAAGGAAGAGGCACGCCAGGCAGAGTTTGTTAGGATTGGTCAGGTTAGTATCGTGTATCTTTTTACTGAAGTGAGATGTATTGGAAGAGACAGCGGAGCAAACATTTCGTGAACTATGTGACTTTCCCTGTGAGCCCACAGCTTAAACACCATAGGTAAATATCTGTCGGTGTGTAATGTAGTGCTGTAAGCTTGCATCAGGCTTGGGCTGTCCTTTCTCATTTTGCTGTCTGTTCTCTGTGATGACATAGTATGTGTGTAATGATATTTTATGAATCTCTTCTAGGCACTGAAGCTGAAGACCATAGTTAGGGGAGATGCTCCTACTAGTCTGGCCACCACAGGGCTGTACAGGAGGGAGGTAAGATGTCCACCATCAGGTATATAGGATAATTACAGGAATGTCCTACTGACTGGAGGTTGCTGGAGATATACATTTTTTTATCTGTAGAGTAGTTATGGTAAACCACAAAAAATCACATATGGATAATTTTCAAATGAGTTGCAGAAAAAAATGACATCACAACTCCTTACTTAAATTTAGATACTGCTCACAGGTTGTAGTGGTGGAAATGTAATATAGGTGTCAGTACAATATCTGTGCTACAGTACAGTAGAATGGGGGGGGGGGGCACGAATTATCTCCAGTATATAAAATGCATAGGTATAATACCCTGGTGCAGTATGTGGACTTGTGGGACAAAAGCACTGATTACACACTGATCTTTAGAGAACAAAAAAAGAAGGATTGAGGGGTTATTGCCTGAAAGACATGCAAGTTCAGCACAACATTAGAGGTACTCTATCTAATTCCCAGTGCTGTGGCCTTTGTTCCTTATGTATGCACTAACTGCCCACCCCTGCAGACTATTTCTCATTGTGTCTCCATGAAGTGCAAATGGCCCCATGCTGTGAGGGAGCACAGGCACCACATCCAAATGATGTCATGTTCCTACAATGCATAGCAAAGACCTGTAGACAATAATCAGAGGGAACAGTAACATAATGGAGGTTATTTACTAAAGTGCAAAACCTAGTGCAAGTCCGCATAAAAAACAATCATCTTCCAGGTTTTATTGCCAAAGCTTAATTGAACAAGCTAAAGTTAGAAGCTGATTGGCTACCATGCACAGCTGCACCAGATTCTGAGTGCACCAGTTTTAGTAACCCCCCCCCCTCAAATCTCTTCACATCTTCTGTAAATGTTAGTTGTATATTCTAAAGTTCTCCATCTCTAATATGTATTGTAAAATACAATTGACAACAATGGATATAAGATTGATAAAGAGCATCTGAGTCTTCTGCAGCTGGCAGGTCAATTTGAGAACATGGCATATCACTGGGGCACTGAGCACTGATTGGAATTGGGTTAATCAAAGCATAGCGCTGGACTGATTTTATCCAATCCTGATGTTACTGGAGCAGGATTTAGTACTCCAGTTCCAGGCCCATTTCTATATGTTTATCCTGTATAAAGAAACAGAAGATATTTTGATGAGTTAATAATGCTTCTGCTTTAATTCTCAGCCCTGGGAGTCTCAGTGTTATTGCAACAACTTCAGCCATGAAGCCATCAATGGTGATTCCTGGGGCCCATCGCTCTTCCTGTCCACAGATGCCGGAGTGTTGCTAATAGATGGTGAGTATCTTCTCATTATCACCAGTGAAGCCATTGGATCAACATTACAGTGAGGCAGCTAGATCATTTAGAAGGCTAGATCAGTAATGGCAGCCCCCATATGCTCTTAGTACAGGTTTTCTTTTTGTTTACATTGCACTATAATACACAGAGCAGCCTAACAGGAATCCTTGTCAACTTTGCTCACGGCTCACTAACAGAAGATGAAGGCTGGTTGCTATGGGTTTCTGCACATCACTGATTGGGGTTTCTGCAATAGTGGATGTGTTGTGAATGTAAAAAGAAGCCGTCACATGGATGGTGGTCTTTCTAATCGCCGAGCTTGCGGTATAAAGCGCTGCATTTTGTGTAATAAACCCACAAGGCTCTCTCAGGGGAACAATTGCGGAGCTGCAGCTTTGAGGCATAAACGAGTAAGATCTTGCCGCTCGCAGTCTCATTAAAGCTGCTCAGTTCCTTATTGATTCATTTATTTCACTTGTTTTATTAATGTAATGCGCCATTGCCAATTACGGGCTATTTTTAGCTCTTGCTGTAGAAGGCTACAAATTAGCGAGACGTTAATGTTTCCCCAGCTGGAGACGGATAAAACAGAGATTAATGTCTGAGCGATTTGGATCTCCCTCTGTTATACATTTTTTTTGTGTGTGTGCGAAGTCTGGACGATGTGAACATTATCCACTTTGTGTTCATTTGTAAATAGGATGCAGAAGGAGGCTGTTCTGTTTTGCTCAAGGTGGGGTTTTAGGCACAGGTTGGCACTCCAGCAGAGTATGGTATATTGTGCCCAGTACTGATGAATGACCAGTGCTCGCTCTTTCTTTTTTCACAGATGGTCAGCCAGAAATCGCCGTGTTTGATAAAACGCTGCAGATAAAACAGATGCATGTCCTGGAAATGCTTGATCTCCTCCTCACCCGAGTGGACAAAGGTGAAGTCACTTGTCATTTTATCATAAAAAAACAGTGCAGCGCTCTAAGAGACTGTATCTACAACTAAATGGTAATAAATCAATAACATTAATAAAATTGATATAATATAATAGTGCCAAAAAAAATAAAGTAAAAAATTAGTGCCAAACCATGATGAAAAAACATAAAAAAATGAAGTGCCAAACCATAACCATGTAAATGGTGTGTACACAATTAGTAATATTAAATCACACTCCAAAAATAACATCCAATAAAGGAAATCTTAGCAGTGCTCACACAGTGCCAAAAAATAAAAAATAAACATAAATAAATGCATCCAGAACAATGTCCTTTTAGTGAAAAATGACATAAATCATGCGATGTGCAATAGTGATATTGAATGCAACACGTGACTGTGCCAAACTCCTCCTCGTTAGCGGCTAAATTGCCTCCTCACCTCCTCCTACTGACCCCAAGGGGCCAACAGGCTTGCAGGATCACCCTGGATCCTTAATAGACCATGGCCAGCAGCTTCCTTCCTTCCCTGGATCTCCTTAGAGGGGCTCCTAATTCCCCTATTCTGACCCAGATGAAGTCACGAGTAGACGGTGACGTAACGCGTAGGTACGCGAGTTCGTAGTTCCGGTGCGTGGTGACGCATTTCCGGCGGGAGACGCCATTTTGCTACACCCAAGAGGTCCCAGCCACATGCAGTACACCCACACATCAGTGAGGAGGGAAGATTGTCTGTAATGTGAGTGAAACCTTTTTTACTCTTTTAAATAAACCGAGTTAATCGAATACTGCACTTAGAGGCTTTTTTGTGGCTCACTGGATTGTGAGCTATTACTCTTCAGGACCGCCCTGACTGAATAGGGGAATTAGGAGCCCCTCTAAGGAGATCCAGGGAAGGAAGGAAGCTGCTGGCCATGGTCTATTAAGGATCCAGGGTGATCCTGCAAGCCTGTTGGCCCCTTGGGGTCAGTAGGAGGAGGTGAGGAGGCAATTTAGCCGCTAACGAGGAGGAGTTTGGCACAGTCACGTGTTGCATTCAATATCACTATTGCACATCGCATGATTTATGTCATTTTTCACTAAAAGGACATTGTTCTGGATGCATTTATTTATGTTTATTTTTTATTTTTTGGCACTGTGTGAGCACTGCTAAGATTTCCTTTATTGGATGTTATTTTTGGAGTGTGATTTAATATTACTAATTGTGTACACACCATTTACATGGTTATGGTTTGGCACTTCATTTTTTTATGTTTTTTCATCATGGTTTGGCACTAATTTTTTACTTTATTTTTTTTGGCACTATTATATTATATCAATTTTATTAATGTTATTGATTTATTACCATTTAGTTGCAGATACAGTCTCTTAGAGCGCTGCACTGTTTTTTTATGATTTATTGACACTGTGGATTGGTATCAGTTTTGAGTGCTGGCGGCTATTGAATAGGTTGAGTACTTTCATTCACATAGCGCAGGAGGACCTTGGATTATTTTCAGACACTTGTCATTTTGTTAAAGGGGCTTTACCCTACAGTAGGGGCTCTTACATTCACCATATAGGGGAGACTCTGCCTGTTTCCCTTCAAGAGGTACTCTTCCTGTTACCCTGTTAGAGGGGCCCAACGTGTCACCCTATGGAAAGGACTCTATTTGTCACCTTTAAGAGGAAGCTCTACCTGGCACCCAGTAGGAGGGGCTATACCAGTTACCCTAAAGAAGGGCTGTACCTTCTCACCCTGTAGATGGTCTTTATCTTTCACCCTTTAGGAAGGGCTCTATTTCTCACCTTTATAGTAGAAGCTCCATCTTTCACCCTACAGTAGGGGCTCTGTTACCATGGGTTGGTCTTTGTTTACCTAAAATGGCACCAAAGATAGGGCATACATATCAGTGATGGTGGGGGCGACAGGGCATGTTGTGATTCTTCCCCTACTGGAGAAACTATTTTGTGGTGTTAAAAGATATTATACACGTATAGCATGAAAGACCTATATACCCTTATACTGTTTTACCTGCCAAAGGATTAATAATTCTGCTCAGCTAATATTATGATTTACATACCACTGCCATACTGCACAGCTGTAAATGTCATTATTCTGCTTCTTTACTGCTCAAAGGCAGGGCAGTGATATAAGAAGTTAAATTGCTGAACCAGGATGAGCCTGATTTGTGAAGTGTGTATATATGTTCCTCCCTGAGAAAATCCACCAATATCAGTCATATGGATGCTGCTAGTATTAAAGCTGGTATTGACCAGATAACAGAAACTCAGATTATTTTTGCTGTTTATCACTTCTTTCTCCCCACTAACACCCTAACAAAGTTGGGATTTCCCCCTTGTATTGGGATGATATCCTCTTACTTATTTTTTTATTACCAGGATAGGGAATGAGGGGAAACCTCTTCAATAAAAGATAGGAATGGAATCTTGACAGATTTTTAAAGTCTAGCACACACGTTCAGAAAATCCTACAAAAAAAAATCAATTTCAAAGCAATCATACAATAATCTGATCGTTAGTACATAGTTTTCGTCCAAAATTATTTGAAGGGACAAGCACGAAAATTTTTCTTGTACGATACCAGATTGTACGATTTTTCTTTAATAAGTACAGTTTTTGTCTGAAAATACAATACAAGTACATTACATCACTTCCGAATTTTCTTTGTCTTACATGAATTTTCATAACCTCTTCACTTTCGACTAGCATGCAAAAACAAAACGGACTATCATTCATCCGATATTCTCATCATGTGTACGGGGCTTTACCCACACCTTTCAAAAATGGAAAAATAAAATGTTTGTATTCCCCATAAAATACTTTTCTTGGAGTCAATTGAGGGACACAGGAAGTGTTTAACCTTTGAAGTTACACTGCTACCTACAAAAGAAATAGATGCTCTGTTAGTCAGCACTTTACTCTCTACAGGAGGTTGTCTAATTATCCTACAATACATTGCTGTAGGGGAAATACTGAGGCCAGCCCCTTGGAGAACACCCAAGGTATAGATGAGAGACCAAAGCACAAGGCCACAAGCAATGTTGAAGCCTCATAGAAAAACATAGGAAAGCTGATGCTGGAAAAATGGGGGCATGCAAGTACACATTCTTGATGTCCACAGAAAATGCAAAGTATCCCTGGTTCAGGGAGGTGAGGGAAAACCTTGTGGATTCTCTCAATAATCTCTGGACTGGAATGAGGATATTTAGAGTTTTGATATTAAGTTTGGCCAGATCCCGCCTTTGGACATGGGAATGGTGGATAGGTCAGAAAAAAATCCTCAAAACGGTGTCAGTGACACCTAAGTTCAGAAGACCTGAGATGGTTTGAAGGAGACCTTCTAACGTGCACTGACACAGAAGGGATGGAAGTGGGAAATCTGGGAGAAGGCAGGAGTGTAAACTCCAGTTAGAAGCCCTCAGAACCAATTTCCTGAATCATAGATTTGCAAGCAACTGTAAAAAGTTAATAAATTCCCCTTCCTGGCTGGCAGAACACGATTACTGCTATTGGTTATAGCTGTCGCGGTGATCACATGTAAAGAATCTGACAGGCTGGTTGTATTGCAGTTGATTGATGGATCGACTTGAGTACAACCAGCCTGCCCATAGATGGAATGAGTCTGGGCCGGTCCCTGCTGAACTGGCCCAGATTTAATCCATCTATTGCCTGCTTACGGGTTAGGACAGAAAAACTAATCTCCCAAGAGGCTAGATGTATTACAGTACCAAGTACAGTGAGAAGGTCCTCAACATGGCACTGGTTAATACTGTATCCTCTTAATACTTAATGGTAATTATGGATAAGGAACTCTACTAACATCTCGGAAACAACAAGGTGAAGCGTGTGTTGAGATTGCTAGAGTCAACACCTGGGATGGTACTTCTGTTTGAGAACAAACTCACACATTAGATCCAAAGCAACATTGAAAATCGTGAAAAGGAGGCATTTCCACATGCACACTCCCTATCTCCCCTTTAAGAGTTGCGTCATCTAGTGTAGCTAGGGAAGAAGGTAGGGGGTTATAAATGGTAACATATCTGTTGTAAAACCTTTAGCAGAAAATAAAGATGAGAGCTCCCTCATGTGTTCAACTTGCAAAAGTAATAAAGTAGTAGGCCTCATGCACAGAGGGCATTTGCTCAGCTTTCCTAAATGCCTTTCCTCTGGACAGCAGCATTTTGGAAAAAAAAGCTTGACGTGTGTAAACACGTAGACACTTTAGGCACTTTTAGGCATGTCAAATGCTTGGGCGTTTAATTAATTTCTTTGTCCAGAATATTAATCTATTCTGGCCATTAACACTCCAGCGCTAAACGCACGTTTAACCTTGTTTACACGCGTATAGGTGCTTCAAGTGGACACACTGGCAAAGGCTTTTTTTTTCTTCTTTTAAACGGCATGCATTTAAACCGCTCCAAACACCTTTGTGTGCAAGGACACATAGGCTAACATGGAGGAGCGTTTAGAGGCCCCAGATGCCTCTAAACGCACTGTTTTTAACACTCAGTGTGCATGAGGCCTTAAGCAACCTGGACAGCTACAATTACTACTGTAGCAGATACCACATACATATCCCCACTACTTAACCACTTGCTGCCCAGTCACTGTGACCGGGCGGTAGCTACATGCTCAGCAACGCAAATAAATATTGCCGGCTTGCTCTCGGGTTTGGGGCACGGTTGGACACTGCGATTTTGTCAGCAGGTGTCAGCCAATGATTTATGGCTGAGACCTGCTGATCGGCTGTGTTCAATCACACAGGACTCTGTACACAGAGCAGCAAACTGGCTGTTTCTCCTCCCTGCAAAACAGCAAGAAAAAACAGCCAGATCTCTTAGTAAAAGCAGCACATATTACACACATTGCAGTTTTTAGGCACACAGTTAACCCTTTGATTGCCCCTTAATGTTAACCCCTTCACAGCCAGTGTCATTAGTGCAGTGACAGTGTACAGTATTGGCACTGATCACTGTATTAGTGTCACTATTGATGTCAGTTTGTGTACCTCCCAGCGCAGGGGAGGACATCTGTGGACGCCCTCGCATAACAGGAAAATCTTGTTGTAGACATCTTTTGGTTATAGCGTGGTACTAAAGTGGTTCATGTGTGAAACCAAGAAAGTATCAGAAAGAAGAAACAGCTCTTTTTGTATAACTTAAGGCAAAACTTTTTTTCTTTTTCAATTTCAGATACAGTGTAGAAGGTTTAGAATCCCTGTCTGTTTTTATTGCTGTCTGTGCCCTTGTTATGGAGATTCGCCTTCTCTAATAGGGGGGAAATGTTCAAATGGGGACACTAGTTCTGGTTACCTGGGGATTCTCTTAGTTTGCAGGTATTTCCTCTCACTTCCTGTGTGGCTATGAGACAGGAAATAAAGGGAAATCTCCAAAATGGGACACAAATGGTGAAAAAAAAATCTGATAGGGGTTATAACCCTCCCTTCCAACCGCTCTATCCAAAATTAAAAAATACTTTTTGCCTATAGTTCTACATAATCATAGTAAATATGGATTATTACATCTGTTACAAAATCTATTTTCTTTGTCAATTGAGAGACACAGAAAGTCTTTCACCTTAGGTTTCTACAGCTGCCTACAGGAAAATGGTACACAGTCAAACAAAAAACTATGTCTAGGATAACCCTTCCTATTATGAACATGCTTCACCTTTTGCTAGATCTGCTGTGTTAAAGGCTAATTTATTTGTCAGCATCTTATTTTTCTGTGATTTTTAAACTTAAGACTTGGTGCTAGAGCCTTGTCTCCTTGATTCCTATCTGATGTGGCCAGCCTCAGCTTTGTCCTAGCTTTTGGAGAGCTGCATCCAGGCCCTGCTGGACTGGAGGTTGCTGGAATAGTGACCTTGGGGAACTGGCTTCTGCATAAAGTGTTTTCCAAATTCCATTCTGATAAAAATGAGCTGTTGAGCTGTTTACAGGTCCAGAGCCGTTGGTATTACCTTAGCACTTGCCCCTGTCTTTTGAAGACCCATTTAATAGTTGTGAGCTACCTCGCTTACGTGGGTCACTGGACACCCTTAAAATTTCCGATTCCTTGCTGGTTTCCACTGTGAAAGGGGTTAATGCTATGGGAATAAGCACTGACATAATCGTTTGTGTGTAGTGGTGTGCACATAGATGTTTTGCACACTTCAAACATACAGCGTCAAGGGGCTGCTGCCTCACGGAACTCTGATCTTTAGCCCATTCTAGCTGCCTGTCTACAGTGACTTTAGTCTTAGGCTTGATTGAGTACTGTCACTTTGGCTGGAACATTTCCTGGACAGGGCTATAGATATTTTTTTTTTTTCTGGGGGGGGGGTTTAAGCTCACAGCTGAGCTGCATTTTTACCGCTCCCTGCTGGAAGCCACTTCTCCTCTTCTCCCTCCCATGGCTTCCAGCTACTTTATTGAAAGCCATTCAGGAGATCGCTGCTTGTCACCGCCACCCCTCCCACACACCCCTAGTCCTGGCACTGCTTGTTGACCCCACCTTATTTCCACTCACGGGTGAGTGGAAATTTTGAGGGCTGCAGGGATGGTTGACAACTCTCTTCTGGGGAAAGGGGGGGTCAGACCTCCCCCCCCCTGACCCCCCCCCCCCTTATCTACGCCCCTGGTCCTGGACACAACAAGGGGGAAAGTCCTACTCTATCAGTTGCTCCCAGCTCTTATTCTACTATTGGCACTGAGGCTGCTTGTAGCACTCCTACTGTTGGTAATGAAGTTTGCAGACTGGTATCCTGTTGCTTTCTGCTTCTAGAGTATTTGTTGTCATCAGAGCTCTCTTTAGCTCCTTCAGTTGTGACTGGTTTCTATATCCCTACAGAAGTTTTACTATGGTCATGCAATACTTATAGCCCAAAGCACCCAGTTTTTTGCTGACTGCAGGGGCACACATGCAGTTATGCCTCAGCACTTTCCCCTGTCTCTGAAGACTCACCTTGTAAGTAGGCTGGTCAGGCAGAGCACCAGAGGCTACCTCAGTATCTTAGAGAATGGTCTAGGTGGCTTCTGAGCCATTGGCTGCAAAGACATCTGATTCTGAATCACTTCAATCTTTCACCTACGAACTTGCCCCTTAGAAGTTGCAGTCTATTGTTATCATTCCCAAATTAAAATAGATCGCTTTGGTTCTTAACCATGCGGCGTGCACCAGTGGCATACCTAGCACATCTGGCACCAAGAACTGGTAATTTTTTTTGACACTGACCCAAAAAAAAACTGGTTCTAAAAAATAAGCACGCCATGGCAAACTGTGGGTGTGGTCAAGCTGTATTAACAGTGGGAGGGGCTTAAAGGGGCATAATTGAATAACACCTATGCCTATTCCCCCTATGCTCAGCACACACATATTTCACAGCACACTCATTTTAATAAAATGAAACTGTTTCTTCATATATGCTTTTCTACACCTACCTTAATGAAGAATATAATGTTCATAGAGTGCAGCAGTTATGATTATGAAATGTAAAACACAGTGAGGTGAATTTATCAAAACTGGAGCAGCTGTGCATGGCAACCAATCAGCTTCTATCTTCAGCTTGAAGCTACTTCTGCAGCTAAAGGGCATTGCGGTTGGAGGGGAGGGATTGCCATAAAAGTGCTGCCACCCTTCAACCACTAGTATGAATAAGCTCTTAGTGTCTATAGTTAGGGGTCAGGAGTGTGACTACTTTAAAGAGTGCAACCAAAATTATCCCCGCTTCCCAGCCCATACCCCCCCCCCCCCACAATACAGCTCTCCCCTAACATCCTTAAATCCCCCCTCACAAGCACAAACCCCTCAGTTCAGACTCCCTCCCCAGCACAGACTGATCCCCCAACACAAACCCCTCAACACGGACCAACCTCTCCAGCACAAACCCCTCCCAGCACAGATGATCCTACCTCCAACACAAACCCTTCAGTGCAGATAAACTCCCTTTCCCCAGCACGGACCCCCCTCAGCACAGACCACCCCCTCCCCGAGCCCAAACTGAATCCCCAGCACAGACCTCTCAGCACAGACCAACCCCCCCCCCCCCCCAGTACAGACCACCCTTCCCTCAGCACAGACCCCTCAGTACAAACAAACCCTCTCTTCTCAGCACAAACTCCTCATCCTCAGTAAAGACACCCCCACCCCAGCACAGACCAATTCCCCCCACCCCAGCAAAAAAACCCTCAGTACACACCAACTCCGCTGCCCAGCACGGACCCCTCAGTACAGACTGACCCTACTAACATTCCACAGTCCTCCTTCCCCGCAGCACAGATCCCTCAGTACAGACTCATTCTCCTAACATTCCTACATCCCCAATAAAGTCCCCTTAGTACAGATACTCCTCCACTCCCCCCTCCCCCATACAATCCCCTCAGTACAGACTAACCCCCTTCTCCCAACAACAAAACCCTCAGTATAGATCTATTCAGAACAAACGTTTCTCTGCAGACCACCCCCCATCATAGACCCCTCAGTACTGATGGATTCCCCCCACAAACCCCTCAATACAGACTCCCCCAGCACAAATCCCTCATAGACTGACCCCACCTAGCACACGCTCACCCCAAGTACAAACACCTCATGATAGGCCTCCACAGCACAAACCCCTCAGCACAGATTGATCCCCCAACACACAGACTGACCCTCCCAGCAAAAACCCCTCAGTACAGACCCCACGAGCACAGGCTAACTCCCCTAGAACAGATCCCCCAAACCTCACATAAACACCTAAACCACCCCCTCCCAGTTCAAACCCCTTTCAGCATAAACTGACCCCTCAGCACAGAACCCCTAGTACAGGTGGACCCCCCTCCAGCAGGGAAAGCTCATTACAGACTGCCCCCTGCAAAAACCCCACAGTACAGATCCCCACCCCCTCGACATAGACTGACTTTACCCAGCACAAACCCCTCAGCACAGACTCAAACTCCTTCCCCCACCACAGACCAAACCCCTAGCACAGATCCCTCTCTGCAAAACCAGAGCTTTCTCAGTACAGATCCCCTTCAGCACAAGCCCCTAAGTACAGACTCTCCCCTCCCCTCATCACAGACTTCCCTTCCCCCAGCACAGATCCCTCAGTACAGACTAACCCCCCAGCACAGATTGACCCCATCCCATCACAGACCCCTCAGTACAGAAGAAGAATGTAAATGAAAAAGTCCAAAAATTTTGAAAAAAAAAGTGTTTTTCTTATAACATTTTGCAAATAAATAATATTTCATCATAAATCTTGGCCAAAATTTATTCTGTTATCTTTTTAGTAAAAAAAAAAAACCTAAATTAGTTTATAACCAAAAATTATAATTTTAAAAAAAGTTTTTTTTTATTTTTTTTTAATTTTTTTTTATATTATTGTTTTTTTTTTACATACTGTCACCCTAACAGTACAGTGTCACTATGGTGACACTGTACTACTTGTGGGGGGTGATGAAGATTTTTTTTTTCTTTTTTTTACACTGATTGCTTTTACACCCATAAAGGCTGTAAAAGCAATCATTTCTCCTTCTCTCTGGCTGCGTTCTTGCAGCCATTGAGAACTACCGTGTGAGCTGTGATTGGTCACAGCTTGTCAAATGGTACAAGGTTGCTGTGAATAGCCTTGTACCATGTGACCTCTGTGATCATTCACAGATTTCACACGTAGTAAGCAATGATGTCAGAAGTGAATGTGATCACTGGTTGGCCAATCAGTGATCACATGATCGGGACCTCGCACAGAGGTCCCGTATGACGATCGGTGTTCCACTGTGTCCGGCCACCCGATCCTGCACTGCCACCGTCCGGCCATTTATGTACAACGGCCGGACGGGAGGTGGTTAAGCTCTTAAGACCGTAAAGGCTTTTTCATTGCACCCGCTTTTCTAAATGTTTCTCTGTGGAGATTGGAAACACCCTGATAAACTGTTCCTCCTAAGAACTTATTGGCTTTGAACCCAACCAATAAGTGGTTACATAGTTAGGCTGGCTGAAAAAAAGACAAAAGTCCTGTCCAGTTCAGCCATTAAAAAAAAAAAAAAAGTTATAATCCTACACCCACAGTTGATCTAGAGGAAGGCAAAAAAACCAGCAGAGCATGATGCAATTTGCTCCTGCAGTGGAAAAAATTCCTTTCTGATCCCCCGAGGCAATCGGATATTCCCTGGATCAACTTTACCTATAAATGTTAGTATCCAGTTATACTCTGTGTATCTAAGAAACAATCCAGGCCTTTTTTGAAGCAATCCACTGAGCTGGCCAGAACCAGCTCTTGAGGGAGTCTATTCCACATTTTTACAGCTCTCACTGTGAAGAAACCTTTCCATGTTTGGAGATTAAATTTCTTTTCCTCCAGATGTAAAGAGTGCCCCCTTGTCCTCTGTGATGACCTCAGAGTGAATAGCTCTACACCGAGTTCACTATATGAACCACTGATGTATTCATACATGTTGATCATATCCCCCCTTAATCTCCTCTTCTCCAGAGAGAATAAATTCAGTTCCTCTAATCTTTCCTCATAGCTGAGCTCCTCCATGCCTCTTATTAGTTTGGTTGCCCTTCTCTGTACTTTCTCCAGTTCCCCAATGTTCTTTTTGTGAATTGGTGCCCAAAACTGAACTGCATGTTCCAGATGAGGTATTACTAATGATTTGTACAGGGGTAATATGATATCTCTCTCTGGAGTCTATACCTCTTTTAATACAAGAGATGATTTTGCTCGCTTTAGAAACCTCAGCTTGGCATTGCATTCCATTATTAAGCTTGTGATCTACCAGAACTCCCAGATCCTTCTCCACCATTGATTCCCCCAGTTGTACTCCCCCTAGTATGTATGATGCATGCATATTCTTAGCCCCCAAGTGCATAACCTTACATTTATCAACATTAATCCTCATTTGCTACATGGTTGCCCAATTAAACAGTGCATTGAGGTCGGCTTGTAAATTGAAGACATCCTGTAAGGACGTTATTCCACTGCACAGTTTGGTGTCATCTGCAAAGACTGAAATGGGATTTTTAATCCCAAACCCTATATAGTTTATAAATATATTAAAAAGTAAGGGTCCCATTAAAACTCAACTACTACTCTAACGGAAACAAAGCAGGGAATTACCTAGCAAATAAAATGAAATCCCTGCATACTAGACCTAAATTACCGTATCTTATCAACCCAAAAGATAAAACTAAAATCACTAATCCTCAAGAAATAGCAAATTCATTTGCTGGTTACTACAATTCGCTTTATAACCTAAATCAAGACAAATCCACTCTCCAACCATCTATGGTAAACCATACAAGCATTTTTATCACAAATTCGCTTGCCCACTCTTTCGGAAACTAAGTATCTTAAACTCCCCTATCACAATAAATGAAATAAACAGAACAATAGAAAAACTACCCAGTGGCAAAAGTCCGGGACCAGATGGATTTTCCAGCGAATACTATAAAATGTTAAAATAATAATAAATATTTTTTCTGCCTCATTACCTTCCGAAATGCTACAAGCGTTAATTGTAACAATCCCCAAATCAGGTAGAGATCCAGATAACCCACAAAATTTCAGGTCTATTTCTTTATTAAATACTGATATTAAGAACAACGTTAAAACTATAGCTATTATATATACTCCCAGATTTGATCAAGCCTGATCAGTTAGGATTTACTAATGGTAGACAAACATCTGACGCAACCTGGAGACTAATCAACATAATTCATTACGCAGACTTACATAAAATTCCCTCCTTATTACTTGCTCTTGACGCCAAAAGGCTTTTGATAGGATACACTGGACATACATGTTCCAAGTACTGCATAAATTTGGATTTTCAGGAACAATTTTTAATGCTATTTCAGCACTTTACTCAAATCCTTCTGCCCAAGTCTATGTATCTAACATGCTATCCAAACCATTCCTAATTATGAATGGTACCAGACAAGGATGCCCATTGTCACCACTAATTTTTAACCTATCAATTGAACCTCTTGCTAAAACTATAAGAAACAATCCAGATATACACGGCTTCTATATAGGTAAAAACCACCACAAAATAACGCTCTTTGCGGATGACATCATTTTAATGCTAACTAATCACTCTACTTCTTTAGCAGCAATTCAACAAATTCTCAGTAATATTTCATATTCTAAAATAAATGCATCCAAATCTGATATCTTAAATCTAAGTGTAGATCACATTCTAAAAATGCACCTCCAAAACAAATTTCCCTACATCTGGGAAAATGAAGCCATTCCTTATTTTGGAATATTGTTGACAAACAAAACCTCTGACCTAAGAGCTCTCCATTATTATAAATGAATTCCAAAAATTCTAACCCACCTTAATCAAATGGCTAAACATGAACTATCCTGGTCTGGCAGACTGACCGCATTTAAAATGTTCATATTGTCACAGATTTTATATCTATTTAGATCAATTCCAATCCCAATTAAATCTTCATATCTAACAACAAACTAAAAAACACACAACAAACACATCTAAAAACTACAATCTATGCTTAAAAAATATAATATATTAATCAAACACAAAAAAATAGGAGGAATGGGATTTGCTGACATTAGGGACTATCACAAAGCATCATCATTAGACCAACTTAAACATTGGTTCATTTGGCACAGAGGACCAGCTAATTCATGGAATGGTGGCTCAGGAATCAGGGAACTTCTTAATTCCTGTTTTTTGGAAGATCCCCACAACAGATGCAAGCCTGCCAGTCTGGAAGGGTCCTGTGTACCCTTTTAGCACAGAGGACTTGTTTGTCAAAGGAGTCCCATCTCTGAATCAACAACTTGGAACTGCGGGAAATTTGGCTGACTCTGTAGCACTGGACTATCCTACTGAAAGGGAATGTGATCCAGATTCAGCCAGAAAAAGCCATGGCAGTGAATGCTCTGGTGGCTCCATTGGATTGGTACATGCCTTCCCTCCTGTGATACTTCTTCCTCATCTGCTTTGCAGGCTGGAGATGAAAGGATTCTGGCGATCCTCTTTGTTCTGGACTGACCCCAATGGATGTGTTTTGCCAACTTGGTAAGACTCCTTGTGGATGCTTTGTGGGCTGTACCAGATTGTCAGGATCTTTGCCTCAAGGGTCAATTTACCATCTTGCTGGAAGGTCACTGACTTTAATGGCATGGCTGTTGAAGCCCAAATTTTGAGAGACGGGCATCTCTGAACCTATGATTTTTATTATGCTAAAGGGTAGGAATGCTGCTTCCCATAAGGTCTGTCATCAGACGTGGAAGGCATATTTCACCTTGTGTAAATCTTCCACCCTACTTGTTTATCCATAGAATGAATCCTTTCCTTCCTCTAGCTGGGTCTGAACAAGTGCTTGGCTCTCAGCATTTTCAAGGGACAGATTTTTGCTCTTTCTGTCTTGTTTCAGAGACCTTTGGTTTCTCACTTGGATAAGGCTGTACACTATACACTTGATAGAGTGAGACATAAGAGTAGTCAGGTCCAAGCAGAGGTCATGGGCAATCAGCAGGCAAGAGAGTAGTCAAGATAATCAACAGGTATCAACACAAAGGATAGCTGGAGATAAGACACAACACTATCCACTTTAAAATTTAGTCAGAGGACATGTCCAGTGTTGTTTTAGAGAACTCAGAAATCCTGGCAGAGATTTTGCAAGTACCTTAACAGCCTTTCAGGCAGCTCTTTGAGTCCCTAGTTCTCTGTTGTTTTCTTCTGTTTGCTAGCATTTTGTTTGCTGTGTTGTCTGCTCCTCAGTTTGGCTTTCAGACACCCCTAAGGTGAAAGGCTTCTTGTGTCCCTCAGTGTGTCCCTCAATGGGTGGGAAAGAAAATAGAATTTTTATATTCTCAATAAAATCCTTTTATTGGAATTAATTGAGGGACGCAGATCTCACCTCTCATTTTTTATGGTCATGCTCTCTGTACTGCTTTGCTACAAAACTAAGGCATGCTTATAGTAGGAGGGGATATCCTGGGCTGGCCTACATACTTGTTTATGCCAGTGTACAATCTCCCTGTAGATGGCAGTATAATCCAAAGGGGAAAGACTTCCTGTGTCCCTCAATGGACTCCAGAAAAGGATTTTACAGTGAGTACAAAAATGGCCTGATTATTAGAGGTTTGTCTGTTCTTATATGACGGTTTGAAACTTGGATACATATCTGCATCTCACAGATTTTCAGTTGTTTCTGCTTTGTTTTTTTCTCCTACTAGGAAAGGATGCACGACTCTATGTGTTTCGTCTTAGTGCCATAAGGAAAGGACTAGAAGACAAACAAATCCCCAGAAACAAGTATGAATGCCGGGAAAACAAACTAGAGAAAACAAAAGGTAAATCAACAGAGGTCTGTGTTTCCCTCTATACAGTCTCCACATTCTTCAAATAGAGAGATTTGTATGTATCCAATCTGCAGTCTTTCACATTACTGATTGCAGAAGCATGCTGCAGTGTGAAAGTTTATGCAGATGCTGTTTGTAATTTATCCAGTGATGACGCAAATTACATCCTTTACTGACCTTTACCATTTCTAATACAAGTCTGTTCTTACACAGGATGTCATCTGTATGCCATTAACACACATCACAGCCAGGAGCTCAGAATTGTAGCGGCCATCAGGAATAAACTGCTGCTCATCACCCGGAAAAACAATCCCTTTGGCAGTAGTGGAGGATATTCACCAGTGGAAGAATTTCAGTACATTCGGGTAAAGAGATTGCAAATAAAGTCTGTCATTTATCAGTGTAATCGGCATAACAGACTGGGGTGGATAGGTAATCACAGCCACCCCATGCTCTTTAATATTATTTGGACAGTGTTTGTGTATCAGTGATGCTGTCACGGTATTTGTCTATCAGATCTGGGGTTATGGTGTTTTTCATTTCTCATCAGTGCCAGTGGCGGTCATGGTGTCATGGTGTCTATCTGTTAGGGCTGGTGTCATGGTGTCTGTCACTTCACCTCAGTAGTGTGTACACTTTTTGTCATGTGTACTTGCCTCAATCCAAGTACCTAGTGTGATTCCTTTTTGATTTCTCCTTCCCTGCTATTTGCCTGAGTAATTTCTAATTTTGCCACCTGAAATCCCAGGAGATGCTCACCTTTCCCAGCACACAGTATATGATTGACAGCCTCAGCTATGCATGTTTCCCTATGAGACTTTGTAGAGGAAGTAGTGTATCCATTCCCTCAACTCAGATTTCAGAATACACCCAGATTCCTTGTATTTTGAACTACTGTAGAGGCAAGTTGGCTGCAGATTAACAAGTACAACATATTTGGGAGAATTTGTATCATCTTTGTGTATCACCTGAGGTTACTTACTTCAGTGGGTATATGTAAGGTTTATACAACCATTTTAATCATGCAGTACAGGACAATATTTATACAACCTGGGTAATAGTCATGTACCTTCAGGTGATTGGACACTGGAAGCATTTTAGAGTATATATCCCCTGAGCATCACTTCTATAACCCTACCTTACTCCAAGAGTCCTCGGTTTTGTCCTTGTTCTGGTGATGAACCTCTTCTCCTTCACAGGAAAAAAACACTCTTGGCCTAACTAGTTTTATTATTTTTTCTTTATTATTTTTATTCTGACTCTTCAATTAAGCCGACTCTTCACTTTGTTCTAATGTCTAGCATCTTGGACAGGTAAGACAGGGTCATCCCATATCTCTGACTGTTACTGTTAAAATGGGGCTCCTGTATGGTTGGTTTATATTCACCTCACTTTGTAACATTTCTAAACTTGGTGCTAAAATTCAGCCACTCAGCTCAATCTCAGGGATGATCAGGTGTTGCATCACACCACTGGTTGCATACATTAATACCACTTCAGCCTACAGCTCTTAGGCCACGAGAATTTGTTATAGGATGATCTACACCTTGGTTACCATATAGTCCTTACAGACCTTCTTACCCTATACTCTGCACCTATTTTGTGTGTACCACAAAGGTTAACACCCTCATTTGTACCTATGGTGGAGAGTGGAGACAAAGGAACCAATGCAAAATCACAGGCAAACATTCCCTTTTTCAAAGTCCCACACAACACTCAACCTATTTCTGACACATATCCTGTGCCCTATTTGACTAAAGCAAACTTCTCTGCATCTATGTCACATTTCCTCAGACACAGCCTTCTCTGTCTAGGCACCTGGACATAGTTTGAGATAAAAGCTCTCTTTAATCTAGCTGACCCAGCCCTGCCACTAACTCTTGCTGCGATTTCAGTATGTCAAACTGCAGCTGACTGAATAACCAACATGACCCTGTATCTCAGGTTTGTTTTGTTACACAGCAATTACAGCAATTGCCTTCTGCTCTACTTTTCTGTGTAGATGACCTAGAACATCTAGTCAAAGACAAATTTCCAGAATGGCACTAATCTTCATTCACATGCACAGAATCTTCTGGCTAAAAGGTTGGACAGCTAAAGCTGCCTGCAAAAGTCTTCTCACACATATGCTTTTCCAAGGAAGACATTAGTTTGGGGAGTCCCTTGACCAATTAATTGAAGAGGTCACAGGTGGGAAGGTTTTACTTTCATAGTGGTAGGTCCCAAATCCACCCTCTTCAGGGAAGATCCTGTCTAATTTAAACACAAACACCTGTCTTTTCTAATCAGGCTTCAACAGGCCACTAAACCATTCCCAAAACCCTCTTCACAATGAAGAGGTACCCTTACTTCTAAAAGTGAGTGGACATTTGTTACAGTTTGCCTCTCTCTGGGTCACAGACTCTTTAAAATTAACAAAGAACTGCCAAAGGACAGTTAGGTACAAAAAGCCTTGAACTACCTCTTGTCCCAGGAAGTTTTTGTGCCAGTACTGCCACGAGATAGGTTCAAAGAATTGTACAAAAACTTGTTCACAGTACCAAAGTCCTATGGTGGTATTTGTCCTCTTCCGGGCTTAATATTCCTAAAACAATTCCTTCAAATTCGAAAAATTTACATGGAATCTGCAAAGTAGGTCCAGCCAAGCAAGGAATTTCCTATCTTAGTGAATCACCACCTCTGCCCTAACAGCGGGGATGTCTTTCCTTTCCTATCACTTGAAAGTATTCACAACAGGCACAAGTGTCTCAGACCGTGGAGGAGTCAGTAACAGATAATTTCACTGTGTAGCAACTCACTTTGCTGCAATGTCTGCAGTCCACATCCTATGGGTGGACAGCTACAAAGTGGATTATCTCAATCGTCACCTGAATCAAGGGGATTAGGCTTGTCATCCAGAAGTCTTCAATCTAATATGCCAAAAATGGGGGATTCTGGATGTGGATATCTTAGTCTCCAGATTCAACAACAAACTACCTTTATTTGTTGCCAGAGCGAATGATCCTCTAGCTCTAGTCTCAGGTGCCTTCATAATCACCTGGTCTCAGTTCAGGCTAATTTACACCCTCCCTCCTGTGCAAATACAACCTCGTCTGCTCAAGAAAATAGAGCAAGGAGGAAAACCGCGATTCTGCTGGATTTCTAGAGGGCTCCTTAAATTCACCAGTTTCTCTGTTCACTCCCTCCTCCAAGTAATTCTCAACATGTATTAACCACTTTGGATGAATGTGGATGAGGGCGCACTCCCTCATGCACTCTCCAAATTGGTCCTATCTCCCAAGAACTTCTCCCTACCATACCTCACAAAATGGGAGGCAGACCTGGAGAGGATCATTACAGAATCACAAAAAACAATTTGGTCCGATTTTCCTGAAATTTCCTCTTTGCACAAGACTCCAAGAAAATAACTTCAAGATCTTGGCACGTTGGTACAGAACCCCTTCAGTCTTGCACAGGTTCTTTCCAACTATCTCAGGCAGATACCGGTGGTGCCAGGAGGAGAGGGGAACACTCTTACACGTGTTCCGGTCCTGTCCTAAGTTCGCACATTATTGGAAAGAGGTCCATCGAATAGTGCAAAAATTCACAGATTATGCGGTTTTCCTTTTATATTTTACCAATATACTGTCCAAAATCTACAAACAATCAGTTTTGCGTCATCTTTTGAATGCTGCCAAGACCTGTATCTCTTTGAGATGGAGAGATCTGCAGCCCCCATCCAATGGGCTATGGCTGCACAAAGTAGAGGAATTAAACCAAATGGAAGACCTTGTGCTGTCACACCAATATAAACATGAGGTCTACTCCAAAACTTGGACTCTGTGGAACATGTTCATATATTCAGAGGGAAGGAAGTTTCTTCTTGTGGTGAGCTCCACTGGCGGGTAATTATATATATGGGCAGCACAGTGGCTAAATGGTTAGCTCTTCCACCTGACAGTACTAGGATTGTCGGTTTAAATCCCAACCATGGCACCACCTTCCTGGAGTTTGCATTTTCTCCCTATGCCTGCGTGTGTTTCCTCCGGGTACTCCGATTTCCTCCAACACTCCAAAGACATGTTGTAGGTTAATTGGATCTAAATTGGCCTTAGTATGTGTATGTATGAATGTGAATTAGGGACTTTAGATTGTACACCTCTTGAGGATTAGGGACTGAAGTGAATGTATAAGTAAAGCGCTGCGTAAATTTACAGCGCTACAGTGCCTTGAAAAAGTATTCATACCCCTTAAAATTTTCCACATTTTGTCATGTTACAACCAAAAACGTAAACTAATTTTATTGGGATTTTATGTGATAGACCAACACAAAGTGGCACATAATTGTGAAGTGGAAGGAAAATGATAAATGGCTTTCAAAATTTTTTACAAATATTTGAAAAGTGAGGCTTGCATTTGTATTCAGCCCCCTTTAATCTGATACCCCTAACTAAAATCTAGTGGAACCAATTGCCTTCAGAAGTTACCTAATTAGTAAATAGAGTGCACTTGTATGTAATTTAATCTATAAATACAGTTGTTCTGTGAAGCCCTCAGAGGTTTGTTAGAGAACATTAGTGAACTAACAGCATTATGAAGGCCAAGGAACACACCAGACAGGTTAGGGATAAAGTTGTGGAGTTTATAGCAGGGTTAGGTTATAGAAAAAATATTCCAAGCTATGAACATCTCAGGGAACATCTCTGGTGTGAACATTGGATGCTGGCTCCCAAGAATTATTTTCAGGTCCATATCCCTTCCATTTAATCAGATATTGGAGTTGATTCCTTCTCTTTCTGCAATCAATGATTGTTTCCACCTCATATTCTCTTTCGCCATTGATGATAATAGATTCAAGTGGCTTTGATTTCCGGTCTGGAAAAGGATTAGGTACTGAGGGTTTGAACAATGATACATGAAATACCTGATGTATGTTCGGTGTTTCAGGCAAAGTGAGTTTGTACGATACGTTTTTTATCCTCTTCTTTACTGGGAAAGGTCCCAAGAATTTGGGGTCGATTTTCCTTGAGGCACATGTCAATCTTAAATTTGTTGTAGACAGCCATACCTCTTCACCAGTCTCTAGGATCAGGCCCCCCTTCTTTTCTTATCAAAAAATGTTTTATTATCTTGTTGGGCCTTCAGGATTGCCTAGTAGTTTGTTGTTCCGTTGCAGGAAACCAAAGGTATTCTGTTCTGCTGGGATCGATGATTCAGGCAATGTGTTGGATAAGAATGACGGATGGAATCCTTAGTTTGAGAAGAATGGAGATTGCTTTGTAGCTGAGTGCTTAGAATTGTTATAGGCAAATTTGGCCAAAGGCCACAATGTCACCCAGTCATCCTGAGAAAATGATGTAAAACAACAGATATATTGTTCCAGTGTCTGGTTTGTTCTTTCTGTTTGTCCATTAGTCTGGGAATGATAGGCAGATGAAAATGATAGTTCTAGTCTTAGTTCTATTCTTAGTTTCTCACACAGTGCTCTCCAAAATCTTGAGGTGAACTGCACTCCTCGATCGGAGACAATATTTCTCAGAACTCTTAATATTTCTTTAATAAAACTTTGAGCCGTCTCTGTTGCAGAGGGTACTCCTTTCATAGGAACGAAGTGGGCCATCTTTGAGAAGCGATCCACCACAACGAAGATGGCCGAACAACCCTCAGATGGTGGTAATTCCAAAATGAAATCCATGGAAATCATCTTCCAGGGTTGATTGGGGACTGGTAAGGGCCTCAGTAGTCCCCATGTTTTGCTCCTATTGCTCTTGTTTCGTATGCATGTAGGACATGAGTTTTCGTATGCCTTACAGTCCTTTTCCCATTCAGGCCACCAGAAGTGGCATTGTATTAGGTCTAGAGTCTTGTGGACTCCAAAGTGTCCTGCCAGGGGATGTTCATGACATAGCCAGAAGATCTCCAGCCGTACACTTTCTGGTTCAAAAATCTTGTCTCCTGACCACAATAAGCCTTCTTCAGCCAATAGGGTTACTCCTGGAGGTGAGGGAGCCCCCATTGATGCTTCCTGGACTTGTGTCAACAGTTCTGTTTGTAGGAGACAGAAGTTTCCTGCTGACAGCACCGTGTCAGGAATGGGGAGATTCTTAGGATCGTTGAACATCCGGGACAAGGCATAGAATTTAACATTCTTGGATCCTGGCCTGTAGGTAATATGAAAAGTGAAACATGAGAAGAAGAGTTCCCACCTTGCTTGCCGGGGATTGAAAGGCTTCGCCGTCTTCAGGTATTCTAGGTTCTTGTAATCTTTATAGATTAGGATGGGGTGTGCTGCTCCTTCCAAGAGATACCACTCCTCCAAAGCCGATTTGATTTCCAGCAGTTCCCTATCTCCCACATCATAATTCCTCTCTGGGGGAGACAGTTTGCGGGAAAAGAATGCTATCGGGTGTAGCAGAGGTTTTAGGCCCTGCCGCTGTGATAGGACTGCTCCCACTGCATTTTCTGATGCATCAACCTCCACCACAAAGGGGAGTGTTGGATCTGGATGACTCAGGATGGGTGCTGAGGTGAATAATTCCTTTAGGGAGTTGAAAGCTGTTTGTGCTTTGCTTGTCCAATGGAATCCGATGCCCTGCTTGGTTAACTGGTTAATAGGAGCTATGATGGCTGAGAATCCCTTGATGAATCTCCTATAGAAATTTGCGAATCCAATGAAACGTTGTACTCCCTTTTTGTCTGCTGGTGCAGGCCACTCCAAGATGGCAGAAACCTTCTGAGGATTCATCTTAAACCCCTCCGTGGAAATGATTAATCCAAGGAATTGGATGCTTTGGCATTTGAATTCGCACTTCTCGGGCTTGACGTAAAGACCATGAAGTCTTAGGCGGCTGAGGACTCTCTGTACGTGGTCTCAGTGGAGTTCAAGGGAAGCAGAGAAAATTAAAATGTCATCAAGGTACACTATAAAGAAAATGTCTAGGCAGTCTCTGAAAATCACTCTCCGTGGATTAAGCACGGTGTTATAATACATTTAGGAAGATTATTTTGGGGTGTTGGACTTTTCACACTAATATTCTAAGGATTGTTTCACTGTGGAATTTTGCATATGTTGAATTTATGGTGTTTGGACTTTTTTGCACAGTATATGGATTTTCTTATATATTTTTAACGCATTCCGATTTTGATTTTAGTCTCTGAAAATGTCATTTACAAAATGCTGGAACATTGCTGGGGCATTGCATAGGCCAAAGGACATTACTAGGTATTCGAAATGCCCAAATCTGGTGCAAAAGACAGTCTTCCATTCATCCCCTTCTCGGATACGTACCAGGTTATAAGCTCCCCTTAGATCCAGCTTGGTGAACAGGGTTGCAGATCTCAGCCTCTGAAATAGTTCTGGAACCAGGTGTAAGGGGTATCAGTTCTTGTTGTGATATTGTTTAGCTCACGGTAGTCCACACAGGACTACAAAGAAGATGCCAGCTCCCGCCGGGGAGGTAGATGGGCGGATAAACCCCTTTCTCAGGCTGTCGTCGAGGTACTCCTTTAGTGCTCCTAATTCCCGCTCTGACAAATGGAAAATCCGACCGAAGGGACTTCCAGCCCCATGCAGTAACTCGATTGGGCGGTCGTATGGTCTGTGTGGTGGCAAGGAGTCGGCACCACGTTTACTAAAAACATCCAGGAAACTATGCTAGGCCACTTGGACTATTTGGTATACCTCAGATTCTGTGTCAATACATAGGAGGGGTCTGGATGGAGCCAAGGGTTGGGGCAGTCAGTGCTCATGACAGTAGGTGGACAGGAACTTTACTTCACCAGATACCCAATTGATGTTAGGGTTATGTGCCTGTAACCAGGGAATTCCCAGGATAACGGGAAATATTGTGGAGGCAATGGCATCTAGACATAATAGTTCCTTGTGGCCCAAGGATGGTATCGTGACCGGTAGGGGAATTGTTTCCTGGGTAACTGCTCCAGATTTGATGTTGGATCCTACAGCCAGGAATACGATAAGTTTCTGCTCTTTAGCTCGTAACAGTATCTGGTGTCGCTGGGCGAAGTTTACATCGATAAAACAGCTGCAAGCTCCGGAATCAAGGATAGCGGACACTGGAAGAGCTCTTTCCGAAAGCTGAAAGGAGATAGGAATGGAAATGTGAGCATGGTTGATGGGAGTGGGAGGTGGACTGGCAGGTAAGTCATTTGGTAGCTTACGCATTTTGGCGGGGCAGTTCCGCACATAGTGCCCGGCTTCTCCGCAATAGAGGCATAAATTGTTCTGGCGTCGACGCTGGCGTTCTGCAGGTGTCAGGTTCGTAATAGACCTATTTGCATGGGTTCAGGTTCCTCCACAGAAGGTGTAGCAGAGCTGGTAGGCACCATGTTGGTTGACGGTGGAGCCCTAGGTAGCATCCATATGGGGCAACTTAGGCCAGTGGATCTCTCTAATCTACGTTCCCTAAGACGTCGGTCAATTTGTATAGAGAGAGTGATGAGCTACTCCAGAGTATCAGGTACTCCTACGTGGGCCAGTTCATCCTTGAGGGATTCAGCAAGGCCTAGACGGAACTGTTAACGTAGGGCAGCATCATTCCAATGGGTATCGGTGCTCCAGCACCTAAATTCTGTGACGTAATCCTCTACTGCCTTGCGGCCCTGCTGGAGTACATGAAGAGCAGCCTCTGCTGATGCGGCTCGCTGGGGGTCATCATACAGTTGAGCCATGGAACCAAAAAAGATGTTTAAGGAGGCTAACTTGGCATCCACCTTTTCCAGCAAGTGATGGGCCCATGCCTGTGGTTCTCCCTGGAGCAGAGAAATCACAACTCCCATCTTAGTTGCTTCAAGGCTAGAGGTCCGGGGTTGTAAAGCAAAATAAAGCTCACATGCGTTGCAGAACGCCCGGAACTTTCTGCGATCTCCAGAGAATCTTTCTGGTGTAGGGACCCTTGGCTCGGGAGGTAACATCATCACTGCAGGAGGAACTATGTTTCCTGGGGTAGCAGCGGGAGCAGGAGCTGCTACCGGCCTATCAGACAATGCAGGTGCAGGTAAGGTCTGAAGGCGGTTCTCCAGCCGGGTGTATCCTTCTTGAAGATCCTTGACAGCCTGTGTTAGTGCCGAGATGTGATGACAAATCTCATCTAGAGGAGAGGCCCCTTTCTCATGCTCTGACATGGCCTTCTGGTACTGTAAGGTACCTGGTGGTGGAGCCTGGTGTGGAGAGGGGGCGTCCTCCTACCACTCCCGTTCGGGTCCCCTGATAGGGTAGACAGGAAGTAACGAGCTGGGAGTGGCACGAGTGCCTGACGGGTCTGCGGTGACAGCTGGCAGGTGAAGACCCGGAATACCAGGATACAGGTAGCAGGATGCAGGTGAGCAGGTGTAGCTGAGATGCAGATGACCATGTCAGCTGGTAGCCAAGGATAGTCACAGGCAGTGTAGAATAGTCAGGCAGGCCGGGTCATTATCGATCGGACAGATCAGGTACAGAGGAGTAGGCAAGCAGATAGTCAAAGGAGAGCCAGGTCAGTGCAGGTGGAGTTCAATCGTCGTCAGTCAAGCAAGTGGATCACAGGAGTCGGGATACAGGAAACAGGAAGTAGTAGACCAGAAGGCACCATTCTGTTTGTAGCAGGGGTTGAAATAGCCCACCTGTGCACGTCAGCACGTGCACGTGTTCACAGCTGCGACATTCTTCATCCCTGACAAATGGATACTAAATCTAATTGCAAGAGCTTACATTCTCAGCGAATAATGTCCTTCTGTGCTTTTACATGCCCATTACACCACTTCAGTGGGAGTTTCCTGGGCATTTCGGCACCAAGCATCTGTAACCTAGTTGTGCTGCCATGAATTTCTGTTCATAACTTTACTTTAAATTTTACAAGGTTGACATCTGGTTTTCTGCTAATGTAGGCCAAAAGTTTTTTAAAAAAGCTCTCTGAAGTCTGGTCTTCTGACCCTTGTTTGCACAGTTCTGTTTGCCTCATTGTTGCCCACCTTTCCTGTTCACTGCTTGGAGATTTCCAGTGGTGTATGGATATTTTGCCTGTGCCCTATACAGTAAGTCCCTGACTTACGAACGAGTTCCATTCCGGGAGAATGTTCATAAACTGGATTCGTTCGTAAGTACGATAAAGCGATCCTTATACACCTTTGACACAAATATACAATGTAAAGCATAAAAAAACAAACGCCCACAAAAATACTGTAAATAAACTATTTTTACTTTTGAAGTTTCCTTAAAAAGGTGGTACAGTATAGTACAACTGTAAATAAACTATTTTTGCTTTTACAGTTACTGTACCTTAAAATGGTACAGTACAACTGTAAATAAATGGGAGTATCCTCCTGCGCTCTATATATATAAAAATCCCCTATAATATCCCTATAATGATAGCTGCTATCACTCAACTAAACCATTAAGTGATCAAAGTGTTAACATAAAATAGTGAAGCGCTATATATTTATTACCAATAAAATACTGAAGTACCTATTATAACTAACTACTAGTGCTCTGTGAAAAAAAGCTTATATACATATATACATTAGTGCATTTTGCACAATCTTAAAGTAAAATAGTGTTGACAACAAACTCATATATATATTTATGCATCAGTGCTTATTTACACAATCTTAAAGTGAAACAGTGATCGCAACAATGCCATGTGCAAAATGTAATATTCGATCAAATTATGTTATCGTATAATGTGAATCACACAAATATAAGAACACCATCAGTGAATAATCAAAAATAAAGAATAATAAAGCATTCATGCAAGTGAAACTTCGGGGACAAAGTGATCTTCACTTCTAGTGCACAAATCCTCAAATGGCAGCAATGCCTGCTTACCTCCCCACACTGACCCACACAGGGCCAAAAGGCTATTACTCTCCTCTGTATCAGATCCTCATACGTAGATAGCTTATCCAGGGATCACAGGAAAATAGGAGACTTCTCTATTTCACTCCACCTCCACTCAATGTTATATAAGACACAAGAGAAATCCTTCCATAGTGCAATAACAATAAGGACAACATGAGAAACAAAAATTGCACTCACATATCTTTCTTTTTGTATCAGCTTTCCACCCCATCCCATGGGTGTATTGCATGAACCTGGGGGACACCAATATGGCCGCTGCGTCCGGACGTGCAACACCACGTGACCGGAAATGACGTTACGTCGGTACGCCATATCCGGTTCCAAGTAACGTCATTTCCGGTCACGTGGTGACGCACGTTCGGACGCACTATTTTATGTTAACACAACTGTAAATAAACTTTTTTTGCTTTTACAGTTACCTAAAATGGTGGTACAGTACAATACAATACCACAACTGGCATATAGTGGAAGAGAGTTACTAACTGGAGGAGGGAGGGTAGGTGGGGAGAGGGTGGAGCTGAAGGATCATCAGCAATAGGAGATGGGGGGCAAGGTGGAATTTGGCCCACACCTGATATTGGCAGAGCTGAAGGATCATCAGCAATAGGAGATGGAGGACAAGATGGAATTTCACTCACACCTGATGTTGATGACACTGTTTTTTTGATGGATTCAATTCTGTCTACCCTCTGGAAAAAATGATCCAGTAATGTCTGAGTAGTAGGTCTTTTTTTCTCATCATAGATGACTCTGTAGCACTGGATGGCATTCTGAACGGCTGCTGCAACCTTTGTGTATCATTCTACGTTGGGGTCCTGTGCCTCAAAAACTAACAGTGCCTCTTCAAGTAAAGAAAATCCCCTTGCCATTTCCTGTGTTGTGAATCTCTTTGGTTCTTTAGTTACATCTTCCGCTTTGCTCTCTTCGTCTTTTCGCTGGGCCTCTAATTCCATTAGGTCCTCATTAGTAAGCTAATCATGTTGCACAGCAAGGAGTTCAATGAAGTTGTCTTCTTGCAGATCTAGCTCCAGCTTCGTGCTAAGGATCACTAAGTTGTTGAAGACCTCTTTGAACTCCTTACCCATCTTCTCAAGTCCATGAACTTCATGAACAAACTGCGGGCAAAGGTTCTTCCAAACCCCATTCATGATGACAGCCGGAACCTCAGGCCAAGCAAACTTGATGTTTTTTATGACCTTGTAGATGTTATAGACCTTCCAAAATTGTTGCAAGGTTGTTCTGGTTTCATCAATAGCCTTCACTGCCTGATGAAAAGCGTGACGTAAATATTATTTCATGAAAGTCGCAATAACTCCTTGGTCCATAGGTTGGATGAACACCACAGTATTTGGTAGCAGATGCACTACTTTGACGTTGGGATGAAAGTCATCCATGAATTAGTGGTGACCTGGTGCATTGTCAAGCAGCAAAAGAATGTTGAATGGCATATCTTTCTCTAAACAATATTTCTCTATCTCTGGGATAAAGTGGTGGAAAAACCAGTCCTTGAAAATGGCCTGTGTAACCCAGACTTTGAAGTTATTCTTCCACACAACAGGTAGCGAGCCCTTGGCTATGTTTTTGAGGGCTTTTGGGTTCTCTGAATGGTAAACTAAGAGAGACTTTAATTTCATATCACCGGAAGCATTGCCACCAAACAACAGAGTAAGTCTGTCCTTTGCTGCTTTGAAGCCTGGCATCACCTTTTCCTCTTTACTGATGTAACTTCGTTCTGGCATCCTCTTCCAGTACAGTCCTGTCTCATCGATGTTAAAAACCTGTTAGAGAAATTATTGATGAAGGTGTTTATTTTCCCCAAGTGTTGCTGGAAATTCTTGGGCAGCTATGGTATCTGCACTCGCAGCCTCACCACTTACTTTTACGTTGTGATGGTTGGCTCTAGCCTTGAATCTGTTAAACCATCCATGGCTGGTAGTAAAAGATGCACACTGTTCACCTAATTTTTTCTTCAAGACTTCAAACAGACTTTTAGCTTTTTCTTGAATAAGCATTAAGCGGAGTGAGACTCCACGCTGATGCTGATCCTGCATCCACACATTGAGAAGTTTCTCCATCTCCTCTATCACTTTACCATGCTTTTTGGATATTATTGTTGACTTCATATGCACAGCAGACTTCAAATGTTCCATGATCTTGGCCTTGTTCTTTAGAATTGTGCCAATGGTTGAACGATTCATGTTATGAGAACGAGTGATGTCTACCATCTTTTCGCCTCGGTCCAATTTCTCAATTATTTTCAATTTGTTTCCGTGGTTATTGCTTTGCACTTCCTAGCAGTCCCCTCCACATCACCACTGCTTTTCCTCTTGCTTCCAGACATCCTGGGCTCTGTACAGTTCATTATCGCACTGTACTGTACAGTAATCACACATCAGCACAGCTGTGACAATGTCTGGCAGACACGTAAGCTACTTCTGGCGTTTTGTTCGCATCTATGAATGTTCGTAATGCGAGATACATCTGTATCTGTGAAAGTTCGCAACTCAAATGTTCGTAAGTCAGAGACTTACTGTACTGTATGAATAGGATAGGAAGAATTTTGACTTACCTGTAAATTCCTTATCTTGGCATACAATACAGAACACAGGACATCCTCCCTTCCATCTCTGGCTTTACTCTTCATTGTTTGCTATAAAACTGAGGACTCATGGAGTACAGTCATTTTTTATAGGGAAAGTGTCCTCTAAAGCTTTGACAGTGTCCAGTCATTTGAAGGTACATTCCTTTAACCTATGGTGTATGAAAATTCTGCCTGTGTCCTGTACTATACTTCAATATACTGTATATATGGAATTAACAGGTAATTCAAGATACCTCTTTTTCTACACAGTGCTGGCATCATTACATGTGTGTACTGTATTCATTTTGGGTGTTTGTCTTGCAGGAGATATGTCTCTCTGACCCTCCTGTAGTGATGACTTTAGTTGATGGTCCAACTGGTGACAATGACAATATGATCTGTGTGGCGTATCGACACCAGTTTGATCTGGTAAATGAAAGTACTGGGGAATCGTGCCGACTGCATCATGTTGATGCGAGTAGGGTAAGTTACCCAGCTTGTGTTATACTGTATAGGTGAAAAGCACCTTAGATACATGGAGGGGGTATACTGTATGCACCTTGCATATATGGAGGGGGTATATGCCCCTTGGACACGTGGAGGGTTAAGTGGTGAATTTGCTTCTCGGTTATTTGGAGATTGGGGGAAAAGAATTGCTTCTCAGATACATAGTAACGTAAGAATGAATTCCCTACTGGGTATACGCAGTGCCAAACTTATTATAACAGTGTCTAAGCAGTAACTTTAGGTGAATTTGCCTAATTAGCAACGAATATTACGGAAAAGCCTGTCGTCATTATTTAATACCAACTGGGCACTGGGAAGCCACCCTTGTCTTATGTGGATAGAAAGGTCATGGAATGACTGAACACATGGATATATTTTTCTCTGGCATGCATGAATGTGTGACAATGCAACCAGTCAGATTTCATGGCCAGGTCAATATATGTACAGTTCTATGTCAGTTTTTTTCTTTTCATTAAAGCAAGATATATGGAAAACCCATCCAAAATGTCCAGCTAGTCTTCCACATTATCATTCCAGGTTCATTTTGTTGCAGCAATTGATGTATATGAAGATGGAGAAGCCGGACTACTGCTCTGCTACAACTGTGAGTGATTGGGGGCAATTAATAGAGGTGTTCTGTGATTGGGGGCAATGTATAGAGCTGAGCTGTTAAGGATGAAGATTCATAGAGGTGTTCTGTGACTAGATACAGTTTATGTTAGGGTTAAGACTTTCAGTTGAGCAATTCAGATTTTTTAGACAAGCTTTAGAGCTGGAGTGGAGCTGAAATTAGAAAATGTTACATATGAATTTATCATCCTACTATTTTCATATATGAGAATACCTCAAAAAATGCCTCCCCTCATTTGCATTGATGGGAACTCTTTGGATTTAGACTCCGGCTCATTTAAAACATTACAGAGTCTTCGGGCACTCTATACTCGATTGTAATGGGGAACTGGAAATTTCTTTCCAGTTCCAGTACTGAATGGATGACTGAAATAGTGACATCAGTTACATCTCCAGTCAGATGGGCTGGAGTGGCGAGTCAGGGTTGAAGAGGAGTGGATTGCTGAGAGTAGAAGGGTACCATCCTCTGTCCTCCTCCAGCACCTCCCCCTGGCCACATCCTCAGTAGGTGTTGGGGAGGCATATTGTTGCCTGTGTATTGTAACTAATGCCTGTCTGTTGCCAATGTAGCCCAAGCCATTTGCCTAACAATTGACCGCACTTCGAAGACCATTTTACTATAATACCCTACAGACCAGTCAAAACACACCCCACCCTAATTCACTGCAGTGCAATGAATGCACCTCTTTTACCCCAAGTGTTTGAAGCAGCTCACATAGTACACCAATTCTAATAGGTATTATTTTTTGTACTGATGTCTGCATCCTTGTTAGCTATTCAGTTCTCCATTACAATTGAGTATAGAGTGTCATGTTTGTTCAAAAACACCCTTCTGATATATACAGTCTTGCAATCCACTATTTCTCTCTTCTGCCTGTAGATATGACAGAGTTTGGTCATATTGCAGTATTTCTGGATCTTCAGCTGGCATCTAGTGCAATTTGTCATCTCTGTGTGGGAGGAGAAATGTGTATTTGTATTAAAGCAGATTCTCAGTGTGTAATTAACAGTGAGTACCCAAAACACAAGATGTCACAATAATCCTACTCAGTCAGTGATGGGGTGACACCACAGAACAATAATGGAGCATCTGTCGTCTCTCTGGTGATGTAACTGAAAAGAGCGTATGTGGAGGACAAGATAATTCCTCAGACACATTTATACATTCTATTATGTATATTTATACAGTAGAGATATGTATCGCACACTGATGTTACTTTCTCTCTTTTCAGACATCTGTTGCTACAAGAAAGTCACTCCGTTCAATGGAGGAACTCCACTCATCCAGCCGTCTGCGTCTGATTTCCATTTTAGCTGGAATCAGGTTCCCAATGCTGTTGGTGAGGCTACACTCACATATACTGCAAAAACTGTGGATCTGTGGGATATCTGTTGGCCATTTCAGTCACTTAGAGCCATTGTTTGAAGGCCTCTTTCTGCTTCTGCTTGTAAGACCCCACCTAAAGCCAGAGGTGTTGTTGTTGCTTGGCACTTGTTTTGGCACAGTGGATCTCATATTGTGAAAGCACACAGGTGAAATTTTTGGCAGAAGATATTTCAGTAGATTGGGGGAGAGGTGAGAGGAGTATAGCTATGTGATAGGGGAGTAATCAGGATGGTATAGGTAAGTTCATGGGAAGCGTCAGGACAGTATAGGTAGGATTATAGTGGTATGGGTCAAGGGAGTACAGGTAGATGGTGGGGAAAGCATCAAAAGAGTATGGATAGATGGTAGGGGAAGGTTCAGGTGGAAACAGGTGCAGAAAGGGATATGATCAGATGAGAACAGGTGGTGGAGGGGGGCAGGCTCAGGAGAGTACAAATGATAGACAGAATTACATTTTATATTTATGAATGTCTTGTTATGTTCTCTGTTGACTGTGAAGATCCGAGTAACCTAGACATCTCTAGACATAATCTGTCTTTTGTCTGTCCGATAGTATGCGCTTTCCCCTACATCCTGGCCTTCACTACTGACTCCATAGAGATCCGGCTCGTTGTGAATGGCAACTTGGTGCACACGGCAGTGGTTCCAGAGCTGCAGCTGGTGGCATCCCGGGTGAGCTGCGCTAGGGGAAATGGATGACGGGATGGGAGCTTGGTTACATTGCAGAATCCTGGCAGATGGGTGCGTGCGCAAAACAATAATTGATGGTGGGTGGGTGTGTAGGTAAAATAGGAACCACTGGTGGGTGGGTGCATAGGTAAAATAGGGACAATGTATGCCTAAGTAAAATATGGTTCATTGGCAAGTAGAGCATGTTTAACCAGTTGCAGACTCCTGCTAGACACACCCCAAAAAATGTCATCTTTGTACACAGGGCGTGTGTAACATGTCCAATCCTTCTGCCCTGCTGCCAGGACCTCCCCTATCCCAGTACTTGGCACTGTAGCTCTGATTAATCAAAGGGGCAGTGCACAGAGAAAGTCTGAACAGCTGGAGCTGTCAAATAAAAGCAGTCTGGTAATGTTTATCAACAACATTGCTCAAAAGAAACAATGTTTCATTTTGTATCTGTTTATCCATCTACAGATCAAAGGGGTGAACTTCGATCTGCAGATGAAGTCAGTTAAAGCAACCTGACCAGTAAAAAAAAGTTTTGTTTTCTTTAATTGAACGGTCCTCTGTTTAACCCCTTATTAACCCTTAGTTTACTCTAATCAACCCTAATTAACTCCTTATTCTCCTTCTCCATTCAATTAAGATTTTCCTGCTAGCTAGTTTCTATTTTATTAACTAATAATATGTAACCTTTTTTGTTTACTTTGTTTAATATTTTTACACCTTTAACATATATTTACAAATTTCACATTTAACCACTTCCCATCTGCCATGTAGCAGAAATACTGCTACAGGGCGGCACAAGTGCGCAAAATCACATGTATATATATGTGATTTTGCAGTTCTGGGTAGGGGGCTCGCGCCCTACCCATGCTGCCGTTCGCAGCCTCGGCTGTCAATCATTGGGTCCCGCCCAGGGATTACTCGCAGGTGCCTAGATTGTAAGCTCGAAAGAGCAGGGCCCTCGTACCCCTCGTGTATTGTTTTGTTACTGTATTGTTTCATGTTCTGTCCCCCACTATAATGTACAGCTCTGAACAAACCTTTCTGGCGCTATATAAATACTGTATAATAATAATAATAATTGCCGAGCATCTCCGGCCGGGGGGGGGGGGGAGAACTGTTTGTAAACAATGCAGTTCTCTGTTCTGTCAGTTCCTGCACACTGCTTTGCATTGTGCTTACAGTGAAGCACACACACAGGACACAATGTAAAATGGCACACAGTTAACCCTTTGATCATCCCACATTAACCCCTTCCTGCCCAGTGCCATTAGTACAGTGTCAATGCTTTTTATTAGCACTGATCACTGTATTGGTGTCACTGGGGATGTCAGTGACACCAAGTCAGTTCCCCCCAGTGTGAGAATGCCTGCCGCAGTCCCGCTATAAGTCGCTGATCGCTGTCATTACTAGTAAAAAGAAAAAAAATCCCAGTATATATACCGCCATTTGCAAACGCTATAACTTTCACATAAACCAATTAATTTACATGTATTGGGATTTTTTTTTAGCAAAGACATGTAGCAGAATACAATTTGGCCTAAATTTATGACGAAATTTGATTTTTAAAATTTTTTTACTGGACATGTTTAATAGCAAAAAGTCAAAAATATTTTTTTTTTTTCTCAAAATTGTCAGTTTTTTTTTATAGCTCAAAAAATAAAAACCATACGGGCGTAAAATACCACCAAAAGAAATCTCTATTTGTGGGAAAAAAACATGTAAATTTAATTTGGGCGCAGCATTGCATGACCGCACAATTGTTAGTTAAAGTAAGGCAGCGCCGTAATGTAGAAAACAGCCTGGTCAGGAAGGGGGGTGAATCCTCTGGAGGGCAAGTGGTTAAAAAAGCGCAAAAATTAAAAAAAAAAAAATTTTTATTTCATTTGTAAATAACTTTGCAATGCTTCGTACCAGATGCAGAATTTTAGTTAAAATTTTAAACAGGACAAATTACAGAATAAAATGTGCACTTATTTTGCGCAGTAACACTATTTATTTTTAAACTAACACTGCTCAAAAAGAGATAAAGTGTGTTTTGTTATGTTTTATTATGTTTAATTGTTTAAGGGTTGCAAAAAAAAATCATTGTTGGAAGACAGTATTCACAAAAAGCCTTGTTTGTCCTTAAAAGAACAATACATATATGATTTTTTTTATCTTAAATAATCACAAAGTTTTTGCAGAATAAACAGGGCCATAGCAGAAATGTAAAAATTGCTCTGGTCCATAGGGGGTGAGCAGGTGTGAGAGGCAAAGTGGTTAAAAACAAGGACAGATGTTGGGTGGGTGCCTTGGTTAAATGGGGACCAGCAGCTGGTGGGTGTGCGCATATTTGGCACTTCCAGTAGGTGGCTAAATCAAATATACAGGTGAAACTCGAAATATTTGAATATCGTGCAAAAGTTCATTTATTTCAGTAATGCAACTTAAAAGGTGAAACTAATATATCAGATAGACTCATTACATGCAAAGCAAGATAGTTCAAGCCGTGATTTGTCATAATTGTGATGATTATGGCTTACAGCTCATGAAAACCCCAAATCCACAATCTCAGAAAATTAGAATATTGTGAAAAGGTGCAATATTCTGGGCTCAAAGTGTCCCACTCTAATCAGTTAATTAAGCCATAACACCTGCAAAGGGTTCCTGAGCCTTTAAATGGTCTCTCAGTCTGGTTCAGTAGGAATCACAATCATGGGAAACACTGCTGACCTGACAGTTGTGCATAAAACCATCATTGACACCCTCCATAAGGAGGGAAAGCCTCAAAAGGTAATTGCAAAAGAAGTTGGATGTTCCCAAAGTGCTGTATCAAAGCACATTAATAGAAAGTTATGTGGAAGGGAAAAGTGTGGAAGAAAAAGGTGCACAAGCAGCAGGGATGACCGCAGCCTGGAGAGGATTGTCGGGAAAAGGCAATTCAAAAGTGTTTAGGACTTTCACAAGGAGTGGACTGAGGCTGGAGTCAGTGCATCAAGAACCACCACACACAGACGGATCCTGGACATGGGCTTCAAATGTCGTATTCCTCTTGTCAAGCCGCTCCTGAACAACAAACAATGTCAGAAGCGTCTTACCTGGGCTAAAGAAAAACAGACCTGGTCTGTTGCTCAGTGGTCCAAAGTCCTCTTTTCTGATGAGAGAAACCAAGGACCCAGAGTGTGGAGGAAGAATGAAGAGGCACACACTGCAAGATGCTTGAAGTCCAGTGTGAAGTTTCCACAGTCTGTGTTGATTTGGGGAGCCATGTCATCTGCTGGTGTTGGTCCACTGTGCTTCATTAAGTCCAGGGTCAACGCAGCCATCTACCAGGAGATTTTGGAGCACTTCATGCTTACTTCCACAGACGAGCTTTATGGGGATGCTGAATTCATTTTCCAGCCGGACTTGGCACCTGCCCACACTGCCAAAAGCACCAAAACCTTCTTCAATGACCGTGGGATTACTGTGCTTGATTGGCCAGCAAACTCGCCTGACCTGAACCCCATAAAGAATCTATGGGGCATTGCCAAGAGAAAGATGAGAGACATGAGACTGAACAACGCAGAAGAGCTGAAGGCCGCTATTGAAGCATCCTGGTCTTCCATAACACCTCAGCAGTGCCACAGGCTGATAGCTTCCATGCCACGCTGCATTGAGGCAGTAATTGCTGCAAAAGGGGCCCAAACCAAGTACTGAGTACATATGCATGCTTATACATTTCAGAGGTCCGATATTGTTCTACAGTTGTGTTCAAAATAATAGCAGTCAGACATCACTAACCTGATCATTCACTGTTTTTGGTAGAAATTATATTTCTACATGGCAAATAATTTACTAGCAGGTGTAGTAGGGTAATAGAAATCCAACAGACCCAACAGTCATGACATGCATGCTGCTGATTCTGTGTAATTGAATCACTACTTGAAAGGGACATGTTCAAAATAATAGCAGTGTGGAGTTCTATTAGTGAGGTCATTCATTCTTTGAAAACAGGTGGCAATTATTGCCCTTATTTAAGGAAGGAAGGCAGCAAATGTTGTACATGCTGGTTACAGTGCATTTCTCTCTGAAATGCTGAGGAAAATGGGTCGTTCCAGACATTGTTCAGAAGAACAGCGTACCTTGATTAAAAAGTTGATTGGAGAGGGGAAAACACATAAAGTGCAGAAAATGATATGCTGCTCAGCTAAAATTATCGCAAATGCTTTAAAATGGCAACCAAAACCTGAAAGACGCGGAAGAAAGCGAAAAACTACCAAAGGACTCAGCCAACAATCAGCTCCAGGAAGATCAAAGAAGGTCTAAAGTTACCTGTGAGTACTGTTACAATTAGAATACGCCTATGTGAAGCCAAGCTATCTGCAAGAAGCCCCCGCAAAGTCCCACTGTTGAAAAAAAGACATGGGCTGAAGAGGTTACAATTTGCCAAAGAGCACATTGACTGGGCTAAAGAGAAATGGCGCAACATGTTGTGGACTGATGAAAGTAAGATTGTTCTTTTTGGGTCTAGTGGCTGGAGACAGTTTATCAGACGACCCCCAAACACTGAATTCAAGCCACAGTACACTGTGAAGACAGTGAAGCATGGTTGCACAAGCATCATGATATTGGGATGTTTCTCATACTACGGTGTTGGGCCTATTTATCGCATACCAGGGATCATGGATCAGTTTGAATACCTCAGAATACTTGAAGAGGTCATGCTGCCTTATGCTGAAGAGGAAATGCCCTTGAAATGGGTGTTCCAACAAGACAACTACCCCAAACACACCAGTAAACGTGCAACATCTTGGTTCCAGACCAACAAGATTGACGTTATGGAGTGGCCAGCCCAATCCCCGGATCTTAATCCAATAGAAAACTTGTGGGGTGACATCAAAAATGCAGTTTCTGAGGCAAAACCAAGAAATAGAGAAGAACTGTGGAATGTAGTCCAATCATCCTGGGCTGGAATACCTGTTCACAGGTGCCAGAAGTTGGTTGACTCCATGCAACACAGATGTACAGCAGTTCTCAGAAACAGTGCTTATACAACAAAATATTAATTAAGTGATTCAAAGGAAAGCAAAATCTACAAACATTTTTCAGTTTATATAGTGAATGTTTGAGTTTGTAAAGAAGAATACAAACACTGCTAGTCTAATATTCACTTTTCTTAAATTTTTTAGAGGAACAACACAAATTTGATATATTTTTCTTCATGTTTTGATTTGGAATAGAATGTGTAGTGTTCCCAATGCATTTGTGTGTATTGAAATAAAAGCTATTAGAAGGATTTTGAGCTTTATTCACTTTTTTCAACACACTGCTATTATTTTGAACACAACTGTATGTACAATCCTTGTTTTATTGATTGCAGGTAATAATCTAATTCTCTGAGATTGTGGATTTGGGGTTTTCATGAGCTTTAAGCCATAATCATCACAATGATGACAAATCACGGCTTGAACTATCTTGCTTTGCATGTAATGTGTCTATCTCATATATTAGTTTCACCTTTTAAGTTGCATTACTGAAATAAATGAACTTTTGCACGATATTCTAATTTTTTGAGTTTCACCTGTGTTGTATTAAACCCCCTTATGGGACTTTTTAGGCATTCAATGGCACAACTTATGATAAAAAAAAATCTCATGTACATTTTATTTATAGAATTTTATAAAAAGATGAAACGCTATCTTTTTAAAACACTTATGATAAAAAATCTCATGTACATTTTATTCATAGAATTGTTTTAAAAAGATAGCGTTTCATCTTTTTATAAAATTCTATAAATAAAATGTGCATGAGATTTTTTTTTATCATAAGTTGTGCCATTGAATGCCTAAAAAGTCCCATAAGGAGGTTTAATACAATATATTTGATTCAGCAAATAAGGACATGGCATATGCTGGAGTGCACGCACAAAACTTTCAGTAGGTGGCTAAAACTGATCACTGTGTGGGTAACAGGTTGCAGTTAAAGTTTGGATGTTTTGCAGAAATTCCTCTATTAATTAACAATATTAATTATTTATTGATTTATAAATCATGTACAATTTCAGCAGTAATTAAGGCAAAAAATGGCATGGAAGCAGGCATTCCATGTCTGTGAGGCCTCCGGCACAGGGCTTGTGTGTTTCATGAAGAAGACAGCACTGGTTAAGGGTTTAGTATTATAGCATTGGGGCACTGTGTTCAATATACTCCAGGAACACTTTCTGCAATGAGTTTTAATGGTGGTTAGGGTCTTCCTACAAGCCACATTAGGTTGCAAGAGCTTTCAGGGAAAGGATAAGTGTAAATGTTATCTGAAGAGTTCAGGAAGTGTTGGTTGATGCTTTACCATTGTGTCAGTGGGAAGTGTGCTGCCTGTGAATGTTAATATTCAGTCCCGAATGTGATAAAAACTGAATGTTTTCCTCCTTGCCTGCGCTATTCAGACATGTGTGTCCACAGGTAATTCTGCTCTGCTCACTGTGTTGGCGCTGATGAAAGCCTGTACCAAGAGAAACAGGGAGGCTGACACTATCAACTTCTTCTTTGGAAAATGCTAGTTTCCTGACTGTCATACTAATCAAAAGGCTTCAATACTTTAAGTCACTGAGGTACAACAAGTATAGAGATCAGGAGTTATGAGTGCACTGTTTTCAGAAAGTATTGATGCGAGAGACAGCCAGACAGCTAGCATTTTTTTGAAGGAGGACAGCAGTGACAGCTTCTGAAATTGTCTTAGCACAGGTTTCTTGCTGCTTCAGTGTTGTCTCCCCACCTCCCTGAAGTGAACTTGTGCTCTAAAATCATGAAATGTCACCCCGCTCTGTGGACCATGGAGTGCAGTACCCTGTAGCAACCAAGCACCTTTCATTGTTTTAATTGGTTGCTATGGTTTTCACCATGTCACTGGACTATCGCATTAAGGAATCTCAGTGTCCCCCTTCACAATGTCTTCTATAGAAACAGAAGTAACAAGTGTGTCTGTGTCTTCTCTCTCCAGTCAGATATCTATTTTAAGGCCTCAGCAGCAGTGAGCACCTCGTCAAATAGCAGCTCGAAGGACACAAGTTCGCACAGCTCGCCACAGACCCCGACCGGCTATGAACTGCCAGTTTTCCCTTCTTCACCAGCAGAAGGTAAACAATTGTATTCCCACTCTGTTCTGTGTGAAGAATACACAGATCTTTTATTTACCATCACGTTTTCATCTGACCCAGATGGCCACAGAAAAAAGGGAATTGTGAGTTAAAATAACCCCCCTCCAGAACCTTAGCACATCTGAACACTGCATTCTGGGAACATTGTCTTGTATGTCTATTATTTCAATGACCCTATATTTTTTAGCAGGACATCTTGTTAACTGATTTTTAATTGTGTGACAACATAATCTTCTAAACAATGAATGTTCTTTAAACCCCTATTAATAAAAACTAATAGAAAGTGAAAAGGGGACTTTTGACTTACCTGCAAGTTGAAATACAGTAAAGGACAAAGGACTGTAGCCATAGACCATGGGTTATATGCAGGCTACCTTCAGGTGACTGGACACTGGCAAAGGTTGGCAAAGAGCAGCCACTGCATGAGAGTGGATCATGGAAGGTTTTTTACCATAATGAAGAGAATGCATTAAGACAAAAAATCCCTTATGCCTTTAGAACCACTTTAAATCACCTTGTGATCAAAGTTTGCATCAGCTGAGGTCTGAACATCTACCTGGTAAGGCCTAGAGAAGGTGTGAACAGAGGACCAGGTGGCAACCTTGCAGATCTGAGGTGCAAATGCTTGATGCTGGAAAACACAAGACGCCAACAGATCTAGTGGAATGAGCTCTAATATGCAAAGAAGGAACACTGTCCCTAAGGGCATAAGCTCTGAAATATGTTCTCTAAATCACAAGATGGAGCAGAAGGCAGGATGTGCTCTACAAGAGCCTGTAAGGAGGACAAAAATGGACTATGTTTTGTGAATAGAAGCTGTAACTTCTAGGTAGACCCTGACAGCATCTAAGCAGTGCAGGGAAATTTCTTTGGCATGTTGTGGAGCAGGACAGAGGGAGGGCAAGATAATATCTTCATTAAGGTGGAAAGAAGAAACCGTATTAGCATGAGCAACTTCCTGAAGAACAGTCTTGATTAAGGACTGTGAAGCAAGAGGTTTCTGGAAAAGAATGGATAAGCTAGAAACCTGTCCCTTGAGGTTACTTGGGGCTAGATGTTGCTTAAGAGCAGATTGACAAAGTCCAGACAAAGTGACCCTTCCAATTGCAATGGTAGATTATGAAGGATGTAGAGTTCCATGCTCTTAGTAATGAGTGGGGATGACTGAGTAAGATTTACCCCTATCTTTCAGGGCCTAGGTTTTAAAAACCTTGCAGGTAAAACATCAACTGAGAAGCAAGGTGGAATAGGGGACCTTGTGCCAGTAAACCTGGCCTGTTTAGAGTAGACCAAGGAGTCTGAGTATGTCTGTGTACCATGTCCTTCTGGGCCAATTTGGAGCGATTGGAATCACAAGAACTCTTTCCACTTTTATCTTTTGCAGCAGGCGTAGGAAAATCTTTACCAGAGGGAAGGCATAGATCAGCTTGATTGGAGTCTCAAGCTTCACCAGGGCATCTTCTGTGAAGGCTAGGGAACTGCTGGTCCTGCTTACAAATCTGTGCAGTTTGTTGTTGAACCTGGAAACCAGGATGTCCACATTTGGTTTCCCCCACTTCTGACAGAGATTGTGTAAGATCTCAGGCTGCAGAAACCATTTCCCCCAGTCTATGCATTGAACTGGAATGTGAATTTCTACCAAGGAGAAGATAACATTTGTTTCTTTTAGAGCAGTTTGACTTCTGGTTCCACCCTCATGATCTATGTAGGACACTGTGGCATTGTCTGATTGTACCCTGACTGGGTGACCTTGCAGAGGGCGCTGTCCAGTGTTGTAGAGATAGTCTGGTGGTTCTCAGTTCCAGAATGTTGATGGGGGGTTTCCGTTATGTTGAATACCAGGTCCTCTGAAAAGTTAGAAAGTTGTAATTTCCCCCCAGACCAGTAAGGCTGGCATCTGTTGCCACCACTCACGTCATGGGAAGCAATAACTTTCCTGACTTAGGTGCAGAGTTGGAAATTCACCACACCAGGGAGGGAAATGGTCTGGCTTGATAGATACACAGGATGGACTAAAGAGTGGATTTGTTTGTTCCACTAGGTTAGAATGTTAGTTGAAATGTCCTGGAGTGAAACTGGGCAAAAGGGACTGCCTCGAAGGAGGCTTAGAACCCTCATGCAGAACAAAGGGGTGCCTTTTGAACCTCAGGGTCTGCATGTGGGAACTTAAGGAGGTAGTCTTTTCTGAGTTGGGCTGTGTCCAAGATTAGACTCAGGTACTCCAGATGGAGGGCTAGGGAGCAGACTTTGGAAAGTCAATTAACTGGCCAAAGGTTTGAAAGAACTGAATAGTCCTTCAGATGCTGGCTTACAGTGTCAAGATGGAAGTGTCCTTCAGTAAAGCAAAAGGTCATCCAGATATCTTTTGACATGGTTGTTTTGGATCCACAGAAGATCAAGAAGCAGAGCAAGCACGTTTGTGAACACTTGGGGTGCAGAGGAGAGCATGAACAGTAGTGCTACAAATTGGAAGTGCTGGTCTCCCTTAGCAAAGCACGGAAAGCTTTGTGGAAGAAAGATGAGGAAATCTAGATAAGCATCATATATGTCCACTGATGCCTGAAATTTCACTTGTGTGAGAGAAGCAACAATAGATCTGATTCTGGAACTTTGGTACACAAAAAATCTGTTCAAATCTTTCCAATATTGTGGCAAATGCACCTATTTGGTTATAGGACTGTAAATATGTTTGAATTAAAACCCTTCAAACCTTTCCTTTGAAGGAACTGGTACAATCACCCCTTGTGACTGAAGTTGTCGCAATGTGGCCAGTAAGTCTGCCTGTTTTTTTTACCTGAGGTAGGAAGTGAGGAGAAGGCAGAGATATAAATTCTGCTTTGTACCCCTTTTAAAACAACAGGTTGGACCCAGAGGTCCAGCATACTGAAGATGCAAACCGTTGCAAATGTTTTTAAACATTCTCCCACTCCTAAGAGTGGGCGTGCCCTTCATTGTGAGGGCTTCTTTTAGATAAACTCAGTGTGTTTAGAGAGCAAGGGTTTACGACAAAGGTATTTGGCAAGCCTTGGTTTTAAGGTTGATGCCTACGTAGAGCGAATTCTCTTAGAGAATAGGAGACTTAGGCTTTTACTTATGGAAGGAGTGCCTTTCCCTTAGTGACTTCCTTAATGAATTTGTCAAAGGATTCCTGAAATAGGAGTAACTGTCAAAACGCAGGCATATAAAGCATTTCTTACAAGCAGGGTCAACAGACCAAGCTTTTAACCACAAAATTGTGTGCACCTGCAGAGAGATAAGAGGCATTCCAGAGACATGGATGTCCTGGGTCTGAAGAAGAGAAAGAATGGGTGATTTACATACAATATAGTGTCCACACAAAATGGTAAGGCTGAGGGCATCAGGTGCAATTGTCCTTAGAATTGTTCTTAGAACAAGGTCGTCAAAGACAGGCTCATGTTCTCCATTCATCTGTCTTGTTCAGTTTGCAATAGTTTGGCAATTAGACAGGATGGCAAAAGCCAGCTGCAGAGCAGGACCTGCAAGGGAAAAGGAGGCCTTTAATGGTTTTGTCCATAGGCATTTAGAGCCCCCTTTTAAAGGAGGGAACATCCTTAAAGGAACTGTAAGGTGTTTATTAAGGATTGCAATTGCAGGATCTACTACCTACCAATTTCTTCTTAACCAGTTCAGCTCTTTGGACATACTATGTACGTCAAAGAATGAAAGCTTAAGCACAACCTGATGGTTGTAATAGCAGCCATCTGCTTGTGCACCATTTCTTCACCTGGCTTCTAGCTGTAAATCCCAGATGTAAAGTGAAGGTGGCTGTACAGCCACTGATCACTTTCACAGTGCAAGTGCATGCCATCTCCCCCCATCCCTGCTGGAGCCTGCCCAACCTCCTCTCTGTGTGTGGTGTCTGAGCTCTCCCGCACTTACCAGGAGCCCAGGACCATATCAGTAAGCTTCAGTATGGAGGTTGGGAGGAGAACAAAGAACGTCAGGTTTTTGGGTTCAGAGCCATTATTATCTGGCTGTATCAGCTAGAGAAGCATGTAACTGAGCATATCTCTGCTTGATTTCATGCTGTGGAGGGCAGCAGAGAGATTGGGGTCAGACCCCCAATGTCTCCATGAAGAGTACCTGTGACCTGTCCAATGCTATCACATGGGAGTTTGTTAACCACTTGTGATAGCAATAAAGTAAAAAAAGAAAAAGTAGAAAAAATATATATTTATACTGTGTGTGTATATCTATATACCGTATTTTCCGGTGTATAAGGCGACTGGGTGTATAAGACGACCCCCTAATTTTACAGTTAAAACATAGGTTTTGGGCTATAGTTGTTGTATAAGACTACTCCCCTTCTAAGGCAACACCATTTAAAAACATCAGATTTTTAAATTGAAATGGTTATGACTTTCCGGTACTTAAAATCCTTCAAAATCCTTATGTTCATCCTCTGACATCATAAGTTCATGAATGACATCTTGTGATACATTTGTAAGACAGTCATCATATGGATCAAATTCCAAATCAGATGGTTACCGCTGGATGTGTGGTAATACGGTAGCTTCGGCTACATACAGTATACAGTATATATACAGCCCGCTGGATGTGCAGTAATGTACGTACAGTATACCACGCTGAGCCAAGCTGGCTCAAAACAAATGTCCCTATGAAAGATTAATCTGTCAGCCCGCTGGATGTGCAGTAATGTACATACAGTATACCATGCTGAGCCAAGCTGGCTCAAAACAAATGTCCCTATGAAAGATTAATCTGTCAGCCCGCTGGATGTGCGGTATATACAGTATACTGTGCCAAGCTGTTTCAAAACATACCGGTACTTCCCTACGGTAATCAGACCGCTGGATGTGTGTATGTACAGTAGCTGAGGCTACATACAGTATACGCTGGGCCAATCACGGCAAGCAATGTATATTACTAATGAATACAAAGCCTGCTCGGATTGGCTGAGGTTGTGACATCATCAGCCCACCTCTCTGACTCAGCCAATCCGAGCAGGCTTTGTGTTAATTAGTACAATACATCATTCGCCGTGATTGGCCCAGTGTATACTGTATGTAGATGCAGCTACCGTACATAGATGCATCCAGTGGGCTGATTACAGTAGGGACGTACCGGTACGTTTTGAAACCGCTTGGCTCAGTGCAGTATACTGTATATACCGCACATCCAGCGGGCTGACAGATTAATCTGTCATAGATGGGCACACCCTGGACACTTGTTTCCATTGGCGGGTGTGTGCAGGGCAGCAGGGGTTAGGTTTTAATTTTGTGTGAGTGTATGTATGTATGTATGTATGTGTGTGTGTATGTATATATATATATATATATATATATATATATATATATATATATATATATATATATATATATATACACACACACACACACACACACACACACACACACACACACACACACACACACACACACACACACACACACACACACACACACAGTATTTTCTGGCGTATAAGACTACTTTTTATACTTAAAAATATACCCCAAAAATTGGGGGTCGTCTTATACGTGGGGTATAAAATGTTAACCTTGAGTTTGTTTGGGTCAAGCTGGCTGGATGTGTGGTAATACTGTACATACAGTATACCGCGCTGTTTTGTTTTGAGCCAGCTTGGCTCAGCGCAGTATACTGTATGTACAGTATTACCACACATCCAGCCAGCTTGACCCAAACAAACTCAAGGTTAACATTTTATACCCCGCGTATAAGACGACCCCCAATTTTTGGGGTACACACACTTACTTAAAACCTAACCCCTGCTACCCTGCACACACCCGCCAATGGAAACAAGTGTCCAGGGTGTGCCCATGTATGTAAAACGCTATCTCACCACAAATGTGAGGTATTGCCATGAAGGTTGGAATGAGAGCAATAATTCTAGCACCAGAGCTCACAGTTTACTCTAAACTGTAAAGCCTTTTACAGTGTTGCCTATGGACATTTTAGGGTAACCGTTTTTCACGATATCATGGCCACACATAATTTTAACACTTGACATGTTTGGTAACTACAGTATTTACTCAAATCAACCTTACCTTTGATATTTAACTTTAAAAAAATATATAATGCTCTGGAGGTTTTCAAATTTTTACATGTGTGCAAAACAAATTGCAATAATGCCAAAGTTATTAAATTTATTTTCCACAGAATACATTTCAGTAAAAAGCTTGAGAGGCTTAAATATCTTTTCAGTTTTAGGCCAATCTTCATATAATATACAATCAATTTATGTGGAGATTGGAAAAAACTTTGATTTTGCCAGCCTCTTAGTGCCCACAGTAGGTTGTTTGGCCTGTGGAGACTCAGGTGCTTCTAGTACAAGGCTATTTCACACTGTGTCAGTCAGTGGGTCTACACTGGAGAGGAACTGGTGAGAAGTGATAGTTTGTGTTTCATAAATTGCAGGAGTTGAAAAATCCTCTGCAGCTTTTGCTACCATATGTGTGTCCCCACCACTTTCCTCCATTGCATCCTCAAACTGGAGAGAAGCTCCATCTCTGATTCATGAAGAGTCAGGGGGGAGGTGTAGCATTTTTGGTCGCTGGAACCAAAGGTTCTAGGAATGATTAACATTTTTGGGAGAAATAATGGACGATAAATCTGCTTTTGTTAGGCTGTATTAAGTGTGCCTCTGTCACAATAGGACATTGCTTCAGGATAAGGGAAAAGCTATCACCCTGAGTGGTGTTTTGAGTTTCCTGTAGGCCATCAGCAGATCACTTGTTGTTCTGCCATTTTGTCCTAGTTCCCTTGCTGTTGTGATCCACCATTGCTAGTGACGGGTCCCCAGCGGGGTACTCACAGAGTGAATGTGAAAGGAATGAAGTTTTTCATATCCAGAATAGGAGCTGCTATAGCTCATGTACGGACTATTTTCAGTGGCTGTGCCTCTGTAGTGAGAGGTGGGAGTGTGTCGGCTAGGAGGTGTGTTGCAACTATGTCACTATCCTGACATAAGGTGTGAATGGGAAATGACCACCAAAATGTAATTGGAAATACTTATGGCACCAAGGGCGACAGACACAAATTTAATGGAAATAACTCCCATTCTTACGCCTATGCAACCGCTTGTGTGCTAAGTACTATGATTTTTGTATAGCCATGAATGGCCTAAATTTCAGGGGAACTCTGTTTTTCCTTGTCCATGTTAATGGACCCATTCGCAGTCCAGGCTTCTCCTGTCATGTTAGGCATACCCCTGAAGGGGTCTTTAAGGTCTGGGAACCGTAGAGGTGGACCTGCAAAGCTTCCTGCAGCTTACTATTCCTTACAACAATGTACCAAGGTGAGTGCCGATCTAGTGCACAAAGCAAACATTACAGGCCAGCCCCACACAGTGGGGTCTGAGTACAGTCCCCAAGGTAAACATTGAGGGCTACCAATCCAAAAACTGCTACATAGACCTGGGCAATAAGCAGGGAATATTTGGCTGAAGTATCTGAAGAAAAAATGGTTGGAAAAAAAAAAACTTCTCCAAAGGAGAAGTGGTGCAACACCTAAGGACATTAGAAAAAGACTCGAATCTCATGTAATGAGGGGCTATATGAGCATGCTCTGCAGATGGCCCTAGCAATGTTCTTTGCCAGTGTCCAATAACCTGGAGGCAGCCTTCAATTAACATAGTCTATGACTACAGCTCATTGTCGTGTACTGTACAATTAAGATAATATATTTTATTGCGTACAGTTTAGGTAGCACTACCATTAAGGGAGGATTCATAGCAATCTGATGTTACATATTGGCTCCAGTCATAAAGATCATTCCCTGTTTACGTCTGTAAATGTCACAGGTCAGTGGAGAGGTCGTCAGGAATTAAATCTTGTCTCTTCTCATTTGAAGAAATGGCTTTTTTTCTGCACTGCAGACCCACAGGATCACCATAAACATCATCATCCACATTTATAAAAATCAACCCATGGCCACCCATTGGATATGGAAAATATTCATGGTGTAGTTCAGTGACACGGATGAGGAACTCATTTTATGTACAGAAATGTGTTCGCTGAGTCCTGTGCTCTCTATACAACAATAGTAACATTCATTAATACTCTCTAGTAGTTAGACAATTTCTTCCACTTGATAAACCAATACTGTAGAGAGAGCAGAAATATACAGATTGGGGGGTTCTGCACACTCCACATCATGGCTGTGTCTGGAAGATATTGTCAATTCTGAATCCAGACAAGGAAATAAGTTCAGCTGGGATATTAATTTATATAATTAAAATAAAATTCAACCACTGGTTTATTTTGTTTATTGGGGGGAAAATAGAGCAGGTAGTATGAGCATATCAGGATGAACTCACTCTGCTATGCTTCTCCTCTTGCTGTTGCCTGTCAGGAGACTGGTAATATGAATGGTAGAAACAGGTAGAGCAGCACAAGTAGGAAATCAAAGAGGGAACCCAAGGGGCAGATATAGGGATAGAAAGCATTTTTCCATCACATGATGAGAGAAATAAATATTGCCATTTGTTTCAGGGGATATCCAGTACAGAAACATCTACAAGATCCCACTCAGTAATTTAGTGGGAAGAAGCATCGAGCGTCCTCTGAAGTCCCCGATGGTCCATAAGGTCATCACGACCCCAACGTCCAGTGGTATCGCTTGCATACCTGTCACCCACTCCCTGTCACTGTCCCGCATGGAGATAAAGGAGATTGCATGCCGGACAAGGAAGGAATTACTGGGTAATAATCTATAAAATGCACTTTAAGCTCTTTATTCCAATAAACTTGTTTCCAAAATGTTTTGAAAAATTTGTGCAGACTCCACAGCAAATGGACAGAGAATTTCAGTCAGTATAAACACACAATTTGATTTTTCAGATCATAAATGACAATACAGTGATGATCTAATCATCCATAATTGGTGCAAGACTTGTTTGGCCATGTATGTTTTGTAGGAAATGAGCAAAATGCAACAATCATCTCTCAGCCTTTCTCCATAGCTTCTGCAACAGATATCACTGCCTTCCAATGTTGTAGAAAGGTTGACCATATCTGGTTGATTATGCCACCACTGTCATTGCCCCTTCCCTTATATACCTGAAAGCTTAGGAAACGATGTCTGGGGGACCCCTTATTGTTAAAGGTGGCTTCCAGATCCTGGTAAACCCCCCACCCACAGCCCCTCCACAAACATTGGCCAGGGTTGTAGGGAAGATGCCCTTGTCCTCATCAACATGAGAACAAGGTGCTTTGCCAGGGAGGTACCTCTCCCTTCCATGCTGAGGTTCTGTGGCCTGGTATAGTTCAGGGGTGGGAGGCACACACAGTGTAGTGGATTGTGATAGACAGTCCACGTTTTATTAGATGATCAGTAAAATGACAATTTTATAGTCTTGCTACTTTCTGCATCTTGCGCTTTAAAATTCCTTACCCTCTTAAGTAAACAATCAGATATAGATTGACAGAACAATGATGATAATTAAGATGGCGCCTTCATCCGGAGTCTCACCCTAGGTGACTCATTAGGAGAAAAGTATCTTTTAATGTAAACAACCCCCATAAAAGGGAATGAGTCTCTTTGGGGACAATGATTGGAAGATATCAACACGGATGGAAGAACACACAGAAACCCAGTGGACTTTTCACCCAATCAATGTATATGCTTTGCCTGCATCATAAGCCCTATAAATGATACTGTTAGTTCCTCAATAAAACAGAATTTTTAGGAAGTTGACAAACTGCAACAGTGTCAGTGTTTTGCTTCCACGTGCACGTAATTCTATATTAATTTGGCTCACTGGTAGATCACGGTAAATGGTCTGTAAGTGACCGAGTCCAAAAGAGCAGCCCCTCATTCCTTTTTTATGGACAGTCAGGCTGCATGCTTGGATTTAGGATGTGGTATGGATTTCCTGGGGGACTTCATACATTTTTTTTTTTTATTAGGAACCCCCTCAAAATCTATATCAGACTAAAAAGGGTCTGTTGTGCATTTTGGGTGTGACGCTGTGCAGTTTTTTTTTTTCTCATTCTTGCTACAGCAAGATTAAGGGTATGGTATGGACTTCCTGGGGGACACTTTTTTTCTGCATTAGGATCCCCCTTAAAATCCATATCAGACTAAAAAGGGTCTGGTGTGTATTTTGGGTGTGGCTCTATTCACATTGTGTTCTTGCTGTAGGATGTGCTAAAGGCAAAAGTGACATATACACAGAAAATAAAGTGATGTAGAAAAATGGCAACCATCTTGATTTATAACTAGCTTTTACAGCACATCACAGTACAAAGAAATAGAAAAAAAACCCCAAAATGAAACTGTTTAAGAAGTTGCATTAAAAATAGATGTTTTTATTGCACAACATTTGCACATATATGTGGAAGCCATACTGCCTCCTCAAGACTCCTCTGTAAAGTGCATTCCTAACTTAATATTTGAGTCTCCATATTGGAGCACATAGAGCAATTGATTAATTAGGGGGAGGTATGCCTGGAGGCACCTTGTTCCTCCTTTAAGGTGCTTGACACACGATAAGCCCAGCGGCAGCTGAAGGCGCTCAATGTGTCCCCACACCAATTCCATTACGCACGCTATACAAAAATGGCAACCACCCCAATTTACTAATTTAAAATTATTTTTTTCAGATAAGGGGTTGGTATGTATTTTGGGAGACCTTTGGGGTCTGTGTGCTGTTTTTTTCTTTTAAAAAAATCACTTTTAAGAAAGAAGCCAGGATGGAAATGTCATTTGCTGGCAATTTGCAACTTTTTTCTTTGTATATGTCAGTGCTTTAAAAAAAAAAAAAAAAAAATCACTGCTCCCACACCAAATGGAATTATTTATTTATTTTTTTTTTGCATTGATGCATGTTCTCTAGCGCAGCGCCCACCAAAAATGACCACCCTAGCCTACTAGCCCAGAAAATGGGCTTTTTTTTATTTTACAGCTTATGCTTTTCATTGCTTCCAATTTTCATTTGGGTTTAGCTTCTAAAATTCTTCGACATTCGCTGAACCCTGCTCGAACTAAACCTAGGGCAGTTCAGTTTATCCCAACTCCTTATATATCTGCAGAACGTCTGGAGGAATGTCCCTAATTCAAATCTTATGTGGCATGGTGGTAAGGTTGGGATTTGGCTGCAGAACTAATGGGCGCTTTTCTAATTTGTTTGTGGTCTTTCTCATATTCAGGTCTTACTGGTGACACAAAGTCTGAAGGGTCACAGCGGCAGAAGAAATTTGCAAGAAAAGCAGTGGAAGAAGAGACTAAAGAAGAAGCTGTTCGATCAACCAGCACTGAAAGGTAAATAACAGCCTGACATTATACATGTCTTTTCTCACTGCTGGTGGAAAGATTTTCAACCTGTAGCACCTTCTGGAGCAGATTGCTGTGCCAGATGTTAGAGATGGGTAGAGACTGCCTGTCAACTCCTCAGCAAAAATTCACTGACATAATGTTCAGTTTGAGGTCTTCACAGTAGATATGATGGTATCAAGTGGGGCTAAAAAAAAATTGTTGACAGATACTTTCTTTAACTGTGCTTTTCCCCATGGATTTAGCTCTGCTTCCAAGACTTTCTGGAGCTTTTAAAGTGATATTAAACCCTCAGTTTCAGCAGCCAATTGAATCACTTACTGAGTATTGCTTGTTGAAAGCAGATTTATAGATCACTGACTATGTAAGGAAACACAAAGCTGCAGGGTCCTTATCTACTAAATTCAAAATCTTACCCATTGATGGAACTAGATAGAGGATCTACTTAAGTTTTGTTGCAAAGGCAAGGAAACTTTCCCAAACTCTAAAACAAGCTATAATCATGGACTGTGTTCTTACTGACACAAGAGTTAAAATCATAATGTCTGGCAAGCCCTGTTGCATAAACTTCTCAACCTCCAGGCTGCTAATCTCAATCTGTTTTCATTTAGATGACATAGAAGGCGTTGATGTAAAAAGTATGTTTTCAACAACAAAACCAAGGATTAGGCTAGCAAGGCCAACATGGGTTGATGACAATAGCCTTAACTTTTGTACCTCCTCTTGAATTATTAGAAGTACCTTCTAGATCAGCAGTACTGGTATAAATACATAAACTAAAGGGAACATATAAGGAACAACATTCACAAGGTCTTATTGGATAAAAAAAAGCAGTGTTCTATCCTCGTTACATGTTTCCCTGTGTGTAACTCAACATGCAGGTAAACCCTCCTATTCTGCAATAAACCAGACTGAGTGTAATCTTGAAGCTTATATAACAGAACGGGGTGGGTGAAACTATTAGGAAAACAGATCAGATGTACATTTGATCAATATATGAAATATAGAAAAACAATTAAATGATTAGGCTGTAAATGGCAATAAGTCCATGCTCACCAGGGATGCTGTCTGTAAGGGATGTAAGTTCAGTCCATGACATGTGCTGCAGAAAATTATGGTAGGTTCCTTTCCCTCAGTTCTTAAAGCAGAGCTCTAGTCAAAAGGAAGTTCCACTTTAAGGCCTCGTCACCTGCTCCCAGTTAAGGTTTGGCATCTTTTGGGAGCAGGTACCCGATTTTGACAGGTATCCACTCCCACTTCCAATGCAATCGCCTAGGCGTTTGGATGCGGAAGTTGTCTCCTCTCCGTAGTCTTCTGGGACATGTGACAGGTCCCAGAAGACCATGGGACCATTCACAAGGCGCAGCGCTACTTGAGCATGCACAGTGGGCACCCGGCTATGCCAGTGTTGGGGAGAGAGGATGGCCAGTGAAACCGGCTGCAGTGAGGATACTGCTGGATCAAGGGACAGGTGCGTGTCTCTTTTTTAAAAGTCAGCAGCTACAGTTTTTGTAGCTGGTGACTTTTATTTTTTTACATTTTGACTGGAGCTCACCTGCCTCCCCTTCTCAGAATGAAAGATGATGGGAGCTTTCATTAACCAAATACATACATTCAGTTTTTTTACAAAACCATACATTTATTCCGGTGTCCATCTAGTTGCCGAATTTAATATTGCAGGTTGAATTGTCCTGCAGGAGGCAGATCAAGCAGAGCTACCTAGAAGTGCATAAATCTATAAATTGTCCCTGCCCTTAATACTGCCTCCCAAAGAGTACACGAAGATTTACTTAAAGTGCTAATCCATAACCAAATAAAGTGCCTAAATATGAGCTAACTGGACCTTCATAAATAAAGTGCATTGAAGTAAACATATAAATGGGCCTTGGGAATCCTAATCAAAGTGCAGAATTAATATGAAACCTGTATTATAAAGTACTAATTAATATATTGATAATCATAAACCTCTATGTAACTTTACAACTTCTCCAACAAAGTGCAACCTGGATACCTCTTGCATCCCACCATACAAATAAAATGAAAAAATAAAGCAGCTAGAACAACATGGCAAACCCTCTGTCTCCACCAAAACAAACACTATACTATCAATGTGCTAATAATCTTGGTGCTAATAAAAATGTGTGTTATAATCAATGAGGACTAGTGTGATCATAAAAGAGAAATGAAACATCATAAAAAAGAAATAGAGAATAGTGAATACTCCAATGAAGAAACAAAATAGACGGCTTAACAAATAACAAATGAAAATAAATAAGTCCTCTAAATATCATAATAGTCCTAAAATAGTGATGTGAGCCCGGAGACAGTATCATATAGTGTAGTATGTTTTATTAAAAAGATAGCAAGCACGTGGAGCATAAAATCATCAATGGATAAAAAGCACTTACAAAGATGGCCGCCGGACCATCACGTGGACACGGCGGCGTGACGTGAGCACGTAGGCTCCTCTCTGATGCGTTTCATGCGCATGCACGCACATTCTCAAAGGGATCCATCGTCACATTGATATTACAGTGTCTATGGGAATGTTTGACCATTCTTCCAGAAGCGCATTTCTGAGGTAAGGCACTGATGTTGGATGAGAAGGCCTGGCTCACAGTCTCCGCTATATCGGGTTGAGGTGTGCAAGCCAGTCAAATTCCTCCACCCCAAACTCTCCCATCCACATCTTTATGGACCTTGCTTTGTGCACTGGTGCGAAGTCATGTTGGGACAGAAAGGGGCCATCCCCAAACTGCTCCCACAAACCTGGGAGCATGAGATTGTCCAAAATGTCTTGGTATGCTGACGCCTTCTTAAGAGTTTCCTTCACTGGAACTAAGGGGCCAAGCCCAACCTGTGGAACAACCCCACACCATAATCCCCATCTCCACCAAACTTTACACTTGGCACAACGCAGTCAGGCAAGTACCGTTATTCTGCCAAACCCAGACACGTCCATCGGATTGCCAGACAGAGAAGCATGGTTCGTCACTCCAGAGAACACGTCTCCACTGCTCTAGAGTCCTGTGGCGGCATGCTTTACACCACTGCATCCGACGCTTTGCATTGCACTTGATGATGTAAGGCTACTTGGCCATGGAAACCCATTCTTAGAAGTTTTCTACGCACTGTTGTTGTGCTAATCTGAAGGCCACACGAAGTTTGGAGGTCTTTAGCTATTGACTCTGCAGACAGTTGACGACATCTGCACACTGTGTACTTCAGCATGTGCTAACCCCGCTCTGTCATTTTACGTGGCTTAGTTGCTGTTGTTCCCAGTTGCTTCCACTTTGTTATAATACCACTAACAATTAACCGTGGAATATTTAGTAGCAAGGACATTTTACGGATGGACTTACCGCACAGGTAGCAACCTATCACAGTACCACGCTTGAAATCACCGAGCTCCTGAGAACGACTCACTCTTTCACAAATGTTTGTAGAATCAGTCTGCATGCCTAGGTGCTTGATTTTATACCATGGAGGTAATTTGAACACCTGAATCCAATGATTTGGAGGGGTGTCCCAATACTTTTGGCAATATAGTGTATATTAGGTAATGATAAATAATAAACCAAAATAGCAGTACAATGATCTAATCAAAAATAATAGTTAGAAAGTCGAACCAGCAATTATTTTCAAATATAAATGAAATAGGACTAACTGTCTAAAAATGCAGCGTAGGAAACTCTCAGTAACTCTGCAGCATATGACAAAGGCTATGCAGATTGAATATCTGGTTGTAGAGAGATCACATGAACAAAGCGCAAAGTGTACCTTGGCATGTATTGATTTAGAATACCATACACAGGACAATCCAATAAACTTAGAATCTATCTGAGGTCATGAACAAATGTTCTCTACTTTGTCATATATACCCAGCTAAACCATTAACTAAAAGCTGAACTTAGCTTTGGGGATATTTTGAAGAGAATCCTCGCCCCAGAGAATTGAAACGAAGATAATTTATACTGCGGTTAAATTATTTCACATCAACTCCGGTGCTAACCATAATCAATATCAGACTAAACAGTTTAGCTGGAAGTGAGCACAAATTGTCTACAGAAAAATGAAAGTTATACGTTGCCAATATACAGGTGAAACTCGAAAAATTTGAATATTGTGCAAAAGTTTATTTATTTCAGTAATGCAACTTAAAAGGTGAAACTAATATATGAGATAGACTCATTACATGCAAAGCAAGATCGTTCAAGCTGTGATTTGTCATAATTGTGATGATTATGGCTTACAGCTCATGAAAACCCCAAATCCACAATCTCAGAAAATTAGAATATTGTGAATTTTCGAGTTTCACCTGTAGATTCTATAGTATCAGTGATTTCAGGTGTCCGTCCCTTGTCTACTGTCTTGTGTATCGTATCTGACCGTCTTCTAACTTTTATCACCCCAAAAAACCTAGGCGGGCACAGCTTATCTCGTCTAATTATGATATCACTCAATGATCCTAATTACCTGAAGGAGGCAGTATAGGATTAGGAATAATGTAGGATTTTCCTAACACCTCCTGCACCATGTCGAGAGTTGACTTCTAACTCTTAGCTTGTAAGAAGACTCTAAATTTAAGAGATATCTGCTCTTTTGACAGGAATGTTTAGACTGGGACCAGCACTTAAAATAATGTATTACCTAAGTGATTCTAGAGAAAAAAAAAAAAATACTACGTATACATCTTACAGACATTGGTTGAGGTAATTTGTACTGAGATTTCTTAATTATCTAACTTCTTCTGTAGCATACAGATGTTGTAATACATTAAATTCAAACTAAAGTGGTTCTAAAGACTCAAGGTTTTTTACCTTCATGCATTCTATGATCTGAATCTCTTTCTTTACTAGGATTAATTCAGGCTCATTTGAAAGTAACTCGGAAAGTCAGCGCCATTGTTCTACTAGTTCTGACCCAGAATCCAACATCAGTGTGGAGGAGAGCCCCCCGTTTAGCAGTAGTCCTTTCCACATGGCGGAGTCCTTTGATGAAGACATTGTCGACTTAAAGTGACGACAATCTTTGTTACCCTGCACCTTATCCATCCTCTTCCCTTACACGTCACTGGAATGTCACAACACAGCTGCGTGTGATGGAGTACCTGAAGCAAGGAGATGGCAGTCTGTTCACAAGAACTACTGAACAATGCGGCCATAAACACCATCACTCTCTTCACTGAGGTTCATGAACTGCCATTGCTGATAAACAGACTGAATCATCTGATCTATAACCATCCTTTATTTACAATGTGGCATGCTATAGCCTCTCTCCCTGTAGCGACTACTATGCAGGGTGACAGGTCACCTCTGATCGCAAAGTGAAATGTTCAGTTCAGCACTTAAAGTCATAGAACATCAGTAGGTTATGGAGATGTGGGAGATTTCTAGATGGCTGTTTCCTGTCATTTACATTCTAATCAGAAATTTTACCTCTGTACACTGAACACTGGAAATCAATCTGGACCTGACGCCATCATCTGTCTATGAAACCCTAGCACCGTAAACACAAGAGCCATATATGAAGATATCACTTGTACAGCATTCTGGAAATGTCACAGCTGTCACCTCTATTCCATGCATGGTGATAAGCTGAGACACTGCATACAATTGAGACCTGTTGGAAACAGCTTCCACAAACCATTAAGGCCCCATGCACACTAGCATTTTGTAAGCTCCTAGAAGCGGTTATCAGCATTTTTTTTCTGCTCCTAGAAGCTAAGTAGTGTTATCCTGTGTGTCCATGCACACTATTTTAGGCTAGTAGCGTTTTTCAAGTTTCAGTGTTTAAGAGCAGAAAAAAACATTGTTTTGGTAGAGTTTTTGGGAAAAGCTGAACACTCCTAAAAGCTTTTTTGTTTCTGCACGTACTGTAAAAACGTTAACAGAATGCAAAGGATCCTAAAAAAAGGAAATTACCAGTGTTTTTTAGCTTAAAAAAACCCCCCCACTAGTGTGTATGGATCCTAAAGTTGAACTCCAGGAAAATTTCTGTCCATCCATCCCTGAGAATTACACATGCCTGCCACACAAAACATACAAGATAGATGATACTACTTTCTTTGTAACAGTTACAGATTATAAAAGAAATACATTGGTATCTTCTCTCTACCCTATGCTGCTAACTGGGCACTGTAGGAAAAGCAGGAAACTGATGAGGTAATCTTTCCCTTCAATCTGCTGTCTCCTCCCAGCAGCTTTATAGTCAGCAGAATTTTTCATTTTATTTTTTAATTAATTTTAAGTACTTTTATGGCTCCATCAATTTACACAGCGCTTTACACACACATATATATATATATATATATATATATATATATATATATATATATATATATATATATATATATATATATATATATATATAGTACATTCACATCAGTCCCTAACCCTCAAGGAGCATACAATCTAAGGTCCCTAGCTCACATTCATACATACACATACTAGGGCCAATTTAGACAGGATCCAATTAACCGACCAGCATTTCTTTAGAGTGTCAGAGGAAATCAGAGTACCCAGAGGAAACCCACGCAGGCACTGGGAGAACATGCAAACTACAGGCAGGTGGTGCCGTGGGTGGAATTCTACTGCCAGGTGGAAGTGCTAACCATTTAGCCACTGTGCTGCCCTGTTGTATGCAACATACCTTGCTGGCTCCCAGTGCTATCCCTCGATCTCATAATCTGGGTGCTGCTATACAGGGAGATTGCTAGAGGTTGATACAAAATTAAATTTGGGTAATTTCACTAGCTGTGCTTGGGAAAAAAAATATCGGTGAATAAAGAGCTGCATTAATGTGTATCTTTTTATATATTCCTGGAGTTCAGCGTTAAAATGTTGATTTATCTCTATGCAGGACATTCAAACGTCAAGTTTCTATGGGGATGTTTAGATAATATGTCTGATTACTAATCTCCAATATAGTTCTAGGAAAGTTTGCTGGACAGAAAGAACAGAGGGAAGACCTGTCCTTAAAACAAAAAAACAGTTGGAACAGGCCTAAATACAGATGGACAGACCAAACTGGTAGATAGGCTGCACTTACAGACAAGTGGAACAGTGAATAACAAGTGCTTAAACACAGAAAGCCAGACAAAGCAAGCAGAAGACCTGTGCCTACAAGACCATTGGAACAAGCAGATGCCCTATCCTTACAGACAGATGGAACAAGCAGAAGACCTGCGTGTACAGAGAGAAAAAACAAGCAGAAGACCTGCGTGTACAGAGAGAAAAAACAAGCAGAAGACCTGCGTGTACAGAGAGAAAAAACAAGCAGAAGACCTGCGCTAACAGACAGATGGAGCAAGCAGAAGACCTGCATGTAGAGAGATGGGACAAGCAGAAGACCTGCGCTTACAAACAGATGGAGCAAGCAGAAGACCTGCGCTTACAAACAGATGGAGCAAGCAGGAGACCTGCGCTTACAAACAGATGGAGCAAGCAGGAGACCTGCGCTTACAAACAGATGGAGCAAGCAGAAGATCTGCGCGTACAGATAAATGGAGCAAGCAGAAGACCTACGCTTACAGAGAGATGGAGCAAGCAGAAGACCTGTGCTTACAGAGAGATGGAGCAAGCAGGAGACCTGCGCTTACAAACAGATGGAGCAAGCAGGAGACCTGCGCTTACAAACAGATGGAGCAAGCAGGAGACCTGCGCTTACAAACAGATGGAGCAAGCAGAAGATCTGCGCGTACAGATAAATGGAGCAAGCAGAAGACCTACACTTACAGATAAATGGAGCAAGCAGAAGACCTACGCTTACAGAGAGATGGAGCAAGCAGAAGACCTGTGCTTACAGAGAGATGGAGCAAGCAGAAGACCTACGCTTACAGATAGATGGAGCAAGCAGAAGACCTACGCTTACAGATAGATGGAGCAAGCAGAAGACCTACGCTTACAGATAGATGGAGCAAGCAGAAGACCTACGCTTACAGAGAGATAGATGGAACAAGCAGAAGACCTGCGCTTACAGAGAGATGGAGCAAGCAGAAGACCTACGCTTACAGATAGATGGAGCAAGCAGAAGACCTACGCTTACAGAGAGATAGATGGAACAAGCAGAAGACCTGCGCTTACAGAGAGATAGATGGAACAAGCAGAAGACCTGCGCTTACAGAGAGATAGATGGAACAAGCAGAAGACCTACGCTTACAGATAGATGGAGCAAGCAGAAGACCTACGCTTACAGATAGATGGAGCAAGCAGAAGACCTACGCTTACAGAGAGATAGATGGAACAAGCAGAAGACCTGCGCTTACAGAGAGATAGATGGAACAAGCAGAAGACCTGCGCTTACAGATAGATGGAGCAAGCAGAAGACCTACGCTTACAGATAGATGGAGCAAGCAGAAGACCTACGCTTACAGAGAGATAGATGGAACAAGCAGAAGACCTGCGCTTACAGAGAGATAGATGGAACAAGCAGAAGACCTGCGCTTACAGAGAGATAGATGGAACAAGCAGAAGACCTACGCTTACAGATAGATGGAGCAAGCAGAAGACCTACGCTTACAGAGAGATAGATGGAACAAGAAGACCTACGCTTACAGAGAGATAGAAACAAGCAGAAGACCTGCACTTACAGACAGATGGAACAAGCAGAAGACCTGCACTTACAGACAGATGGAACAAGCAGAAGACCTGTGCTTACAAGAAAATAGGCAGATGATCAGTGCTTATGAACACATAGAAGAAGATAGCCTATGGTTAGGGACAGTTGGAACCAGCAGATGACCTTTGCTTCAACATACATGGATAGACAGAGCAGGGAGATTACCTGCACTTACCCACAGATACAAAAAGCAGATGACCAATGCTAATGGACAGACGGAGCAGGAAAATGACTGGTGCTTTTGCACAGACGGAACAGGGAGATGACCAGTGCTATTCCAGAAAAACCTGGAGATGGATTGTGCTTTTACACATACATAGAGCCAGAACAAGGGAATATTGTGTGCGTATATACAGATGTCAGTGGAAAATGAACTGCATGAGCATGTGGACAGAGAGGTAGGTAAACGTATGCTTACACACAACCAAAACAGGGTGATAACAAGCACTCACATACAGGTGGACAGAAGAAGGAAGAGGGAGATGACCTGCACATACTCACAGAGGGAAGAGTGGTGACAGTATTTGGGTTTTGCTATACAGAGGTGATCTTCTTCTAAGGGCTGCACCACCCTGCTGATCTAGAAGTGGTAGAATAAGAAATAACAGACAAGATGTGATACCACATGGGACTGAACTTGGAAACTCCCTTCATGGAGACTTCTGAAGTTCGTAAGAAATCACTAAGCTCCCCTTCCACTGATCAGTCGTCAGGGCGGTCCATAAACTCTGCACTGTGGGGTCAAATTTAGTTAGAGTTATACAAAGACCGCACAGAGCAACAAATCAGTGCACCTCAATTTCTGTCACCGTGGACTCCCTTGCAGGCCATTTTCTCAGGATTTCCTTAGTCACACCCAGCTGTGCTTTACTTTGTAAACCTGGCATGAGGTCAACGCGGCATCTGGTTCTTGTAGTTCTGCACCCCCTGCAGGCTGGGGGTGGTAGTTCAATACCCACTGGAGGCCTCCTGGGCTGCCAAATTCTGTTGCCAAATGACCCAGAGCAAGTGGCCAGATGGCTATGGGCGCTGCAGCCAGTGTTGTGACACTTTCTGGATAAAAGCCAGTGACGTCTGTTCTGTGGCCTACCCTGTGAACTGCATGTCCCTTCCCCCCCTCCCCCCTCCCCGTTACCTGTCTCAATGTGAACTCCCAACACTATGACGAGCCTTGAAGAGAACATTTAAAAAAAAAAAAAAATTATTTTTTTGCAGATTTACTTATTTATTATTAAATGTTTAACTTGGTGAATGGAAACATGTTACATTGGCAAGGTTTGTACAATTTTTTTTTTGTTTATTTTTGTTACCTTTTCCCCCCTGTCGGGTCAGCTTTTATTTGTTTTCTTACACTCCCAGAACTTTTTGCAGTGGTTTTGTATCTGATTCTGTACTGTTAGACTGTTGCTGAACTTCTGTGATACAAAAAAACAAAAAGATTACCACCAAGTGTCTTAAACTATATTGTACTTCATTGTTTTTAAGCCAAGTGATAATGTAAATGTTTTGGTGTTTCAGACGTGGCCTGTATAGATACAGAATTATTGATAAATAACAATTATTACCACAATATTTTAAAGTGCTGTGGGGTCACTGCTGTGGAGGTGGATATTTTGTTCTGATATACAATAAATATTTATGAAATTTGGTCTCAGGACTTATTGCACTTTATCAGTAAATAAAATGATGGAGCAGAGTTCGGAGTGTTATTGTGTGACCGAAAAATGCTTTTATTTTTTTCATTCACTAGATTCACCGCAGTCTTGGTTCTTTTTCTTTCTTTCTTATGTCCACTAGATTCACTAGATTCACCGCAGTCTTGGTTCTTTTTCTTTCTTATGTCCACTAAAAAGTCACAGTTTAACTTAAAGTGATTCTAAAGGTTCATTTTTTTTTTTTAATAACAAACATGTCTATACTTACTGGCCGGGTGCAGTGGTATTGCACAGAGCAGCCTGGTTCCTCCTCTTCTCGGGTCCCCCACAGGCTCTCCTGGCTCATCCTGTCTGTCGGGTGACCTGACAGCAAGCAGCTTGCTATGGGGGCACCTACTGCTCTGTGTGTCCATTCACACATGGACCCGTGGCTTGGCCCTGCCCCTCTCTCCTCATTGGCTGAATGGCTGATTGACAGCAGCAGGAGCCAATGGCTCCCATTTGCTGTCTCAGCCAATGAGGAGGCAGAGATCCGAGGCTGTCATTCACATTGCTGGATCGCGATGGGGTTCAGACAGAGGCATATTTTCCACAAGGCAAACAAGGCATTTGCCTAGGGCAGCATTTTTCAGGGGGGCAGCATTTGGACACATGCGGCTTGGGGACTAGGTGTTGTTGGTCAATGTCAGGCTCTCTCCTGTGGGGGAATTTTGTGGTGCCTAGGGCAGCACAAAACCTAAATACCCTGGGCTCAGGTAAGCAATGGGGAAGCTGCTTCTTGGGGTTACTCATGCTGGCTCACTTCAGAGCCCCGATGACTGCATCCATTGGAGGGAGAGAACAGAGAGAGCCACTGCTCATGTGCACAGTGCTGGATCAAGATCAGACTCAGTTAAGTATAAGAGGGACTGGGGGTGGGTAGGTGATCCTGGACACAGAAGGTTTTTTGCCTTAAACTATTACTAAACCCAGGACCCTGCATTCACTCTATCTGGTCTCCCACAGTACACACAACATGGAAGTGCAATTATTTTAGTAAATATAAACTGCTAAATAGCTTTTCTCATCAGCAGTTAGAGAATTCTTGTGACTTCTATCAGTGTCCAGCAGCGCACATGTTAAAGTTTTCATTTTGCTCTAGGAGGATGCAGAACCCCTGACCTCTGTCTGGACAGTGCTGATTTGGCCCTGTACTGATCACATGCACTCTCCCCAAAAAAAAGAAAAAAAAAACCCTCTCTAACAATACACACCAAACTTAACATGTGCAGAGTGACTCTACACTATATGCCTTATCAGAAGATAAGAGAGGGACACTGGAAGAAGGAGAGGATCAGAGAAGTCAGGATCAAACAGCCTTTTTATACCATGCAGAGGATTAACCCCTTAGGTTCCACAGTGAGTATAACTAGCATGCTTTACTGCTTTATACAGACTGATTTTACTATTGTGGGTTTAGTAACACTTTCAATTCAAAGAAAGCATTAGTGTTAAAAAAAACCTTCAGACTTTGGAGCCACTTCAAGAATACCTACTTGACGTTGAATAGACTTTTTTTTTTTTTTTTTTTTAAACCAGAGTTTAGTGCCTGTTTGATGGTTATTTTTCATGAAAGAGTTTCATACTGTGGCTTTCTGCCTTCTTCTAACATCCTCTGCGAGCTCCTGAACCTCCCCTCACTTCTGATCTTTGGAATTAGTAGGGCGTGTTAGTTGTGACAGTGAGCACTGCTCTATGTACACTAAACATCCCAGAGTTCATATTCCATCCCAGGAGCAAGCATGTGAGGCTGGCTACTTTCCTATATACAGTGGGACCATGGAGAATGAATGGAACAGGAAGACGGATCACAGCAGAAAAACAGGAATTTGGAGGATCCTGACAAATTAAGGTACTTTTTGAGTTAGAAATACATACTTGCAAATGTTTTTAAATTAAACCAGAGTTTAGTATTACTTTACCATAAACATTATTAAATACGTCATTTGAGCCTGAGAAACTTGTCATACTTTATATGCTTGTTAACTGCAACTGCCAGCATGCCTTTCAAGCTAGTGTGTGCTGAGACTTATTCTATATGACTGAGTGGCAATGAATACCCAAACTCACTATCATACTAGTTCCGTTATTCAGATTTTATGGCTTTAATACTTCACTATCAAATCACTATACAGCCAATAGAGTTCTGGCCAGCTCAGTGGATTGCTTTAAAAAAAGGCCTGGATTCTTTCCTAGATACACAGAATATAACTGGATACTAACATTTATACGTAATGTTGATCCAAGGAATATTGGATTGCCTCTCAAGGGATCAGGAAGGAATGGTTTCCCCTGCAGGAGCAAAGTGGATCATGCATTTCTGTTTTTTTTGCCTTCCTCTGGATCAACTGTGGGTATAGGTTTAGAACTTTTTTTTTTTTTTTTTGGTTGAACTGGATGGACTTTTGTTTTTTTTCAGCCAGACTAACCATGTCAGCAGACTCAGAGCTATCATTAAAAGTGACACTCTGAAGTGAGAGTTGGCAACCCATTGATCGCAGGCAGGTGAGTGGTATATCTCATTAATGTCCCTTTCCTTGCCAATCCTCAAGTGCTCCTTCCTCACTGGCAGAGTGGTCCAGGACAACAATGAGCTCAGCTCTCCCATCGGGAAGCTGTCAAAGCCGACTGAATCCTAGGCAGCAGAGGCATTCTCCACCCAGCAGCACACCCCTTGCCTATGATTTGTGGTCACCTTTGACAGTTTTCAGGTGGGTTTGGGCTCTTGTCTGCACATGCCTGAGCTCATCCCCTGAGTGTTCTGTGCTGATCCCCACAAGCCCGCCTCTCCTGTCCATCCCAGACACTTGTAGATGACATTATGTGGGATGGAAGAGAGTGGAGGGCTGGCAGGGGGCAGCACACCGGTACAGGTAAATCTATTGCAGCGGCTACCCTGCACTGCATGAGGAAACCGCTTCTGTATAAGATTACTACCCCCAGTACTCTGCCCTCCTTAACCCCTCTGTCCTCCACCCTACTGACCCCCTAGTCCTAATATTAGACTGTCCTCCACCCTACTGACCCCCTAGTCCTAATATTAGACTGTGCTCCACCCTACTGACCCCCTAGTCCTAATATTAGACTGTGCTCGACCCTAAGCTCCTAATCCTGCTGGAATGACAGGTCAGTGCTCTGGCTTGTACTTCACTGAAGCCATGTATTCATGTAAAAATCCTGTCAGGTGTTGGCTTTCATTTACCTGTATGTCCCCTAGTCCTCTGCCCTATCTGCTGCTGACCCCTAGATGCAGTTCTACATACTACTTATACTGGCCAGAGCTGACAACCAAGCCAGAATTGAGGGCAGCCAGGCCTCAGACTGGTTGAGCAAGTCCTCCTGCAGTTGCAGTTGTCTTGCCTTCCTGATGGACTCTTACTACAGCCTTGTGGCTGTCATCAATTACTCTCCAAACTGAAAAACATTGTGAATGATGCCAAGTTTCTTACTGAAGCTAACTTATAGGGTAGGCCAAGTTTACTGTATATTTTTATTGACATTGTTTTGCATATTTTTCAAATTTTTTCATGTGGTCCTCACTTTTTTATTGGGGCCTTGCTAGTTAATTTCTTCCAAAAAAAAGGGGTGGGGTGGGGGGAGTGATCTTTGATCTCTCCCATGTTGTTCAGGGAGATCTCCACTTCTCAAAGATTGCCTACCCCTTTTTCTATACTATTCCCCTTAAAGCATAAGTTCACATTTTCCAAAAAAGTGAACCAACACCTTACAACTTCTCCACCCCACAGTCCCTGCTGTACTTACCTCTATGGGTGATGAGCTGTCAGTGCCCACATAGCTGGTACCTCGGTCTGGTTATTTGAAATCACTGCTCTTCTCCCTATTCTTTCTGTAGTGCTTCTGGGACAGAAAAGAGCAATTGTCTAATCATTGTCTGTCCTGGAAGTGCTGCAGAAAGAAGAGGAAGTTGAACGGAATTTCAAACAACCAGACCACTGCATCAGCTGTGAGCACTAGGGATGCACAGATACCTTTTTTTTTTTTTTTTTATTAAATCAGTGGAGTACACGTACCGATAGTTTCATTCAAGTAGTCGCTGATACCGATTGCAGATACCTTCCAGTGCGATTAGAGTCCATACAAAATGTATTGACACAAATTGCTCCTCAAAGAATAGTATGCAATTTGAACAGGAATGTGATTCTTGTCAACACTGCATGCGGTTTCCCCACTGCTCCTGTGTTAACCCAGGCTTATCATAGGATGTTCACACAGGAGCGGTGCAGGTAGGTTTCCCACAGTGGAGAGTGGACGTGTGGGGATGTATACAATGCTCCATATTCTATTGGTAGGAGAGAAAGCAGCAAAAATTTGAAATCCCCCCGCTTCCTCTCCTCACAGGGATGACAGTTCGGGCTAGAGGGCTTTTGATTGGTCAGCACCGTCACACAGACAGTGTTGACCAATCAGATGCTGTCTAGCCCACACAGTATGGGCTGGACGGCATCTGAGAGGAGAAAAAGCGGCAGGGATTTCAAATCCGCTTTCTCTCCTCTCCTACCGTTGAGAATATGGACCATCTGTCCTAGTGGGCACAGACAGCTCTTCACCCATGGAGGCAAGTACAGCGGGGACCATGGTGGGGATGGGGAAGGTGTAAAGCGTTAGTTGACCTTTTCATTTTTTCTGAAAAAGGTGAATTAATATATTAAAAGGAACTTTACACCCCCCTACCTTTTTTATTTTTCCGTTGCCCCCCCATACTTGTCGTGCAGCATCATCTTTGCTCCACATACTCACCTGTCTAGTGGATCCAGTGTTGTCCTGCTGTGATCCACTGCTTAGGTGAAAGCCTGAGTCCCACGTCACCATCTTGGTACACCTCCATCATTGGAAGTCGGCTGCCTATTCCGGTTTCAGTCAACTGGCCCATGAGAACTCACCTGTTTGTTCTACTGCAGCAGCCTCTTGGGATGCGTGATGTAGATATCCCAAGACATGTTATTCTTGTCTAGATGAGAGGGAGTGGGCATGAAAATAAATGTAATCAGCTATTAAAAAACCACACACACACGGAGGGAGTAGTGCTTAGGGAATTACCGATTTTAAAGTAGTCAAATCTGCTAACAAGTGCAGGAGGCACATGACAAGCAAAAAAAATAAAAAATAGTAAGGTAAAATGCTTTAAATATTTATTATACTTGGTTTTAAGGTGGTGACAGGATCAATGAACGTGTACCCATGTTTGTCTGCAGACTGAAGGATTATAAATTTAGGGCTGCCTGTGGGTGCTGCCACCCAGTGACTGTTCATTTGTCACACAGACAAGACTTTTGACTCCACAAGTAGGTGTCAGCAGTCATACAGATTGATCAGTGTCTCCCAACAGCTGGGGTGCAGCCTCCCTCCACTGGCCCATGACTTCCTGGTTGCAAGAAATTACAGCTGAAATGAAAGCAGTAGCTGCAATTGCACAGTTCACCAAATGTACTGTATAAGCACAACCTATAATCAACCAGACACCTTGAAACTGCAACCAAACAGCAAAAATTCTGATATTGTTCAGAATCATATCAGATCTTCCTTGGCTGCAATTCCAATGTGTCTGATTAGTTACACATTGCAATCAGTGAACTATAGGGACATGGCTGTTTTAGTCGATTGAAGTGGTATTAAACCCAAAAGCAAACATTTATTGAATTGCAATTTACCAATTCTTAGAAGTGATGAATGTATTCCTTTTCTTTTTAAGGCCTTTTTTTCTGTTATTTTCACCTGGTGATCCAGCTAGTAAGTCTGTTGCTTTTCAACAGAACTGTCCTGCAGATGTAGCAAGGGGCTAGGACAAACCATTCGCCACTGATGGTTTGATCAGCTTTTATTTAAGTAAGACTTATTCCCAAAAGGGAAAAAACGTTTGCTGTAACTGTTTATGAAGTGTTAGCTGGAGTTTATCTTAAATTTATTAGTGTATCTAAATCTGCTAGTTTATCTAACACTCTTCTCCCCCTAAATTTGTGCTCATTCATCCAGAGTGGGGCAGTGTAATACAGGAGGTGTGTTACTGGCCACATCACCAGCTGAAGACAGAGGGGGAAAAAAAATCGTAAAAAAAAAAAAAGAAAAACTATTGCTGCCACATCTAATGATTGCTACAATATATTACATTTTTGTCTTTGGGTTTTCTACCGCTTCACAGCAACTGCTAAGTGTGAATGTAAACAGCATCATTTATTTTGCACAGGCTGTGATCCACTGAGCAGAAACATTTGCAGCTTACTTTTGCTTTGTATTTCTCTGGGTGAGAATTGCTTACTAATTTTGTGATACCCCTTTGCAAATGGCATGATTAAGCCCTGCAACAAACCATGGTGCACTGCATTGGCAAAAAATGGTGCAGCTACAAATTTTAGGTCCATTTTGGTGTGTTGGCAGCCCAATAAAATGAATGAGCTACCTTAACTCATTGGATTAAACATGCAAAATAATGCACGTTTACATTAATGTATGGGGCCATGTACAGTGGGGAAAATAATTAAATTGATCCCCTGCAGATTTTGTAAGTTTGCCCACTTACAAAGAAATCAACCAAAAATCCAGAAAAACAAAACAAAACACGATAACAATGTTATAAGTTGAGTTGCAGGGGGCATGGCTTGGCAATGGCAGAGTGAAGACATGTTCTGTTGGAGCTCCTGACTCCCAACCCACCTGAAATGCCAGCTTTTTACCCATCATGAGCTACCCTAAATGCCGTAAAACTAAAAGTACCTTCGGTCGCGGAAATCAGATGTTTCTTCCCGGAAGGCCTACATTCACAGCTCACGGAGCCACATGGTGCTTTGAGGCCCATTGCTTCACACACCTCTCCCAGCATGGCCGCATCACAATCAATAGGGCCTAGCTCCATGTCAGGGATGCCTGCTATCTTTGCCTCCTACTCCCAAGCAGCGTGCAGCCCGAGCCCTTCCACACAACCTACCCTGGATGATGCGGACCTGCGGGCGCTAATCTGAGCTCTGACGTCACGACGCTTAAAAGGAGTATTACACGGCGAGTACACACAGTGTGCAGAGCACACAGAGGACACCATTACCATACAAAAAGCAGTTTTTAAAGGTTTTAAAATGTGAGTGGATCTATATTTGAAGCACAATAAATATTTTTAAAAAGGATAAGGCACTATATTTATTCTTTTGATTGCATGGTACCTAAAAATATGGAGAAATAAGGAGAAGGAAGTGGAAAGACCCCTGGAGGAGAGAGGGAGAAATCCATCCATTCATAGTAAACCATCAAAACAGGGATCAGCAAGCCAAAGAGACCCCCCTGTGGGAAAAGTTTATAACTACATTCATTTACCCATCTTCCTGGAATAAAGATATTATTATATTACAGTATTTATATAGCGCCGACAGTTCGCTCAGCGCTGTACATTACAGTGGGAGTCAATACACAAGACAGTACAATAACAATACAATGTGATACACGAGGAGTTCGAGGGCTCTGCTCCTTGGAGCTTACAATCTAGGAGATAAAGCTTGAAAATTACCCACTAGTCCATATTAAGGGCGCAAGCTGTTTTAGCCTCACTTAACGGTTTGGCTAAAAAAGAAGGTGAGCGCATAGAGGAAAAGGAATATTATTCTGAAAATAATCACGGAGTGGACTTTTCTGAATTTATATATTTGAATCTTGATCACAAATATATTTTATTTTAATTTGCTTCATTTATTATTGATCACCATTATATTTTATTTATGAAAGTTTTATAATCAGAGCACAGATTGAACTTTAAAGATTTAAGTTTTTAAGAATCTCTCATATGTAAATAATTATTATTTCACAACACAATTATTAGTGGAGCGCAACACTAATTTAATATAATTAATAATCAGTATCACACATTTATATGGATATGTGTAGAAGTGTAAGTGAACAACAGGATTAATACACATTGTTTCACATTATAAATTCATAGAAATACACCATAGTAGCTCACAAGCACTGCAGTTTTATACTTAATTTTCTCTCTACCATATCGTGAGTATATGAAGGGATATACCCATTGGTCTCAAATGGGGGACTCTCGCTCTTGATATCAGAAGTGTATAGACTCTGAGGTGACAGTCGTTTTTATAGCCATTGGAATTGTCAGAGTTTTCTCACTTAAGTTTGTTTGCATAGCATCTAGTAACCATGGGAAGTGGTTCTGGACTCACAATCTTTACAGGACTGTGGGAGGTAGGGTCTTCGCTGGGGCAACACACCTGTGGGTATTATTCGCCATAAGGGATTTATCATTGGCCATCTCCCCAGTCTATTTTACCTTTCCCATGTATATACTAGCTATTTGTCCATGACGTGGGAAATGCTGTCCCCAGGGTTAAGTACAGGGTTTGTTTTGGAAGACAGCCTGCAGGCTGTTGTATTGTGATGATCATATATATTAGAGATAATTTGCCTCTGGGCTCTTTGACGTGAGCTGGTAGCTGAAGACTGACACCCCCCAGAGACTACCCTTTACACCCCACCTCCCCCATCTTTTACTGCTCTTCTTCCTGCCCCCCCCCCCCCTTCCCCCTCCTCTGCTCCTGACCTCTGTCCCTTGGCTCTCTACATTTTTTCCCCTTCTACTTCAAGGCTGCTGGGGTACCCCATGTCGGATGGCTGATGTCATATCCTACTCTCCACCCCAGGAGGGCTAGGGGACTGAAACTTTTGTTGGATTTTTGTTTTTCTTAGGCTAAGTTTGTATTTAGAGTTTGAACATGTTGTTATACGAACTGTTGGGATAAGGGTCATGCATTCTGTCAGACTACCTGCATGGGGTGGGTGACTGTTTTGACATCACCTGGCATTTGCATGATCATGCTTAATGGATGCATTGAATGTGGGTCAGGGTTGGGATGGGAAGTCTCCAACCCTGCAGAGGGTTGCACCCGATGAGTTTTGCCCTGTGTTTGTGGGTGCTTGAGCCTCTATCACCTAGGCAACCTAGGTTCTACTCTTGGGGGTTTCCATTGGACCCCTAGTCTTTCCCTCTCTTCATCTTTCTTGTCTCTTTTTTTTCCGTCTCCTTCTTTCCTTTTGTTTTTTACTCTTTTTCTTGTTTCTCTATATCCCCACTCCCCCCACCCCCTCTCTTCCGTTTTTTTTTTTACCTCTGTTTATGCCACCCCCACCCTTCCCCATAACTGCCAGTGGGCTGGAGCTCAACCGACTAGTGTCCATCAATGTCAAGGGGCTGAACACACCAGAGAAGCGCTCGAAATACGACACTTCCGTGAGACTTCAGGGATCAGTTGTGTGATGCAGAGGGGCAAGTGCTATTTATGAAGGGGTGCTTGGCAACACGTTCACTTTAGTAAACTTATATCGCCCCAATTCAAATCAGATCACCTTTTTAAAGGGGGGTCCTCTCGAAACTAGAGGACTTTGGAGAAGGGACATTTCTCATGGGAGGTGACCTTCATTTTACTATGGATCCAGCCTTGGATACTTCCACAGCTGCCACACATTTCCCATGCATCGCTAAAACGTTTGAAGAAAAACATCCATGTCTTTCATCTGGTGGATATCTGGAGAATACTCCACCCAACGCACCAGGACTACACATTCTAGTTGCACCCTCATGACTCGTACACCAGAATTGATCTTTTTTTGATTCCCTAAATCTGTTTTATCGAGGGTCCGAACAGCATTCATTGGTTTGATTACCTTTTCAGACCATGCCCGTGTATGGGTGGATATAGAGTTATTGTTCTCCAGACCTCAGCCGTGGCACTGGAAACTCAATGAGTCCCTGATCCAGAAGCGGTGAAAGAAATATCTGGGGAACTGCAGCTTTTCTTCTCTACCAATGCAGGCCCAGACATTGCCCTGATGACAGTGTGGGAGACACACAAAGTCTATGCTAGGGGGGCCCTCATTATGCTGGAAGCCCAATTGAAGAAAGAAAGGGCTCAACAAATTTCTGACCTTCTGACTAAGATCAATACCTTGGAATCAGCCCATAAAAAATCTCTTGCGACCAAGCTCCTGTCGGAGCTCATGGTCCTAAGAGATCAACATTAATCCCATAACTCATGGATAAGACCCAATAGAAGATCCACGCTACGAAGGACATTGCCTTCCAACGCTACTATGAATCACTCTATAACCTTAGATCGGTGGGCTCTATACCCGGAAACTCAGACAGGACAGAGACTATTCAACAGTATCTGAAAGAATCGGGCCTTCCAAGCATCCCAAAGGTGGACTTAGCTTCCATGGAAGCCCCTCTTTCTGCAGAGGAACTGACGGGCAGTAGTCATGTATCACATGAAATCTGGGAAGGCTCCAGGCCCGAACGGATATTCCTTGCTTTACTATAAGATGTTCAGTTCCCTTCTCTCTTCATATTTTCTGGCTGCCTATAATACAATGGGGGCAGCTTTCCTGAGAGACGCAATCAAGGATCATATTTTGGTCATATGGAAGGAGGGCAAGGATCCGTTCTACTGTCAAAACCACCTGTCTCCCTCCTGAATGTTGACCTTAAATTATTCACCAAAATCCTAGCTTGGCGCCTGATGGTCACCATGGACCAGGGCCGGGATGGAGTCTAAGTGGGCATGGTCCCTAATTGGGAATCAAGGGACAATACGACTAAGGTCATAAATGTAATCCATGTGGCCAGTGCCCGAAAAATCCCCATGTTGCTTCTCTCCATTGATGCCGAAAAGGCATTTGACTGAGTAAACTGGATCTTGCTGAAGGAGACACTGAGACACAATGGTCTAGGGCAGCGAAAAATGCGGTGAATGCAGGCCATCTGCTCCCACCCCTCCGCTCAGGTGAAGGGTCATCTACAGTATCTCACAGAAGTGAGTAGACCCCTCACATTTTTGTAAATATTTTATATCTTTTCATGTGACAACACTGAAGAGATTACACTTTGCTACAATGTAGTGATTGTACAGCTTATATAACAGTGTAAATTTGCTGTCCCCTCAGAATAACTCAACGCACAGCCATTACTCAAACGCACACATTAATAACCGCTGGCAAGAAAAAAGTGAGTACACCCCTAAGTGAAAATGTCTAAATTGGGCCCTCTTTTGTGATCAGCAATGGGACTCACCAGGGATGCCCCCTCTCTTTCTTGATCTTTATTCTAACTTTAGAGCCTTTTCTACGCATGGTGAGAAAAAAGTCCCAATATCCAGGGCCTCTCTATCAACCCCTTGTTGCCCCCAAAAGTTGCCGCATACGCAAAACGGATTAGTGTTTTTTCTTCCTAACGCTCTTCTATCACTCCCAAATACTTTCAGAACTGAAGACATGAGAATCCTCCGTTCTTTTGAGTTAACTGTCAAAAGTCAGAGGCTTTGAGTGTGTCCATGTTGGCTTCTTAGTCCACCTTACTTAAAGCCAATTTTTCATTTAAATGGGCTTCTTCACACATCAAATACTTGGGCATTTACCTCTCCTGCAGATTGGAAGACGTTTTTCAGCTGAACTTCCCACCACTTTTAACATCTATAAAAAAAAAAAAAAAAAAAATAATGGATCTTTCGACCTGGCAGAATGGACTATTTTCCTGGTTCGGACGTTGTAGTAATATACTGCCCAGACTTCATCCTCTTCAGGCTATTCCGATCCATGTGCCAGGCTCATTCCTGTAGGCACTGAACCAAAATATTACTAGTTTTGTTTAGGAACAGAAACCTCCCTCGGTTGTCTCTAAAGCTACTATGACTGCCAAAACTGTAGGGGGGAATGGCCTTGCCCGATGTGAACTTGTATCATATTGCTTGCCATTTGACCAGTGTTAGACTAGTGCCGGCATGGTACTTTGAGGCAATGGGTACAGGTGAAACAGGCCTGATCAAGGATACTGCTGAGTTCACTACCTTGGTGCCATACAGACTTACCCACCACAATCCTTGCACACCCCACTGTGGGAGAGAAGTGCTGTATTTGCCGCAAACTCTTCAAGACCTCAACAATTTCACCGATGCCCTCCCCATGGATAACCCTTAAGGCCAGGTCTGCAGGACCTGAGATTCCAAACCCTGAAATTCCTTGGCCTTTTTTAGGCCCGTCATTTCCTCTCACATGGCCAACGGTTCTCAGATGACAAATGATGGAAACACCGTCCAATATTTTCTGTCAAATTGTAATAACCATGCTGCACCATATAACAATCAAATAACATAGAAAGGTAATCCTAAGTAGAGCTCATTTTCTGTATTTGTAAGGAAAAGTTTGTTTTCCAACATGAAACAGAGAAACCAGGCTCCTGGAATAATCAGTTTAGCACAAATCAGCTTTAAAAAAATTAGTGTCTCAACAAAAAAGGCTCAAGGAGGAAGCAGACGTCTGGAAAATGGTGCAGATGATAATATGAGACTCCCAACTTGAATCCAGTGTTGTTATATCGCCTACAATTTTACTGACCCATCACCCTTCATACCAGTCTCCTGGGCCACGCTTGTAAAGTTTTCAGAGAGGTCTATAGCATATATGTTGCATTTACCATACATATATCTACATCATATGCATGCTTTTTCTGAAGAGAACGTAAGTTTAATTTCATTATATGCCTAAATATAGCAAAAACATTTAAAAACACAACACAAAGACATTTCCTGGACATATAATTGAAGCAATCCCACCACAATAATGCCACACAGAACAGAGCTGTAAGCAGGGACACAGCAGTTGTGTCAATAGTGCACAAAGATGTTCTAGACATGGAACGTCCCACACTGCTGTTGATCTAAAATGACCTGAGTCCATGTATACCTTAATAAACCACTCTAGTACCTTTCCCTACACAATCAGTTGAGAAGTCGTAAGGAGCACCAAGCACTACAGACATAGTGGTAAACAACTCCTATCTGGATTTTGTGCTCTACCCTCAGCAGCTCTAGCTTCAAATCACACCTTCTCCAACAGAGTGGGTGGAGCCTGATTACCATGGCCCTCCCCACTCCAGTCTTAATAATGAAAGTGAATTTATGGTCCAATCAGAAGTCTTGATGCTACATATCTCAGTAATATTATATTCTTCACTGCATTGTCTTGATATTGAATTCAGAAAAGTTACAGGTAGCCACCCTTAATCCAAAGGATGCCATGCATTTGGCCAAGTGCAGCTGGCTCCAGTTGAGTTCGGCATAGAAGTCTTTCACTGGCAGTCCCAAACTCAGATATCCCTTTGGACCTTTTCAGTAGAAATAACTCTTTGTAAACTAACAATACCTGGCACCAGGTAACAATTTTATAGACAGTTACTGAATTGTATTGGAGAATGATCCAAATCGTGTTGTGCCTCGTCCAGCTTGAAAGTGAGATTCAATCTGTTCCAGACTTTTCCCCTTTGTCTCTGGGATATAAAGAACTGTAAAAAGAACATTGACAGCACAGAAAGCTGCAAATAACCAGAATGTCCCATAGGAAGTCAGAGAATCCTGCCAAAAGAGAGGACTGTTAGAAGACAGTCATCTAAACTCCACATACACAGCTGAGTTAGATAATAAACATAGTGCTAGTGACTGGCAGGGCTATATATCAGTATGTAGCATTACTCAGTAGGGATGAGCTCAGGCATGTTCACATCCCCGTGTGAACCCACCATGGCTATCCCACCAGGAAGTGGTAATTGCACAAAGCCACATCACAAGCTGCCGAGGCATTTCCCATCCCCCAGCCAAGCATACACCCCTTGTATACAGTCACTGATGGGCAGAGAATGCCTTGGCTCCTTATGAATGGCTTTGTTAAATGACCATATCCTGGTAGGATAGCTCAGGTGGGTCTGGACTAGAAACAGACATGTCTGAGCTCATGACGTCACTAAGCAGGACTTGCCAAACAGCATTATTACATCTAAACTTTTCAACACCAACCTTTTCCCCAAAATAAGCTTGGAATTTAGCATCAAAATCATTGATTGAAAAAGGACTATGATAGTTTATACATCAAATAGTGTAATAACATCCTTATGCACTCAAAAATCCTCAAACATATGGACTAATGGACAATAGCTATTTGAAAATCATTATTGTTTATACTTGTCCAGTTTTTGAATTGAAAATACTTTAACCCTCAACCTGCTCCACAACCCACAGATTACTAAAGATAAAATAAACTTCTAGAAATGTTAGAAAGGAATTAATGCCTTCTGTTCTAAAAAAAAAAAAAACCCAGAGTAACGCAGGCCATACATGGGTCGAACTCTGAACAAATGTTCTTTAGAAAATCAGAAATTTTGTGCATTTTGTAATCCGATGGAGCCACCGTTGATTTCGAAATTCAACCAACCAAGCCTTCAATTTAACCTTGTTGCTACAGAAAAGAATTTTCTTTTTTTCCAGGTCCCAGCTCACGCTCATTTCTTTTTCGATTATATTTCTTGTATGATTCTCCCATCATTGACTCGAAATTTGTTTGTTTTTCAAAAAATTTCCAACATGCCCAGTCACTCAAATTCGTTGGTCACACGAAAATCGTCAGTTTCTGTGGCCCCACTAATGGTGCAAAATTCGAATGAAAATTCTTAGAAAAGATTTTCAAAAGAAAATACTTTTTGGAATTCGAACAATGTATGGCCGGCTTTAGGCTTACTGGTAACTCATTTTCTATGAGTCTTCCAGGACAGCCTGTGAGACATTGTGCTCCTCCCTCTGGGACAGTTAACACACTAGCCCAAACTCCTTAAGAGGTGGTCCTCCAGGTATCCTCTTCAGTGTCCCCAAGAACCACCGGAAGAAACTGGAAGACAAAACACAAAAGCATAACAACACCGCTCAAAAATTGGAGGAAAAAAAAAAAAAAAAAATCAGGGTGGGAAATCCGGCTGTCCTGGAAGACCTAGAAAATGAGTTACCGGTAAGCCTAACTCTGGTTTTCTCCCCCTCATCCTCCAGGACAGCCTGTGAGATGATGAGCAAGAAACCTACCCCCCTAGGGTGGGACAACTGCCTGGAGGACTTTCCATCTAAACACTTGCTCTTTATTCAAACAGCAGGTCCAGGCGATAATGCTTTACAAACATGGAATAGCTGGACCACGTGGCCGCCTTGCAAATATCCTCTGGCGTGGCACGGCCCTCTCCGCCTAAGATGCTGTCAAGGCTCTGGTTGAGTGTGCATTGTCAAAGGGCGGTGAAATTTTAGCAAAACTATATGCCTCTGTAATTGCTAATCTAATCCACTTGGCAATAGAAGATTTAGATGCTGCATACCCATTAAGTGCCCCTGAGAAATTAACGAACAAGGAATAAGACTTCCTGAAATCCCTGGTAACTCTAACGTAAGCCAAAAGGCTCATTCTAACATCTGATAAACTAAAATGTATTCTCCCAGTCATTAGTTGGGGAAGAACAAAATGTCAGGACAATATCTTGTGGCCTATGAAAGACTGAGGACACATTGGGAAGAAAACCTGGGTCTGTTTTAAGCAAAACCCTATTGTCAAAAATCAACAAAAAAGGGCTCTCTAATTGAGTGCTTGCAATTCACTTACCCTCCACGCAGAGGTGATTGCGACTAAGAAAACTGTCTTCAAGGTTAAAGATCGAACAGAAAACTTCTCCGGGGGTTCAAAAGGGACTGTAAATTAACACCCTAAGGACCAAGCATAGATCCCAAGATGGACAGGCCTGTACTTTCGCCAGTATGGACTTGGAGAGGGCCCTAAAAAAATTTGCTACAAAACGGGTCTTGTTGGAGAGAGACCTGAAAGAAAACATTAAGAGCCGAGACCTGCACCTTTAAAAAGGTACTTACCAAGAGCCCCTTATCCACCTCAGCCTTAAAAAAAATCCAAAACTGCCTGGACATTCAGGGGCTTTCAGCCCCGAACTTCCATCCAGGAGTTGAACTTTTTCCACACCGTAGCGTATATAGCTCTAGTGACCAGTTTGTAGCAGCTAACCAAGGTCTTGATCACATTCTCTGAGAACCCCTGGGATCTCAAGATTTCCTCCTCAGAAGCCACTCAGCCAACTTTAGGGTTGCTACCTGGGGATGAAGAATTGGTCCCTGCAAAACCAAATCTTCCCTCTGTTGAAGAAGAATCGGAGGGGTCAACACAAGACTCTTTAGTAAAAAAACCCATGGTCTCCTTGGCCAAAATGGAGCCACTAAAATGAGGTTCGTCTTTTTCTACCAGAAATTTCTGCAGGACGGCTGGCAGCAGTCTTACCGGGGGAAAGGCATAACGGAGTCTGAACTCCCAGGCGTCTGTGAAGGCATCTGTACCCAAAGCCTGACCCAGGGAATGCACAGAAAAGAACTGGATGACCTTGTTGTTGCCTTCTTGGGCAAAGAGGTCTACCTCTGGCACGCCCCATTCCTGGGCGATGGCCTCGAAAACCTCCTGATTGAGTGACCTGCTGGACCTGAAACCGGCTGAAAAAATCCGCTAGCAAGTTTTGCACCCTCTTTAAGTGGACGGTCACTAAGGAGGCCAGGTACTGTTTGACCCACCCAAAAATCCTGTCTGCAAATCAACTGGAAGGATGGGCTCCTTGTCCCTCTTTGTTGACATAGGACACGGCAGTCACATTGTCCGAGCGGACCTGCAGGTGGTTGCCCACCAAGAGTGTTTGGAAGGCACCCAACGCCTTTTGAATCATCAACAACTTCTGATTCGAAGCCAGTCTGTTTTTTCCAGAGACCAGGACTTCTGGACCAGACTGCTGCCCAGGTGGGCCCCCGAGCCGAAGGAACTGGCATCGGTCGTCAAGATTAGCAGGCTTTGTGTGGCCGACGACAGACACCTGCAAAAGCGACCGCTTAACCCTCGAAGAAAGGTGGATCAGGAGATCCAAAGTCTCCTGACTCCCGTCCCAGCAACGCAGAATAAAATGCTGCAACAGGCGTTGATGGAACCTTGCACACAGCACCACTGGAAAACAAGATGCCATAAGGCCGACCACCTTCATGACCTCCCTGATCATGACACTCAGGTTGGTCCGTAAGCGTGCCACCACCCGATCCAATTTCAGGCACCTCTCCTTCGGAAGAAATATCTTTCTTTCTACTGAGGAAATCACATAGCCCAGATAAACCACCTCCTGCGTGGGGACTAGCTGAGGCTTGTCTGTTGATAAGCCATCCGAGGGAGCACACGACGTCCTGGCCAACCTGAAGATCCTCCAGCAACTGCTGATTAGTCCTGTCAATAAACATAAGATCATCCAGATATGGAACAACAGTGATGGCCTTCAACCTTAGCGGAGCTAGGGCCTCTGCCAAAACTTTTGTGAAAATCCTTGAAAACGAGGATAGGCCGAACGGAAGAGCCAGACACTGGAAGTGGTGGACTCCTGATCTGACCCTGACCTCCAGTCTGAGGTATTTCTGGAAAGCCGGGTGTAATGGGGTTGTGGAGGTACACATCCCAGAGATCCACGGTTGCCATAAAACAGCCTGAAAAGAGGATGCTTGTCACCAAAAAAATCAAATCTATCCTGAAATGTTTGTACCTCAGGGACCCGTTGAGAAGACGAAAGTTAAGGATCAGGAAAACTTGCCAAATGGCTTTTTCACCACAAACATCCCCCCCTCCCGGCTGGGTCCAGACAGGGCTATCACACTAGAGGCCCGGGTTAAGGTTGTGGAAGGAGTCCGCATTCTATGAATCAAGCCCTTGAAAGACTGGAAAGTAGAAGCGACCTAATGTTTGACTGAAGTGAGAATTTTGTGACACACTGTCACTGACTCATCCATAACCAGGCTATTAATACACCCAGGGCAAAGGGGCTTTTCCCACGAAAAGCCTAATTTTGCCACACACACCACGGCACACTTCCCTCCCGGAAGCTTGCGCCTGGGTTTTCTCCTGGGCCTTAACCTAAAAGAAAAAGACTCAATAAAGACTGGCTCCTACTCCCCACCCCCAAAACACCACTGTGCTGGGCTAGCGAAGAACATGCCCTCCCAAACACCCATGGCCACTACCAGGCACTAGGACTAAGGGACCACCCAGGGACAGCCAGCGGGAGCCCTCCCCGCGCTTAACCTGAGTGGTGCCAATGCCTGTGGAGCCCGAGTCCACTGCCTGGGAAGGTGCAGTACACTTTATTTCTCCTCCAGAGTGATTTCCAAGGCCTGGCCGGGTCCCCACTCAGTGCCAGAATGCCTTGATCAGTCCCACCGCCGTGCCTCTATGAGACCGCCGTCTCAGGTGCCCTCTGATGAGGTCACTTCCATTTGAAGCTTTCCTTGCAGCTTCTGGAACCAGCATGGAACAAAGCTGGCCCCGCCCCCAGAAGTCTCTTTTCCCCCTGGGCTGACTGAGTGGCATGGCGGGTGCTGCTAACCGACAAAGGTCCTCTCTCTCTCCCCCCGAGCACAGGCAGCAGCAGGCCACGCAGTCCCACTCCCCACCAGGGGGGATCGTGCCAGGCAGAAGTACACATGGGGAGGGAGCTACACCCAGGACAGCCCTGAGGTATGGAGCCACACACAGGATTCTGAACATGCTTCCTTTCCGTCCAGAGGAAACACTAAAACTGAAGGGGAGACCTGGATGACCACTGCTTAAGGAGTTTGGGCTAGTGTGTTTCCTGTCCCAGAGGGAGAAGCCCAATGTCTCACAGGCTTTCTTGGAAGACGAGGGAAGAAAAATAAAGTATAAAACTACTCAGGGTACACTAAAGGTAATAAAGTCATTCACAGTCATGTATAATACAAGAACAGTAACACAACATGCTTTCCAGCAGTACCAATAACAGAAGTCTAATATGACTGAACAATGGTCACTTTGTTTCAACACCCAGAGTCTGTTAGTGAAAGTAAAGGTTTCCTTCATGTGAAATTGTGATCAAACATACCATCATGTCCTGAAACTCCTTCGTCACCAGGAAAGCGCAGCCCCAATTAGTAATGACACACACTCCACTGGCCACACCCCTTGCACGCAGAGGGAAGATTTCAGACATGACCAGCCAGGGAATGGGACCCCAGCCAATTGCAAAACCTGCAGAGAGCCCAAAACAGAGAACAGGTGCTAAGGATCACTAGCAGACCAATCAGAAGATATTTTCATGTTTTTAATGAACCCCTCTTATGTGGGTGGAGAGAGACAAAACTCCACTAATCGCTCCCACTGGAGACACAAACCTACCACATTATTTCTGCTGGACATCACCCGTCCAATCCCTTCCACTTGATGGGCGTTAGGGCAGGGGATGATGGAATAGAGGCAACTGGTGTGGTGGTATGTATAGTGCAGGCGGCCCTACAAGCATGGTCATAAGTGTTAAGGGTGGTCAGTGACTTGGCAGGAAGGTGCGATGGTGCAAGTGGAGTGTACAGGTGTGCTGGTGGGTTTGGCAGCGAGCTAGAAGAATGCTATGGGGGTTTGTACAGGAAGCTGGTTAGGTGGGAACAGGTGGTGGGCGTAGTACTTACATAGTTAAAGCAGGTTGAGGGGTGTAGTGCTGGCAGAGTTAGGTGATCAGCTTTGATTGCTGGCAGAGGAGTAAGTAGTGGGAGTGGAGGGGAGCTGGTGGTAGTGCTAACCGAATGGCTGGTTTTGGGGAATAGGGGGTGCTCTCAAATCAGGCTTACCAAAAACCTTCCACTCCTTTCAATGTAGCATGAGGGTGCTGGCAGACTGGTGAGGACAGTCAGAGGAAAAAAAAAATTACTGTTAGTACTTTTGGAAGTGCACCCATGTCTCTCACTACTTGACCAGCACCCCTTCCTCATTCACAGCAGCAGCTGGAGCCAGGCAATGAGCCACTCCATTCAGCACTGCTGCAGCTATTGCAAAGCTGGTGCAGACTTCACATATGCAGTAGAAGTGCAAAGTTCTTGGACTACCACATGTGCAGTATTGACAGTACAAACCAGTCACTACCTCGTATGCACAGGATCTCGCACAATATTTCTGACATCACAATATGGTGGAAAGATCTCGCATGTACAATAGTGGCAGTACAAAGTGATTACTACTGCTCATGTGTGAGATCTTGCCATTATTTTGTGACGTCAGAAATACGGTGTTGAGATTCCATGTAACAGCAGTAGCGGCAGTACAGACCAGTCACGTCAGTGCTATAATTCCAATATAACAATATGGTGGCAGCATTTAGAGAAATTGCTATAGCGACTTCCGAAATCATACACTACTCTACTCTACATCAGTGTTTCTCAACCTTTTTCCAGTCAGGGCGCCCTTGAAAAGTATTTTCAGTCATGAGGCACCCCTGTCCAAAGCTTGGTTCTCGTTACCGTGTGTCGTGGAATGCACGCGAAATTGCACTCATTCCTGACACGCAAATGCTCTGCTCTTTAGGGGTACCCCCATACATTGGCAAACGCTTTTTGTTGTGGTGCAATTTTAAAACTAAGGTCACAGACGACTTTCCATGAACTTCTGCGGGTAAGGCAGCCCATTGCAATGAATGGGCTGCCCTACACACAGCCACACAGATGTGAACCAAGGGTCTGTTCACCTGTGAGGTTGCAGGGCGGTAAAACCATGCAATTGAGCTGCTTTTGCCACCCCCAACTGCTCCCCCTTTAGCTGCAGAAACAGTAGCTGGGGGCATACACATGCTGTTGCTGCAGCTGGAAGTAGACCTCCAGGTGAATGGGGTTGAACTACAACCACCCCGCAACTGTGCGGTGATTGATGCTGCTTTTAACGGGGTTAAACTAGGTGGTGAGGAAGCAACATTTTGCCTCTTTACCACTTGTCAAATGCCTCTGAAAAGCTATCTGAGCATTGATTGCTTTTCAGAGGAGCAGCAGTCCTTGCTGCTATTACGAACAAGTCCTAAAAAAGCAGTTCTGAAAAGGACAGGAATAGGGGGTCGAGATTAAAATACACACACACACACAAAAGTTGCAGTGCCTTAGCTTCCATCACATAGCAGGGTACTACACTCACTACACAGCCATTCTTCCCTCGGCAACCCCTGAAGACCCCTGGCGGCACCCCGGTTGATAAAGGCTGCTCTACATGCACAGTATAAGCCACTATATTGCTTTCATCACAGCACTTCCTACTTTGCATGCATGGGGGATTAAGGAAGCAATATGGCAGCGATGGATAAACATGATTGTTTATTATGCTAGAGGTTCTAGAAGTGTCACTCCATGCATAACAGCTCATATTTATGATGCAACCACCGACCATATTAGATTGAATCCAAAGGCCATCTTGGAGAATTCAAAGAGGGCAAAATTATTAATTTATAATTGCCCTATATATCTACAATTGCAAGAAAAAGTATGTGAACCCCTTGGGATTACGTGGAGTTTTGCATGAATTGGGCATAAAATGTGCTCTGAACGTCATCTAAGTCACAACAATAGAAGAACACAGTCTGCTGAACATAATACTACACAAACATTAGATGTTGCCATGGTTTAATTGCACATAACATGTAAACATTCACAGTGCAGGGAGGAAAAAGTATGTGAGGCCCTAGCTTAATGACTTCTCCCAGAGCTAATTGGAGCCAGGAGTGAGCCAACCTTGACTCCAATCAGTGTGATAATATTGGATGTGTTGCTGACAGCTGTCCTGCCATTAAAAAACACACACCTGTTTTGGGTTTACTGGTTTCAAGAAGCACTGTCTGATGTGAACCATGCCTCGCAGAAAAGAGCTCTCAGAAGACCTACGATCAAGAATTGTTGACTTGCATGAAGCTGGAAAGGGTTACAAAAGTATCTCCAAAAACCTTGATGTTCATGTGTCCATGGTAAGACAGACTGTCTACAAATGGAGAAAGTTTAGCACTGTTGCTACTCTCCCTAGGCGTGGTCGTCCTGTAAAAATGACTGCAAGAGCACAGCGCAGAATGCTGCATGAGGTAAAGTAGAATCCCAGAGTGTCAGCTAAAGACCTACAGAAATCTCTGGCACATGCTAACATTTTTGTTGACACATCTACAATAAGGAAAACATTAAACAAGAATGGAGTGCATGGGAGGACACCACGGAGGAAGCCATTGCTGTCCAAAAAGAATATTGCAGCACGTTTGAAGTTTGCAAAAGAGCACCTGGATGTTCCACAGCACTACTGGCAAAATATACTGTGGACAGATGAAACCAAGATTGAGTTGTTTGGGAAGAACACACAACACTATGTATGGAGAAAAAAAAGGCACAGCACACCAACATCAAAACCTCATCCCCACTGTAAAACATGGCAGAGGGAGCATCATGGTTTGGGGCTGCTTTGCTGCCTCAGGGCCTGGACGGATTGTTGTCATTGATGGGAAAATGAATTCCAGAGTTTATCAAGACATTTTGCAGGAAAGCGTACGACCGTCTTACCGCCAACTGAAGCTCCGCAGAGGATTGGTGATGCAACAGGACAATGACCCAAAGCATACAAGTAATTCAACAAAACACTGGCTGCAACAGCACATAATACGCCTTCTGGAGTGGCCCAGTCAGAGTCCTGACCTCAACCCGATTGAAATGCTGTGGCATGACCTTAAGAGAGCGATTCACACCAGACATCCCAAGAATATTGCTACACTGAAACAGTTTTGTGAAGAGGAGTGGTCCAAAATTACTCCAGATCGTTGTGAAGGTTTGATCTGCAACTACAGGAAACGTTTGGTTGAGGTTATTGCTGCCAAAGGAGGGTCAACCAGGTATTAAGTCCAAAGGTTCACATACTTTTTCTTTTCCTCCCTGCACTGTGAATGTTTACATGTTATGTGCAATTAAACCATGGCAACATCTAATGTTTGTGTAGTATTATGTTCAGCAGATTGTGTTCTTCTATTGTTGTGACTTAGATGACGTTCAGAGCACATTTTATGCCCAATTCATGCAAAACTTCACGTAATCCCAAGGGGTTCACATACTTTTTCTTGCAACTGTATTTAAACACCATTTTTATTACTCTCTTGCAATAACTGTGGCATATGTGTATCTATATTTTATGGAACGTGTATGTCAGTTCTGAAAGATCTGCAGCATTTTCTGCAAATACAGTAAGCCAATGTGACCACTTACAGAATCTCCCTCCTGATTTCAACTGCCCTACACTGGTGAATCATCCACAGATGAAGCCTTATTGGTGAATACTCACCAGAAATAAAGAGAGCCATGCTGGCAAGAGGCAGCCATGCCAATTGTTCTCCTGTGCTATCTGGCATAGCTGTCACTGGTAGGACACTGGAGGAATTCTGTGTATGCATCTCTATAATTTTAAAGTACACCCCAAACAGGGCGGCGCTGATAGCCATGGTGGTACCTGAGGAGAAGAAGATAATGTGTTAGCTAAACAAACAGTCACATCAGAATGGTGGGAGGGGGGGACTGTGTGGTACAGGGAATAACAGCTACATAAAAACTAGCAGAACTCATCACTATGATGCTTTTTGATCAATTTTATTTTGAAGGGGAGCTCCAGGAGGAAGATATAAATACACTATTAAACCACTTATGTATTATTGAAGAAAATCACTAAATGTATTTTTACATACAGCTAGTATAAAATGCCCAAATATCAGCCTCCTGTAAAAAGGGAGTGAGAAGGCAGCACTCTGAGCCAATCAGGGCGCTGCTGTTCTGAACTGTTCTGCCAGGAACATAAGGAATATTTTTTACAGTAGGACAAAGCACAGGAACAACCCCATCCTGTGCGGTTTATATTCTATCCATTCACATGTTGTGCCAGATCCAGGACTAGTACACATTGCTAAATGGCAGTGTACTCTGTATCGAGATCAATGTCAGGTCTTGATATCAGTGCTTGCATTATAGTGTCTTCCCATGGCATCCCCATTGTGGGACACTCAAACAACCTCTTGCTGTGGGCCTTAGTGGACAACAGCTCCATAAAGGGTCTCATACTGGTTTTTCACTTTAAGATTCTACAGCATTTGGCATCATGCCTCTCCCTCTTGGTGTGCAAGCTACCAATTTCTCAACGACTGCACAACAGTCAGGAACCAAGGGGTCTTCCCTTTTCCGTTTCTTCTTGGACTACCTCAACCCTCATCTCTACTGTTGTATATCTAGCTCCTGAGCTGACTAGCTTATCTGCCTCTAAGGATCAGGTAGTCCCTGGCCCAATGAACCATTCTTCTAGTTTTGCTGCTGACAAGGGTATCAGTGGACAATGTTGAGGTGCTCACATGCCCTTACCATATAGGAGGAAGAGAAGCTCTGGTTGTGATAACAGCATTGGTTTGGATCCTGACTTGGATGAAACTCTATATTCTAGTCATGTCCACGCTGCTCCTGTCATGTTTGATCTGCTGCAGGCCTGTTCCTTCCAAGTGGCGATTTCCAGACATACAGTGCATCCAGAAAGTATTCACAGCTCTTAACTTTTGCCATATTTTGTTATGTTACAGCCTTATTCCAAAATGGAATAATTTTTTTTCCTCAACATTCTACAAACAATACCCCATAATGACAACTTGAAAAGTTTGTTTTGAAATCTTTGCAATTTATTTAAAAAAAAAAAAAAAAAAAAAAAAAAAAAAACAAACACCATGTACACAAGTATTCACAGCCTTTGCTCAATACTTTATTGAACCGCCTATAGCACCAATTACAGCCTCAAGTCGTTTTGAGTATGATGCTACAAGCTTGGCACACCTATTTTTGGGCAATTTCTCCCATTCTTCTTTGCAGTACCTCTCAAGCTCCATCAGGTTGGATGGGGACCGTCAGTGCACAGCCATTTTCAGATCTTTCCAGAGATGGTTAATCGGGTTCAAGTCTGGGCTCTGGCTGGGCCACTCCAGGACATTCACAGAGTTGGCCCGTAGCCACTCCTTTGTCATGTGGACTGGGTGCTTAGGGTCGTTGTCCTATTGAAAGATGAACCATCACCCCAGTATAAGGTCCAGAGCACTATGGAACAGGTTTTCATCAAGGATGCTTCTGAACATTGCTGCATTCATCTTTCCTTCAATCCTTACTAGTCTCCCAGTTCCTGCCACTGAAAAACATCCCCACAGCATGATGCTGCCACAATGCTTCACTCTAGGGATGGAATTGGCCAGGTGGTGAGCGGTGCCTGGTTTCCTCCAGACATGATGCTTGGCATTCAGGCCAAAGAGTTCAATCTTGGTTTCATCAGACCAGAGAATTTTGTTTCGCATGGTCCGAGTCCCTTATATGCCTTTTGGCAAACTCCAGGTGGGCTGCCATTTGCCTTTTACTGAGGTGTGAATTCCGTCTGGCCACTCTACCATACAGGCCTGATTGGTGGAGTATTGCAGAGATGGTTGTTCTGCTGGAAGGTTCTCCTCTCTCCATAGAGAAATGCTGGAGCTCTTTCAGAGTGACCATCGGATGCTTGGTTACTTCCCTGGCTAAGGCCCTTCTCCCTCGATCGCTCATTTTGACTGGTCAACCTGCTCTAGGAAAATTCCAGGTGGTTCCAAACTTCTTCCATTTACGGATGATGGAGGCCACTGTGCTCATTGGGACCTTCAATGCTGCAGACATTTTTCTGTACCCTTCCCCAGATCTGTGCCTTGATACAATCCTGTCTGGGAGGTCTACGAACAATTCCTTGGACTTCATGGCTTGGTTTGTGCTCTGACATGCACCATTAACTGTGGGACCTTATACAGACAGGTTTATGCCCATGTCCAATCATCTGAATTTCCCACAGGTGGACTCCAATCAAGTTGTGGAAACATCTCAAGGATGATCAGTGGAAACAGGATGTACCAGAGCTCAATTTTGAGTGTCATGGCAAAGGCTGTGAATACTTACAGTGGGGATCGAAAGTTTGGGCACCCCAGCTAAAAATTTGCATTAATGTGCATAAAGAAGCCACAGAAAGATGGAAAAATCTCCAAAAGGCATCAAATTACAGATTAGACATTCTTATAAATATGTCAACAAAAGTTAGATTTTATTTCCATCATTTACACTTTCAAAATAACAGAAAACAAAAAAATGGCGTCTGCAAAAGTTTGGACACCCTGCAGAGTTAATATCTTGTACTGCCCCCTTTGGCAAGTATCACAGCTTGTAAACGCTTTTTGTAGCCAGCCAAGAGTCTTTCAATTCTTGTTTGAGGTATCTTTGCCCATTCTTCCTTACAAAAGTCTTACAGTTCTTTGAGATTTCTGGGCTGTCTGTCACGCACTGCTCTTTTAAGGTCTATCCATTGATTTTCAATTATGTTGAAGTCAGGAGATTGTGAAGGCGATGGCAAAACCTTCAGTTTACGCCTCTTGATGTAATGCCCCGTGGATTTTGAGGTGCGTTTAGGATCATTATCCATTTGTAGAAGCCATCCTCTCTTTAACTTCAGCTTTTTCACAGATGGCATCAAGTTACCATCCAAAATTTGCTGAAATTTTATTGAATCCATTTTTCCTTCTACTCGTGAGATGTTCCCTGTGCCACTGGCTGCAACACAACCCCAAAGCATGATTGATCCAACCCCATGCTTAACAGTTGGACAGAGGTTCTTTTCATTAAATTCTGTGCCCCTTCTTCTCCAAACGTACCTTTGCTCATTCCGGCCAAAAAGTTCAATTTTAACCTCATCGGTCCACAGAACTTGTTTCCAAAATGCATCAGGCTTGTCTATATGTTCATTTGTTAAGTTCAAACGATGATTTTTGTGGTGAGGACATAGAAGAGGTTTTCTTCTGATGACTCTTCCATGAAGACCATATTTGTACAAGTATCTCTTTATAGTGGAATAGTGTACCACAACTCCAGTGTCTGCCAGATCTTTCTGGAGGGATCGTGCAGTCAAACGTGGGTTTTGAATTGTTTTTCTCACAATCCTGTGAGCTGTTCTGTCTGATATTTTTCTTGGTCTTCCAGATCTTGCTTTAACTTCCTATGTTCCTGATGACTGCCATTTCTTAATTACATTCCGAACAAAGGATATTGACATCTGAAAACGCTTTGCTATCTTCTTATAGCCTTCTCCAGCTTTGTGAGCGTCAACTATTTTCAGTTTCAGTTTTCTAGACAACTGCTTAGAAGAACCCATGGTGCTGATTGTTGGGGCAAGGTCAGATGAGTCTGGGCATTTAAAACCTTTGAGATTGACATAACCTGGTCTTCCCAGACGATGATTGAGAACAATCCATGACACTGGCAGGTCTCAGCTTGGCAAAGGGGGCAGTGCATGCTATAAATTCTGCAGGGTGCCCAAACTTTTGCAGACGCCATTTTTTGTTTTCTGTTATTTTGAAAGTGTAAATGATAGAAATAAAATCTAACTTTTGTTGACATATTATAAGAATGTCTAATCTGTAATTTGATGCCTTTTGGAGATTTTTCCATCTTTCCTTGGCTTCTTTATGCACATTAATACAAATTTTTAGCTGGGGTGCCCAAACTTTCGATCCCCACTGTATGTACATGTGGTATTTTTAATAAATTGCAAATATTTCAAAATGAACTTCTTCCACATTGTCATAATGGGGTATTGTTTGTAGAATGCTGAGGAAAAAAATGAATTTATTCCATTTTGGAATAAGGCTGTAACATAACAAAATGTGGCAAAAGTTAAGCGCTGTGAATACTTTCTGGATGCACTGTAGAGGAGCTCTCTGTGCATAAAGGTTCTTTTCTGATCCTGTGATGCAGGTGGAAGATGTTGGAGGGTAGTCTCATGATACCCTGGACAATTTGCATGCAGAATAGGCTAGCTTCCTGTTGCAGTTATCCCCTGGCAGTAAGAGGAAATGTACTAATGACTCTGTGGTTTAGGCTCGAATTCCTTGACTGTTCTTGAAATGTCATTTGTCATCCTAAGACTCCAGTAACTCTGAGGCCTCAGAATAGGCAGGGTTTTTCAGGCAAGTTCTCAAGAGTTTCCCCAGAGGTACCTTTTTCTTCAGTGTGTATTGAGCTTGGTTCCCAGTTCTATTGGATCAGTAGTTCTTATTTTTCACTGAAATCTATCTGTGACCCCCTGCCTGGAAGCTCTTATGCACATTTTCCTAATGATCATGCAGATTTTGGGGAATCAAAATATAAGAGGGTACAGGGACCACTGGTCACACCCTGGAGGTTCCCCTGAATCAGTAATTCTCAACATTTCTTCCTGGGCAGTCCTTGCTTTTTTTTCTAGGTGGATGTCTGCCCTGACATTCTTCCCAGATATGCATACCATTTCTCCTTGAAGCTAGGGGTTGGGGGAGTTGAGCCTTTTCAAGCCTTCGCTTACCAGGACATCGATTTCCGTTCCTCTGTCTTATCCCAGGACTTGCATAGGTGTTCCTTTTCCATGTTGCTGAGCAAAGTACATATTTACCAGTACACCATGGATCTTCACATAATGGCCAAAGGTTCTATTCAAAGTGATTACATCACAGTGGAAGACTGCATTGTTTCAGGGTTATGCAGGAATCCTTATTCATCATATGCCTAAAGAAAGTCCTGTACAGTCCCGAAACGTTGCATTCTTCTGCTGTGGTGTGATCACTTTGAATAAAACCTTTGGGAGTTATTTGAAGATCCATGTTGTGCTGGCAAATATGTACATTGATCAGTGAAGTTTCCAATCTCCAGTTGACCGTTGCTGCAGCTACTCTTACTGCCACCGACACAGAAATAGTCAGGGGCAGCTGGGTAATTTACACATTCTTCTGGCGGCTGCAGCCACTGGGACAGTGTGTAAATACAACAAGCCAACTGTTGCCTCTCAGCTGGAAGTAATCTGGAGGCTCTGCAGTATTATATTTATATTGTGTTTACGTGCCCAAAAGTTCACTTTAGTGTATTTTTTACTGACATTTTGCATTTCATAAACTGTTGCACTAATATTGCTTGACATAAAAAACTGAACTACAACTATTTTACTCTCTAGAGTGTCTGCTTGCAGATAATATTTAACTTTTGGGGGTTTTGCATAATTATCAAGCTAACATGATTTTTTTAAACACAAGTGTAAAAAAATTAATAAATGGCTATGGCAGCCAAAGGGCCTGACAGTAGAGGACTTCCTATGTCCTTCAATGTTCAAGATAGAAAACAGGATTTTTGTAGTCACTGTAAAATCTATGACATGATGGAAGTAGGAAGGGTTGGAGGAGTAGTAGGCCTAAATTTTTTTATACTTCTGTATGTGGCAGCATAACCCAATGGTATAAGACTGTGTCCCTAAATGGGCTACAAGAAAAGGATTTAAAAGTACAAATTCCTGTTTTTCAAATAAACATTTATCACAGGGTGCTTTGTGCCCCTTAGCTTGCAAACAGGACAAGTTTTCTAAAAGAAGACCCAGCACTTCTTATTGGCAACTTGTCATTTAAAGTCTGTACAGGTCTGTCTGCTATGAGATGGAAGGAGTGAGAGTCCCTGGCCTAAGTCATTTACACATGTGCAATCTGATCTCTTGCTATTCATGTCAGAAAACCTGGCGTTGCAGTGTCACCTGCTGCCTGCAACTGGTAAATGTGAAGTATTCATCTGAAATATTTCATATCCACATCGGCCCCTGCAATGATCAGTAGGGACAAAGTATTGTTATTGCAAGCAAAGTCATATATATTGTGTGTACCTAAAAGGAAGTGAATCAACTGCGTGCTGTCCACCCATTATAGCGTTGTCATTATAGAACGGGAACAAAATGACTTTTGGCAGTAGTACTGCTTACACAGTCCAGTGGTCTCATTACTGGCCGTACTGCAACCATTTCATATAATGAAAAAACTGAATATACCTGAAATAATTAATAGAATTTTCCTTCCTGCCTTGTCCATGATGAGTGCCGCCACAGCTGTGAACACCACCTGGATCAACCCTACAATGACAGAGGCCAGGCTGCTGTTCTGAAAAATATTTTAAGACACAGTGCAGTCATGGAGTTATTTAGTGTGGTCAGTCCTTATTACTGTACACCAAGGGCACTACATACCTTGAAATTGGCTTCTTCAAAGATCATGTCAGCATAGAACATAATGGCATTGATGCCAGTGAACTGCTGGAAGAACATGAGGAAAATCCCAATGAGGAATGGCTTATAAATGGATGGGTTCCAGAGATCTGCCTTCTTCAGGCTACCCTCCTGGACAGACATAAAAGTAGATTATTATGCTAGTCAGTCATTAATAATAATTCTCTCATAGATCACAAACAGAGAGAAATCTACCTTCTGGTCTGCACTGGACTCAATCTGTCGGTATTCCCATTCATGGTCCACATCCGGTCCCCGCAGGAAGCTGAGCGCAGACAAGGCCTCAGCCCTCTGATTCTGGCTGATCAGGTACCGTGGTGTTTCCGGCATGAAGATCATAAATAGTGCCATAGCGACAGGTGGCACGGAGCAAAGCACAGCAAGCCAGCGCCAATCCAGGAACATTCCTGCACGAAACCATCAGACACTGCTGCACACAATGGGATACACTAAACATTGCCTCCCTCAGTCCACCACCACCTCATACCTGCAATATAAGATCCAACAATTCCACTGACCACCATCAACTGCACACAAGAGCCCAGCAGCCCTCGAACTCCAGGGTGGGAAGTCTCAGATATATATACCTAAAAATACAGGATAGTACATGAGAGAGGGCTTCTTCTGCCATGGAAGAGTGATTTTCCAGGCAATGATGCACATCCCTGATTATTACTCCACAATGACACTAGCTGTTTAGTTGCTCCCAGCCTCTGGTTTGTCAGCAGTTTGCAGTCCTAAAATAACTATTTCTAAAGTGTAAATCTATGCTAGAAGCAGGAATAGCTGGCAAAGAATCAGATCAAAATCATGAGGGAATGAGAAGCCAACATCCCACAGTTCTGTTGTGTAAAGGATGCCATCCCCAGATATCTTGCAGATGTACTTACTGCAGATCTCTGCAGGACATCAAGGATTGGAATGAAAAGTAGGTAGAGGGAAAGTAGTTTGAAATAGTAAAATCTGAAAAGTTTTCCTTCTGAGTATGAAGACAAACAGTTTTATCATACAAGAAATATGAAATCGCTATGCAGGTGAGGTTTCCAGTGGAGTTCTATAATAAGAGTGACGGCAGAAAAACACCAAGTTGTCCAGCTTTTTTCTTTATCTTAACATTTTTGTTTCCCTGAAGTATAGACCTAAGTTTATCTAATTATTTAGTGTGAATGGTATATGTGCAAGAGTAAAGACAAGTTGCAACTCGTATACTGCACTCTGCTACACAGCTGATGAAGTTGGAATTCTGATATGGAAACTGCTTCATTTACTGTGAACCAAGTAACCCTGCCAAGCCCAGAACCTCCTTACAGCCTGTACAGCAGTTAAGAGATATACAGCCTAATGCACTAAAGGCTGAAATGAGTTTACATAACTTTTTTTGGCCTGTTTTGCATCCATTTAACTTGCATTACTAAATTGTTATAAAATTTTCTGCACAAAATGTTGTGCTAAAATATTTTTACAAATTGGTGCATGTAAGCGCACATACAACATATGCGCTTTTTGCAGGCATTTGCAATGTATCTGCAGTTCTTTTAAAGCTCACTGTCCTGGAAAGAACCCTAAAAAATGCATTAAAAATAACTTTAGCAACTTTCTTCTTTCAGCTTAACATGTTCATGCACACAAGGATTAATACATGCAGCTGTTACCAGACCTTTCTGCGCATATTCCATTACTGTCCTGGATCACACATTGTCCTGGATCACACATTAGACTGACTACCTCCTGAAATGTGTTTGAAAGTGTCTACATTGCTTTACATGATATGAGAGGAAACTTACAGGTACTACTAATGAGGTGATGCCACTGGCCAGCCCAGAAAGCAGTCGTCCCCCCAGTAACATCCAGACATTCTGTGCTGATATGATCAAGGTGAAGCCAAGGACAAACGGGACAGAGCAGATAATAAGGGTGACCTTTCGGCCTATTCGGTCCACCATCCAGCCTCCAAACAGCCCTCCAACGGCAGCTCCAATTGTGACAATAGACTGACCAGAGAATTTAAAAAAAAAAAAAAAACAAAACAAAAACAAAAAATAAACAACAGTTGTGAGCTAAATGAAGTTTATCCAATAGCTGACAGCAGCAAATCAGAATTCAGTTTGCTATAGGTAGTGACAGGAACAATTGAGTACTGTCCGTGATACTTTTTTTATTTCCACTAACATACAATTTTGAGGACAAGCTTTCGGGTAATGTCCCCTTCTTCAGGTCTAAGCTGTACTGAAACAGAGATTTAGCAGAATGTTGGAAGAGATGTAAGGGATGGGAAAAAAAAAAAAAAAAAAAAAAAAAAAAAAAAAACACAATTTGGGAGACCTCAATATTTCAAATCCATTCAGGAAAGAAAAACTTGTGAAATAAGAATGATAATTCTATTTGACACAAGAGATATTGGCCTGAATTTGGACATGGGATTCCTCAATCATTATCCAACAGTTTTTTACCCCCCCAGACTTTGCTTTTGCTGTATCTTATCTCTGTTTTTTGTTTTTTTTCCCCATCCCCTACATCTCTTCCAACATTCTGCTAAATCTTTGTTTCAGTACAGCTTAGACCTGAAGAAGGGGACATTCCCCGAAAGCTTGTCCTCAAAATTGTATGTTAGTGGAAATAAAAAAAGTATCACGGACAGTACTCAATTGTTCCTGTCGTAAATGCACTAATACGGCTACAATCACCTCAAGCTATAGGTAGTGAGGATGTTGTCCGTGCAGTGTATAGTCTGCACAGTCACCATGCTACTAACTAAAATTGCATATTGAATAGTAGTATGGCACATGCTTGGCTCCGACAGATAGTTAACTATGTGGCATTTTCAGTGATTCAGCAATCAGTATCAACAAAAGATACAACAGACAGTGATGTGGCAGAGACATTCATTCCTGGATCAGTTGACACATAACACCAAATTGGTCTGCAGCAGTTGGTCACAGCTCATATTGGCATGTGCATAACACCTGACAGAATAAGGTGCTGAGGTCTCACTTATTTGTGATCTTCATGCAAATTTATGTCAACCATCAGCACATGAGAGACAGCTGCACTTCCCATTTCTTCACCCTGAATATATGATGACAAGGAATAAAGTCTCTGACTCTGTACATTTCTCTGTGATAAATGTCATAAATCTCTACAGGAATAAAGGCAGAGAAAACATGGAAAACCAGCATCTCCACTCAGCAAACAGATGGCTACCTCCTCCAGCCCAAAGTGATCTGTCAGACCCTACATCCTCCTACCCCCAGAGATCCATTAAACCCTTCCACTCCTCTGATTAATGAGATCCGCTCTCTCCTCTCATTGCTTTGTCAAATCCTCCCTCCCCTCTCCCTGATCGGTCGAATCCTCCCTCCCCCTGATCGGTCGGATACTCCCTCTCCTGTCCTCTCCCTGATCGGTCAAATCCTCCCTCTTCTCTCCCTGATCAGTGGGATCCTCCCTCTCCTCTCCCCGATTGGTCAAATCCGCCCTTTCCTCTCACTGAGCTGTGAAATCCTTCCTCTCCTCTCACTGGTATATCAGATCCTCCCTCTCCGTGATCCGTCGGATCCTCCCTCTCCGTGATCCGTCTAGTACAGTTCTGAACTGCGCTGTTTCCATACCTGAGAACTCCAATGTGCATAATAAAGGAAAACTCACTCCAAACCATGAAGCTGCACCCTTATCCAATATTAAACGTGGATCTTCTGCATTCTTCAGATCAGAGATGGCTGGAGAGCTGTAACCCAGGACAAAACCAAAGCTCAGAGGACCCAATACAGCAGCCAATGTGGCTAAATACAGATTTCTGTTCTGCACCTTCCTGTGGAAGGAAAACGAAGGAAAGGCCTGTTATAAGACAGTGTCAGAACATGTAGACAGGACCACTCTTCTTTGCTTATATATATATATGACAATATAACAATCCTTTGTAAGTATATGATCGCATTAGCTGGTGTCAGAGCATTCACATTGGACAATTCTCTGATGGTCAGGATCTGGGTGTGTGCACTGGGCCAACTTCTGCTGTTATATGACAACAGCATAGTGAATGGAATTGGTAGTGATCAGTGTCAGGATGTGCACACCGGAAAATACTCTATGCTAGGGTTTTTCAACTGGGGTTCCGTGGAATACTAGAGTTCCACTGTAATCTACCCATCATTTGCAGGCAGCTGATGAGATCACATTCCCACTTATCCAACAATCTCCTATCTTTTCCCTGCATGCAGTGCGGAGAGGCAACAAGTCTCTGCTGTTCCCCGCCAGCCTCTCCTTCTGTCCATCCCAGGTGCTTGTATGTGACATCAAATGGGATGAACAAGAGAGGATGGCCAGCAGGGAACAGCACGCCGGAACAGGACTCTATCACAGCAGTTTCCCTGAGCCGCTCTGCATGTAAAGGAAACTGCTACTGTAATGTGCCCTTCTGAGCCCCCCATGTAATATGCACTGCCACAACTCATGTAATGTGCCCTGCTGAGCTCCCCCCATGTAATACGTTCAGACCCATCTTATGTAATGTGCCCTGCTGAGCCCCCCCATGTAATATGCGCTGCCCCATCTCATGTAATGTGCCCTGCTGAGCCCCCCCATGTAATATGCGCTGCCCCATCTCATGTAATGTGCCCTGCTGAGCCCCCCCATGTAATATGCGCTGCCCCATCTGATGTAATGTGCCCTGCTGAGCCCCCCCATGAAATATGCGCTGCCCCATCTCATGTAATGTGCCCTGCTGAGCCCCCCCCATGTAATATGCGCTGCCCCATCTCATGTAATGTGCCCTGCTGAGCCCCCCCCCCCCCATGTAATATGCGCTGCCCCATCTCATGTAATGTGCCCTGCTGAGCCCCCCCCCCCCATGTAATATGCGCTGCCCAATCTCATGTAATGTGCCCTGCTGAGCCCCCCCCATGTAATATGCGCTGCCCCATCTCATTTAATGTGCCCTGCTGAGCCCCCCCCATGCAATATGCGCTGCCCCATCTCATGTAATGTGCCCTGCTGAGCCCCCCCATGTAATATGCGCTGCCCCATCTCATGTAATGTGCCCTGCTGAGCCCCCCCATGTAAAATGCGCTGCCCCATCTCATGTAATGTGCCCTGCTGAGCCCCCCCATGTAATATGCGCTGCCCCATCTCATGTAATGTGCCCTGCTGAGCCCCCCCCATGTAATATGCGCTGCCCCATCTCATGTAATGTGCCCTGCTGAGCCCCCCCCATGTAATATGCGCTGCCCCATTTCATGTAATGTGCCCTGCTGAGCCCCCCATGTAATATGCGCTGCCCCATTTCATGTAATGTGCCCTGCTGAGCCCCCCCATATAATATGCGCTGCCCCATCTCATGTAATGTGCCCTGCTGAGCCCCCCCATGTAATATGCACTGCCCCATCTCATGTAATGTGCCCTGCTGAGCCCCCCCATGTAACATGCGCTGCCCCATCTCATGTAATGTGCCCTGCTGAGCACCCCCATGTAATATGCGCTGCCCCATCTCATGTAATGTGCCCTGCTAAGCCCCCCCATGTAATATGTGCTGCCCCATCTCATGTAATGTGCCCTGCTGAGCCCCCCCATCTAATATGCGCTGCCCCATCTCATGTAATGTTACCTGCGGAGCCCCTGTACTGTACCCTGCTGACCTCCTGTGCCCTGCTGCTCCTGGTACACTGCTTATCTCAAGTTCAATCCAAAATTGAGCAGCAGAAAAAGCAAGTACAAGTCTCATATTAACTAGGTAAGTGTTTATATGTATTCTATTATTTAACCGCTTCTCGACCGCCCTATAGCAGATATACTGCTACAGGGCGGCAAGGGTGTGCAAAATCACCTATATATACACACACGTGAGTTTGTATTTCCAGGTAGGGGGCACACACGAAGCGAGCAGCTTCAGGGTGTACGCCCCGGACCATTTCCTTCCAGTTATATGACAGCGTCAGGGTGTGCGCACCGGACCATTTCCCTCCAGTTATATGACAGCGTCAGGGTGTGCGCACCGGACCATTTCCTTCCAGTTATATGACAGCATCAGGGTGCGCGCACCAGACCACTCTCTCTGTTATATGACAGTGTCAGGGTGCGCGCACCAGACCATTCTCTCTGTTATATGACAGTGTCAGGGTGCGCGCACCAGACCATTCTCTCTGTTATATGACAGTGTCAGGGTGCGCGCACCAGACCATTCTCTGTTATATGACAGTATCAGGGTGCGCGCACCAGACCATTCTCTGTTATATGACAGTGTCAGGGTGCGCGCACCAGACCATTCTCTGTTATATGACAGTGTCAGGGTGTGCGCACCAGACCATTCTCTGTTATATGACAGTGTCCGGGTGTGCGCACCAGACCATTCTCTGTTATATGACAGTGTCAGGGTGTGCGTACTAGACCATTCTCTGTTATATGACAGTGTCCGGGTGTGCGCACTAGACCATTCTCTGTTATATGACAGTGTCCGGGTGTGCACACCAGACCATTCTCTGTTATATGACAGTGTCCGGGTGTGCACACCAGACCATTCTCTGTTATATGACAGTGTCCAAGTGTGCACACCAGACCATTCTCTGTTATATGACAGTGTCAGGGTGTGCGCACTAGACCATTCTCTGTTATATGACAGTGTCCGGGTGTGCGTACTAGACCATTCTCTGTTATATGACAGTGTCCGGGTGTGCGTACTAGACCATTCTCTCCGTTATATGACAGTGTCAGGGTGTGCGCACTAGACCATTCTCTGTTATATGACAGTGTCCGGGTGTGCGCACTAGACCATTCTCTGTTATATGACAGTGTCCGGGTGTGCGCACTAGACCATTCTCTGTTATATGACAGTGTCCGGGTGTGCGCACTAGACCATTCTCTGTTATATGACAGTGTCCGGGTGTGCGTACTAGACCATTCTCTGTTATATGACAGTGTCCGGGTGTGCGTACTAGACCATTCTCTGTTATATGACAGTGTCCGGGTGTGCGTACTAGACCATTCTCTGTTATATGACAGTGTCCGGGTGTGCGCACCAGACCATTCTCTGTTATATGACAGTGTCCGGGTGTGCGCACTAGACCATTCTCTGTTATATGACAGTGTCCGGGTGTGCACACCAGACCATTCTCTGTTATATGACAGTGTCCGGGTGTGCGTACTAGACCATTCTCTGTTATATGACAGTGTCCGGGTGTGCGTACTAGACCATTCTCTCCGTTATATGACAGTGTCAGGGTGTGCGCACCAGACCATTCTCTTTTATATGACAGTGTCCGGGTGTGCGCACTAGACCATTCTCTGTTATATGACAGTGTCCGGGTGTGCGCACTAGACCATTCTCTGTTATATGACAGTGTCCGGGTGTGCGCACTAGACCATTCTCTGTTATATGACAGTGTCCGGGTGTGCGCACTAGACCATTCTCTGTTATATGACAGTGTCCGGGTGTGCGTACTAGACCATTCTCTGTTATATGACAGTGTCCGGGTGTGCGTACTAGACCATTCTCTGTTATATGACAGTGTCCGGGTGTGCGCACCAGACCATTCTCTGTTATATGACAGTGTCCGGGTGTGCGTACTAGACCATTCTCTGTTATATGACAGTGTCCGGGTGTGCGTACTAGACCATTCTCTGTTATATGACAGTGTCCGGGTGTGCACACCAGACCATTCTCTGTTATATGACAGTGTCAGGGTGTGCACACAAGACCATTCTCTGTTATATGACAGTGTCCGGGTGTGCGTACTAGACCATTCTCTCCCTGTTATATGACAGTGTCAGGGTGTGCGCACCAGACCATTCTCTGTTATATGACAGTGTCCGGGTGTGCGTACTAGACCATTCTCTGTTATATGACAGTGTCCGGGTGTGCACACCAGACCATTCTCTGTTATATGACAGTGTCCGGGTGTGCACACCAGACCATTCTCTGTTATATGACAGTGTCCGGGTGTGCGTACTAGACCATTCTCTGTTATATGACAGTGTCCGGGTGTGCACACCAGACCATTCTCTGTTATATGACAGTGTCCGGGTGTGCGTACTAGACCATTCTCTCCCTGTTATATGACAGTGTCAGGGTGTGCACACCAGACCATTCTCTGTTATATAACAGTGTCCGGGTGTGCGTACTAGACCATTCTCTGTTATATGACAGTGTCCGGGTGTGCGTACTAGACCATTCTCTCCCTGTTATATGACAGTGTCAGGGTGTGCGCACCAGACCATTCTCTGTTATATAACAGTGTCCGGGTGTGCGTACTAGACCATTCTCTGTTATATAACAGTGTCCGGGTTTGCGTACTAGACCATTCTCTGTTATATGACAGTGTCAGGGTGTGCGTACTAGACCATTCTCTGTTATATAACAGTGTCCGGGTGTGCGTACTAGACCATTCTCTGTTATATAACAGTGTCCGGGTGTGCGTACTAGACCATTCTCTGTTATATGACAGTGTCAGGGTGTACGCACCAGACCATTCTCTCCGTTATATGACAGTGTCAGGGTGTGCGTACTAGACCATTCTCTGTTATATGACAGTGTCCGGGTGCGCGCACCGGTCCATCCTCCTCCCCATCTGACTACACTGATCAGTGCAGTATGTATACAGTCATTCCTGACCCCCCCCCCCCCGCACACCGTACCTCAGATATGCGCTGTGCTGTGTTGCTATGTCTGGAGAAGGAGATGGATCCAGTAGGGGTTGGAAATCCTCGTCGTCCATCATCCTGAAAGAGAAATCTGTCAGTATAGCTGTATATGTCCCACATCCTTAGTGTACAATCTCCTCCAGATGTACCTGATATGTAATAGGAAGGCACCTGACTGGACAGTTTGTTTGGGTTCCTGCTACCTGTAAGTGAAAGGACAAGGAGATTCAATGTAAAGAGCAGAGCACTGGTTCAGAGATGAACATCCTCCGTGAGCACAAGTCGCATGATCAATCACCGAGCCCTGCACACACATCATGTATGATATAATCACCCCGGTCCTCATTACAGTCCTCTCACCTCATTCGGCTCTACAGCAATCACATGATCCCTTTCACTGGTCAGCTGAGTGCAGCACCTGACCTGATTGGCCCGCCCCTGGAGAAGGCAGCAGCTGGGATGATCCCTGTGATAGGCTCAATGCAGGCGCAAGAGCTCTACCACGACCCTCCCCATTTACCTACAGCCAACATCTACACCCCTGCCCTCATCCATCATGGTGGATCTAGATATTCTCGCGACATTTTCTCCGTCAGATCTGAACAGAAGCAACGAGCGCGGGGAGCGGCGGCAGGGGGCGGGACAGGCGGGAGTCAGAGTCTCCGCCTCCCGGGAAAGATGGCGGCAGTAAGGAGGACGAACCCGTGGGGAACCAGGTACACCGACTCCGGGCCCCCTACACACTGACAGCTGATGGGTGACTCCGCCCACTTCCTGTCTTCTCCTCCACCTCACCATCTCCAAATCCTTCTTCAGAACTCTGGAATTACCCGAGTGCCGCCCTGTCTCCACACTTCTCCCTCCCGGGGGTAGACTGACCGGAACACGGACTTTGCTGACATTCTGCACCTCACGATATAAACCTCCCGCCATTATATATATTATTGTGTACATACACTCTGCCCCACTTCCTTCATACCACTGTATACATCCCCATCCGTTATATCATTGGCTACACACTCCATGTACCTCCATCATGTATATCTCCGTATACACACTCCATGTACCACCATCATGTATATCTCCGTATGCACACTCCATGTACCCCCATCATGTATATCTCAGTATGCACACTCCATGTACCCCCATCATGTATATCTCAGTATGCACACTCCATGTACCACCATCATGTATATCTCCGTATGCACACTCCATGTACCCCCATCATGTATATCTCAGTATACACACTCCATGTACCCCCATCATATCTCCATGTACACACACCATGTACCCCCATCATATCTCCATATACACACTCCATGTACCTCCATCATGCATATCTCCGTATACACACTCCATGTACCACCATCATGTATATCTCCATGTACACACCATGTACCACCATCATATCTCTGTATACACACTCCATGTAACTCCATCATGTATTTCTCCGTATACACACTCCATGTACCCCCATCATGTATATCTCTGTATACACACTCCATGTACCCCCATCATGTATATCTCCGTATACACACTCCATGTATCCCCATCACGTATATCTCCATATACACACTCCATGTATCCCCATCACGTGTATCTCATTATACACACTCCATGTACCCCCATCATGTATATCTCATTATACACACTCCATGTACCCCCATCATGTATATCTCCGTATACACACTCCATGTACCCCCATCATGTATATCTCCGTATACACACTCCATGTACCCCCATCATGTATATCTCCGTATACACACAACATGTACCCCCATCATGTATATCTCCGTATACACACTCCATGTACCCCCATCATGTATATCTCCGTATACACACTCCATGTACCCCCATCATGTATATCTCCGTATACACACTCCATGTACCCCCATCATGTATATCTCCGTATACACACTCCATGTACCCCCATCATGTATATCTCCGTATACACACTCCATGTACCCCCATCATGTATATCTCCGTATACACACTCCATGTATCCCCATCACGTATATCTCCGTATACACACTCCATGTATCCCCATCACGTATATCTCCGTATACACACTCCATGTACCCCCATCACGTATATCTCATTATACACACTCCATGTACCCCCATCACGTATATCTCATTATACACACTCCATGTACCCCCATCACGTATATCTCATTATACACACTCCATGTACCCCCATCATGTATATCTCATTATACACACACCATGTACCCCCATCATGTATATCTCATTATACACACACCATGTACCCCCATCATGTATATCTCATTATACACACTCCATGTACCCCCGTCATGTATATCTCATTACACACACACCATGTACCCCCATCATGTATATCTCATTATACACACTCCATGTACCCCCTTCATGTATATTTCATTATACACACACCATGTACCCCCATCATGTATATCTCATTATACACACACCATGTACCCCCATCATGTATATCTCATTATACACACTCCATGTACCCCCTTCATGTATATTTCATTATACACACACCATGTACCCCCATCATGTATATCTCATTATACACACTCCATGTACCCCCATCATGTATATCTCATTACACACACACCATGTACCCCCATCATGTATATCTCATTACACACACACCATGTACCCCCATCATGTATATCTCATTATACACACTCCATGTACCCCCTTCATGTATATTTCATTATACACACACCATGTACCCCCATCATGTATATCTCATTATACACACTCCATGTACCCCCTTCATGTATATTTCATTATACACACACCATGTACCCCCATCATACAATTAGGTCCATATATAGGCACAGTTTTAGTATTTTTCAGGTATTTACAAAAACATATTCAAGCTATAGTTATATAATAGATATGGGCTGAAAGTGCACACTTGCAGGTTTAATTTGAGGATATGTACATCCAAATTGGAGGAAGGGTTTAGGAATTACAACTCTTAGGAGTAGCCATTCCTCTTTTTTCAAGGGACCAAAAATAAATGGATATATTAATATAATCATAAAAAAAGTTCATTTTTAATATGTTGTTGAGAATCCTTTACTGGCAATGACTTCCTGAAGTCTGGAACCCATGGACATTACCAAAGACTGGGTTTCCTCCTTTATGATGCCTTTCCAGGCTCTAACTGCAGCTGTCAGATAACTCCAGAGAACACGTCTCCACTGCTCTAAAGTCCAGTGGCGGCGTGCTTTACACCACTGCATCCGACGTGTTGCATTGCACTTAATGTAAGGCTTGGATGCAGCTGCTCAGCCTTGGAAATCCATTCCATGAAGCTCTCTACACACTCTTGTGCTAGTCTGAAGACTACACGAAGTTTGGATGACTTTTGCTATTGACTCTGCAGACAGCAACTTCTGCGCACTGTGAGCTTCAGCATGTGCTGACCCCGCTCTGTCATTTTACGTGGCCTACCACTTCATGCTGTTGTTCCCAGTAGCTTCCACTTTGTTATAATACCACGAACAGTTGACCATGACGTTGTTTGTAGCAGGGAAATTTCACGGATGGACTTACTGCACAGGCGGCAACCTATCATGGTATCACACTTGAAATCACTGAGCTCCTGAGAGCGACCCATTCTTTCACAAATGTTTGTAGAAGCAGTCTGCATGCCTAGGTGCTTGATTTTATACACCTGTGGCCATGGAGGTGATTGGAATACCTGAATCCAATGATTTGGAGGAGTGTCCCAATACTTTTGGCAATATGGTGTATATCTAATTATATACTCACCATATACCTCCATCATATATATCTAATTACATTATATAGATGTCTAATAGTGTACATGCTTTATTTAACCCCCTCTCTTTTCTCCATTATATATATATATATATATATATATATATATATATATATATATAAAATTATATACACACATGCTATATACCCCCATCATAAATCTAATAGTGTATGCACACTATATACCCTCCTCCCCTTGCACAGAATTGTGACCCGGGATAAGGAAACAACTGCTACAAAATGACTGCAGAGCTCAATCTCATTCCCTTGAAAAATGAACCCTGTGAAGACTAAGATTGAGCTCTGCATTCACTTTTGCAGCAGGTGTTTTCTTATTCTGGGTCACAATCCTGTGCAGTGTCCTTTTGTCTCTTTCGGTCAGTTGACCATATCGATCGCATTTATGCTAATCAGATGTTTTCCTGGAAACTATATATGCTGTCGCAACCTTTGATACTGTACCTTGCGACAACACAAAAATTGCACCAACAATTTGCCCTCTTTGAAGCTCAGTCAGCTTCCGACATGATTCCGTACTACTAGCAGCACACTCAGTGAATGACGAAAGTGAGGTTTCCCACCTGTTAGCCAGGTGTCTCATCACACAGCGGAAGCAAAAGAATGTTACATCACTTCCGCTTTCAACACAAAACATGTCATCACTTTCACATCTGGAAATCATGTAGTGTTTCTGTGTTTTTGTCCAACTCCTGTATAATTATATACACACAATATATACTACTATCATATTTATGTCTTATAGTGTACACATGTTATATACCCTTGTACTGTATAACCCCATCATATATCTAATTATATACACACATGCGCTATACCCCCATCATATATCTAATTGTGTACACACACTATATATTCCTTTCATAGTTATGTCTAATTGCATACATACACTATATACCCCCATTATATATAACATATGTGTAGTTATTTACACACACTATATACTCCCTGATTACCTCCACACACACATATATACACATATATATATATATGTCCAGTTATTACACATATCTATATACAGTCATGGCCGAAATTGTTGGCACCCTTGATATTTTTCCTGAAAATCAAGTATTTCACACAAAAAAGGTATTGCATTAACACATGTTTTGCTATACACATGTTTATTCCCTTTGTATGTATTGGAACAAATATAAAACAGAGGCAGAAAAGCAAATATGACATAATGTCACACAAAACCCCAAAAATGGGCTGGACAAAAGTATTGGCACCCTTAACTTAATATTTGGTTGCACACCCTTTGGAAAACATAACTGAAATCAGTCGCTTCCTATAACCATCAATAAGCTTCTGACACCTCTCACCCGAAATTTTGGACCACTCTTCCTTTGCAAACAGCTCCAGGTCTCTCTTATTGGAAGGACACCTTTTCCCAACAGCAATTTTAAGATCTCTCCACAGGTGTTCAATGGGATTTAGATCTGGGCTCATTGCTGGCCACTTCAGAACTCTCCAGCGCTTCTTTGCCATCCATTTCTGAGTGCTTTTTGACGTATGTTTGGGGTCATTGTCCTGCTGGAAGACCCAGGATCTTGGACGCAAACCCAGCTTTCTGACACTGGGCCCTACAGTGCGACCCAAAATCCTTTGGTAATCCTCAGATTTCATGATGCCTTGCACACAGTCAAGGCACCCAGTGCCAGAGGCAGCAAAACAACCCCAAAACATCATTGAACCTCCACCATATTTTACCGTAGGTACTGTGTTTTGTTCTTTGTAGGCCTCATTCCGTTTTCGGTAAACAGTAGAATGATGTGCTTTACCGAAAAGCTCTATCTTGGTCTCATCTGTCCACAAGACGTTTTCCCAGAAGGCTTTTGGCTTACTCAAGTACATTTTGGCAAACTGTAGTCTTGCTTTTTTATGTCTCTGTGTCAGCAGTGGGGTCCTCCTGGGTCTCCTGCCATAGCGTTTCATTTCATTTAAATGTCGACGGATAGTTCGCGCTGACACTGATGCTCCCTGAGCCTGCAGGACAGCTTGAATGTCTTTGGAACATGTTTGGGGCTGCTTATCCACCATCCGGACTATTCTGCGTTGCAATCTTTCATCAATTTTCCTCATCCGTCCACGACCAGGGAGATTAGCTACAGTGCCATGGGTTGCAAACTTCTTGATAATGTTGCGCACTGTGGACAAAGGCAAATCTAGTTCTCTGGAGATGGACTTGTAACCTTGAGATTGTTGATATTTTGCCACAATTTTGGTTCTCAGGTCCTCAGACAGTTCTCGTCTCCTCTTTCTGTTGTCCATGCTTAGTGTGGCACAGACAGACACACAATGCAAAGGTTAAGTGAACGTCTCTCCTTTTTATCTGCTTTCAGGTGTGATTTCTATATTGCCCACACCTGTTACTTGCCCCAGGTGAGTTTACAGGAGCATCACATGCTTGTAACATTCTTATTTATCCGCAGTTGTGAAAGGGTGCCAATACTTTTGTCCAGCCCATTTTTGGAGGTTTGTGTGACATTATGTCGAATTTGCTTTCTTTCCTCCCTTTTTTTGTTTTGTCCCAATACACACAAAGGGAATAAACATGTGTATAGCAAAACATGTGTTAATGCAATACGTTTCGTGAGAAATACATGATTTCCTGGAGAAATATCAAGGGTGCCAACAATTTCGGCCATGACTGTATATATATATGACTGTATATATATATACTGATATATACACACATACACAGTGATGGAAATAGGTATTTGCTCCCCTGCTGATTTTGAATGTTTGCCCACTCACAAAGAAATGATCAGTCTAAAAATCGAATGTTCGGTGTATTGTAACACTGAGAGACAGAATAGCAACAAAAAATTCAAAAGAAATGCATGTCTAACAAATTATGCACTGATTTGCATGTTCATGAGGGAAATAAGTATTTGATCCCCTTCACAAAACATGACTTAGTACTTGGTGGCAAATCCCTAGTTTCCTGTAGTTGGCCACCAGGTTTGCACACATTTCAGGAGGGATTTTGGCCCACTCCTCTTGGCAGATCCTCTCCAAGTCATTAAGGTTTGGTAGCTGACGTTTGGCAACTCGAACTTTCAGTTCCCTCCACAGATTTTCAATCGGATTAAGGTCTGGAGACTGGCTAGGCCACTCCAGGACCTTAATGTGCTTCTTCTTGAGCCACCCCTTTGTTGCCTTGGCTGTGTGTTTTGGGTCACTGTCATGCTGGAACACCCATCCACGACCCATTTTCAATGCCCTGGCTGAGGGAAGAAGGTTCTCACCCAAGATTTGATGGTACATTACCCCTTCCATCGTCCCTTTGATGCGGTGCAGTTGTCCTGTCCCCTTAGCAGAAAAACACCCCCAAAGCAGAATGTTTCCACCACCATGTTTGACAGTTGGGATGGTGTTCTTGGGGTCATAGGCAGCACTCCTCCTCCTACAAACACGGCGAGTTGAGCTGATGCCAAAGAGCTCGATTTGGGTCTCATCTGACCACAATACTTTCAGCCAGTCCTCCTCTGCATCATTCAGATGTTCAATGGCAAACTTCAGATGTGCCTGGACATGTGCTTTCTTGAGCAGAGGGACCTTGCGGGCACTGCAGGATTTCAATCCTTGTTGGCGTAGTGTGTTACCAATTGTTTTCTTAGTGACTGTGGTCCCAGCTGCCTGGAGATCATTGACAAGGTCCTCATGTATAGTTCTAGGATGATTCCTCACTGTTCTCATGATCATTGACACTCCACGAGGTGAGATCTTGCATGGTGCACTGGACCTAGGGAGACTGACAGTTATTTTGCGTTTCTTCTATTTGCGAATGATTGCACCAACTGTTGTCACCTTCTCATCAAGCTGCTTGGCGATAGTTTTGTAGCCCAGTCCAGCCTTGTGTAGGTCTACAATCTTGTCCCTGACATCTTTGAACAGCTCTTTGTTCTTTGCCATGGTGGAGAGTTTGGAATCTGATTGTTTGATTGCTCCTGTGGACAGGTGTCTTTTATACAGGTAACAAAATGAGATTATCAGCACTCCCTTTAAGAGACTGCTTCTAATCTCAGCTTGTTACCTGTATGAAAGACACCTGGTAGCTAGAAATCCTGCTGAATGATAGGGGATCAAATACTTATTTCCCTCATGAACATGCAACTCAGTGCATAATTTGTTAGACTTGCATTTCTTTTGCATTTTTCGTTCTGTCTCTCAGTGTTACAATACACCTACCATTCGCTTTTTAGACTGATCATTTCTTTGTGAGTGGGCAAACAATCAAAATCAGCAGGGGATCAAATACTTATTTCCTTCACTATAATATATATATATATATATATATATTATATATGAGGGAGAGGGAGACTCTCTGCGCTGTCCTTATATCAAAGCAGTTATATTGCATTATCAATTCCTGGATTTGCATATTGAGTATTTCCTCCTTGTGATATTTCTCCATATTCCATCACGTGTCATCTCTACATGATCCTCTGTGCTGAGGAGTCTGAAAATAATCAGACCATCCTCGTATGTAGAGGAGTTATTATTACACATTTATGTTAGCTATGACAATATTCCCTTACTAAGGACACCACTAAGCAAATCACATCAAATTTTTACCAAAGGAGCTTACACCTTCAACACCCACTACAGCTACACAAGTATTTTTATTTATTATTATAGCTCCACCATTGTCTGCAGCACCGTACAAAGAACACCAAACCATTCGTGTTAGCCTCTGCACCAGAAGAGCTTACATTCTAATGTCTCCACAACATTCACACACTATTATTATTATTATACATTTGTATAGTTCTGCAGTGCTGTGCAGAGAACACTGAGCTATTTACCTCATCCTCTGCATCAGAGGAGCTTTCTAAAAATATGTGTGTTTATAATATTCTCTTTTGTCATTCTGTCCAGGCATCATCTATAGAGTATGCTGAGTCAGCGGTGTGCCGAATAGAGGAGACATTACTGTGATGGTGCGTATTGCTCCCCTGTTATTTATATGTTACTGTGATAGTATCATTCTTTTGTAATCTAGACTGTGGGGAGATTTACTAAAACTGGAGAGAGCAAAATCTGGTGCAGCTCTCCTTAGAGACCAATCAGCTTCCAGGTTTTATTGTCAAAGCTGAAGCGAGAAGCTGATTGGCTACCATGCACAGTTGCACCAGACTTTGAGTGTTCCAGTTTTATCAAACCTCCCCTGTATGTTACTGCAATGAGGAGCATGCATCTTCTATGAACTCTATATTATTGTCATGCAATTATCACTCATCTATAAGGCTGTACTAGTCACCCAGGAGCTGCATGTCATGTTATATAGTGACCACTACATGCGATAAAAATAAACCGGCTCCAAAATGTGAAAATATAATCATGTTAATTTTCTTTCTTTTGATTAGCAGCCAGTCCAAAGCAGAACTGAAAAGCTTATGTGGTGAGAACATTCCAAATAGTGGGTAGCTTGGTATAGGTCATTCAGCTTTTTACAGACTGATTTCAGCTGATCTGGGAATTGCTAGTCTTTGGTGCTGGTACTTTGGGCATACTTTAGGATTTAGGTTATCTGAGTTTTTATTGTCAGTTTTAGGGTAACTAGTCAAACTATTTTGATTTTCTTTCTATTTCTATCTATATTGCTGCTGAAAATAGTGACTGGAGTTACTTTCTAATTTGTACCATCAAAAGGGAGATACAATAACACATATCGTATATGTTCCAGGTAGTATAACTTATCTACAGAAGTATAAAAATGATTGGGCATTTTGTGGGCAAAAACTGTTTATTTTGGTGATTGACCTCTAGAACAACTAAATATAGAGGGGTGTCAATGAGGTATATGGTCCTTCTTTTTGCTATTACATTTTAATGATGGGGTTTAGGAGTTAAGCTTTCCAGATCAGTTGTCTTTGCTGCCCGCTGGTATGCTCAGGTAGTGTTTGCCACACACAGGAACAGGAGGAGCTGAGTTTAGAGTTACATGTTACCTAGGGTAATGTGTATGTATCTAAAGCAATTTTTTTTTTTATTTCTTTCTAGATAGATATGGAAATGGTAAAAAAAAAAACACTGTCGGTTTTTTTTTTATTTGTATCCAGTTGGAGAGATTTCTCATCTGTCATTTTGATTCAACAAGAAGTGGGAGGAGGTCTCTCTAAATTGGGAGAAATACTCCTTTAAACCATTGTCACTGGAGCATTGGAAAATTTCCCTTTTACTCATGTACTGGTGACAGCTCAAAATGTTGGACTTTCTCTCAGAGTGAATCTCCCTAATGAGATATAGACAGCAATGAAAACCTTACAGGGGTTCTGTGCCTTGGCCACTCTATAGAAAAAATGTTTTAATGTTGACATTAGCAAAGAATAGAGCAATATGCACAAAAATGAACAGCAATTATTTGGCTGATTTTTATAAATATAGAAAAGATAGGAAGAAACAGCAGCTAAAGTTCCACATCCACAAATTGGAAAATGGCAGAAACAACTTGGGTAGATACGATATAAAGGCTTTGCCCTTTAAGGAAATTTCTTCCTGGAAAGAGTTTATAAATTGTTTAAATCCGCTTCCAGAACAGATTCACTGGATTTAAAGCAGAAATAAACCTATCGATTTCACGGTTTCAAAAAGCAGAAACATTCCTGGCATGCAAGAAATGCTGTTACATTTGCTTGTGCTCTCAACCAAACTGTCAAACCATCAAATGGCCGGTGTCATAACTGGTCACATGTGCAACACCATGACAGTTGCAGTCAAACAGAGGCCAAGATGACAGCTTCTTTGGCTGAAAAATATAGGAGTGTTTAGTTCCGCTTTAAAGTGAAACTAAATCTATTGATTTAAAGTGGTTGTAAACCTTTACAAGTGAAGTGACTGGCCTCAGGTAATACACAGAGATTAAAAAAAATGCTCCTACATAAGTTCTACCTGTTTATCTAAAGCAGTCTGTCTCCTACATCCATTCAAAGTACAGAATTTACATTCTCTCAGCTCTGAAAAGCAGGAGGTGGGGAGCTGAAGTTACACTCTGCAGAGCTCGGTGAGGAGAGCTCTGAGAGCTGTTTGGAGGGAAGAGACACGCCCCTTTCTCACAGCACACAGGAACAGAGCTAAGACTGTCAATCAGCTATATCTCCCTTCCCTGTCATTTTTTTTTTCTGTTGGTGTTGGATAAACTTGTCAGAAGTCACTCATTCAGATAGCAGAGGAACAAAGCAGCAAGAGGCAGATAGAAATTACATTTGGTGCTCTGCATTGAGACAAGTACACACTATAGAGGGATATGCTTTGTTCATATTTTATGTCTGAGGTTTACAACCACTTTAAGGCCTCATTCAAACCGTACGTGCAGAAAAAGTGATGGAAACTGACATGCAGATTTCACTTGCAGAGACATCAGTTTACACCAGTTTTCATGCGTACATCATTGCGTTTTTACATGTTGCAGATTCCTGCGCAGAAAAGGTCTGCACGGGATACTAGTGTTGTGGTGTGAACAGGACACATAGAGAACAATTGATTTTGTTGTGCCCTTGCTAAACGCAAGCAGAAAAACTGATGCATGTGCACACTGGTGTGAATGAAGCCTAACTGTTTCCCAAAACAGTTTTTTTTTTGTAAAGGCATGCTGTAAATGATAACACTCAATATTTCTTGTGCTCTCAAAACTGTCACAGCACCATGGCAACTGCAGATTGAGCAGAGGCCAAGATGGCAGCTTCCTGGGCTGTGAAGGATAAGACAGTTGAGTTTTGCTCTCAAACAATTACATTTGAGGCATGCCCTGAGCGATAACTGTCGCAATTGCTTGTGTCAACTGAACTGTCAGACCTTCAAATGGCTTGTGTCATAGCTGATCACTTGTGCGAACACTATGGCAACTGCAGTTCAATCCGAGGCTAAGATGGCAGCTTCCATGGCTGTAAAGGATAGGTGGGTTTAGTTCTGCTTTACCTATATTGAAATTTTGCATAACTGAACAGGGATTGCCAGAGCACTTTTGTAATGGAGGTGAGGCAGTTGGAAATGATGAAATATCCAGTTACAATCACTAAACAGCACAATAATTGATCCAAAAGATTGGTCTTGGGAGGGTCAGAAAGGAATTTCGTTTTTTTTTGCTTTTTTTGTGTGGCAGAATTAGCAGCAGTTGCCCTGGGGAGGGGTGATATTTGCTTTCCTCTGGACAAAGGCTGCAGGAGTTGTGAGGAAGCTGTTATGTAAAATGGGCTGCCCAGTTTACTGGATAACATTTTGATTATATTTTTTTTTTTGTTTCCCCCAAGCCTGCTACTATCAGAAACCTATGGAGAAGAAGGATTTTGAGACATGGCTTGAAAACCTTTCAGCATCCTTCTTCACCTTGACTGACCTGCAGAAAAATGAGACTTTGGATCACTTGATCAGCCTAAGTGGGGCAGTGCAGCTACGGCATCTCTCCAATAATCTAGAGACACTTTTGAAGAGAGATTTCCTGAAACTTCTTCCACTGGAGCTCAGCTTCTATTTGCTAAAGTGGCTGGACCCGCAGACCTTACTCACATGCTGCCTGGTCTCCAAGCAATGGAACAAGGTGATAAGTGCCTGTACAGAGGTGTGGCAGACTGCATGTCGGAGTTTAGGCTGGCAGATTGATGACACCGTGCAGGATACACTTCACTGGAAGAATGTTTACCTGAAGGCCATCTTGCGAATGAAACAACTGACCAATCATGAAGCATTCCAGACTGCATCACTGATTGGGCACAGTGCCAGAGTTTATGCACTTTATTATAAAGATGGCCTCCTCTGTACAGGTGAGTGTCTGCTGTATTAACATTTTGCAGGGGAAGATGAAAGAAGAGAAACATTTTAACAGAGTTGTTTTGTTCTTCTTCTCATACTCAGCAGTTCCTGGCATTAGTATTAGTACTTGCAGCCCTTTAGAGTACATTTCCTGTCCCATCATCTGTTCACAAGATCAGTGCCTGCAGCATGATCTTCCCTGAACTGAAGACTCTTTAGCATATATGAACGGAGGTCCACTCCAATGGACCAGCACCACCGCGTCTTACAACAAAATTGCCTTAGCTGTACCAGACTGCACTGCTTTGTCAGTTGTGCACTCAACTGACCAAATTCCACAACATTAAAAGTATTGAAAACTGACATCAGATAACTATACTTTGAAAATGTGAACTTATTGAACTCCTTTTCAATTTCTTTCAATTCTTTTGTCCCCCAATGAACAAGAGACTGAGTTATACTACTGCCTACAGGAGGATTGGACACTGGTATACAAAAAACAATGATCAGCCCAGTATAACCCCTTCTACTCCCAGAATGCCTTTTTTTGCTTGTGTTCTAGTGGGGTAGATGCCTTTCTCTGCTCTGCTAAGAAAAGTCTAACATCCAGCTTTTCCTTTTGTTTTTCTTCAGTCAAAAATGTTTTTCTTAATTTTAAGATTTCTGTACAAGCGGTTTGGGCTTGTCTCAATATGCAGCTATCTTGATTGGTGTATCCTCATCACTAGTTGTGGAGACCAAACCCAGACCCCAATGGACAGACAATCGTGGGGCTTGCTTGGAATGTGACCTTTGGGCGCTGGGCTTTGCATTGTGATACTTTCTAGACCTCTGGGCACCATTATGACCCCCGATTTTCTCTTGGTTTACCACTGAAGGACTGAGCACTGATGTCATCTGCTAGTTGGAATTTTGTTGAGAGAGCACCTTTCTACCACTTCTCCTTGCAAGTTACATGTGGATTATCCTCAATTGGTCTTTGATGCCCGCCTTCAGTGACTTAGACACCTCTGGCCATTTGATCCTCTTCTGCTACCAGCAGCTGGTCTGTGAGTGTTCGAGGCATAGCCTTGTACCCTGAGCTTTGTTGTCCCTGTTTTTCAGTGTTTCCCAAAGGTATTGGAAGCAGTCACACTGCACCGGGTCCCTCCAGCTCACGATCTACAAATGGTTCTGGTCCTGCCTGCAGTGCACCCATTGGACTGATACTGACACTGGGATGTTGTCCTCTGTGTCTCTGCTGTCCTCAACCTCCTTCATAGCTTCTGGCCTTCTCCTATCCCACGAGGATTTCATCACAGTTATGCTTGATTTTGTGGGCCAGATTGTGACCTTATTTGCTGACTATGACTGCAGAGGCCATAAACATATTTCCCATGCCTTCTGCTGCAGAATAAATGTATGATCTGCTGGAAGCGTTAGTAGCCTCTGAGCCTTTTGCTTCAGAGGCTCTGTCTAATGTTGAGTCTCTGAAATCCTTAAACTATGTTACACCTGAGAAGTCGCAGGCTGATGCTATTTCTCCCAAACCTATAGAGACCATTGGGGAGATTCACTAAAACTGGAGCATTCAGAATCTGGTGCAACTATGCATGGTAGCCAATTAGCTTCTAATTTCAGGTTGTTCAATTAAGCTTTGATAATAAAATCTGATTTTGAGTAAATCTCCCTGTCTCTGCTGTTATTGATGCAGTTTACACCACTTTAAAATTGGAGCATCAACCTGCAGCTTCTGACAGTGCTGTTACCTCCCTAGGCTCCTGCAGAAACCCTGAGACCATTAAGACCTTTCGAATGCACCAGCTATTCCAAGCTGTTGTTTATGGAGACTATGAGACTCCTGACAAGCTGTTTACACTTCCCAAATGATTGAGAGCCCTGTATCTATTTAAGGAGTCTTTTGTTAAGAAATAGTCTGTTCCCATTGTGGATCTGGCAGTAACCCATCTCAAGAAAGCATTGATGATCCCCATGGATGATGTGCCTGTGTTTAGAATTCCATCTTTAAATCTTTGAAAATTCTTTTCAAGATCTTGATTTGTCTGGCAGGCACAGGACTGCAACCTGCCTTGGCCATGATGCTATTCTGTTATGAATTTGATGCTGGTATGTTCTTGGAACTTATTTCCACCAAACTGGGATATTTGGAAGAGGGTTTATACTGGACTGATCACTGTTTTTATGTTTGCCAGTGTCCAGTCCTCCCATAAGTGGCATTTTAACCCAACAGTCTCTGATTTCCTGTGTCCCTCAATGAACTCCCAAGAAATGGATTTTACAGTTAGTACAAATATTCCATAGTCTTTTCTATGAGTCACACATGGCGCTTTCTCGTGCATGGATGTCTTGTCTATTGGCTGCACATAGATCTCTCTCACACAGGCTCAGATGACTTATCCGCTAAACTGTGGGACGTCAGCACTGGTCAGTGTATATATGGGATCCAGACACACACATGTGCGGCTGTGACCTTCGATGAACAGAAACTTATCACTGGCTCCTTTGATAACACAGTGGCCTGCTGGGACTGGAGCTCAGGAGCAAGAATTCAGCACTTCCGGGGTCATACAGGGGCAGGTGAGTAGCTTACAGAGAAACTTTCAGGCAGGTGGGTGGAGGTACTCCTTCACTTGTGAGTGAGGTGATTCTGTGGTTGGTACACGCAAAGTTTATGGCTGAAAGAAAAAAGCTCTGATATCATTTTTCAGTCAAAATCTGCTCTTCAATTTACAGGCTAGGCACTGGCTGACTGTATCTCAGGGGCTCTAGAATATCATACAAAATATAGAAAGTGACCTTCGTAGGTATCTGATACAAGACACAAGTGCTGCAAGGCCGGAGATATAAGCACTTATCTACTATGCATGAAAAATAAACATGGGGAGTGTGAAACCTCAAAAAATGGAGTCAGAAATTAGGGTGAAATGTCCAGTGCATGAAACAGGCTTCCACAATCCACCCACAATTGCATTATAATTCAAGCCTTGTTCCATATAAAACATGTACAGTGCTGTGAACAAGTATTTGCCCCTTCCTGATTTTTTTTGCATATTTATCATAATTAAATGATTCAGATCATCAAACAAATTTTAATATTGTACAAAGATAACCTCAGTAAATGCAAAATGCAGTTTTTAAATGAAGATTGCATTTATTAAGAGAAAAAAAGCTGTCCAAACCTGCCTCTCCCTGTGTGAAAATGTAATTGCACCCCTATACCCCCTGCTGCATAACCCAAGTGAGCTTGAGGTCACAAACTGATGGCCACACGTTCTCCTTCAGGATTTTCTGGTAGAACACAGAATTCATGGTTCCATCAATTATGGCAAGTCGTACAGGTCCTAAAGCTGCAAAGCAGCCCCAGACCATCACACTACCACCACCAGTTACTTTTTCACACAGGGCCAGGCAGGTTTGGACATCTTTTTTGATCTAATTTACACATGTGCGGTGCGGATTGAAGCTCAAGTTTCATAGCCAATTGACACAGTAGTTGTTCAGCGGTTCATGTCAGGTTTACATCTTGTTCAGGATAGGATTAGCTCAGGATTTTATTCTGTTCATGCATATGCGGTTTAGAAATGGTTCACATAGAAAACAATAGCCTGTAATATGCACCTGAACCTAAAGGCGCTGCTCAGAAATCGGACATGACTCTTTTTCAAAACTCACTGAATCCACACCACCAGTGCATCGGACATATGTGAACAAGCACCATAGAAGGCAATGTTATTTCACATAAAATATAAGGAATCCTCCTGCGCTCAATGGAATGATTATTAAAATACATCTGCTATCATTCCATTGAGCGCAGGAGGATTCCTATATTTATATTTATGTGATATAAGCGCTTCACTATTTTTTCTTAATGTTATTTCACATGTCATGCGGAACCGCATCCATTTCGCATATATGTGAACCAGCACTTAAGTGTGATAAATATGCAAAAAAAAAAAAAAACAACACATAGGAAGGGGGCAAATACATTTTCACAACACTGTATATACATGTACGTACATACATGCTTGTTTTTCATGTATATAGAAAGGAAAGTGTTTATATTGCCTTAAGTGACTAATCAGATTAGTGCTTTGATGTTTCTAGTGTAGATTAAACTGTAAAAGCAAGCAGCTGATTTGTTGCTATTTTTGACACACAAATTTGCAGATGTGCTTTTCTCTTTTCTTTGCAGTGTTTAGTGTGGACTATAATGATGAACTGGACATTCTGGTCAGTGGCTCTGCGGATAACACTGTGAAAATCTGGGCCTTATCTTCCGGATCATGCTTGAATACGCTCACTGGACACACAGAGTGGGTCACCAAGGCAGGTTTCTGCTCACTTTCAGAAATAAGTTATACTGGCAGACTGGTATCAGCTTTTACTAAAGTCCCTAGGAGGATTGGGACATTTTTTATGTGACCCATCTAATGTGTGTATAACAATTTCTGATGTTTCAGTTCAGTGTGTTTGTTCAAGTAAGCATATCATAGAATATGAACAGCTGATGGTTATTGAAATGTATATCTAGAAAGAAGGGATAATGGGTGCTTTAAAGTCCAGATTAAGCTTGCACTGCTGCCTCTTTCTGTGGTAACACAGGGGCCTGCTGGGACTGGACCTCAGGGGCCAAAATTCAGCACTTCCAGGGTCACACACGGTCAGGTAAATAGCCATCACAGAAGCACTTAGGCAGGTGGGTTGGGGGTTCTCTGTCATTTGTGAGTGAGGGGTTTCTGTAGGTGGTACACAGAAGGTTGCTAGTCTCTTTACAGGTGATTGCTTTTTAAATGTAACGGGGGACTCTGGAAGATCATAAAACTCCATGCAAATAGGGACCCTTGTGGGTATCTGATACAGTATGCTGCAAGGCTACAGATCAAAGCACTTAGCCACTATGCATGTAAAATAAACATGGGGAGCACAATCACCTCACATTGTGTGTTAAGTATTGGGGTGAAGAGTTAAGTTGCATTGTTCTGTGTTTGAAACAGATTTCCAGGTTCTCTGCTTTGTGACTGTTACTTGTACTTATTGTTTGGGAAATACTGACCTCCGCTGGCATGGGTGCCATCCACTACAAGTGACATTCACAATGACAGCCACATGTTCACCCTGTCGTTCACTGTTCTTTGGGACAACCTCCAGACTCCGATGTCAATATTTGTTACATGTGTGCTACCCTGAAAACCTGCTATCTATCTACATACACCTTAAAGGAATAAACCGCTGTATGTGTATGCTTAGCTAACACAAATATTGTGTGTACCCATAGGTGGTCATGCAGAGCTGTCAGGTGAAATCTGTCATGCATAGTCCTGGAGATTGTATGTGTATGCTTAGCTAACACAAATATTGTGTGTACCCATAGGTGGTCTTGCAGAGCTGTCAGGTGAAATCTGTCATGCATAGTCCTGGAGATTACATCCTTCTAAGTGCTGATAAATATGAAATTAAGGTATTTATGCTGTGTATATTTGATATGGTTTTTCTTTTAAGATAGCTTTCCTATGTTAACACCCTGTGTTGTCTTGATCCTTTTAATTACATCTGTTCAGACTTTTCATATTTTTATTTTATAAAGATATGTTGATTTTCTGATATTTACTTTACAGTTTACTGAATGTTACGTTATGTGTGTATGTATCAGCAAAACTTATTTTGTAGTTTTGGACAGCATGGGGAAGGATTAGAAACCAGGCTGAACTGTTATTGCTGTCTCTTTCTCTCTATTTGTTGCCAGGGCTGAGAGTGGGAGAAAATTACAAAATTTGGGTTCTCACCATAACAGAAATAGAGGTGAAATCTTCCGATATTGTCACTTGTTCTGATGACAACTTTAAGAGATGAAAATGCAAAAATGCCAATAAAGAGACTCTGTTCCCCGACCTTTCATTTCAACAACAATCTCCCCATAGGATTTTATGTGAATTTAAAAAATGTTATGCAATTTATTTACCTGTAAAAGTCTGTCTTGTGTAGACATCCAGTGTAGACTGCTGCTGAATGCCATGATCTTGGATTTGTTGTCAGAAATCCACCAGACTCAAAGCTGTCACTAAAGTGACACTCGATAGTATTCCCCTTCACTCTCCCCAGCACCTACATAAATGTAAAAGATTATGTAAGCAGGTGAAGAGAGGGTGGAGATGTTGGGGCCAGCACAGGCAGTAATCAGACATTCTTAGAAGAGGGCTATGATGAGCAAGGAGGGAAGGGGCTGTGCTAGGGAATTGATTAGTCTTTTTTTTTCTAGCAAGTTCAGAAGCACAATGCAAATGAATAAAAAATAATTTATGGAAAGTAAAAAAACATTACAAGTAAGCATTTAGAATAATTGTTTTGTTCTGCGCTTTTATCTTCAGTTTTTAAAGAGTTTGAAAAGGTTCAGATTTTTTAAAAGTAACAAACAGGTCCTGCTCTGTGCAATCCTGATCTGCCTCTTCTTAGGTACCCTGACAGCACTCCAGGCCCCTCCCCTCTGCTGAGTGCAGCTTGAACTCGTGCGTGCTTGCTCCTGAGCCGCATCTGAGTGTCTATGAGACACACAGAGCGCAGCGTGGCTCTGCCCTCTGCTTTCTCCGTACTGACTGTGATTGACAGCAGCGGAATGCATGAAAGTGAAAAACCTTCAGGCTTTATGATCACTTTAAGTTAGTGAAAGGGTCTCTTTAGGTAGATACTCATGTTTTCTAACTGTGCAAAGATCTATTTGAGTCACATTCAGCAGGATCTCTTTGTCTAGGGAATAGATTCAGAGAGACTTGTAGTTGCTACTGTGGTGCTGGTGTGCCTTGACTCTAAGGAAAACCTTTTCTAACGGATATATGAGGATTGCCATTTTAATCTCCTTCTGAAGATGCTAGTCGTCTGGCTATTACACAGACCAAATGGATATAAAAAAGTTTTACACACATACAATCCAGTGAGAGCGCCTAACGTATGTCCAAGTGTCTAAGGTCATTTTCATGATTAAATTCATTCATAGCAAATAAATCCAATGCGTTTTGGGGGCCAAATACACTCCACCCTCATCAGGGCTTAGGAATTCTGACCGTACCTAAACTGTTTCTAGAGTCAAAATAGTTTTTACCTTAATGCATTCTCTGTATTAAAGTAACATACTCTCCACTACCTATCCTTCCCCCATCATTAAACACTTACCTGCCTCCTTTCACTAATACAGTGCTGTCCCAGCTGCAGCACCACTCTTCTCTCTTTCTGGTTTCACAGGAGACACTGAATGCGGCGGGAGCCATAGGTTCCAACTCCTGTGGGAAGGAAGTGTGGAGTGGCTTACTGGTACTGTGTGTGTCCATGGACGCACACAACCTGGATCGGGAGCATGCCCATAGGGGAGCCCCCATAGCGCACGGTTTGTGAAGGAGACTGCCAGAGTGGAGGAGGGGGACTGCTCTGTGCAATATTGCGCAGAACAGGTTAAGTATAACATTTTTTATTTTGTTTAAGTGTAGCCTGCACAGAAGATTAAATGAATAAACTGGCTGCTGCTAGCAATGCCACAAGTGTGTTAGTAGAAAATTGTGTGAATAAACCATAAATAATTGCTGCGCTTCTTCTCATGAGTGAATATACCACCCTATATACGTGTTAGTGACCCACAAAACATACGTGTTCCTCTATAACATAGGTCTAAACAAGATGTGCCCCTCCTTCCCATTGACTTAATGCATCCCTATGTTGGGGAAAAAATTATTATATGTAAATGCCCTGCGTGCTTCAACCAACAAGTGTACCAAATGAGTGAAATAAATAAACAATGAAACCATCAAACTATAAATATAGTGCACTTGTATACAAAATATGAATAATAATAAGTCCCAATCAGCGTTCAACCATTTAAAGTTCCAACATGAAATAATATCCCCATCCACATCCAGTGTAAAACTAGGCGATACAGTGATTAATCTTCTTATCCATAAAATTCTTTGTGTTGAGTGCTCCACTTAGTGCTCCCCCTCCAGGGCCCCACTCACCACAAATTGTTGACCACCTGCAATGGTAGGTCAAATGGCACTTTTAGGTGTAGCAGCATTCTCCTGCAGTGAGTTCGCTGTCTGTCTGGTCTTGATGCCTCTATTTGCTGGCTGCAGGTTCCATAAGTGAAAACACATCCAGACCGTCCACAATACTCCTCCACCACCATGAAAACATCAACAGGAAACACTTGAAAATGCACTTACATAAAAAGCATGTATATGGCACTTTAAATCCTGGGACACAGCAATCCCTTCTCGAACAATTGTAGCTCTGTCAAGCCCCACCCTACGCATTTCGTCATGAGTGCACTATATTTATAGTTTGCTGGTTTCATTGTTTATTTCACTCATTTGATACACTTGTTGGTTGAAGCACGCAGGTTATTTACATATAATGATTTTCTACCCAACATAGAGATGCAGTATGTCAATGGGAAGGAGGGGCACATCTTGTTTATACTAGTGGTGCACTGAAATGAAAATACTCCCACGCCCATTCTAAGGCTATTCTATCTACCCTGTAAAGAAAAGATCTGTATACTTACCTGTTCTGAAGCTGCTCTGGTCCAGTCCCAGGATTAGCTGTCAGTGGTGGCTTTTGTGTAGAGAAGGGGCAGCCAACATGTTATATTCAGGTTTATTTTGTGGTTGTGTTGCAGATTTGGCCTATTGGAAGGGAAATCAACTGCAAATGCTTGAAGACACTGTACGTGTCGGATGACCGGAGCATTACGCTGCAGCCACGTCTGCACTTCGATGGCAAATACATTGTATGCAGCTCAGCATTAGGACTCTACCAATGGGACTTTGCCAGCTATGAAATTTTAAGGTAAATGGACATCTCATCTCTGTTGGTTCAGATGTGATAGACAAAAGAAACATTTTCTTTAGTGTCATCAGTCATAAGACACTATCTTACCAATCACACAGCTCAAAAGAAAACAAACAAGATAAGTCCTTACTGGTAGATAAACACACATGTTACAGAAAGTTAGATATGGGAAGCTGTAAGAACTATTAACTGGATTTGTAGGTCAATCTCTCTTGATAAAAGACTGTTGTATATTGGAAATAGGCTGGCCGTTGCCAGCTCTATTGGACAGCCCAGTGTGACATTTGGGCAAGGATGGGGGCTGTTTATTCATGCCTCTGAGATGTAATGACAAGTGTTTTCAATGCTATCAGAGCTTATTTTTGCTCACAGAAATGTGGCAGTTCTGAGTGGTACAGATAGTAAGCATGTCATTCTTGATAATACAACTTCCTGTCAAAAGCAGCTCATAGACATGAGGTGGCATTACCTGGTCCAGCTGCATTTGGCCAAATTGGGCAATATTTGACAACTATGGCACAGGCAGATGCCTCATGCCTGGGAGCTCCTGGCAGAAGTTCAGCCTGTCCTTACCACTATTATTTCCTGAGATACATTTCCTCCATCCACTCAATCAAGGTCCCTGCTGAAATGGCTGTGTATGGCCTGCTAAAAGCAAAGAGCAGATTTCAGCAATTAAGCAGCAGCTATCATTCAGTCATGTGATTTCAGTAAACTGAAATTTGGCTGCCTCAGGCTATTGGTTGATAAACAATTCATATCAACCATAAATCAGTGTTTTGTTTAAACACATCATATGTATTATTTCTGTACTAATATATAAAACGTTAATACAAATTATGAATTAATGTGTACAAGCCTACACTATTCTGTATTTGGACACCAAAATCTAACATTTGTGAGAGGAAGTGCAGCAGTCACACTTCCACGGTGATGAATTCATGCTAATCGTACAGCCTCATTATAGTAGGCTTTCACATTTATTAGGTAGTGTTAAGTCACTTATAGCTTGAGACTGTTGGGCTAGGCAATGTGCTGCTTCCTTCGGAAACTCAGTGGTGAGATTTCTGTGCTTTAGTTCCTGAAATTGATCCTAATCTTTATGTTGCATTCTCACCAAGCAGGCAGGGGGCCCTTACAATAGTGTGTTATGTGTGAAAACCCAGGAACTCAAAGCAGAGATCTAACTGATGGAGCCTTCATTGATGTAAGAAACTGTGGTGTTTGGCTGTGTAGCATCCACCAAACACTGAAATGTTTGCCTGCTTTAATGTTTATATTTTATAATCATGTTTGTTTCTTGTAGAATTATAAAAATGCCAGACTCCACCAGCCTCTCCCTTCTCGGCTTTGGTGACATTTTTGCTCTTTTGTTTGACAACCACCACTTGTACATCATGGACTTACGGACTGAGAAAGTGATCAGCCGCTGGCCCTTGCCAGAGTATAGGAAGTCCAAGAGGGGCTCCAGCTTCTTGGCCGGAGAAATGGCATGGCTGAATGGCTTGGATGGTGTTAATGATGTTGGCTTAGTCTTTGCCACAAGTATGCCTGATCACAGTATCCATTTGGTATTGTGGAAAGAAAATGGCTGAGAGCCACAAATGGGCATCAGGTGTTTTTAACTGGACGTTCAGACTGAAGTATCAGCAACCACTTTCAAAGCATAACTTGCATGAACCAAAGTCTCCCATCATGCACTGCACAATCATAGTTTTTTTCGTTAGTTTGGGGAGAAAAGAGCCTTTTATTGCCACATTAGCATTTCGCATGCTGAAAGGATCTCACTGCCTATTTTTACATACTTCCCATGAACTATGTGCGTGATTAATGTCCAGCCACAGTCCTTCCTTTTGGATTGCTTTTAAAGAAAACTGGAAGAGAAAGCTGTCCATGTTTTTTGTCCACCACCCATTTGTACTATAGATTTCAGTCTTCAATAGTCTTTATACATGTAATCTATTTTATTACAAAATAGACTAAATGATTTGCTAGTTTATCTATAACATATGACAGGAATTTCCCCATCGACATCACCGCCAGCTGTTGTATAAAGCACTTGAACCCTGGACAAGTTTCCTGTACGAGACTGCGTGTGGATGTTGCACCTGGGTTTCTCCCGCCACAAGCAATTGTGTCCAACTGTTAAATAGTGTAATGTCACCTGTATGCTGATTGACAGAGCAGAATCCACAGCCTTTTCTCTGCTTGTCACAATAAAGCTCCACATACCCAAACAATGATCTCAGTATTCATTATTTCACATTCCCAGATATCTAAGCTCTCCCAGGAAAGAATCCTGAAGATTTCCTCAGTGTTCATTATTTTGAGAACCCAACAACCAAAGGATCCAGACCTAGTTAGGGGATAGTGACCAGGTCTGAGGTTTATTCCCTCCCCCACGCCTTTATTGTTTTATAATTTCCAGAACTACATGTCACCGAAGATCTAGGCTCAACCAGTTTAAAATCATTCATTGCAGAAAACATGAGAACTGTGGGCTGTAAGCTGTGCCTGTTAGGAGGTTGGACACGAAGAGGAAATCATGCACACCCATATATAAAGGCTCAGTAGAGATCGTATAATTGGTAAGCTTTTTAACTCTACCTTTTATAAAAGAGCAGGCAGAGGTAATCAGGTTAACAAGCCTGGGAAGTACACCTATACTTTTTGACTTGTATACTAAATGTTTATAGAGGTTATTTAGTAACATGTATTTCTTTCTCGTCCATTGATGGACACAGAAAGTCTTTCACCTTCAGGTTCTACTGCCGCCAACAGAGGACTGAGCACTGGCAAACAAGAAAACTGTAGGACAGCCTGGGATAACCCCTCCAACCATCAGCATGCCTCAGCTTTTTGCTGTGTCCAGGAGGATGGACATCTTTTCTTCAGTGCTGCTGGGAAAACTCTAATAGAATTTGCTAGCATGATTATTTTTGTGAGTGTCTCATGCACTCTCTTCACAAATTCTTTCTTGCTATTCAGTGTCAAGGAAGCTTCTCCCTGCTGCTGCTGCACTGCATAGAGCCACATAGAACTCCAGTCTTTGGTCTGTTTCTGCTGCCCTCCGACAGTGACCATGGCCACCTCTTGCCTTCTGACCTTCACATGCTACTAGCTGTGTGGGTTTCATGAGTACTTAAAATGTTACTAAACCCAGGAGCTTGCATTCACTATATCTGGTCTCCCACAGTACACAGAACATGGAAGTGTAATTATTTTAGTAAGTATAAACTGCTAAATATCTTTTCTCAGCAGTTAGAGCAGTGTTGTGACTTCTATCAGTGTCCAACAGAGCACATGTTAAAGCTTTCTAGGAGGAGTTTTCATTTTGCTCTAAGAGGATGCAGAACCCCTGACCTCTGTCTGGACGGTGCTAATTGGCCCTGTGCTGATCACATGCATTCTCCCAAGAATAGAAAAAACTCTCTAGCAATACACACCAAACTGAGCATGTCATGTGCACAGTGACTCCACACAATATGTCTTATCAGGAGATAAGAAGGGGGACATTGGAAGAAGGGGAGGATCAGAGAAATCAGGATCAAACAATGTTTTTACACAATGCAGAGGGTTAACCCCTTAGGTTTTACAGTGAGTATAACAAGCATGATTTACTGCATATACAGACTGATTTTACTGTTGCGGGTTCAGTAACAGTTTAAGGCCTTGGGAGATGACCATTAGTGGGTTCATGCAGGTTTAGATGGGTCTACTTGTCAAGCACAAATGGATTTTTGTATTTTCTTTATTTTTATTGTATACAATAAATTTTGTGAGAGGTAGCCCTAGAGATGTTGTGGTTTCTATGGTCTCTTTTCTTTTTTGCACCAGCCATATTGTTGTGGTGACACCCACCTATATTATAGAGTTGGGCACCTTCATATTTGGTGGATTCCCCCAACTATGCTATATAATTTTTCCAGTTACCCGAGGCCTTACTTTGTACCTTGAGCTTTACGTTGCTTAAAGTGGAAGGCAAGTCAAAACCTAACTAAGCTTACATCTACTCCCACCCCCATTCTAAGAATATTCTATCTACCTTGTAAAAGAAAAGTTGTCTTTAGTTATTCTGAAGTTGCTCTGGTCAAGTTACATGAGCTTTCCAGCTTCAGTGTAGAGGAGTGATCGCTGACAACAGCTTCAGAGCCTAGGCTATGATGTTACCCGTAGGCTTACTACGGGGCATCCATTGTTGATTGTCCTTCCTGTACACTGATGTTGGCTCTGAAAACCGGTCATGTGACCAGAACGACTTTAGTATAGGTATCTTATAGGCATCTTTCCTTTTACAGGGTAAGTAGTACAGGTTTAGAATAGGGTTGGGATTAGATTTAGGCTTTGTTAGGTTTTTGACTTGCCTTCCACTTTAACCTCTGCCTGATCACAACATGTTCTGATTCTAGACACCAAGAGGATAGGTGATAGGTGGCACTGATATATGGCACTGATAGGCAGCACTGACTGGCACAGATAGGCACTGGTGCACACTGATAGGCATTGATAGGTGGCACTGACTGGCACTGATGGGTGACACTGAAATGCAGCTCAGATGGGCACTGATATGTGGCATTGATGTGCACTGGTAGGCACTGATATGTGGCATTGGTGTGGCACTATTCAGCACTGGCAGCTGGCACTGATGGACACTGACAGGTGGCACTTCTGATGCCCTGATGATCAGTGTACATGTCCCCTCCGCGGAATGCCGATAACCGGCATTTCCCTGTTTACATGTGATCAGCTGTGATTGGACACAGCTAATCACATGACCGAGCCGACATCTTCGGCTCTTTCCGTAGATCGGTGATCCGCTGTGTCCGAGGGACACAGCGCATCGCTGCGCGCTCCCTGAGCCGCACATGCGCGGTGAGAATGGGAGGACGTCATATGACATCCTCCCAGAACGAGGGAACCACATTGCGCCCGTCATTGGACTATATGGCGGGCGGGAGGTGGTTAAAGTGCCTCTGACCACCAGTGATTGGAGGTGGTTTGTTTTAAAATGCCAATGACCACCAATGATTGTTTTTTTTTTTTTTTTTTTTTTTTTCTTTTGTTGTTTTTTTTGCGGGGGAGGTTAAAATGTGACCGACCATCAGTCTTGTGGGATAGTTTTGGGGAAGGGGATTAACTTACGACTGAGAAACATTGATGGGGCATAGGAGTTTTAAAAAACCATTTCTGGCCCAGTTATCCCAATGTACTTTTCTCTCACTTTATCTCATCCACATGATGTATGTATCAGCATTCACTTCCTTGTTGCATCACAGAAGAGGGTGTGATAGGGTGTGTTCAGCACTCTAGACCACCATACCTCCCTCATTACAATCCTACCTTCAACCCATCAGCTATGTAGTACAAAGGCCTATATGATACAAATGTATTGGATTGTTCAGGTGTGTCTTCCTATTTCATAGTTTTGGTAAATATAAAGGAGATTGTACAATCAGATTGCATAGTGTATGGCCATCTTTATACAAGTACATAAGAGGGAGTGGACGGAGACACTCAGGCCCTGTTCACATCCCTATGTAGTAAAGACTCAAATTCCCATAGGCGTTTGTTTTGGGAGTTTTGGAGCTTTTTCACTCGTCACGCATAGGGCAGCCCATTCACCTTAACGGGCTGCCATACACGCAACAATTGCCCCAGAAAAGCTCCAGAACTTTTTTTTGGAGCAGAGTACGGTGTGTTACCACAGTTTATGGTGTGTTTGCCGCACTTGGGGTGCCTTTAACACGTAATGACAGCACAAACACGATGCGCATTTGCAGCGTGTTTCTGAAACGCATGGCAAAGCACACAGCATTTATCCAATCACTTGGCCTGAGCCCATCTGTAGTGACGCTGGGGTAGCTAGGTAAATTCACATGGGGAGAAATCCCAGGGATTACTGTGGAAATAGTTGATGGGTGAAGGGTGTGCACTAATGAGGTTAGTGCAGGAGGTGTGCACTAATGAGATCAGCAGGTAGTCTGCTTCCAGGATTCCACTGGCTCCTCTGTATACAGTCCAGGAATTGAAAAAGATTTCTAAGACATTTACCAAAGGCTAAGGTAAAGCCTTGCTCTCCAAATCAAAGAGATCTTAAATATTTTTGCAATTGAGGTACATTAATTGTGTATATTGGTGCATAGGGAAGCTGGATTTTATAAAACAAAAAAAAGTGAACTTGGCCTTTAAGTTTATTTGTGATGTCTAGCCAATGCTCACAATGCAATTTCATCCTGCAGAGAACATTCTTTAACTAATAATGTTTCTTTTGGCTTCAGTGAGCAACTTTTAAAGGCTAAGTACACCTCAATACCAATCTGTTACTTAATTTCCAAAAAAGAAGTGCACTCTGGGATGTCCACTTTCCAAAAAGCGAAAATACAGCCAAAAGAAAGATTTATTCATCGAAAAAATTATAAAAATTTATTTGGATACAGTTTTGCATGACTGAGTCTTTGTTAGTCAAACTATATTTCAGAACTGAAAACTGACCTGGAAAGGAGGACATACAACCTGTGGATATTGAGTGGTTAAGGTCTGGAGCTCTAAATCCGCCAAACCCTCAGACAAACCTTCGGAATGAATGTTCCCCCCCCCCCCCCACTTTTCAAAGTGGGTCTTATCTTTTGGCCTTTGCAGACACTTGGACTGCTAGCATTTCAAATGTCTGGATGCGGGAGGTGGTTTCCAGGGACTACAAGCTAGAGTTTCATTTCCAGCCCTCTGGTTTTTCACATCCAACCTTCCTGTGTCAGTACACAGATTAGCAGAACTCTGTGTAGCCCTCTAGGGGCTTCTAGGTCAGGGTGTCATTGATCCAGTTCTTGTGACTGTATGGTTTCCAACCTGTACACAGTTCCCAAACTCAAATGGAGCACCTGTCCCATCTTGGATCTCAAAATACTGAATGTTATCATTCAAGCTCAGAAATTCTGCATGTAAATAACAATGTCTGGTATCGCCTCCTTTTACCAGGGAGACTTCTGGCATCTGTAGGCATCAAGGATGCAGTCGATGCATGTCCTTATCTTTCCAGCACACCAACAATTCCTACACTTTGCTGTCAGTCCTCTTCACTTTTTTTCAGTTTATGGCCCTGTCATTTGGCCTCTCCTCCACACCTTGGGTGGCTACCAAGGTGCTGGCCCTAGTACTAGCTCTCGTTGCATCCCAGTGCTGGAAAACTTGGACAGTCTTCTGTTGAGGAAAGGCTTTGTCAGATATCATAGCCTTGATTCTCCAAACATTACAGTGGCTTGGATAGATCCTGAAACTTTAGAAATCTGCACTGGAACTACTTGTTTGGAGTATCTGAGTTTAGTCTTTGACACAGCTCTGGCCAGAATTGTTCTCCTTCAGGATAACATTAAACTAGTTTGTACTCTCCAGGTCAGGAGTTGTTTGACTCTTTCACTTCTGCATTGGAGTCCTGGGTCTGATGATAGCCTTTATCAACGTAGACCTATTTGCCCACTTTCAGTCCAGACCATTACAAGGCTGCATTCTATCCTCATGGAACAAGTCAGTTCAGTCCCTGGACAGACTAATTCATTTGAATCAAGGACCAAGTCGGCCCTGGCTTGGTGGTTCAGGAATTTGGCTCTGGAATCGAGAAAGTAATTCCTTCTCATCCTCTGGAAGATTGTCATAACAGGGCCCAGCCTGTTGAGCTAGGGAGCAGTCCTGGGAACCCTGATGGTGCAAGGAACTTAGTCATTGGAGGTGTCTCGCCTGCAGATAAACAGCCTTAAATTTCGGACAATGTGGCTGTCTCTGCAGCATCCTATCATCCTGCTGCAGGATCATGTGATCCTGATTCAGTTGGACAATACCAGGGTAGTGGTGCACATCAACCATCAGTGAGGAACAAGTAGTCTCACCACAGAAAGGGTGCTTGAAACCTGTCCTTGGTGGAGCTTCATGGTCCAGCATTTTTGGCTGTTTGCCAATTGTTCATGCCTTGCATCTAGTCTGACTTCCTCAGCCAGCAGCGTCTGGACCAAGAAGAATGGTCTCTAGATCCAAAGCTGTTCTAGAACCTGTGTAACAGGTAGGGACACCAGCCTTTCGACCTCCTAGCCTTCAGGTTCAACAACAAACTGAACTTGTTTGCCTCCAGGTGCAGGGATCCTCTAGCTGAATTATTTGATGCTCTGTGGGATAAGTAAGTAAACCGTGATCTATGCTTTTCCCCACCTCCCCCACCTTTCACTTCACAGGAGCCAGGGATAGGGCATTTCAGTGATTCTCATAGCTACGGATTGGCCCAACTGGATGTGGTACTCTGGCCTGGTAATACTCATAGTGAACAAATCCATGGGCTCTGCCAGATGGTGAATGTCTGAACTGCAACTTTATCTTGTTTTACAAAGGTTTTTATGGAATATTTTAATAAAGGAATACAGTGCTGGTATAGCAAAAAAGGAGCCCAAGTACAGTGGGGATCGAAAGTTTGGGCACCCCAGCTAAAAATTTTTATTAATGTGCATAAAGAAGCCAAGGAAAGATGGAAAAATCTCCAAAAGGCATCAAATTACAGATTAGACATTCTTATAATATGTCAACAAAAGTTAGATTTTATTTCCATCATTTACACTTTCAAAATAACAGAAAACAAAAAAATGGCATCTACAAAAGTTTGGGCACCCTGCAGAATTTATAGCATGCACTGCCCCCTTTGCCAAGCTGAGACCTGCCAGTGTCATGGATTGTTCTCAATCATCGTCTGGGAAGACCAGGTGATGTCAATGTCAAAGGTTTTAAATGCCCAGACTCATCTGACCTTGCCCCAACAATCGGCACCATGGGTTCTTCTAAGCAGTTGTCTAGAAAACTGAAACTGAAAATAGTTGACGCTCACAAAGCTGGAGAAGGCTATAAGAAGATAGCAAAGCGTTTTAAGATGTCAATATCCTCTGTTCGGAATGTAATTAAGAAATGGCAGTCATCAGGAACAGTGGAAGTTAAAGCAAGATCTGGAAGACCAAGAAAAATATCAGACAGAACAGCTCGCAGGATTGTGAGCAAAACAATTCAAAACCCACGTTTGACTGCACGATCCCTCCAGAAAGATCTGGCAGACACTGGAGTTGTGGTACACTATTCCACTATAAAGAGATACTTGTACAAATATGGTCTTCATGGAAGAGTCATCAGAAGAAAACCTCTTCTACGTCCTCACCTCAAAAATCATCGTTTGAACTTTGCAAATGAACATATAGACAAGCCTGATGCATTTTGGAAACAGGTTCTGTGGACCGATCAGGTTAAAATTGAACTTTTTGGCCGGAATGAGCAAAGGTACATTTGGAGAAGAAGGGGCACAGAATTTAATGAAAAGAACCTCTGTCCAACTGTTAAGCATGGGGTTGGATCAATCATGCTTTGGGGTTGTGTTGCAGCCAGTGGCACAGGGAACATTTCACGAGTAGAAGGAAAAATGGATTCAATAAAATTTTGCAAATTTTGGATGGTAACTTGATGTCATCTGTGAAAAAGTTGACGTTAAAGAGAGGATGGCTTCTACAAATGGATAATGATCCTAAACACACCTCGAAATCCACGGGGGATTACATCAAGAGGCGTAAACTGAAGGTTTTGCCATGGCCTTCACAATCTCCTGACCTCAACATAATTGAAAATCTATGGATAGACCTTAAAAGAGCAGTGCGTGACAGACAGCCCAGAAATCTTAAAGAACTGGAAGACTTTTGTAAGGAAGAATGGGCAAAGATACCTCAAACAAGAATTGAAAGACTCTTGGCTGGTTACAAAAAGCATTTACAAGCTGTGATACTTGCCAAAGGGGGTAGTACAAGATATTAACTCTGCAGGGTGCCCAAACTTTTGCAGACGCCATTTTTTTGTTTTCGGTTATTTTGAAAGTGTAAATGATGGAAATAAAATCTAACTTTTGTTGACATATTATAAGAATGTCTAATCTGTAATGTGATGCCTTTTGGAGATTTTTCCATCTTTCCTTGGCTTCTTTATGCACATTTAATACAAATTTTTAGCTGGGGTGCCTAAACTTTAGATCCCCACTGTATATGTGTTAAAAATGATGATACAAGAGAAAAGCAAATCTCAAAATAACTAAATAGTCAGCCGTAAAGTGTACAGCCATACCTGAATATGGGTAGCACACTCAAGTATCACACAAGTACCAAGATAAAGAGGGGTGTGGCAGAAATATTACCAGGAAGGGGAGAAACTTGGAGTGTTTGCAAATCATATAAACTCAAGGGGATATTTTGTATCCAATCAGCCATTAGGATAAAGGTGCTGTAATAACAAGAAGCAAAGGAAGAAAACAAAAGCGAGAAGGAATATGAAGAAGACCAGAAAGGGGTTTAGAGGACAGAGGGTGGTGAGGACACGGCCAGGTTTCTTGACATTGGAGCTTTCCAGAAATCATAGTTCCCATTATCTGCTGTTTAATTTCCATTATACTCAAAGTTCTCTGCCGCCACACTCTAGAAATAATTTGATGGGTGGCAAGAAAATAAAGTAAACCAGTTTCTGTTTGGTGATGGACCTGTGTATCAATGCTTCCCAAGGGTTTTATTTTATAACAATTTTGAGAACAGAGTGAATCAGGTTATATACTCTTATCCAAAGCCTATAGACCTTCAGACACTGCCACCAGATATGGTCCATCGACCTGGGACCCGGTACCCACAAAAGCAGAAAGGAGAAGCTGACAATGTACATTTAGCGATTTGCTCTGGGGTCGTATACCATCTAAACATAACTTTAAGGGCATTATCTTGTGCCAAAACATTTTTGGAACACATGACAAAAATGTCCAGCTCTGCTCCAAGAGCTTAGGTTAAAGCTCAGTAAGAGAAATCAGGTCACTGGAGTGTGGGGAATTTTTACATTTACACTCCAAGGAAGTCAAAAGTGTCAGATCTACAGTAATATAAAGAAAGGAAATAGTGCTGTGCTAAAAAACAAAACAAAATAATAAATTTGACTCAATACATGATATGTGGTGTAATAATTAGTGTCCTTAACCACTTCAAGTCTGGACACTTTTACCCCCTTCCTGTCCAGGCCAATTTTCAGCTTTCAGCGCTGTCACACTTTGAAAGACAATTGCGTGGTCATGCAACACTACGCATATGAATTTCTTTGAGAAAGATAAAACTTTATTTTGGTGGTATTTATTCACCACTGGGATTTGTATTATATTTGCTATATAAATGAAAAGGTCCAAAAATTGTGAAAAAAAGTGTTTTTCAAAATTTTGCAAATAAATAATCTTTCTTCATAAATCGTGCCTAAAATGTATTCAGCTATCTTTTTAGTAAAAAAAACAAACAAAAAACCCCAAATTAGTATATAACCAAAAATTATAATTGTTCAAAAATGCGATCGTAACCGGTGGTGGCGTCATTGCCGGTTATGGCTACGATTGCTGCCATCTTTGTTTACCTTTACCAAATACCCATGCTGTTTGAGGGCGTTTTTAGCGCTTTTCCCTTGTGAGTGCATTTCTTTTGTTTCTAATGAATTTTTAATAAAAAATGTACTTTATTGCACTATGAGGGGCCCCTCTCTCTTCTTTACCCACACATGATACCTGCTGTATTGATTCCAGTGATGTGGAGCTCCCAGTGAACAGGATGCATCATGAAAAGGAGTTTTTGGAGTACTGCTTATTTGATCTATGTGATGTGGGTCAATTGGTGAGGTAAGCATGCATGCCTGATAGTGATGGATATCATACGTGCATAATAAAGAAGAGTCACAGAATTATATCCTTTTGTTATTCACCTTATATGGACTGTCACGTATTTTATTCATGTTAATGAATTGCACAATATTTATATGACCCACTGCTTTTTCTGAATATTGTTTGTTATTGGTCCATTAAGGTATATACCCTGTGTCGGGGTTGTTTTGTGGACCTCATTTACACCAGTTGTTATAGTGTGTGTGTACACCTTATACATTATATATTTCATTTTCTTTCTTAAGGATACTATCTAATTATTACACCATATATCACATATGGAGTTGAATTTATTATTTATTTATATTTTATTATTTTTAGGTTGTTTTTTTTTAGCGCAGCACTATTTCCTTTTTTTATATTAATTTAGTGGTGGAACTATGGGTGCTTGCTGCTTCCTGTTTTTTGTTTTAGTTGTAGTGTAGGTTTGTCTTTGTGTGGCAATGCATAAGACTTTTACCATTATTGTTCATCAGATCTACAGTAATATTTCCAAGTAGTGTTTGGATGAAATGAGTTATTTGAAAAAGTTTGAATCACTCCATTTGGGGAAGCTTCCAATGTTCTTGTAGGTAAGCAAATGATTTGACACTATTAGCTAGAAGAATGGGAGAATTAGATTATAATGGAGTAGACAGATCAGACAGGGGTCAGTACTTATTGGTGGGTGGAATGGGGAAAGATGGGGGGAAGGCTATGGCAGATGATAAGAAGGTTCCCATGTTACAAACAACCAGTGGAATTGGTACCATTTGTATGAAAATATAAAATATGTAAAATACGTATGAACAAGGTGTCAATGCATTGAAGTGTTTGTTCACCAGTGCCAAAAGTCTGCCAAGCAAAATGGGTGAGTTGGAAGCTCTGGTGCATGACGAGAACTATGCTTAAATTGGTATTGCTGAATTTTTTGGCTTCATTCTTCACATGACTGGACCATTAATATTCCTGGTTATGTTTTCTTTTGGAGATACATGGTAAATAATAAAGGTGGTGGTGTATGTCTCTATGTGAAAAGTGATCTCAGAGTAAGTGTGAAAGAGGACCTAGTTGATGGAGAGTGTGATGAGGCTGAAGTATTATGGGTGGAACTGCACACGGGGGTGCATACTACAAAGGTAATCATTGGAATTTTTTATAGGCCTCCTAGTGTTAATGAGGCGGAGAATCAGCTCCTTCCACAGATCGAAAGGGCTGCAATGGCTGGAACAGTGATAATAATGGGGGATTTTAACTACCCGGAAATTGAGTGGAGTAATGGTACTGCAGGAACAGTTAAAGGGCAAACATTTTTAAACCTACTACAGCACAATTTTATGGTACAGTTTACAGAGGCCCCAACTAGGAATGATGCTCTGCTGGGCCTGGTAATCTCAAACCATGCAGAGCTTATTACAAATGTTCATATAAAAGAACATCTGGGTAGCAGTGACCATAACATGATTTCATTTATTTTTAGCTGAAAACAGCAAGCACATATGGGAAAAATAAAACCGCTCAATTTTAAGAGCTCTAATTTTTCTAGGTTGAGAGCTGCTCTCCAAGACTTAGACTGGGAGGGAATATTGGCCTCAATGAACACAACAAAGAAATGGGAGTTCTTCAAAAAGATTGGATGTGAACACACTGCAAAATATACAGGTGAAACTCGAAAAATTAGAATATTGTGCAAAAGTTCATTTATTTCAGTAATGTAACTTAAAAGGTGAAACTAATATATAAGATACTCATTACATGCAAAGCAAGATAGTTCAAGCCGTGATTTGTCATAATTGTGATGATTATGGCTTACAGCTCATGAAAACCCCAAATCCACAATCTCAGAAAATTAGAATATTACATGCAATCAATAAAACAAGGATTGTACATAGAACAATATCAGACCTCTGAAAAGTATAAATATGCATATGTACTCAGTACTTGATTTGGGCCCCTTTTGCAGCAATTACTGCCTCAATGCGGCGTGGCATGGAAGCTATCAGCCTGTGGCACTGCTGAGGTGTTACGGAAGACGAGGATGCTTCAATAGCCTTCAGCTCTTCTGCATTGTTCGGTCTCATGTCTCTCATCTTTCTCTTGGCAATGCCCCATAGATTCTGTATGGGGTTCAGGTCAGGCGAGTCTGCTGGCCAATCAAGCACAGTAATCCCACGGTCATTGAACCAGGTTTTGGTGCTTTTGGCAGTGTGGGCAGGTACCAAGTCCTGCTGGAAAATGAAGTCAGCATCCCCATAAAGCTCGCCTGCGGAAGGAAGCATGAAGTGCTCCAAAATCTCCTAGTAGACAGCTGCGTTGACCTTGGACTTAATGAAGCACAGTGGACCAACACCAGCACAGTGGACCAACACCAGCAGATGACATGGATCCCTAAATCAACACAGACTGTGGAAACTTCACACTGGACTTCAAGCACCTTGCAGTGTGTGCCTCTCCATTCTTCCTCCATACTCTGGGTCCTTGGTTTCCAAATGAGATGCAAAAGTTGCTCTCATCAGAAAAGAGGACTTTGGACCACTGAGCAACAGACCAGGTCTGTTTTTCTATAGCCCAGGTAAGATGTTTCTGACGTTGTTTGCTGTTCATGAGCGGCTTGACAAGAAGAATACGACATTGTTCACTCCTTGTGAAAGTCCCCAACACTTTTGAATGGCCTTTTCCTGACAATCCTCTCCAGGCTGCGGTCATCCCTGCTTCTTGTGCACCTTTTTCTTCCACACTTTTCCCTTCCACATAACTTTCTATTAATGTGCTTTGATACAGCACTTTGGGAACATCCAGCTTCTTTTGCAATTACCTTTTGAGGCTTTCCCTCCTTATGGAGGGTGTCAATGATGGTTTTCTGCACAACTGTCAGGTCAGCAGTCTTTCCCATGATTGTGATTCCTACTGAACCAAACTGAGAGACCATTTAAAGGCTCAGGAACCCTTTGCAGGTGTTATGGCTTAATTAGCTGATTAGAGTGGGACACTTTGAGCGGAGAATATTGCACCTTTTCATAATATTCGAATTTTTGGAAATTGTGAATTTGGGGTTTTCATGAGCTGTAAGCCATAATCATCACAATTATGACAAATCACGGCTTGAACTATCTTGCTTTGCATGTAATGAGTCTATCTCATATATTAGTTTCACCTTTTAAGTTGCATTAGTGAAATAAATGAACTTTTGCACGATATTCTAATTTTTTGAGTTTCACCTGTATTCCCATGGGCAACAAGTTTAAAAGGCTAAAAATCAAACTTATGTGGTTTACGGCCAATGGTAAAAAAGCTATAGATAATAAGAAAAGAGCTTTTATTAAATATAAAAATGAAGGAACACTATCATCGCTTAAACACTACAAAGAATATAACAGAATATGCAAAAAGGAAATAAAGGCCGGAAAAATTGAAAATGAACGACAGATTGCAAAAGATAGCAGGACCAGCCCCCAAAAATTCTTCAAATGTATTAATAGTAAAAAGGTCCGGTCCGAGCATGTAGGCCCTATACAAAATAATCTATAGTGGGTGATTGGGGACAAAGGGAAGGCAAATTTATTAAATACCTTCTTCAGCTCTGTGTATACAAAGGAGCATGAGGGAGCTCTTGTCCATAATGGGCATGGTATAGACACAGCTCTAGATGATCCACATTGGCTCACAATTGATATGATCCAGAAATATTTAGACAGAATAAAGCATCTGGACTGGATGGCATACACCCACGGGTCCATAAAGAATTGAGCTCTGTCATTTCAAAACCATTGTTTCTAATTTTTAGGGACTCTTTAATGACTGGCATAGTACCACTGGATTGGCGTAAGGCCAATGTGGTGCCAATATTTAAAAAGGGGTCAAAATCTTTACCAAGTAATTATAGACCTGTTAGTTTAACTTCTATAGTTGGGAAGATACTGGAGAGTTTAATAAAAGACCACATAGATGAGTTCTTACTGGAAAAAAATATTTTAAGCAAAAGACAGCATGGATTCATGAAAGACAGAAGTTGTCAAACCTGATTTCTTTTTATGAGGAGGTGAGCAAAACCTTTGACAGAGGGGTGGCGGTGGACATGGTATACTTGGATTTTGCAAAAGCGTTTGACACAGTTCTCTACACACGGTTAATGTGTAAGGTAAAGTCTACAGGCTTGGAAAAATCTGTATGTAAATGGATAGAAAACTGGCTAAAAGATCGTATTCAAAGACTAGTGGTTAATGATTCATACTTTGAATGGTCTAGGATTGTCAGGGGTGTACCCCAAGGTTCAGTGTTGGGACCCTTACTGTTTAATATATTTATAAATTATATAGGGTTAGGGATTATAAGTACCATTTCAATATTTGCAGATGACACCAAGCTGTGGAGTGGAATAACGTCCTTACAGGATGTCTCCATCTTCCAAGCTGACCTCAATGCACTGCTTATTTGGGCATCCATGTGACAAATGAGGTTTAATGTTGATAAATGTAAGGTTACGCACTTGGGGGGCTAAGAATATGCATGCATCATACATACTAGGGGGAGTACAACTGGGGGAATCAATGGTGGAGAAGGATAAGGGCAATAATTGCCACCTGTTTTTCAAAGAATGAATGACCTCACTAATAGAACTCCACACTGCTATTATTTTGAACATGCTCCTTTAAATTAGTGATTCAATTACACAGAATCAGCAGCATGCATGTCATGACTGTTGGGTCTGTTGGATTTCTATTACTCTACTACACCTGCTAGTACATTATTTGCCATGTAGAAATATCATTTCTACCAAAAACAGTGATAGATCAGGTTAGTGATGTCTGACTGCTATTATTTTGAACACAACTGTATAAGCGGCACCCAGGTTTGAAGACTATTTCAGACACTGCATATATGTGTTGTGCTGTTGTAAAGGGGTTCAATAAAAAGTAAAAATGCATTCATAGTCTTGCAGATAGAATCGCTTTACACAGAAAGCCAGCAGCGTGTCATGAGGATAAGCCACTCACAGCCAAGAACAAAGATCACTCCACTCTGCAAACAGCCAGCTATCCCTCAAACTCCCAGGCTCCGCCCAACATGTTTCATCAGTCGTGACATCTACGGGGGCACAATTTCTGTTTTTCAGATTGGCAAAGCTTCCACCTGGCGTTTTGCTCACACTTTCTCTTAGTACTACCATGTGAGCATTCAGGCCTCATCTGATGCCAGATTCAGGAGTAAGGTCCTTTAGTCGACTCTATGAGCTGCAGGCAGTCCCCCAGTTTTCTGTTGTATTAACCACTTCCTATCCACCCATAGTCTATAGAAGGCGGACAGGAAGCTGTACCACGATGCCGGCTAACATACTTATACGTCAGCCCGCATCGACGGCTCCTCCGTGGTTTACAGGGCGCTCACCCAGGAGCTCGGCAATCTGTAAAAAGTCCAGACACAATGGATCACATTACCGCTGTGTCCAGGTGATCACATGGCATTTTACCATGTGATTGCTGTGTCTAAGCACATAGTAAATACTAGAAACTGAATCTAAAGATTGCTTCTCTCTGCTCTCACTGTGACAGTAGAGAGAACCAATTCAGCAGCATGTCAGGCTGCATGTACACTCACAGACTGCTATGCCAGCCAGCCCCAGTGTCCCTGATTACTGCCCTAGCGTAGGAACAATAACGTGTGCAGCCACATACATCATACCAATGTCCTGATCACCGCCATATCCCATACCAGCGCCCTGATCATCGCCATATCCCATACCAATATCCTGATCACCCCATATGCCATACCAGCATCCTGATCACCACCATGCCCCATAGCAGCATCCTCATCACGCCATACTCCATACCAGCGCCCTGATCACCGCCATACTCCATACAAACTTTCTGATCACCTCCATACCCCATACCAGCGTTCTGATTACCACGATACCTCATACCAGCATCCAGATCATCGCCATACCCCATAGCAGCATCCTGTTAAGTGCCATACGACATAACAGCGTCTGGCATTTTAGGGTCTCAACTGATCAATTTTCAAATATACAGTATATCCCTTAGTTTGTAGACTCTATAGCTTTCACACAGACTAAATAATATACACTGTTTTGGGTTATTTTTACACCAAGAATGTAAGAGAATACAACTTGGCTTAAATTTATGAAGAAAAATATTTATTTAAAACATTTTATAACAAAAATTAAGCAAAAAATTATACTTTTTCAAGATTTTCAGTCTTTTTTTCATTTATATAGCAAAAAATAAAATAAAACAGTGGTGATGAAATACCACCAAAAGCTCTGTCTCAAAAAAAAAAAAGATAAAAATTTAATATGGGTAATTGTCAGCTAATGTATAAAAAATCTGTACTCCATGAAGTAACTAGCCCCACCCACTGAACATCAAATAATGCAATACAGAGAGTATATTGACCTAATATATTGTCTAATGAGATTTACAGATTTGACCTGTTGAATAATATAAGTGAAATCACTAAAGGGGAAGTTGAAGCACAGCCCAAAATGCATACAAACAGGTAATCTCTATTCATATCTATTAGAAGAGTTCCAAAATATCTGAGGAGGGTAAAGCTCTCTTTGAGCTGGGCCCTGCTGATTGAACAGTTAATATCTATCCCCCCTCGGATTGGATCCCCCCCGTGTTTTTTCTTCCTAGTTTACCTACTTTGTGCTCTGCTTTTACCTACAGTGCCTTGAAAAACTATTCATACCCCTTGAAAGTTTCCACATTTTGTCACGTTACAACCAAAATCGTAAATGCATTTTATTGGGATGTTATGTGATAGACACACAAAGTGGCACATAATTCTGAAGTGGAAGGAAAATGATAAATGGTTTTCAAATTTTTTACAAATATCTGAAAAGTGTGGTGTACATTTGTATTCAGCCCCCCTTACTCTGGTACCCCTAACTAAAATCTAGTGGAACCAATTGCCCTCAGAAGTCACCTAATTCGTAAACAGTCCTCCAGAGTGTAATTTAATCTCAGTATAAATACAGCTTTTCAGTGAAGCCCTCAGCGGTTTGTTAAAGAACATTGGTGAACAAATAGCATCATGAAGGCCAAGGAACACACCAGCCAGGTAAATGAATAAGTTGTGGATAAGTTTAAAGCAGGGTTAGGAAAATATCCCAAGCTCACGGAGCACTGTTCAATCCACCATCCAAAAATGGAAATAGTATGGCACAACTGCAAACCTACCAACACATGGCCATCCACCTAAACTGACAGGCTGGGCAAGGAGTACATTAATCAGAGAAGCAGCCAAGAGGCCCATGGTAACTCTGGAGGAGCTGCAGAGATCCACAGCTCAGGTGGGAGAATCTGTCCACAGGACAGCTATTAGTCATGCACTCCACAAATCTGGCCTTTATGGAACAGTGATAAGAAGGAAGCCATTGTTGAAAGAAAGCCATAAGAAATTTGCAGTTTGTGAGAAGCTATGTGGGGGACACAGCAAACATATGGAAGAAGATGGGCAAAAAACAAACTGCCCCAAGAGTAGACAAAGTGGTTACTATTGGTGACAAATATTCGCTGGGCTAAGGTATAAAAAAAAATAATAATCCAGAGTGCAAAGTATAATAAGACAAACAGTTTTATTATTAGGTTTTGATTAAAACATCAACATGGATTCCAAGCGGCTATAATTGTGATTGCAACAAATAAAGATCGTGAATAAACAAAAAATGAATAAATGTCCAGACGCATGTAGGGTCACACATGGGTTACATACCGCAGCAAATCACTGCTCATATGGTAGAAAATCACATTTAAGGTATCCCCCATGAGTGAGTCTAGGAATTCTGAGGCCCTGGCATTCCAAAAAGGACTCGTGCACTAAAATACATCAAAAATATCCTGGCCTATTGGGCCGTACTAAGCTTGAGGGCCAGGTCCTATTGGATCAGTGTGGCAGTCTATATTATTGTACAGGATTTATATGAGGAAGTTCATCCAATGAATAATTGTATCTCAAGTGGGATCAAAGAAATTCCATTCACCACACAAGTCCTTGTATGGAGTGTGGCAGAGACTGGAGACATCTATTAATGCTATAAGATATTGAACTGTTGTATCAATGAATACTGAGCAGTGTCATTAAGCGGCAAGTGTCCAGCAATACTTATTATTGGTATGGAGTAAATGTGGAAAGCAATAACTGGGAAGATGTGGCCAATATTGTATGACACTACATGACCTACTTATTCTGTATTTCTACCGGTCCAGCTGGACCTAATGTGCATGGAATGTGAAAAGGTCTTGTGTCTTTAAGGGACTTCACTACTTCCCAGTAGGAGCGACACATACATTACCGCTCTTCCGTCCAAAACGCTTCCAAAAGTTCACAATATCAGGTGATCCATGTGCTGAAATGGCAGCTGCTCCTTAAGGTTCAGTGCATATCAAGTGTCTCCATTTGTTTCCGCCAACCTTCCGAGACGCTATCACCATTGAGTTCCCATGTGGAAAGAGTTGCGTCACGTGGAAGACGGTGCTCTGGTCAGATGAGACCAAAATTGAACTTTTTGGCCTAAAAGCAAAATGCTATGTGTGGTGGAAAACTGACACTGCACATTATCAGTTTATAGAAGATAGACATCAGTACAGTGACAGTGATGCTTTTCTGGCAGGATCAACATGTATTTGCTAAAAAAAGAGAGAAAATGAATGCAGCTCCATCATCTAACAACTGCAAGCTCCAATATATTACATTTTTGTTATTGTGTTTAGTTTTCTTTTAACCACTTAAAGTGTTACTAAACCCACAGCAGTAAAATCAGTCTGTATTTGCAGTAAAGCATGCTTGTAATACTCACTGTGGAACCTAAGGGGTTAATCCTCTGCATTGTGTAAAAAGGCTGTTTGATCCTTTCTTCTCTACCCTCCTGTTGTTGAAATGACCACCTGATACAAACTGAATCCGTAGTCACATGCACATGCTCAATTTGGTGTGTAGCGCTAAAGAGGTTTTTTTTCTCTTGGGAAAGTGCATGTGATCAGCACAGGGCCAATCAGCACTGTCCAGACAGAGGGTCAGGGGTTTCACATCCTCCTAGAACAGAAAGAAAATTGCTCCTACAAGCTTTAACCAGTACTCCGCTGAAGTCACTAGACTGCTCTAACTGCTGATGAGAAAAGGTATTTAGCAGTTTATATTTACTAAAATAATTGCATTTACATGTTCTGTGTACTGTGGGAGACCAGATATAGTGAACGCAGGCTCCTGGGTTTAGTATCACTTTACGCTCTGGGAAATGTTACCCCCTTCATGACCAGGTCATTTTTTTTGCTATTCCGCACTGCGCTACTTTCGCTGGTAATCACGCTGTCATGCAACATTGTACCCAAATGAAATTTATATCATTTTTTTTATACACAAATAGAACTTTCTATTAGTGGTATTTGATCACCACTGGGTTTTTTTTTAATAAACAAAATTTTGATAAAAAAACAATATTTTTTACTTTCTACTATAAAACATATCCAATATAAAAAAAAAAGATTTCTTCATAAATTGTATTCTGCTACGTCTTTCGTAAAAAAAATACCAATAAGTGTATATTGTTTGGTTTGTGAAAGTTGTAGCGTCTACAAATGATGGTATATACATTAGGGAAAGAACTAAAGATCATAGTTCATAGAAGAGGCCCACGGAACCTTCAAGATTTGAAGACTGGAAGAATGGGCCAAAATCACACCTGACCAATGAGCAATGCATATGCGACTAGTTTCTCCATACAGGAGGTGTCTTGAAGCTGTCATTACCAATGAAGGATTTTGTACAAAGTATTAAGTAAATTCCAGTTAGCGTGTTCAATATTTTGTCAATATTTTTTCCCTGTTAATTCCATTTTTTTACACATAACTTAATTTCTGAAGGTATTTGTTTTGGCTTCTTTGTATGTATGGATTTCATGGGTTGTTACCGACGTGTGTTGAAAATTTCAAGTCAATAGCATTTTTAGAAATATATTTACTGAAAAAAATGGTGACTTGTTCAATACTTATTTTACCTGCTGTATATACCGCCATTTGTAGACACTATAACTTTCACACAAACCAATTATTACACACTTATTGGGATTTGTTTTTACCAAAGACATGTAGCAGAACACATTTTGGCCTAAATTTATGAAGAAATTAGATTTTTTTTTCATGTTTTCATTGGATATGTTTTATGGCAAAAAGTAAAAAATATTTTTTTCAAAATTGTTGGCCTTTTTTTTCGTTTATATAATAGAAAATAAAAGCTCAGTGGTGATCAAATACCACCAAAAGGAAGCTCTATTTAATTTACATTTTTTTGTTTATAAATTTCATTTGGATAGGTTTGATGACTGCTCAGTTGTCAAAGAAGTGCAGTGTCACATAGCAAAAAATGACCTAATCATGAAGGGGGGTAAATCTTCCAGAGGGTAAGGGGTTAATGTGTAATGGAATGAAAGGGGGCTAAAGGATAAGTTCACCTTTGGAACATGTAACATATTCCCATAGCCACACCCCTCCGCTCCCACTCCCTCTGATACTAGATAGTACAAGACGTTTCCTTATACTATCTGTCAGATTTGAAAGCAGCATGGCCGTTCGGGGCTCCGCCCACACTGTCAGATTTGAAAGCAGCATGGCCGTTCGGGGCTCCGCCCACACAGCCGCATCACTCATTCACAGAGTTCTGTGAATGAGTGCCTACAATTCCCGGCAGCCTTAGCAGCTGTTGGCTTGTAGTTTTCAATGAACACAGCGCCATGGTAGTTATATCACGCTTCCTGTCAGAATATCTGTTTGCGTGTACATCCTGAACGGCTAGCAGATATTCTGACAGGTCTGCAGGAGACCTGCATGGCATCAGCGATCTACTGGTCGCTGGTGCAATGCTTTACAGGTTCCTTTGGAGAAAAATAATAAATTCACATTTTTGTACCTGCAAAAAAAATGTGCATTTATTATTTTTATCCAAAAGGTGAACTTATCCTTTAAGCTGTGCCATTAAAGGTGAGCTTTAATGAGTAAAGCTCCCCCCCTAACCATTCCCTATCAGGGGTGGCTAACCTGTGGCTCTCCAGCTGTTGTGGAACTACATTTCCCATGAGGCATTGCAAAGATGGGAAGTTACTGACTTGCAGAGGCATGATGGAACTTGTAGTCCTGCAGCAGCTGGAGAGCCGCAGGTTGGCCACCCCTGCTAGTTGGTTTTAAAGAAAAGATAAAAGCCCAGAAAAGTCACTGTAATCTGTGCTCATGTGCTATACTTGTTCTGACTCTTCTTCACTGCAGAGAAGGCCCTTCCATTGCCTGCCTGGGAAATGTGGAGTTTTCCTATTGGCTGTCAGTGTGATGTCCTGAAACCAGCTCAGTCTAACTTGGCTATCCCATGGGCAGAGATTGCAGACATACTACAGGAGACTGCTGGGGGCCGGGGGTTGTACAAGTATCAGAGGACTGCAGATTGAACAGCAGAACTCCTAAGGCTCCATGCACACCTTGTGTTATAATAACGCTGGTAACATTAGCTGTGTAAAGTCACGTTAAAAAACGTGCGTTTTTGCATTAATTTTTTAGTGGCATTTTCCGTGTTTGCATTTTTAGTGGTTTCTTTAAAAAAAAAAAAAATTTTTATGGTCCAAAAACGCCGGTTTGCCGCAATTTATTGCGTTTTTCAGAGTTAGAGTGTTTTTACAGCTAAAAAACTCCTATAGAAACCCACTAGTCCTGGGTTTATTTTCCAGCAAAAACCGCTCCTGCCAAAAAACTTTGATTACAGTCTATGTGTTCATAAACACATAGGATAACATGCTGGGGGGTCTACTGGCTGTAGAAAAAACATCAAAAGCCAAAAACAGCGGCTGTAAAAACACCCAGTATGCATGAGGGCTCAATCTTCCTAATTAGAAGCAGAATATGTCTATAGGGCTCCATGTGTAGTCATTGTAAACTAAGACATGTTCCTAATTCTGTGTGTTGTCTAATCTGTGCAGGGTCCAGGCTGAAGAAAGTTCTGTTCCCAGATAGTCTGAAAGCATTAGGTGTGTCCATCTGCTACCCGGCCACCCACTGCTCCTTTTCTCCATTCACAAGAAACCTATTGCCCATCCTCACCAATCACCAGACACCCTTTGCTCATCTCCTTGTTATTCTCCACTCACCAGACACCCATTGCTCATCTCCACCTTTCACCAAGCACATATTGCCCATCTCCTTGTTATTCTCCACTCACCAGACACCCATTGCTCATCTCCACCTTTCACCAAGCACATATTGCCCATCTTCTCAGTGTTCTGCATTCACCAGACACCCGTTGCTCACCACCACAGTGTTCTCCCTTTACCTGACAACCATTGCTCATCTTCTCCATTCACCAGACACCCATTGCTCATCTCCCCAGTGTTCTCCATTCAACAGACACCCTTTACTCATCTTTTTATTCTCCATTCACCGGACAACCATTGCTCATCTCCCCAGTGTTCTCCATTCAACTGACACCCTTTACTCATCTCCTTGTTATTCTCCATTCAACAGACACAGATTTCCCATCTCCTCAGTGTTCTATTAACCAGCCACCCATTGCTCATTTTCTTCATTCACCAAACACCCATTGCCCATCCTCACCATTCACCAGACACCCTTTGCTCATCTCCTTGTTATTCTCCATTCACCAGCTACCCATTGCTCATCTCCACCTTTCACCAAATACCCATTGCCCATCTTCTCAATGTTCTGCATTTACCAGACACCCATTGCTTATCTTCTCAGTATTCTCCATTCATCAGATACCCATTGCTCATCTTAGTATTCTCCATTCATCAGATACCCATTGCTCTTCTCCACCTTTCACCAAACACCCATCACCCATCTTCTCAGTGTTCTCCATTCACCAGACACCCGTTGCTCACCTCCACAATGTTCTCCCTTCACCAGACACTCATTGCTCATCTCCTCAGTGTTCTCCATTCACCAGCCACCCATTGCCCATCTCCTCAGTGCTCTGTATATAGAGCCATTTGTAGGTGCTATAACTTTCACACAAACCAATTATTACACGCTTATTGGGATTTTTTTTTACTAAAGACATGTAGCAGAACACATTTGCCCTACATTTATGAAGAAATGTGATTTTTTTTTTTAATTGGATAGGTCTTGTAGCAAAAAGTAAAAAATATTGTTTTCTTTTTCAAAATTTGTGGCCTTTTTTGTTTATAGATTAAAAAATAAGAACCCAGTGGTGATCAAATACCACCAAAAGGAAGCTCTTTTTAGGTTAACACTGTGAAACATGGTGGTGACAGCATCATGTTTTGGGGATACATTTCTTCAGCAGGGACAGGGAAGCTGGTCAGAGTTGATGGAATAATGGATGGAGCCAAATATAGGGCAATCTTAGAAGAAAACCTATCTGCAAAAGACTTGAGACTGAGGCGAAAGTTCGCCTTCCAGCAGGACAATGACCCTAAACATACAGCCAGAGCTACAATGGAATGGTTTAGATCAAAGCATATTCATGTGTTAGAATGGCCCAATCAAAGTCCAGACCTAAATCCAAATGAGAGTCTGAGGCAAGACTTAAAAATTTCTGTTCAGATGCTCTGCATCCAATCTGACAGAGCTTGAGCTATTTTGCAAAGACGAATGGGCAAACATTTCACTCTCTAGCTGGGCAAAACTGGTAGAGACATACCCAAAAAGACTTGCAGTTGCACCAGCGTAGGGTCTGACAATGGGTCCAAGAATTTCATCCCGATACCTAACGGCAGTCAGGGTGCCATTGTCTAGCCTGTAGTGGTCTGTGCGTCCCTCCATGGATATGCCTCCCCAGACCATCACTGACCCACCACAAAAACGGACATGCTGAACAGTGTTACAGACAGCATAACATTCCCCATGGCTTCTCTAGACCCTTTCACATCTGTCACGTGCTGAGGGTGAACCTGCTCTCGTCTGTGAAAAGCACAGGGTGCCAATGGCTGACCTGCCAATTCTGGTGTTCAAGCTCTATGGTGCCAGGCAGTGAACACAGGGCCCACTAGAGGACATTGGGCCCTCAGACCACCCTCATGAAGTCTGTTTCTGATTGTTTGGTCAGAGACATTCACACCAGTGACCTGCTGGAGGTCATTTTGTAGGGCTTTGGCAGTGCTCATCCTGTTCCTTCTTGCACAAAGGAGCAGATACTGATCCTGCTGGTGGGTTAAGGACCTTCTACAGCCTTATCCAGCTCTCCTAGAGTAACTGCCTGTCTCCTGGAATCTCCTCCATGCTCGAGACTGCTGGGAGACACAGCAAACCTTCTGGCAATGGCACGTATTGATGTGCCATGCTGAAAGAGTTGGACTGCCTGTGCAACCTATGTAGGTCCAGGTGTCACCTCATGCTACCAGTAGTGACACTGACCCTAGCCAAATGCAAAACTAGTGAAAAACAGTCAGAGAAGATGACTAGGTAAAAGATGTCAGTGGCCTCCACCTGTAAAACCATTCATGTTTTGGGGGTCATCTCCTTGTTGCCCATCTAGTGCACCTGTTGTTAATTTCATTAACACCAAGTCAGCTGAAACTGATTAACAACCCCCTCTGCTACTTTAATGACCAGATCAATATCACAGGAGTTTAATGGACTTGATGCTATACTGATTAAAGTGTTCCTTTAATTTTTTTGAGCAGTGTATTTTCTGTCATAGATACTGCCGTGTGAATAAACCTTTTTTTTTTTTTCACAAATTTAAGAGAGTTCCAAAATAAGCAAAGCAAAAATACCATAAACCGGAGTTCTAAAATCCAACCCAACCTTTCTGGCTCATGTTTTGGATGAGATACTGTTTTGGTAGGTTAATGCTGGTAATGTGTGTCATAGTGCCTCTGTGGAAATCCATCTTCATTTTACACAAGGCAGCCTCACTAGTGCTCATCATGGTTCCACCAATGCAGGCCATGGTCATCATCATTTAGATCACAATATTATAACAGACATGCTAACCAGTTTATGAGAGGGGGAAAAAAAACAAAACAAAAACATACACACACGGTCAGTAATTTTTATTTGAGACAAGAATTTCTACTGGGGCAAAAGAAATTTGATTTGACACCAAGAAACCTGGCATATTGCATGCAGCAATTAGTGATCTCTCCTGAAAAAGCTAGATGGCTGGGTCATCCTGACTCAGTGGTTACAATACTTGCATCACAGACCTGGAATAATTATGTAGAAAAGGCCTTAAAACCAGTGAACCAGCATTGCAGTCATGTAACTGGTATTTTCAGAAAATACATCTTAATTTTCTTTGTGGAAAAAGTAGGTAACAAGTGAGTAATGAGGTAACCCCAGTCTGTGTGTGAACAGGCCTGCCTCACCTTCTGCTTGATGCTGAAAATGCTACTTTCCTGCTGCCTGAATAGTTAACACTCAGGAAAAAAAAAAACAGCAATAGATGTGCAAATTTGTACTCAAAAATGGTTTGGCATATTTCAAAGATTGTATTTAAGACAATGTATTCACAATATGGCAGCACAGAGGGCTTTACAAAAATGTCTGGTGGTGATCAAGAGAAATAATCTGTAGATTAATGCCAACTGTCCTCCGTTACTGGAATTTGTTTGTGTCCTCCTCCAAGGTTTTCTAAAGGACAAGATAGCATTCTGGCACCAGTAATATACAGTTGCAAGAAAAAGTATGTGAACCCCTTGGGATTACGTGGAGTTTTGCATGAATTGGGCATAAAATGTGCTCTGAATGTCATCTAAGTCACAACAATAGAAGAACACAGTCTGCTGAACATAATACTACACAAACATTAGATGTTGCCATGGTTTAATTGCACATAACATGTAAACATTCACAGTGCAGGGAGGAAAAAGTATGTGAGGCCCTAGCTTAATGACTTCTCCCAGAGCTAATTGGAGCCAGGAGTGAGCCAACCTTGACTCCAATCAGTGTGATGATATTGGATGTGTTGCTGACAGCTGTCCTGCCCTTAAAAAACACACACCTGTTTTGGGTTTACTGGTTTCAAGAAGCACTGTCTGATGTGAACCATGCCTCGCAGAAAAGAGCTCTCAGAAGACCTACGATCAAGAATTGTTGACTTGCATGAAGCTGGAAAGGGTTACAAAAGTATCTCCAAAAGCCTTGATGTTCATGTGTCCACGGTAAGACAGACTGTCTACAAATGGAGAAAGTTTAGCTCTGTTGCTACTCTCCCTAGGCGTGGTCATCCTGTAAAAATGACTGCAAGAGCACAGCGCAGAATGCTGCATGAGGTAAAGAAGAATCCCAGAGTGTCAGCTAAAGACCTACAGAAATCTCTGGCACATGCTAACATTTTTGTTGACACATCTACAATAAGGAAAACATTAAACAAGAATGGAGTACATGGGAGTACACCACGGAGGAAGCCATTGCTGTCCAAAAAGAATATTGCAGCACGTTTGAAGTTTGCAAAAGAGCACCTGGATGTTCCACAGCACTACTGGCAAAATATACTGTGGACAGATGAAACCAAGATTGAGTTGTTTGGGAAGAACACACAACACTATGTGTGGAGAAAAAAAGGCACAGCACACCAACATCAAAACATCATCCCCACTGTAAAACATGGCGGAGGGAGCATCATGGTTTGGGGCTGCTTTGCTGCCTCAGGGCCTGGACGGATTGTTGTCATTGATGGGAAAATGAATTCCAGAGTTTATCAAGACATTTTCCAGGAAAACGTATGACTATCTGTCCGCCAACTGAAGCTCCACAGAGCATGGGTGATGCAACAGGACAATGACCCAAAGCATACAAGTAATTCAACAAAACAATGGCTGCAACAGCACAGAATACGCCTTCTGGAGTGGCCCAGTCAGAGTCCTGACCTCAACCCGATTGAAATGCTGTGGCATGACCTTAAGAGAGCGATTCACACCAGACATCCCAAGAATATTGCTACACTGAAACAGTTTTGTGAAGAGGAGTGGTCCAAAATTACTCCAGATCGTTGTGCAGGTCTGATCTGCAACTACGGGAAACGTTTGGTTGAGGTTATTGCTGCCAAAGGAGGGTCAACCAGTTATTAAGTCCAAAGGTTCACATACTTTTTCCTCCCTGCACTGTGAATGTTTACATATTATGTGCAATTAAACCATGGCAACATCTAATGTTTGTGTAGTATTATGTTCAGCAGACTGTGTTCTTCTATTGTTGTGACTTAGAAGACGTGCAGAGCACATTTTATGCCCAATTCATGCAAAACTCCACGTAATCCCAAGGGGTTCACATACTTTTTCTTGCAACTGTAAATGACAGGAGACAAAAATGATAAAACATAAAAGATATGGAATTCATTTTTTTGAGAACTTCTTGACATTTTTAGATTTCTTATGGCAACTTTTTAACTTCTTGCGGGACGGCCCTGCCTGCTTCTGTGGGGAGAGAGAGAAAAAACATCAGATTGTCGATCATTCTTTATTATATAATGCTCTACAATCTAACACATGAATACCTGTGTCCGTTTTCTGTGGCTGTTAACACTCTCCTCCACTTCCATCTCTTCACCACTCTCTGATTGAAAGTCACCATTTTCTCCATCACCTATAGTTTTCTTTGTGAATATGCGAGCTGCAAGAAAAAATGTTTTTCCAGTTGAGAATAATTTATACAATTAAAAGCTTCACTTTGACACTCCAGCAGTAGCACATAAAAGTGTTAGTAGAGGTCCACCTAGTAAAGGGTAATTTAAATGAGTATCAAGGAAAAGCACAAGAAGAGGAGATTAAGGGGGGATATGATCAACATGTATAAATACATCAGTGATTCATATAGTAAACTCAGTGTAGAGCTATTCACCTTGAGGTCACCACAGAGGACAAGGGGGGAACTCTTTACCTCTGGAGGAAAAGAGATTTAATCTCCAAACATTTACAATAGGATAAAGGTTCAAGTGTTGTGATCCAGACTAGGTATATAGGATTAGGCCTAGTGTGTGCTTCCTCATGGGGTAAGGATAAGGGGTCTGGTATTGTGGTCTGGATTGGAGCTATGAATGAAATATCAGGCCTGGTGTCCTCCAGATGTGAATAAAGGGGTCAGGTTAGATGTGCTCCAAACTGGATATATGAATAAAACGTCAGGTCAGGTGAGGTACACTAGATTATCATAATTACAAAGGGCCAGGTCAAGTGTTGAGGATACAAAAAGCGTCAGGCATTGTGGTCCAGATTAGAGAAACAGATAAAAGGTTGGATCAGGCTCAATGTTGTGCTTCAGACATGGATATAATAAAGGGTCTTGTGTCATGCTTTAGATTGTGGATATGATAAAAAGTAAAGTGTTGTCCTCTAGATTGGGAATAGGATAAATGGGTAGGTCTGGTGTTGGGCTCTGGATTGAGGGGTCTAGTAAAGTTATCAGAGTAATTAAGTAACGTTGTGCACTGAAATTATGCTGGATGTATCAGACGGCAGAGTGGCAAAACCTTAACAAATATTGTGACTTATAAAGTAAATATTTAGGAACAGTTCACACTGCCGTGACTTGGGATCCGACTTTTGAGACGCCAAATTGCATGACATGTGAAATCCCATGTTAGTCAATGAGAGTTGTCTTAATTAGCACTAATGAAGTCACTCCGACTTTAGAAAAGGTTCCTGTACTACTTCAAGGCGACTACTATCCAACTTGTGCCCATAGACTTTAATGGAAGTTCCCTCCTCATTTATATTGATATAATTTAGATCCAACATTACATTCTTATTGGCCACAGGCAAAGTCGCATGGCATGAAAGTCACATCAAAGTGGTATGTAAGTTGCCACAAATCACCAGGAAGTCACCTGGCAAAGCTGCTCCGTAAGTCGCACAACTTTCAGGCCGCAGTAGTGTGAACCAGGCCTTACTGATAGAAATGTTTAGGCTTCCACGTTCCCATGCGGTGTCACCACATTCCAATTGTACTGCCTTTGCAGTGGGTGTCAATACAAAGTTTACAACACCCCAAACGCAGGTTACAAACACAATGCGTTTGCCCACACCAGATTGCATGGTACAAAGTACCATGCAATCTGTTTGCATGGTACAAAGTACCATGCAATCTGTTTGCAGTGCGTTTCAAAACATAATGCATGGACTACTTTTGGTGTGGTGCTATTTCAGCCAATTCAAAATGAATGGGCTGAAATCAAACTGCACAGAACTGCATGTGCATCGCACAGGAACCATCCAGCATTCCTGTGCAATTCACATGCAGTTTCTAGTGTAAAAGGGCCCTGTGACACAAAAATTCCAGCTCCTAGCTCTCCCTGGATTCAGTACTGTGTCAGTCATTAGCCAGAAAAGGTGTGCAGATATGAAATGGTTAAATTTTAACATGTTACATCCAGGATATGGGTGTATATATGTTCCAAAGGTGAACTTATCCTTTAAAAAAGTCAGGGTGAAGTGGGGAAACCCTGATCTGTCAGTGACTTCTGAATCCTATGGATCACGTTGAAAACCCAGAAAGGAGCGTTTTCTGAATTAGGGGCAGGCATTGGCAGCCTCCATAACCCCTAACTACAGGTCTCCTTGAAGTGTTAACATACAAAAGGCGCCATCTTAACATCTGATGCAAGTTTTACTACAAACATGGAAGACTGCAGTTTTTTGTTGGATCTTACGGCAAGGAGTAGTGGATTCAGTGGCTGCAGCAGCATGTAATTACTAATACCTGGATAAAGGTCACTCATACTGTCACCAGAGTCACTGTCTTCACCACTGCTATCATTTGGCTCCCACAGTTTTTTTTTGGCAGCTTCTCCATCATCCCTGAATTTTCGTTGCTTGGTCTTGTTCTGGAGACAAGTAGGCACATATTCCACCCCCAGCTTCTGGCATTCCTCATCTGAAAGAAAGGTCACGCTGACTTAATAAAAACTAGCTACGTGCATTATGGTCTGTGCAACTTTTCTTTAATCCAGTCATATCTTATGCTTGTAGAATGTGTGGTAGCTGTAAGACACAACACAACCAGAAAAGACTCTGGGTTCATTTGAGGAAAGGACTGCAGAAGAAAACTTTTAAACAATCTATAGTGTAATCTTACAGAGGTGGTTGTGTACATTTGTATTTTATTAATGAAACATCAGCAATGTTGAAAAGAAATGAGTGAAAGCATAGACTATTTTGCAACAGATCACTAGAAAAATTTGATTGTATAGAAAGAAAAAACATTCCTAGTGCATGGGCACCTTGGGAATGAAGATTTCACATGACAGACCTGATGCGGAGAACTACTGTTATCGTGGATGAGCAGTCGTTTAGATGGAGCTCTCTAGTGCTATCTCCAGAATGTCAGAAAGCACAGCGGAAGGGGTATTCATACTGGGAAAAAAAGCTCCATATGTGCCTTTCATAGACATAGTTGGATCTAGGGAGGTGCTGTGGTTTCAGTTGTGCCTCCCCAGGCTGGGTGCCCACCCTTCTCCCATGTACATTGCCGTGCCCGCTAAGCTCCCCCCCCCATCCCTGCACTCCAGGCTGGCCGCAGTTTTGTAAAGTAATCTGTCCAGACAGGAGCAGCAGAGAAGAGAGAGCGGTGAAGAGATGCGGGCTCTCTGTGTTCTCCCCCTCCTGTCATAACAGCAATCCTCCATACAACAGGTTACTCAGGATCGCTATTACATCCGACAATACACAGCTTCAATACCCTCCCCCATCCACATTTCCAAGAGTTGAGCAGTCTTTGGAGGAGATGGGGACGGGTATCAAAGCCGTGTACCTTGGGATGTAATAGCGATCCTGCTGTTTGGAGGATCGCTGATACGACGGGAGGGGGAGATCACACAGAGCCCGCATCTCCTCACCAATTGGGTGTAATATGTGCTATTAGGGTGATTTGGGTATGCAGGGATTTGTGCTGGGAAGGGTAATTTGTAGGCGGTTGTGCTAGGAGGAATTTGGGGAAGGGGGGTGAGAGGATTTATGCTAGGAGTGGGGTTTGGGGCGAGAGGGTTTGTGCTACAAATGGGGGGAATTTATACTACAAGGGATCATTTTTACTAGGAGGGGGGATTTGGGAAGAGGATTTATGCTAGGAGTCGGGATTTGGGGAGAGGATTCGTGCTAGAAGGGTGAATTTGGTAAAGGATTTATGCTAGGAGTGGGGATTTGTACTGGGGAGGGAATTGGGGAGAGAATTAGTACTAAGAGTGGGGATTTGGGGGAGAGAGTTTGTCCTGGGAGAGGGAATTTGGAAGGAAAGAGGATGTGTGCTAGGAGGGGTGATTTTGGGGGCATGGAGGATTTGTTAGAGATTGGGGAGATTTGAGCTGGAAGGTGGGATTAGGGGGCAAAGATTTGTGCTGGAAGGGGGGTTTGGACTTTGAGGATGTGGAATTTCTGTATTTTTATTTGGGTAGAATTTGGGCTTGCAGAAGAAATTTATTTTTTTTTGGGGGGGGGGGGGCTGGCATTGCAGTTTGTCACCTTCACCTTGAGTGCTAGATCACTTTGTCCTGACACTGCCCACAAGGCACTCAACAGATCTCCTCCCCACAGAACATGTAGCTGAGATCAGATACCTCACAGCATTGATCTGCACAATGTGTAGCTGGCTGCAGTTCTAACCTGTGAAATTCCCTGATTGGACTGGCAGCTGCATGCTGTGTGGAGGAATACTGATCTCAGCGATTTGCTGTATGGGGAGGAAGAGATATCTTAACCACTTCAAGTCCAGACACTTTCACCCCCTTCCTGTCCAGGCCAATTTTCAGCTATCACACTTTGAATGACAATTGCGCAGTCATGCAAGACTGTACCCATATGAATTGTTTAGCATTTTTTTGAGACAGATAAAGCTTTATTTTGGTGGTATTTATTCACCACTGGGATTTTTTTTTTGCTATATAAATGAAAAAGTCCAAAAATTTTGAAAAAAAGTGTTTTTATTATAAAATTTTGCAAATAAATAATATTTCATCATACATCTTGGCCAAAATTTATTCAGTTATCTTTTTAGTTTATAACCAAAAATTATAATTTTTAAAAAAATGTTTTATATTTTTATATTGTTATTTATGTATTTTTTTTTTTTTTTTTTTTTTTTTACACACTGTCACCCTAGTAGTACAGTGTCACCATGGTGATACTGTACTACTTGTGGGGGGGGTGATGAAGATTTTTTTTTTTTACACCGATTGCTTTTACACCCATAAAGATTGTAAAAGCAATAATTTCTCCTTCTCTCTGGCTGCATTCTTGCAGCCATTGAGAAATACTGTGTGAGCTGTGATTGGTCACAGCTTGTCACATGGTACAAGGCTGTTGTGAATAGCCTTGTGCCATGTGACCTCTGTGATCATTCACAGATTTCACACGTAGTAAGCAATGATGTCAGAAGTGACATCTTGCTTACTACTCTGCATGTGATCACTGATTGGCTAATCAGTGATCATATGATCGGGACCTCACACAGAGGTCCCGTACGACGATCAGTGTTCCACTGTGTCTGGAGGACACAGCGGGCACCAGATTGCGGTGCTGCATGCTCCCAGGGAGCGCGCACAAGCAGGGGGCGGGGAGGCTGTTTATATATGGCCACCCATCCCTGCACTGCCACCGTCTGGCCGTTTATATACAACGGCCGGACGGTAGGTGGTTAAGTGCCTTGCAAAAGTGCCCCTGTCCTCAACTCTGCTTACCACTGTCTTCCGCCATGCTGACTCCTGTACCCCTGCCCTGCTGACCTCTATATCTTCTTTCTTGTTGACCCCTGTCCTCTGCCATGCTAACCCCTGTACACTGCCCTGCAAACTGCTTACCCACTGTAAGCTGCTCCACTGACTCTAATACACTGTCCTGCTGACCTTGCATCCTCTGCCCCCCCCCCTGACATTTTTACTGCACCCCCAAATCAGACAGGCTAGATCTGGCACTGTTCGCAGAGGGAGAGAGAAAACCCTGCTGAGGGCCATATTCCCAGGACACACAACCAGAAAATCATCTTCTGCCTGTTCCAATAAGCAGTAGGCTGTAGACAATGCAAGTGCTGAAGGGTCTCAAAATGTCACTATTGCTCATGGAATCATAAGTAGATCTGGTGAGGAATCTGCACTGTAACTCACATTTACGCAGTGCTCGCTGGTAGCGTTTTCCATTTATGTGTCTCTCAACATCTTCCAAACGCTTTGTGATGTGACGGAGTGTCAGCTTACAGAACAGCTGCCCTCTGAAAGGAAAATAACTATCATTTCAAACATGTTTTTTTTCATTAGCCCGACACATAATATCAGCCTGACTGGCTCCTCCGATAGGTGGTTCTGTTATACCTAAAGTTTCCCTTTTTCTAATAACATCAAACCGAATTCCACCCTTCACTTTTCTAGGTTGAGAAAAAGCAAAGTAGTAAATTCTGACTTGCAACTGTGGATGGATCCTCTTTTCTGATGTTCAGTCATTTTTGACTATACGATTCTATAGGCATCATATCTGACATGCTTGAGAACCTTTTTCATAGAATTTTCTTGCCAATTTATTTTGTGCTGTAGGTCACCAGGTGGTTCCTCAACCTTTCCAACTGCTCAGGCTTGGAGCCAGCATATGATAAAGTTTGCATAGCCAATTTTGTACACACCAGCAATACCAGCAGGTATTTGGAGTGTGGGAGTAAACCCACAAAAACACTCAAACTCCATGCATATGGTGTCCTATTTAAGATTTGAGCCAAGGAACCCAATGCTTCAAGGCATAAGTGCTAACCACTAAACCAAACTACTGTTCTACCCTCCCATCGAACAGCAATGTGTTTATGCAAAAGGATGGCATTATTTTCAGCAAAAGTCTAATTTAAGTATTTGATTGCAGTGTAATTTTTAATACGACTTTTCATTTTTACAAGCTTGCTCTTTGTTAATGAATGACAAAGAATTGTATTTATCTGCTGGACATCCCCATGATGACCTTAGTTGAAGTCCCAGTACGGAAAAACTATATTATTGCACAAATCCCCAAAATATAATGCTATGACACTACCTTTAGGTGTATACATTTAATAGAAAAATTAGCTATTTGCAGTTTATTTGTCAGAAGAGATACTGGGGAAGGAATTTTTCACAAACCATAGACTATGCAGCCAGCTGGTATGTCAGGTTGTCCTTTTTGCCTGTAACCCCATTTGATGGATTAACTCTCAATGACACCCTGATAGCTGAACAGAAAGTAAGGAGGCAATCACCCCATTGGGAATTGTAGCAACAATTAAAGTATAACTAAAAGCAAAACTTCTTTTTTAGTTTTGGAGAGTGGAGAGGAATTAGAACACTTACTAGGATTTTTATGGTAGTCTGTGTCCGTTATTTGTCCTGTATACCATTATCATTGGAAGTAAAAGAAAACTTCAAACTTTGGGTTGCCCGAGAAAAGTAATAGAGTGGAAATTTTCCAATGGGGACTCTTGTTCTAATGACCTGGGAGCCACAAGGAACCCCCTTAATGTGCTGGGATTTTCTCTTACTTCCTGTTTTGCTATGTGACAGGAAGTGAAGGGAAATCTCCAAAATGAGATTGCAAAAAAAATAAACTGACTGGGGTTATAGCACTCCCTTACTCTAACCAAAATGAAAAAAAAAAAAGTTTTGCCTTTAGTCCTCCTTTAACTGTTCAGTACAAAGTAAGCCAGCTGACATACGTGTTCTTGGTGCTGGGGACTATGTGGGGCTCATATTTGCTGCCGTCAAATGATACTTCCATCAGATTCTTGTATTTCTTCCCAGTGGTGAAGTTCTGCAGGTCAGGGAGTCTACAGGGCAGCTCATGTCCAGTCAGGGTGAAACGGATCTGAAGAGAAGAAGAGCAGATTACTGAACTACAAAGGATGGAAATGGAAGGGAACACCATAATGAACCACTGCTAGTCAGGCCCATGGGGGTTGATTTACTAAAACTGGAGCGTGCAAAATCTGGTGCAGCTCTACAAGAGAAACCAATCAGCTTTCAGTTTTTATTTTGTTAAAGCTTAATTCAAAAAGCTGAGGTTAGAAGCTGATTGGCTACCGTGCACAGCTGCACCAGATTCTGAGTGCTCCAGTAAATCTCCCCCTGGGTGTCCTGGAGATACTGCAAGGGTTATTCCACCTGACAGAAAATCTGCATAAATAGAGCAATTCAGAGCCATGTGGTGATATCCCATCATTTCATCACCCAGTTCTACTGGAGGATCCATCCTAGGTAAAATACACGTATCTAGTACAACGAGGCTGGCCATCAGCGTACATGTCCCATGTTACTCCCACATGTCACACCCCTCCGGGGCATGTATTTCCCCAACATCACCACCCCCTCTGGGCAAGTACTCCCCCAACGTCACCCCGGGGCAGGTACTCCCCCAACGCCCCCACCCCAGGCAGGTACTCCCCCAATGTCACCTTCGCCCCCTCCAGGCAGGTAATCCTCAACATCAACACATCTTAGCCTGCCCCCAGGAACAGGGTTGCCACCTCATCCCTTTAAAACCGAACACATATTAATTACACAGGTTATGTGGTTGATTAAGGTGCTAATTAAACTCAGTTCCTTATCTGCAAAAAATGAACCTCAGAACCTGTGTAATTAATATAAGTTCGGTTTAAAGGGATGAGGTGACAACCCTAGTTGGGGAAGCACGAATCAACACCCCCCCCCCAGGGCAAATAGCCCTCAACGTCACCCCACTGGAGCAATTATTCACTTTGTTCCCCGAGACTGGCTGCAGCTCAGGGTGTTGGAGCAGAAATCCCCGCACATCCTCCGTCAGCTCCTCCATGCTAGCAACACGTGTTCTCCCGTCCCAAGAGGCAGAAACCCTTCTGGGCTACGCCAAAATGGCGGCAACGGAGCTGCTGCTTGCCTCCATGGTGACCGGTGCACGTGACCCGGAAGTGGTGGAAGGAGGAAAAATGGCCGCATTATGGTTGTTACTGTGCCGGAGGGGCGTGAGAGAGGGGAAGGTGAGGGTCACGGAGTGACTGGGTGTGTTTGTCCTTTATGGGCACACTATGTGTGGGAATCTCTGTATACCTGTATTGTCCCTGAGCTTTCCTCTCTCTCTGCTTCTTACCCTCTTCCTGCAAAGGCCAATTTTCACCTTTCAGCGCTGTTGCACTTTGAATGTCACTTTCACGGTCATGCAACATTGCACCCATATGACATTTTTATCATTTTTTTTTTTTCACACAAATAGAGCTTTCTTTTGATGGTATTTAACCACCACTGGGGTTTTTATTTTTTGTGCTACACAAAAAAGTTTTCTTTGTTTTTATTATAAAATTTTGCAAACAGGTAATTTTTTCTCCTTCACTGATGTGTGTTGATGAGGCGGCACGGATAGGCAGCACTGATGAGGCGGCTCGGATAGGCAGCACTGATGAGGCGGCTCGGATAGGCAGCACTGATGAGGCGGCACGGATAGGCAGCACTGATGAGGCGGCACGGATAGGCAGCACTGATGAGGCGGCTCGGATAGGCAGCACTGATGAGGCGGCTCGGATAGGCAGCACTGATGAGGCGGCACGGATAGGCAGCACTGATGAGGCGGCACGGATAGGCAGCACTGATGAGGCGGCACAGATAGGAAGCACTGATGAGGCGGCTCGGATAGGCAGCACTGATGAGGCGGCACGGATAGGCAGCACTGATGAGGCGGCACGGATAGGCAGCACTGATGAGGCGGCACGGATAGGCAGCACTGATGAGGCGGCACGGATAGGCAGCACTGATGAGGCGGCACGGATATGCAGCACTGATGAGGAGGCACTGATAGGCAGCACTGATGAGGCCGTATGGATAGGCAGCACTGATGATGCTGCACGGATAGGCAGTACTGATGAGGAGGCACGGATAGGCGGCACTGATGAGGCGGCACTGATAGGCAGCACTGATGATGCTGCACTGATAGGCAGTACTGATGAGGAGGCATGGATTGGCAACACTGATGAGCATTGATGAGGAGGCACTGATGATGCTGCACTGATAGGCAGTACTGATGGGTGGCACGGGGGGTGACACAGCTGGACGGCACTGATCATCAGTGCAGATCTGCTCTGTGACATTTGCCAGTTATTGGCAGTATTTTCCTCACGCCGTGACAGCAATTGTATTTACTCATTGGACACAGCTGATCATGTGGTAAAAGGCTGCTGTGATTGGCTTTTTACCTAGTCATATGATCAGCTGTGTCTGTAGGATACAGCGATCACTGACAGGGAGGCGTGTTCTGGGAGGATGTCATATGAGGCCCTACCAGAATTGGACAACCGTGCTGTAGTCGTCATTTGGCTATAGTAAACTTGTAAAATGGTTAAAAAGTAACTCCACTTTTGTTAAGGAAAAGAAAACCCTTCCCCTCTGAGTGATCTATGAAGGGATCTCTACTAACATTGAAGGGATCTCTACTAACGTTGTTACAGATTCCCGCCTGTCTGCTCTGAGGAAATGTGTGCAGAGTGATTGTGAATTAGAGTAACTTTTCTTTTTTCATTAAAGTGGAACTTTACCCATAACTATTTGTTTAAACTCAGCGTTCTTTAGCAAGGAACATACATTCTGCATTAATAATTATGCCACCAAAATTAGTGTGTGCTGTAAATTGTATCCAGTATTGTTCCTGGTTCTTTTTCCTGGAGGCTGCCATTTTGCTGAAGCGCAAAGGCCCCTGAGCAGCAGTAAATCTTTAGGAGTTTGGCAGATCAGCCTCTACGTTTTCACTACAATGCCAAAAAAAGACAGCAACTGAGCATGTGCAGAGAAGGGTGAGACAGTGTATTTTAACTACTTCAATACAGGCCAATTCTGACACTTCTCACATATATGTAAAAATCTAAATTTTCAACAGAGGTCCTAGAGCAATGTTTCTCAACCTTTTTTCAGTCAAGGCACCCTTTAAAATTATGGACAGTCTTGAGGCACCCCATTCTAAAATGTGAAAAGCTATTCTAATAGTTGTATATAACGCAGCAATATGCACACATGTAAGACACCCAACGATGGAGGTGATTTGTTCTTCCAAAGCAAATACCCTTTTGCACACTGGTACTGACTAGTATTCCTATGTTTCTCTTCTCCCTCAGCTTTTCTCCATCACTGAGCTAATGTGACCCCAGCACTGATGGGGAGGGGCAGGGGAGGGGCAAACAAGGATCCTGTGCAGGCAGCCGACTTCCTCCCTATCAACTGATGAAGTTATTGGTTGTCAGGACGCCTGCGGCTAGAAGGTCATAATGGTGCACAATGAAAACCTGTGTCTTTGTGTAATGAAAAGGCAGGCTTGCTCCACCCGCTGGCTTGTATACCAGTTTTGGGCAATTGTTAGACATTTTGCCAAGGCACCCCTGAAGTAACTTCAAGGCACCCTGGTTGAGAAATGCTGTCCTACAGAATATAATGGTGGGTGTTGCAATTTTTTATGTCACACAGTATATGCGCAGCAGTTTTTCAAATGCAATTTTTTTTTTATACAAAATACACTTTAATGAATTTTATTGCACGCAAACACTATATAGTACCCACGTTTTTGGTAAAATCTAGAAGATGATGTTATGCTAAATAAATAGAAACCTAACATGTCACGCTTTAAAATTGCGTACACCTGTGGAACTGCGCTAAACTACAGTACCTAAAAATTTCCATAGGCGACCCTTTAAACGCCTTTACTGATTACCAGGTTAGAGTTATACAGGAGGTCCTGAGCTAAAATTATTGCACTCACTCTGATATTCAAACAGTACCTCGCATGTGTGGTGCGATCACCGTTTACATATGTTTGTGGGACTTGTGTATGCGTTCACATTTGCATGTGAGTACAAGGGGATGGAGCACTTGAATTTTTTTTTAAATTATTATATATTTTATTAAAAACATTTTTACACTGTCCCTTTAATTTGTTTTCCTATCAACATATGCTGCTGGTCGGATCAGTCCTGTGTTCTCTTTTCCAATCAGGGAGCCTGGGACCGATCAGGCTGGCGGCATCTGCAGCAGGAAACCCCCTTCCGCTGCCCACAGAAGTGATCGAGTGGTTGTTCAGCCACTCAGATCACTTCTGCGTAACAGGGAATTGCTGGCTCCATTTTTTGATTGATACGGGGATGATGCCTGCAGGTGCCAAGCCAATCACATCATCAGGAAATGACACTTCTGGGGTAGTTCTGTGCACCATCCTTGTACAGAACTCTTCCAGGGTGCCGTATTGCATTTTAGCGCTTTTTCACATGGGCAGAAAAAGCACTGCCTTTAGATGCGTACAACAGATTTTCAGTGCATCTAAATGCAGCACTATAGTAATCAGTAAGGCCTTATGCACATCTACGTCTACATATGAAAATGTGCGCTGCGTTTAGCCAGACATAGCAAAAGGTTTTACATGCATGGATTTTACCCATGTATACGTATAAACAAGTGTTCTTTAGGCAAGTAATTTACCAAGGATCTTTCTTTCATGCAGAAAATGCGCATCTAAAGCGTTTTTTTTTCTGTCTGTGTGAATTAGCCATTATAGAAAACTATAGTGCTGCAGATTGAAAAAAGAAAGGTCATTTCTAATAACACTGTACAATATGGCTTGTGCAGCAATTTTATATGCTAGATAATTTTTTTATTTGCTATTTTTTTCCCCGCAAAAGTGGAGTTGCCCTTTAAAGTTCACCTTCAGAACAGTGATCCTCAGGTCCTCAGTACTGCAGTCCAGGCTTAAGAAATATACTTTCATGGGGAGTAGCATCTTGCTGTTATTAAAGGGATTGTAAATGCTGCATTATATTTTTTTATTAAAATAATAAATATGTTATACTTACCTACTCAGTGCAGTGGCTTTACACAGAGTAGCCCCGAACCTCCTCTTCTCAGGGTCCCCCACTAGCACTGTCCACTCCTCCTCCCTGCAATGTGCCCGCATTGCAAGCTGCTTGCTATGCAGGCACTTTTGCAGGTTCGCTCCCCAGCTGGCTCTGTGTGTCCATTGATACACAGAGTGTGGCTCAGAGTAGATGGGAAGATGGCTGGAGCCAAATACAGGACAATTTTAGAAGAAAACCTGTTAGAGTCTGCAAAAGTCTTGAAACTGGGGTGGAGGTTCACCTTCCAGCAGGACAACGACCCTAAATGTACAGCCAGAGCTACAATGGAATGGTTTAGATCAAAGCATATTCCTGTGTTAAAATGGCCCAGTCAATGTCCAGACCTAAATCCTATTGAGAATCTGTGGCAAGACTGGAAAACTGCTGTTCAGAGACGCTCTCCATCAAATCTGAGATACCTTGAGCTATTTTGCAAAGAAGAATGGGCAAAAATGTCACTCTCTAGATGTGCAAAGTTGATAGAGACATCCCCAAAAGACTTGCAGCTGTAATTGCAGTGAAAGGTGGTTCTACAAAGTATTGACTCAGGGGGGCTGAATACAAATGTGCGTCACACTCTTCAGATATATATTTGTAAAAAATTTTGAAAACCATTTATCATTTTCCTTCCACCTCACAATTATGTTCCACTTTGTGTTGGTCTACCACATAAAATCCCAATAAAATACATATACGTTTTTGGTTGTAACATAACAAAATGTGGAAAATTTCAAGGTACTGTATACCCAAAATCAGCAACAAAAGCCTGACACAGAATCTAACCTTTCCCAATAGTTTTGGTTGGTGTTCCTCTTTATGTCAGTGACCGTCGGCTCTCTGGATGCTTTCAAAGAGTTGATAAATACATAAGAGCATTCTGGACCCAAAAAATCTGCAGTCCAGCAGGTCAGGTGTGCACCAATCCACACCTCTCAGATCTGCAATTGTCTAATGTTAGAAATGCAGAATAATTAAACAGTGATGAGGGGCTTGATCTTCCCCGCTCTGTATGGAGGTGCTATTACTATCTTCCCCAGGTGCTGACAGAGATTTCCCATCTTCTCTGCATCATCTCTCGGTCAGATCAGTAACACTCCTCTCATGTCTGTGTGTAATGCTAACCTGCTGCTGTGTTCCTTCTTCCAGGTCCTCAACTCTGCCCTGTCTGTCTTCCGAGTGACTACCCCACGTGTCTGCCCTGGGTCTGGTCTGCTTTGTCTAAAAAGGGGTAAGTGACACTATAAGGGGGACATAACCTCAAAGTAACCCACATATTGGAACTGGAAAGCAGTTACTCCATCTTAGTACAGGATTCATGTAGACAATCAATTAGGAAGTATTAATAGAGTCCATGTGTTGCCTCACAAAGAAATACGGTATCCTTGGAGCATGTTATCTCCAAGGAATGAAAAAAGAAGGGGGTGGGGTACCTCAAGTACTTATGGGTTTTCCCCACTGTTTGGATTTGCTTGTGAAAAGCAGAGAAGAGAAGGAGTATGTTTTGAAACTGACAGGAAAATTGGATATGGAGTTAGTCGGTGGTTAGAATGGTGGGACAATGAGATTAGACAATACTAAGGGAACTAGGAAGATAGATCAAAGGGATAAGGAAAGTGGAGAAGGAAAAAAGGGGGTTGGGGTGAGCCTTATGTCTGGGCCAGCTAGACAGGATGGGCAAACATTCTGGCCTAAACATTTCTTCGTCTAAGTGTAGATACCCCAACAACAATTCCCATCTCATTTTTATCCCTTAAAGGATAAGTTCACCTTTCGTTACATGTTACACCCATATTCAGGGTGTAACATGTTACAATTCGACTGGCCCTTGCATCCCCTCCTGATCCCTGTTGTGACAGCTAGCGGGGGATCTTCTCCCTTCCGCTAGCTGTCACAATTTAAAAAACACCCACCCGGCCACATCACTCATTCACAGTATTTTGTGGATGGGAAAACTACAAGTCCCAGCAGCCTTTGCGCCATGGTAGTTCATTGAAGCTTCCTGTCAGTAAGTATCTGCTTGCCCATATGGGATGTACGAGCAAGCAGATATACTGACAGGTCAGGGGGACACCTGCATGGCACTAGCGATCTGCTGATCACTGGTGCACTGCTTTAGAGGCTCCACAAACAAAAAAATAATAAATACACATTTTTTACTTGCAAAAAAATGTGCATTTATTATTTTTTGTTAAAAGGTGAATTTATCCATTAAAGTGTTACATTAGTTCAGCTAATTTTTGATTGAAAAGATACTTTTATTACAGAAGTATAAAAAACAACATGATACTTTGTAATCGGGGTACATCTCACCCTGTCCTGCGACGCAGCGCACCACATTGCAATACAGTTCCAAGCATACGATAAATACATTCAGAAATAAATACATTCGCTCAGCGGTATGATGCCTGACGTGATGTGCGTGGAGGATGAATCCCCAGACCAACACGTCATGCATAACGCCGCTTACCCCGAAACCATAGCATCCTAATACACGGTACATTTCCTAATATCACTAAGTCATGCAAAAACAAAAACCGAATGTTACAATCTACAATAAGCATCGGGTGTGTGGGGGGGAGGGGAAAAAAATGGGGAAAACACAGGCCCGAAGCTTTATTGAAGGGACAGAGACACGCAAGGGGGAGTAGGGGGAAGGGGAGATCTTCAGACGTCCTCTTCCTCCTTAAAGTCCATCAAGGTATAGTCTCTGAGCAGACTGAGAATCAGTCTGCGGCAGTCCTCAATGGACATCCTCTCCCGCTGGTGGATGAGGCGCTTCCTGGCGCACCATAAAGCGTCCTTAAAACAACACAGCACCCGCCAGGCGCCATCAATGTCCTCCAGAGAAAAAGTTCCACAGAATAGTCCATTCAACACCCCAAAGTGAGTGATGGCTGTCTGTGGTACAAAGTCCTTGAGTTCAGGTTCCAGGGCCCCCAACAGGGCCTGAGCAAAAGAGCACTCCCAGAAAACGTGGTGAGACGTTTCCTCATGGATGATGCAGAAGGGGCAGTGTCTGTATCTGCTCAGGTTCCTGGCATGCATAAATGTCCTGAGAGGCAACCCCCCTTGGATTGCCATCCATGCCAGGTCTTTGTGCCTGTTGGTGAGAATGTTGGAAGAAACATTCCTCCAGACCACCTTGCAGGTGTCTGAAGGCAGGCCTGGAACCGACTCCAAAATGTCGCTTGCTCTGATGAGCTTGTAAATGGTCTTTGGTTTCCACAAGTCAGGCTTGACTCCCTGCAGCCCCTGCTCCCTGATGAACTTGAAGGTATCCAAGTAGTACCAAGGAGTGTCCCAGTTGTAGGGGATGGAACTGTCCCAAGTGTCCCACCCGAGGGACCTCCAGAGAGGCAACAGGAAGAAGCGTGACATTGCGTTCCCGCCAGAGTCCATAATCCTTTTGGGCAAAGTTCTGCGGATGCAGTTGCAAGCAAAGAACACCCTCAGTTGGGTGGCGATGTCGGGCACGCCCTTACCGCCCTTGAGGGGTTCCTTGAACATGACTGCCCGCTTCACTCTGTCCATCTTGGAGCCCCAGATGAAGTGAAACACCGCCCTGGTGATGGCCTTACAGGTGTTGACCCGTGGGGGCCAGGCCTGGGCGAGGTACTGCAACACAGGGAGAATCTCGCTGCGGAGTACCAGTGTCTTCCCTTCGATGGTGAGGTCTCTGAGGCTCCAAAGTCCAAATTTCTGTCTCATCTTGGCTAGTCTCTCCTCCCAAGACTTCAGGGCTGCGCCCTCGACACCAAACCAAACTCCCAGAATTTTCATGAAGTCTGTCTTGATGCCAAAGGGCATGGATGCAGAAGAAGGCAGGAACCACTTTCCGAAGAGCATGACTTACGACTTCCCGCAGTTGACTTTTGCCCCCGAAGCTTGGCTGAAGTCCTCGCAGGTCTGGACGAGCAGGTCGATGGAGCGCTGGTTGGCACAGAACACCGTCACGTCGTCCATGTAGAGCGAGCACTTCACTTCCCGTCTGTCTGGTCCCGGTGCGGTGATTCCCCCGATCTCTGGATTCCGTCTGATGCATTCGGCGAAGAGCTCTATACAGCAAACAAAAAGCAGAGGTGAAAGAGGGCAGCCTTGTCTGACCCTGGAGAGGACCGGGAAGGGATCAGTTTTCCAGCCGTTCACCTGCACGGAACTGCAAATATTGTTATACATAATGTCAACGTACGAACAAAACATTTCCCCGAGACCAAACCTGCGCAGGGCTCTGCACATAAACCCATGGGAGACACGGTCAAAGGCCTTTTCCTGATCAAGACTGACCAGGGCCGCGTGCACACGGCGGTCCTTGATGTATTGGACCGTGTCCCGGACAAGCGCTAGGCCAGGAATGCCGCAAGTCTGATCCGGGTGGATGATCTGTCCGATGACCGCCTTCAGCCTGTTCGCCAGGACTTTGGCGAGGATCTTGTAGTCCACGTTCAGGAGAGAGATGGGATGCCAATTTTTCAAGTCACATCTCTCCCCCTTACGCTTGTACAGGATCGTGATCATCCCCTCCCTCAACGAAAGAGGCATCCTGCCCTCCACCACCATCTCCTCGTACAGCTCGAGCAGGTCCGGGCCCACGAGGTCCCACAGCGCTACATAGAGCTCTGCTGGGAGACCGTCGCAGCCCGGGGTCCTGCCCCGCCTAAAGGATTTAGCGGCAGAGTGCAGCTCCTCCAACGTCAAGGGGGCGTTGGTGGCCGACAAACCTGCAGGATCAATAGTGTTAGAGATACCTGACAAGAATCTGTCGGCCGCTGACGTGTTTGTTTCTTTGGGGGAGTAAAGGTCGGTGTAGTAGTCGCTGACCACTTCCATCACGGCCTCCTTCCCCTTCTGGAGTGTTCCAGTCCTGAGTGGAGTTTCCTGAAAAAGAAAGAGTTACACTTCTCACCTTTCTCTAGATGCTCCACCTTGGCACGGAAGACAATGTGCCTGGATTCTTCCTCAAAGTGCTTTTTCAAGCTCTTCTTGGTGTCCTCCAGGTCTTGCCTCACGTCCCAGCCACAGTGATGAAGGTCCTGCAGGGACTGCAGCTGACGCTGCAGTCTCCTGAGTTCCCTCCTCCTGGCACACACTTGCTGGCGTCCCCTGGCCTGAAAGAAGCTGCGCAGCTTGACTTTCACGAACTCCCACCAGTCGCTTACCTTGGGAAAGAAAGACTTCTCCTCTCGCCAGGCACCGTAGATTTCCCTGAGCTCCACTAGCAGTTCCTCATCGTCCAGCAGGGTGCAATTCAGCTTCCAGGAGCCTGGGCCCGGGGCAAAGCCCTCTCCCAGGTCACCTTGGAAGTGAATGGCCCTGTGGTCAGAGAAAAAGCAGGGAACCATGGAGAACCCGCGGTGCCTGACTGCCCTAGAGGTGAGCACAAAGTCAATCCTGGAACGCACAGATCCATCGGGGCGGCTCCATGAGTAGTTCACGGAGCCGCGCCCCACGGATCCCACGGCGTCCTGCAGGGAAGCCTCCGCAATCACCTCCCGGAGCAGCTTCGAGGTGGCATCGAGTTTAGCGTACATGCTGGAGCTGCGCCCGTCCTCCTCTATCAGACAGTTAAAATCACCGCCGATCACTACTGTTCTCGTTGTGACGAGTTGCGTCCGCAGGGTTTGGAAAAGCTCCAGCCGCGCGTTCTTCTCCGGGGAGGCGTACACGTTGATGAGCCTAACGGGCTCCCCCGCCCACGAGCTGTCTATGACCAAAAGGCGGCCACAGACGAGCTCATGGACGGAGTCAACAGTGAAACGTCCTCCCCTGATAAGAACCGCTACCCCTGCAGACTTGCAATCGCCACCCCCAGACCAGTAGGAGGGATCGTGGGTCCACTGGGAGGACAAATGAGTGTACCTCCTCAGAGGGGGAAGGGCGCACTCCTGAAGCATGTAGACATCACTCTGCTGTGTGGAGAGAAAGGTCAGCACAGTCTGCCTCCTAGACGCATCCTTGATGCTCCTCACATTAATGGAAAAGATAGAGATCTCAGCCATCATGGGAAAGAGATGAAGGGGTTAGTCGGCAGGGGCTGTACTTACCTCCCCTGGAGAGGGGGGGGTGACCTCTGCAGCCTGACCAATGTCCTGGCTCAGACCGATCTGGTTGAGGACCTCATTGAGGACCTCATCGAAGTCGGTGGAGAGATCTGGCTCCGACCGGGTCAGAGCCATCTCTTCTTCCACCTCTTTTTCCTCCAGCGTGTCGAGGTCCTCCCCCACGGGGTCGGGACCTGCGGCATTCTGGAGGACAGCAGGCCGTTTGGTGGAGGAGGAGGGGTCCTCCGCCGCCGGGCTGGCCTGCTCCTTCTTCCGCTTCCTGTTCCCCGTCGCAGAGCTGCTGGCAGGGGTGGCAGGGGGAAGGGGCGGGAAATCCTCCTGTGGGGACAGGTCGGGGGGGGGGCGGAACCGGGCCCGGGAGGGGTTGGGCAGGGGGAGGGGGGGGGCAGAAGGGCGAGGGGCGGGGGGGGCAGGAGGGCAAGGGGCAGGGGGGACAGGAGGGCAAGGGGCAGGGGGACCAGGGTCCGGGGGGGGGGGCGGCCTCCGACACCGGATTGGTAGGGGGGGGATGGGGGGTTCCTCTTACCTGGGTCCTTCTGAGGCTTCTGTGGCGCTGTTGTAGCAGGGCCCTTGCTCAGGGCCCCAGCATACGTCCTGCTTCTCTCTGGGCAGTCCCTGTAGACGTGCTCTGACCGTCCACAGAGGTTGCAGGTTTTGGACCTCGGGCAATCCTTGGTCTCGTGACCTGCAGACCGGCAGAACCTACAAGAGAGCACATGGCAATCCTTACCCTCGTGCCCCGGCTGTCCGCACCTGCGGCATGACTGGGGTTGATCCGGGTAGTGTAGGAGTCCTGCGGACGTTCCCAGGGAGAAGCACTGTTGCAGGTGTTGGAGGTCTGCAGCGGGACGATCTCTCAGCAGTCTGCAAAACACGGCCCACTTACCTGTCCAGAAGCCGTTGGCGTCTAGTATCCGGACTGGGTCCTTCAACACGACACAGAACCTCTGGAGATAGGTGGCGATATCTCTTCCGGGGACGTGAGGGTTCCTCATAGACACCGTTATCCGCCTTTCGTCCCTTTGAATGGGAGAATTCTCAACGAATTTGCGGAAAGGGGAATCGGGCCCAGAGGTCTTCACCATCTCCCAGTACCTTCTGCAGACCTGTAACGAGACAAGGGTTATGAAGAAGATACCTTTCATGAAGGACTGCACCGACAGGGTCTCTGCCTTGCTGAATCCTTGTTCCAGGATCATCTTCTTGCCGAAGACTTCCGGGGTCATGTCCGGGACTCTGCCTTCCACCTCCTTCAGCCGCAACACGACTGTCTGCTTCATCCAGGGCTCCAGGGGGGGAGACCTTCTGCAGGGCCGGAGCGTTCTGAGGTGGAGGCGGAGGGGGCTTCTCCCGGGGTCTTGGCAGGGGCGGCGGCGGTCAGCGGCTTCTTGGCGGTTTGCTTGTTCTTCCCCATCTTGTCGCAGAGGAGCTCTCAGGAGGGCTTCCCAGAGATCTTCAGCGGATTCCTTCTCCTTCTTCTTCCTCGGCGGCTTCACTCTTGCTTAGCCTTTGAAAAGGCTATTGAGCGTCTACTGCCCGGAGGTAGTAACGCAGAGTGAACAGGGGGGAAGATCACAAACTCGTTCTGTGTGGGGGCTAAGCCTCAAACCCAAGAGCAGCAAGCAGGTGAAGCCGAATTTAATCGACGATCCTACCAGGCCGAGTAGAGGGTACCCCACACAGACCAAATGGCTGGGATAGATACAAGTGGTTCTCAACGTCCTAGCTGGAAGCAGGGACACCCCTAAAGGCAAGGTCGATACTACACTTGATCTTAGGCAAAAGGCCGAGAAGCGATTAGTTCAGCTAATGGGGATTCATAGAGAGCTCACCAGCAGAAGGAAGGGGACCCGGACTTTGTTATACTGAGCTTTCATTAGACCTCATTTAAAATACTGTGTCCAGTTCTGGAGACCTCACTTACAGAAAGATGTCGATAAGAGGTGAGTATCACACTGCCAGGTTTAAATGCACATCGGGTCTAAGGATTGAGGAATAATATGTGTAACACTTACCCCTTATGCCTTACTACTGCAAGCTCACTCCATCTGTGTGACCTATGTACCAAAGTCTCTTTTCCAAACTCCAGCTCCAGCTGGTGGTCGCATCAAGTACAATGCAGAGCCAACAGTCTAGCATAGTACGTAAGGATATCAGAGAGAAGAGCACCAGCAGCCAAGATAGCAAGGAATAAGTTAAAGTATAACTGAAGGTAAAACTTTTATGGTTTTGGATAGAGTGGAGACTAATTAGAATACCTGTTAGGTTTTTATTGCTTTCCGTGCTGCCATTAGGAGAGACACCTGTGTTTGTTCTGTATAGCATTATCAGTGAGAGTGAAAGTAAAAGAAAATCCAAAACAAGAACAAGGTGTGCTTGTTTTTTAATGGCATTTGGGGGGGGGGGGTTGCTGCTATTATTGTTGCCTCTATTGATTTTCTTGCCTTTTTTTCTCCAAAAATGATCAGCCAACTAATGCATTTCCTAATGAATGTTACAAAGTCATACATTCTATTTTCGAATGTCAAACATTTTCATTCTTATATCTCAAATAATTTGATTGTCTAGTTCTAATTTCCCAATCTAATTATATATCTTCATTCTCTTTAATCATGTTACTATTGTACATTTCAGCTCAAACTCTGTTACAGTGGCTTAATGGTTAGCACTCATGGCTTGCAGCACTTGAGTCATGGGTTCTAATCCCAGTCATGGCGGCACCTGTCTGGAGTTTGAATGCTTTCTCTGTTCAGGTGTGTTTCTGCCAACACTCCAAAGACATGCTGTTAGGTTAATTGGGCCTAGTGTATGTATGAATTTGTGGCCTTAGATTGTAAGCTCCTTGACGATACAGACTATTTTTTTTTTTTAACTATTTATTTACTGATCTAGTTAATGTGTCCCATTTCCTATCACCTACAGCTCAGATCTCGCATTATTATATGATTCCTAATTGTATCTCACCACTAGTCTGATTGAATTCACAATTCCTGGTCAGTCCCATTCCCTTACCTATAATAACCTTTAGGGCCAGTTCACACTACATGCGTTTCAGTTGCTTTTTTCTGCATCCAAAACGCACAGAAAGTAAGTTATATGGTTGTCAATGTCTTAGTTCACATCAGTGCTTGCGGTTCCAGTGCGTTCCGGGTGCAGAAAAAAAAGTAGAATAGGCTGCATTGTTTCTGCACAGAACTGTACTGGAACATGGTAAAATGCACCAGAACACAACAAAAATGCACTGGAACACACATGTCCTAAATAAATTGAAGAAAAAGAGAGAAGGGAAAGATTAACTGGAATGCATAAAAAAACGCACTGGAACACATAAAAAATGCATCAAGAACACACCGGAGCACCCTAAAAATGCTTCAAAAACATGCATGCAAAAACACATCTGGAACACATCTAGACTGCGTTTCTATAGTGTTATCTGGCCTTTAGGACTTGTTCACACCATTTGTGGTGCAGAAACTCATGCAAGAGCATGCATTTTCCTGCATAGCAAAGAAACCCAATTCCCTTTGCAGATGTGCGCAGGTACCATGATGAAAACTTAATTGCACCTCCACACATCTGGTAAACACAGATGCATTCACAGCCACCAAAATGCATGGCACCACACCACTGTGCGGTTAGGTGCAACAGTTTTAAAACAATATGCCTGCAGTATTTTTGCATGTTCCTACACGTTCGGCAGCCCATTGAAATTAGTGAGCTGAGGAAAAAAAAGTAAAAAATGCCCCATTCACACACATCCTCTGGCCTGTACAGCATGAATGAGTGGGTTGTTCATGTGGCTGGAGCCACCTGTTACACTATGAGGACACAGCAGCTGTATGAACACAGGTTTTAATCTAACAGGTGTGGGGAAGTGGCCCTGAATGCTCATTGTCTTAGTTCAGGGCTGTACACCTGCACCTATATGCCTGTCAAATTAGGACCTGCAGTGTCTCCACAGTGTAACATAGGTTGCCTGCAAACTGCTCCAAGCGGCGACAGCCACAAAAACAAACAACTGATTCACACTCTACAGGCCACAATATCCATGTGAATGAGCCCTAAGACCTCAACTACACACACAGCTTTATTTATTAACTCAGTACAGTTTTATCATTTAGATTTAACAGGAATTTTGTTGGGATTGTGTACATTAATAAAGTTTTTAGTGTATTTTTACCATAAATATTATTTTGATATTTTCTCTGGTGGTGGTGGGGGGGGGGGGGGCCTGTCAGGTAGATTGTACAGGGCCCCGTGATATCTAACAGCAGCCCTATTAGATATCATGGAATACCTTGAGCCTCTGCTGTGTACCTCAATGTGTCTAGGAATTGGACATGTTTTCTGCTGAAAATACAACAATCATTAGCGGGCATCGTGACTGACGTTGGATCTACTTCAGGGGACATTCTTTTAATAAAGGACTTGTCAAAGACGGTCTCCTGTCTTTTTTCACACTAGCCACCCCCCAAAGACCCCCCATGTTGAGCGCATGTGGCCTGGTATGGTTCAGGAGGGGGGCGCTCGCTCGTTCTGCACATGCACATTTCTATCATTCCCTAAAAAATCTATTTTTTTTATCCACTGAAAACATTTTTTAAAAGAAATATATTCTTTAAAGTGAAGTCCAGATACTGGTAAATCAAATTTCAATGTGAACATGTTTCTACGGTGATTTTTCATTCCTTTAGACGTGCTTTTAGGATGTCTGCTTTTTTTAGATGGATTCCTTTATTGTGTCCATTAGTAAATTCGCTTTCGTATCTAGTTATTAGACGCTTTCTTTAGTAAATGTCTTTGCCGTCCAAAAGTAGACGGATTCCAATGAAAAGTAGGCTTTAGTCTACGGAAGTGCGCCCAGATGCTGTATATGTGCTTTCGCAAATCCGGGCCAACGTGTCTCTTCTGCAAGAGCTGCCTGCTTGTAGGTTTTCACCAGTTACCTTTAGTTCCACTTTAAGAAAAAAAAAATATCAAAGGGGCAGACTTGATCAATCACTTTATCTTTTTCTGCTGGCATATTTCTGTAGCATTAACAAAGTCTGATAAAGCTATCCCTTAAAGTGAAATTAAAGGCAGGCTTTAAAAAGAGAAAAAAAAAAAACAAACGTTATACTTACCTGCTCTGTGCAATAGTTTTTCACAGACCTGTCACAATCCTCCACTTGGGTACCCCTGCGGTGCTCCTGGCCCCTCCCTCCTGTTGAGTGCCCCCAGAGCAAGCAGGTTGCTAATGGGTCACCCAAGCAAGCTCGCTCCCGAGCCACTGCTCTGCGTGTCTATTCATACACAGAGGCTACCCCCAATTTGCTCACTGGCTGTGACTGACAGCAGCAGGACCCAATGGCTCCTGCTGCAGTCTCAGCCAATGAGGAGAGAGAGTCCCAGGATTGCTGGATCATTATGGGGCTCAGGTAAGTATTGGGAGGGGGGGGGTTCTGCTGCCCACCAAAGGTTTTTTTTACCCTCATGCATAGAATGCATGAAGGTAAAAAACCTGGAGCCTTTACAACCGCTTTAAATTTATCAGACGTTCCTTTGACTACTGAGGTTTATTTTGCCATTTTTTTTAAATTAATGGTTTTGGAAAACCTCATCTGTAGCAAGGGAAATTATTTTTGTTTTTATATTGCAGGGAAACAGGTGCAGGCAGTTTCTTTACATTTTCTTGGGAATGGAATTCTGGTGGCAATTTTTTCAATTGTACACTAGCTGTTGTGCATTCTCAGTGCAGTGTATGCTTTGTGATCTATAACATATCTAGAACTGAACTGGGTCCAATGACCTGCATATATGCAGAAGTTAGATCATCAGTGGCCACCTAATTGTTGAGGTGGGCAGATGAGAACTTGGAAGAAGTTGGTGGCAGTGGACGGAAGGGATGAGGGATAGCTGGGAACTGTGAGTGCAGGAGCCATAATTTGCAAGTATGCTGTGCATACGAGCATAATATGGAAAGAGCAGAAGACCTGTTACAGATCCATGTTACAAAAAATGAAAAGGTGAAATAACACCCTACACCCCTGGGCCCTGCTGCGCTTACCTCCATGGGTGATTGGCTGTAATTGCCCATGCAGGTGGTGCAGCATTCTGGGCATTTGAAAGCCCCACTCTTCTTCCTTGTATTTCCCTAGCGCATGAATCAGAGCGATTCTGATTGGTCACATGTTGACACCTGACCACTTTGACTAATCATAAATGCTCTGATCCCAGAAGCCCCAGGGACAGGGAGGAAGAACATGGATTTCAAATGTCCAGGCTGCTGTCTGAGCAGTGACAGCTAATCACCCATGGAGGCTAGTGCAGTTGCCTCCAGGAGGTTGGTGGGATGTAGGGTGTATTAGTTCGCTTTTTCATTTTCTTTGAAAAGGTGAACTTAGACTTCAAGCTTCGTAAACCCCCACTGGATGTGATGTAATGTTCTCTCCTCAGCTTCACCTCTCCAACAATGGTTTGGAGTAGTTGGATTTGTGTAGTAAAAGAGTATGGGGTTTTTATAAACCTTGTTGAAGTTTTTAATCCAATTTCCTGTTGCAGACTGAGGACTTTCAATGTTTTGGTTAAAGATTCAAGTTTCCTTCTCATTTCGCTATGCAAGATGGCTATTGTCCCTTTTGAGGACACATTAACAACTGTACAAAAAATTAAAATAAGAATGGGTCAAAGGGCCTTTCTCCTGCAGGTGGTTTCTAAGTCCATAAAAAGACAAGAAGAACAGGCTAGGGGAAGTGAGGTGCAGGCATCATAGAAAATGAGCAAGTGTTGTAAAGGTTGTGGTCTGACAGCATACTTTATTTCTTTGGACCTCTAATCTTTGTTTAATATGAAGACATAAGCATTGGCTTTGTAGATGAAGAAAATTCAAGTCTTAAATGTCTGATTCTCAATAATTGCCAGCAGGGTAGAATGAAAGGACAATATGTTTTGTAATAGAAAAGGCTTCTGACATATTTTCCACCATGGGATGTGGTTTAAATTTGTGTGTGATATTATTAATCACCCTGCTGAAGATTTCAGTTTGGAGAGTATAGGTGCAGATCCTTATGAGAATTTTATGGACAGAGCCATTTTATTTTCTGTGTGTCCTCCAGGTCCTGAGCCCCAATCGCACAGACTCTGCACTTCCTCCGCATCAACTGAATCCAGTGAGGACCAGTTTTTTAAGTGGTTTCTGCTGCTTATACCCGTCGCCACCTTTGGCCTGGGCACCTGGCAGGTAACGTGCCTGACTTTACAATACACCAACACTCCTAGCAAGCTCCTTTCAATGCACCCTTTATAAACCTGCTCCAAAGTGTTTAGAGAGACATAATTATATGTTTTTACTAAAATGTATAGCAGATATGCACTATATTGTCTAAAGTATTGGGACGCCTGCTTTTACATGCACATGAACTTTAATGGCACCCCAGTCTTAGTCCATAGGGTTCAATATTGAGTTGGCCCACCCTTTGCAGCTATAACAGCTTCAACTCTTCTGGGAAGGCTGTCCACAAGGTTTAGGAGTGTGTCTATGGGAATGTTTGACCATTCTTCCAGAAGCACATTTGTGAGGTAGGGCACTGATGTCAGATGAGAGAGCCTGGCTCACAGTCTCCGCTCTAATTAATCCCAAAGGTGTTCTATTGGGTTGAGAGCAGGACTCTGTGCAGGCCAGTCTAGTTCCTCCACCCCAAACTTGCTCATCCTTGTCTTTATGGACCTTGCTTTGTGCACTGGTGCGTAGTCATGTTGGAACAGGAAGGGGCCACCCCCAAACTGTTCCCACAAAGCATGAATTTGTCCAAAATGTCTTGGTATACTGATGCCTTAAGAGTTCCCTTCGCTGGAACTAAGCGGCCAAGCCCAACCCGTGAATAACAACCCCACACCATAATCCCCCTCCACCAAACTTTACACTTGGCACAATGCAGTCATGCAATTATCGTTCTCCTGGCAACCGCCAAACCCAGACATGTCCATCGGATTGACAGAGAAGCGTGATTTGTCACTTCAGAGATCACGTCTCCACTGCTCTAGAGTCCAGTGGCGGTGTGCTTTACATCACTGCATCCGACGCTTTGCATTGCACTTGGTGACGTACGGTTCTAATGCTGTTCGGCCATGGAAAACCATTCCATGAAGCTCTCTAAGCACTGTTGTGCTAATCTGAAGGCCACACGAACTTTGGAGGTTTTTAGCTATTGACTCTGCAGACAGTTGGTGACTTCTGCGCACTGTGTGCTTCAGCATGTGCTTACACCGCTCTGTCATTTTACATGGCGTTGCTGTTGTTCCCAGTTGCTTCCACTTTGGTATAATACCACAAAAATAAGCAGTTTACCCTTGCATTGTGTGTGAAAGGAAGGACTTATAGTTTTCCTGGAGTTGGGCTTCAAAAAAGTCACAGTTACTGAGATGTTCTATTTCACTGGATGCACTGTTTTCCTATACTGCAGTTTGAGAAAATGAAAGGAAAAAAGGTGATTGGCCACTGTATCACATTATCATGATGCTCCTTTCTGTCTGTTCCAGGTTCAGCGACGGAAGTGGAAGCTGAAACTCATAGACCAGCTAGAGTCTCAAGTTAACGCTATACCGATCCCTCTTTCCACTGAGTGAGTCTTCTTGACTTTGCATACATAGTTAAGTATGGCTGGCCTGATGATGCTAAAAGGATTATTACTATCCTTTCACATGCTTCATCTAGGCCAGTGTCTCCCAGAGAGAGTGCAGTGTATGCTCCTTGACAACTCCTAGCATCTATAAGATGCAGAGTCTCCCAGACTCTGGCCCACAGGGACCAAACACGGGTGAGGTTCTTCAGACTTTTAGGTAGCAAAATAGCTAAGACAATCAGTAACAGATAATGATCTTCAGATAGCAGCATGATTGTGATAATTATTAAGGGATGATATTCTTTAGACTTCCATGTAGACACACAACTGAGATAGTTAGTAACACATAATGTTTTTCAAATCTCCAGGCAGCAGGACAACTGTGATAATTAGTAGCAAGTGGTGTCCTTCCGACTTCCAGGTAGCAGGACCACTGTAATAAATAGTAAAGGGGGATGTTGTCAAACCTCAAAATAGTAGCATGTCTGAGATTTGTAACAGATGATATTCACTATACTGGCAGGTAGCATAGCTGAAATTAGTAACAGGTGATTTATTCCAGACCTCCAGGTAGCAATGCAATAAGAAGGGCTTTAAATAATTTTATCTGCTTCTGTTATTGGCTCACTTTCATGTGTCTTTTTAGTGCAGCAGAACTGAAAAGATTGGAGTATCGTCCTGTGACAGTTAGAGGTTACTTTGATCACTCCAAGGAGCTATATATACAGCCCCGCACACTCATGGACCCAGAAAAGGAGGCTCGAGAAGCTGGGCAGATCACATCAAACACTGAGAGTGGGGCCCATGTGGTCACTCCATTTTACTGTACTGACCTCGGGTAAGTCATTTTATAGCTCTGCCAGAGGTTTGACATGCCAGGGGAAGATGACGGATTTTCATCAATTTCATGCTAAGGGGTATAATACCGGGATTATACACCATTCAACCATAACATTATGACCATCCACTTAATATTTAGTAGGTCCCCTTTTTCTGCCAAAACAGAACTACCCCTGCGCAGTATGTACTTCACTAGACCTATAAAGGTATGCTGTAGTATCTGGCACCATGCTGTCAATAGCAGATCCTAACTCGCGAGGTGGGGCCTCCATGGACTGGACTTGTTTTTCCAGCACTTCCCACAGATGCTCAATTTGATTGAGATCTACAGAATTTGGAGGCCAAGTCGATACTTAGAAAGCACCTTCTTCCATTGCTCCTTGGTCTACCTCTGATGCTCCCGTGCCCATTGGAGGCGCTTTTGGTTGTGGAAACGGGTAAGCATGGGCACCCTGACCAGTCTGCAATTATGCAGCCTCATACACAACAAACTGTGATGCACTGTGTGTTCTGACACTTTTCTTTCAAAACTAGCATTATGTTTTTCAGCAATTTGAGCTACAGTAGCTCTTCTTTTGGATCAGACTACATGGGCCAGTGTTCACTTCCCATGTGCATCAGTGAGTCTTGGCCACCCATGACTCTGTTGTCAGTTGGCCAGTTTCCCTTCCTTGGACCATGTTTGGTAGGTCCTGATCACTGCAGACCAGGAACATCCCACAAGAGCTGCAGTTCCTGAGTTGGCTCTGTCCCAGTCATCTAGCCATTACAATTTGGCTCTTGTCAAAGTCGCTCAAATCCTTAAGCTTGCCTATTTTTTCTGCTTTCAACATATCAACTTCAGGGACAACATGTTCACTTGATGCCTAATATATCCCACCCACTTTCAGATTCCATTGTCACAAGGTAATCAATGGTATTCACTTTACCTGTCAGTGGAAATGTTATGGCTGATTGTTGTATATTGGGTGGGGATTATAATAATGGGATTTTGGTTATATACAGGATGGAGGGTGTAGTAATGAGAATTTGATTATATGTGGGGAGGCTATAGTAATAGGAATGTCATTATATATCGGTTGGGGGTATAATAATGGGAATTTGGTTGGTATATGGTGTGAAGGTATGATATTGAGGAATTTGGTTATAAATGTGGTGGGGATATATTGATAGGGATGTGGTTATATATGGGGTTGGGTTGTAGTAGTAGTATACAGGATTTGTATAGCGCCAACAGTTTTCACAGCACTTTACAATGTGAGGGCAAACAGTACAGTTACAATATAATTGAATACAGGAGTAATTAGACATGGTTCAGGAAAAGGTATTTCTGCCTCCAGGGAAACGTTGCGCCCTGAGGAACGAGGTTTGTAGTTTGAAGGCCAAGAGGTATACTTCAATTCGTCTCTGTATGAGGTTGTTGGGGAAGGTGGTCCTCGTTCTAGGCTATTCCTTATGCTAAATTCCACTCCCGACCACTGCAAAGGTATATTCTGTCTGATTCAAACAAAAAGATCACCGCCCTGGATTACTGCATATCTCTGTCTCCAGAAGTGCAGCAGAGCCTGAATTGGTGGTTGATAACTCAGAATTTGAGAAGGGAAGATCCTCTTGGCCAGTGGTGTGGAAGTTGGTAACCACTGATGCCAGCCTTTCAGGTTGGGGGGCCATTCTGGAGTAGGCCACAGTGCAGGGAAAGGGTTCTTCCCATCAGTGTCCTGGAACTTCAAGCAGTGAGGCTGGCTCTGAGGTATTGGACATCCAGGCTTCAGGGATGGCCTGTAAGGATTCAGTCCGACAATCTCACAACAGTTGCATACATCAACCACCAAGACATTCTGACCTGGCAAATCCAAAACAACAAACACTTTACTCCTGCGCTAGGAAAGGACTCAGTAGACCCAATAGGAATGTTCTGGAATTTTCTGGAATATGCACTGCTTGCTGCCCTCAACAGACCGGGGTGGTCCGAATACACTGGATACAAATGGAGAAACAGAAAAAGGGCGCACCGACCTAGTGCATTATCGTTTAAAATAATTTATTAAAGAAACAAAAAATAGGTATCATACAGGGCTCTGAGGAAGAGGTTGTGTCCTCGAAACGCGTTAGCCAGTTGGTCATCCAGGGTTCTATCGTATGGACTCAGATGTTGTTTGGATCATACATCTTGTTCAGTTTGACATGCCTGTGTTATTATGTCCATTGTCAGTATGATACCTATTTTTGTTTCTTTAATAAATTATTTTAAACGATAATGCACTAGGTCGGTGCGCCCTTTTTCTGTTTCTCCATTTGTATACATTCTGACCTGGGCAGAGAGATATGTTCCAAATCTGTCAGCAATGTTCATTTCAGGTGTGGAAGATTGGCAGGTGGATTATCTCAGTCGCTGGCAGTTGATTTCAGAGGTATGGGCTTTGCATCCCGATGTTTTCAAGGAAATCTGCCAGCGATGGGGTTGCACAGATGTAGATCTATTGGCATCCAGGTTCAACAACAAGGTCGGTTTTTTGCGCGTCACTCGGGCCCAGGGGTAGACACCTTAGTGATTCCTTGGAACTAATTCTCACTGATGTGTGCCTTTCCTCTGATCCACTCTGATCTCATTCTTTGGTCTGCACTTTTTAACAAGGAGTGATGCTTATGGCTCCTCCTGTCAAGTTGCCTGTGTGTCCTTGGGACCTGATATTGGTTTTGGAGGTTTTGCAAAAGCCACCATTTGAACCTATTAGATTCCGCTGGTCCTGTTGACTGTTGTTTCTAGTGGCAATCACTTCTGCGAAAAGGGTGTTGGAGCTGACAGCTCTTATTTGCAGAGAACCATTTCTGGTTTTGCGTCAGGATAAAGTGGTGTTGCAACCTCATCCGTGATTTTGGTGGTGGTTTCTACATTTCATCTCAACCAGGACATAATTCTGCCTTAATAGGCATCAGTCAGCAAGAGAAAGATCTCTGCAAACCTTGGATGTGGTTCGGTCTTCAAGGGTCTTGAAGATGACAGCAAAGGTCAGGAGGTCAGATGCTCTATTTGTGCTGCTAGAGGGGCCTAGGAAAGGGTCAGGCGGCATCCAACGTGACTATATCTCTTTGGATCCATCAATTGATTATTCAAGCCTATGGTTTAAAGTGTAATGTTCCACCCTTTCAGGTGAAGGCACACTGTTCCAGGATTTAGGGGGCATCTTGGGCAATCTGCCATCAGGCGTCAGTGGCTCAGGTTTGCAAGGCCGCTACATGGTCTTTAGTTCACACATTCAGAAGTGTCTACCAAGTGGATGTCAGAGCCGCAGAGGATTCTGCCTTTGGCCGAAGTGTTTTACGGAGGGCTGAGTAGGTCCTGATGGATTGTTGATGGTGGCTATCATGGTGTCACCCTCCCCTCAAATTTCTTATTGCTTTGAGACATCCCACATGAATAGCCTGTTCTGTGTCCCATGATGTACTATAAAGAAAATTGGATTTTTTTCTACATATTTACCTGTAAAATCCACTTCTTGGAGTACATCAGGGGACACAGAGGTCCCGCCCCTCTTTCTGGAATTTTCATTGCTTGCTACAAAAACTGAAGTACTTCCTGTATAGGAGCGGTTATATAGGGGAGGACCTCCTCTCTGATTGGTTGCCCAGTGTCCATTCACCTATAGGTGGCCTATAACCCACATAGTCATGAATAGCCTGCTATGTGTCCCGTGATGCACTCCAAGAAATGGATTTTAGAGGTAAGTATGTAGAAAAAATCCAATTATTACAACACTGGCAATGAAGAATTTTACTCGTCTATATGCTTACACACCTTTACTCAGCTGTACTCAACATTACTCAGGTCTTTACACACAGATTTTACTCAAGGACTTTGTCAACAAGTTCATGAGTAAACTTCATTAAATTGACGCCCGTGTGCAAGTGGCTTTAGGAATTTTTAAAATGTTTTAAATCTGGGATCTTGGATAAACAAAAATGTATCAAATGAGAGGATAAAAAGCTGACATGTTTTTCCTAATGTTTTCTGTAGCTTTCCCCTTAGGGTGCTTTGGTGATGCTACCCCAGGAGTTGTCCTTGACAAGCAAGGCTCACAGGAAGAGGGTAGAATGATGCTGGGCACCATTCAGTTCTGAAGAGGACTGATGCTTGACCACTACGGAAGACTCACAGGGCAGTGATAGAGCTTGAAGCAGATGAGCAAAGCTTGTTGTTTTTTTTTCTTTTTTAATAGGGGCTCAAAATATTGTGTTTCGCATAGGAGTGCTACACAGCCACTTGCATTATATTATTACAGCTAAATAAATGATAACTTCTGATACACTGAGTTAGGAGTCTAGAGATTCAAATTGTTTCTCCTTCTCTTCTTCCAGAGTTACAATCTTGGTTAATCGAGGTTTTGTTCCCAAAAAGAAGATTAATCCTGAGACACGGAAAAAGGGGCAGGTGAGGAACACAATATGCAATGCATAAGAAAAGGAGTACAGGATACTTTGCAGAGGGAGGTGACAGGAGTGGTGCACAGTATGCAGTGAAGTAGGAAAGGAGAGGGGGAGCTTACAGTATGAGTTCAGTATACAATACAGGAAGAAGGTACAAGTGTCCTTTACACTATACAATGAAGGAGGCAGGAAGAAGTGTCTTGTACAATATACAATAAAGTATTTTCCATATATACAAAGCAGGAGGATAGTAAGATGCGGTCCTCTGTCTGTTTTCCTCTAGGTAGAAGGAGAAGTGGATTTGGTTGGTATTGTGAGACATTCAGAGAAGCGCCAGCCATTTGTTCCGCAAAATGATCCTGAGAGAAACAGATGGTATTACCGAGATGTGGAAGCCATGGCAAAACTGACTGGGGCAGAGCCAATAATTATTGATGCCAATTTTGGTAAGATCAACAAGATTTGATGTGGTGAGATTAATCCTTGTTGTGTCATCACAGAGAATGCCCCCCAACATGCTGGAAGCAGAGACATTGCACAATGAGTCCTCTGTCAGAACACAAAGGCACAGCGGGGGAGATTGCTGCACTAACATTGCTTGTTGAACGGGTTGAATGAAAAAAAACCTTTTAGTGTGTACTCTGCTTAAGGAAAGCTTCTTATGCAACAACATTTCATTAAATATTAACAAAATCCAATTATCATGGTATTTGGATTTGGGCCTTGTGTTCATTGCTTGAATCAAATAGTTGTAGGTGTGAGTTGACTTCACGCATCATAATGATTGGATTATGTTAATCAGAAAAAGGTGTTTTCACACCTGTAACTAGATAACTAACATCTGCCCTCACACATTTATTTATACATATATTTGAGAGTGTGCAATGAACTACTATTTGTGTCTTATCACAGCCAGCACAGTTCCCAGTGGACCCATTGGAGGACAGACTAGGGTAACGCTGAGGAATGAGCACATGCAGTACATTATTACATGGTAAGTATATCCCTTTTTTTCAGTTACTTATAACTTATAACCATCAATTTACGCAACGGTTTACATATATATTGTACATTCACATCAGTCCCTAACCCTCAATCTAAGGTCCCTAACTTACATTCATACATACAGATACTAGGGCCAATTTAGACAGGATCCAATTAACCTACCAGCATGTCTTTGGAGTATGGGAGGAAACCGGAGTATCCAGAGGAAACCCGCGCCTGCACAGGGAGAACATGCAAACTTCAGGCAGGTGGTGCCGTGAATTCAAATATTGGGTATGCAGCGCTAAATGTTAACATACAAGACAATGATCCATGTACGTTTATAGAAATGTTCATCAGTTAAAAGATAGTCCCAGATAAAAGTCTTCCAATAGCTGAACTTATCAGACTATATGCATTGGTACTAAATATTCCGTAAGGTGATAGATTAGTGATTTTGATTTGCCGTGGTTTTGATTTGAACCAATGACCCTGTACCGCCAAGCGGAAGTTCTAACTATTTAGCCACTCTGCTGAAATGAAACAAATTCATGGAGTCAGTTAGCCCAATGTCATAACCGTAAAGAAGGCTTCTTCCATTGACAACATCAGAAATGTCAGGTGCCAGATGTAAATCTGTAAAAGCACTGACAACTGGGAGTATATGTTTTATCCAGAACTGATAAAGCAGTAGTAAACACAGCTTACTCGTACTTACAGGTAAGCTTATAATAAAGCTTACCTGTAGGTTCCTGTAATATTTCCTAAACATGCACCATTTAAGAGATATTCACTACTTTGGCAGCTAGTGACGTCACCGGCACATGTGCACTGCACTTTCAAGGGACAGCATGCCATCCATTCAGAGTGCTGTGCCACGGCTATGGCTCCCATGCGCATACACTTGAACCCGGAATGAAGGCTATGTGAAGATGGAAACTGAAGCCCTGCTAGCGGTGACAGTGTGCCGCTGGAGGGCTTCATTTTAAGGTAAGTCTGTCATAATGTGCTAGTATACAATGCATACTGACATATGACATTAGCTTTCAGGGTTCTGTTTTTTTTTTTTTTGCCACTGAGTTTACTACGGCTTTAAGAACTACTGTACTGGTGCAAAGCCCTGGCATCCAGCCAGTGCAGCTTATGTACTAGTTATAATAATAATAATAAAAAAAAGTGTCCCCACCTCCCCCCCCCCCCCAACTTGTCCATTGTATCAGAATAGAAAGGATTTTTCCTCAGCAGCTTAATATTATGGAAGGCTTTATTTATTCGTTTGAGCCCAGCCAAGCTCATTAATTGTGGAATGATTCTTTTCTTTTACAGGTATGGTCTCTGTGCTGCCACTACATACTTGTGGTTCAAGAAATTCATACAGAAGGTTCCACTCTAGCTGTTGAATATTGTAAAAAACAATTGTAAATACAATACAGGATGTGGCTGTGAACTGGCATAGATCTCTGATGCGTAGTTAGAATGGAAAAGGACTGATTATTGGAAGGTGACAGAGAATTACCACTATGTATCATTCCTGTACATCCTAAATTATATATTCTGTCATTATTGACTTTGTGCTGATTAAGACATAACATTGTGATCATTTTGGGTTTCAGAAAACAGTAAACATGTATAAACATGGGTAAGCTACAATATCAGCCTTAATTTTCACAGTGTGTGAAATGAGCATGCACATTTCTTAAAGTGTTTTCACCGTTTCCCATGAAAAGGTGTACAGTTCAAAAAGTTTATGGTGGTTGAGACTGACAAAGTGTACATTCGGCCAGATGCGTAACTTGAAGCTTGTGCGCCCCGATGTAAAAATTGATCTGGGGCCCCCCCACTACCACCCACCGTGCGCCAACATACTCAAAGTTATTTCAGATCTTTGTTTACATATTGAGAGGGTAATTCAAAAGTTTTTGCAGAAGCTGTCCATATTTAGATATACTTCTCCAATTATTTTGAATACTTGTAAGCAGACCCCACTGTAGAATGTAAAAACGCTTGCAAGAATATATTACAACGTTTTATTTCCATCCCCCCCAGTGAAATAATTAAACTCTTTCTTCTCTCCTATTCTATTTCCTCTCCCTCTTTTCTTCTTGCTCTCTACTCCTTTCTTGCTGTCTCTATCTCTCAAATTCTCAAACTTTACTTCTATCATTCATTCTCTCTTTCCATCTTTCTCTCCCCCATCTCTCTCTCTTTTTCTCTTTCTATTTATCTCTCTCTCATTTTCTCTTTCCCTCTTTTTTCATCTTCATTTAATCTCACTCCATTAGTTCAGTGTCAGTTCACACTAGAAACTTCATATGACACTCTGCACTTCCTGTGCAATTCACATGCAGTTTTGCACAGTGCGATCTCAGCCCATTCATTTTGAATGGACAGAAATTGCACCGCACCACAAGTATTACATGCACAACTTTTTAAAATGCACTGCAATAAAAGTACTATACGATCTGGTGTGGGCAAACACACCGCACTTGCGACCTGTGTTTGGGGTGTCATTAACTTATTCTCAACACTCACTGCAGATTGCAAATGGAGTGTGTTTTGCATGCAGTGTGAATTGAACAGGAACGCACAGCGCGTTCCCATGCAATTCCATTGCAGGCATGGTGTGAACCAGCCCTGGTTTCTTTAGGTGTTCATCTCTCTCTTTTGTCTGTATGCAAAAAAAAATAAATAAATAAAAGTTTGGCTTAATGCACACTGAAGGACATTTCCATTACACATGCTCAAATAATACAGGCAGTCAGTGTCCTAATCATTCCCAGTGCATTTTGCAGGCAAGACTTTAGTATCCATCATGGGAAAGTTAATGCTGCTGTCTGGTGAACAGTGGTTACATTAACACATTTTACCTGTCTGTACAGGGTTTGGACTACAGAGTCTGCCAAGGGCAATTCCTTGTCTGCCCTACACTGAGCACTGACTGGACAGACACAGAGAGATGGGCTCTCGGCCTCTGAATAGCTGCAACTTGTCCTGTTCTCTTTTCTTCTTGTGTTCAGTTCTAGATAAGATATCACAATGCATGTGAGGAGGGGGCTGCACAAAGGGAGAGAATATATTTCATCAGACAATTTTTCTATACAGGATGTGGATTTTAACTCTTTCAGCAAAGTAGAAGGAAACAAGCACATTCATCATACACAGGAGGATTCTGCTTTAAAGAACAGGAGTTGAAAGGCAGTCCCCAGGGCCCCCTGGAGCAGGGGCCGAGTCGCAACTGCAACTTCTGCGACCCCTGTTGTTACACCAGTACATACAGAAAAGGGGATAGTGTGCAACCATGGCAGAGAGGATATGGCGGTAGAGATTGCCCATCTGTACACGTGGCAGTGGGAAACTGATAGCGTTAGAGACAGACAGTCTGTCCATATAGCAAAAAGGTGATGGTGGTAGAGACCAGACCGTCATTGTTTTGTGTGCATAGGGTAGAGGGGTGAGAGACTGTCAGTGTGTGCAGAGGGGTGATGGGATGAGTTCAAATATTTCCATATTTTGCTGATCTTGATACATTCTAATAGATAAAATCAAATTATGGGCAAAGTCTGTCACTAACGTAAGTACAGCAGTTTTTAAATAATTCATTACAATGTAAAGAAAATAATTTCGCGGAAACATTTTCAAACTGCTTTATGGTCTAGGTCTAACTGGCCCTGCAAATTGAATCCAAAAGGTAGCCATTTGATACTACATTAACGCTCAAAAAAAACCCAGAATTCAGTTTATTGTAACAAAGTTCGGAGATAATGCTTGCAATAGTATCAAAGTGAATGCGTCCATAATCAAAGGCCATGCCAATTTAACCTGCATGGGAAGTGTGCCAGGAAGAAGCTTTTTTTTTTTTGTCCAAAAAGAACATTAGAGCAAGACCACAGTTTGCTATTGAACATATGGGCATAGACCAGGCCTTCTGGAACAACGTGTTTTGTATGTCAATGATTTTTATTAACTCTTTTAAACAATTTAACAAAGGAAAACTAGAGCAAAAGACATGCCTGCGCAGGGGCTATCAATGGCACATAAAAAATAAAGAGAACAGTGCTGTAACACCAACAATGTAAAATGCCCACATATTGGCCAGTAAAGGCACATAAAATACAAGAACAGTGATATAACACCAACAAGATACCAGTCAAATGCAAGTATCTACTGCCTCACAGATTCAAACAGAAAAGAAAGAGAAAAAAGGAGTAAAGACGAAAACAAGACCCGAAGCAGGAATCTCGGGAACGCCAATACCGTACAGCATCATGAACCCAAACTAGCCGGGTGGAGCGTGGGAAAAGCATATGTCAACCACGGCTCCCATTTTTTCAAGAATTTCCGTTGGGAGTCATTACGGATACTTGACATCTGTTCATTGAGCATCAAAGAGGTAATACGGTCCCACACCCCCCTGAAGAGGGACAGACAGGCTATTCCAGGCCTGAGCAATTGTTCTAGTGGCCGACAAAAACAAATGGGAAGATGGAAAAATGTGCAAAGAAGGGCAAATACACGAGACCAAAAACCAGTCTGGAACAACGTGTTTTGGACCAATGATTCAAACATAGTGTCATTTGGCCACAGTAAAAGTAGAAATGTTTTTCACAAACTGAATGTTTGAGGTGTTTTGCTGTTTCAGGGCCTGGTCAGCTTGCAGTCACTGAGTCAGCTATACATTCTGCATAATATCAAAGTGTTCCACATGAGAATGTGAGGCCATCTGTCTGAAACTTGAAGTTAAACCGGAAATTGATCTTTCAACATGATAATGATCCAAAACACACTAGCAAATCCATCAAGAAATGGCTAAAAAGAAGAAATTAAATGTTATTGACTGCTCTAGTAAAATCCCTGATTTTAAATTAAATGGGTGGGTGGGGATGGGGTAATTAGAAAGGGCCATTTGATTGAAGGAAATCAAACATCTTGGAACTTTCACTGTCGATGTCAGAGACTGTTGGGCAATTTATGCAAGAGATTTAATTTCTGCTTAAGGGGACAATACTGGCTAAATGGGTACATCATTACATCTATCAATATTTTTGTTGAAAAAATTATTTAGGTAAGTCACTTTTTTTGTAGGTGTGACATACATGTGACATGAATGTACAGATTTGAGTAGACAAGATGTGACCTATAGAGAATATGACCATGTAAATCTAGTTCATTCCTTGTTATTAAAGAAATATTCAGTCAGAGGTGTTCAGACACAGATGGTCATCAATTAACATCTGAAAAGACAGAGCAGCTTCCTCAGGCTGGAAGTGGCACCTGGATGCTAATAAGATTTTGTCACCTATACATAATCAGACTTGGCCTCCTTCCTGAAGCTGAAAAGAGAAACACAGACATTTCGGCTTCATGACACCAGGGGGTCTTTGATCTGTCTGGGGAGCTCTAAAAGAATATACCTACATCAAAGGAAATGTTTCATCTCTCATAAAAGCTAAAATATTAGTTGCAGAGAGATGAAAATACTTCCCTCTGACGGGGCACTCTGTGGGTTACACTGACATATTAAAACCATATTTGTGGCTTAGGTAGAATGCCAGGAAAGTGCAGGAAATGGTTAGGTGGCGCTGGATTGCAGTCGAACAGTGATTGGTACTGTCGCGATCGGACTGATGCGCTGGTGTCGGAAATCCAATCCCCGACTTGGTGATTCAAGCCGGTCTTGGTCTGATTGAATTTGGGCAGGTCAGCACCCAGAACATCCTGTGGGCGGGTACAGGAATACCCCCCAGGGTCAATTGGCCGAGGACTAATATCCCGCCTACGTCCATATCCCCATAAATTGAGTACCCGGATGATGGGACAGGGTAATTCGTATGGAGTCGGTTGTATTTGACTGACGGATTGCTGACTCTCCCCGCCTTGCTCCAGTCGCAGGGTAAATCTTGGTAAAGTTTTATTCTGTTTTATTCCCTTTTATTTTATAGTGAATAGTCATTTGTGTGTCTTGTATTTTTTGTATTTCTGTAACTTTTTATATTTTATGCACTGCCCACTTTTGGGATATTACATCTTAAAATTAATTAGCGACTTCTGTGTATTTAAGCACGGGCTCCTATCTTCGGAGAGATTGGATTGGAGAGATTAGATTATATTGTATTTTAGTGCCTTTATACGCTCAGTTAAGCTCATTGCCAGTCTGTATGCAATTGCACTGCGTGTGGGCAGATTGCGTGCAGATTGTAAAAGGTAACAGATCTGCCAGACGGAGATCTGTGTGTGTGGGGTGTCTCAGTAGACCGTTCTGCAGATAAACTGCTGGGTGGTGGCAGGCTACCTTTTGTGGTGTGTCTGGTGTGGGGGTGTGTGGACAGTGGGAGAGTGATTAACACCGGGGTTCTGGCTTGTAGGATAGCTGGAGGAACCCTAGAAGGGTGTGTGATTGCTAGGCTGCTCCTCAACTCTAATTAGTGCACCAAATTGTATAGAAGATTTGTATCTGCCAGTGTGTGGTCAGCCATCTGGATTGGAGTGGAGTCTCCCTCTGGTGGTGGCCAAAAGGTAGTGCGGGCTGTGGAAGTACATCATGGCTGGTCTTATATACGGTTTTATATATTCAAAGTTAAGTCCCCTTTATTCCCTCTTACCCCAAGTCATGGCTGCACGTGCGCGCCTCGGTTAGCTAGTCGCTGTGGGCGTGGCGTGTGGGAGGAACTCGTGACAGTAGGAATGGTTTGAATGAAGATCCAATGCTTACCTGTTCAAATATGGAACATGGAAAGTACTTATTTTTTACATGACTGTATTGTCTTCACCTGCACAAACACACCTGTTCTAAGTAAAGGCTGAGTTCACCTTTTTTCCCTAAATTCCAGCTTTCCTATGTACCAATAAACCAGTAATGTACTTCTTTTGTAGAAAAGATAAAGCTTTCTTACTATTTTAAGATGGCATTACCTCAGCCTCCAGCTTGATCCATAGAAAAGCTCAGGACTTCCTGGTATGTAGATTTAGGAAGTGAAAACTGTTAAGACACAGGAAGTAATTCACCAGCTTACTTCATTAGCGCATACCCCGCACATGGCCTCCTCCCTCCAGGAAATTGCTCTCACCCACCTCTGTACTGACATCAGTGGTGTATTTTGGTTTTGTGCTACCCTAAGCAAGAAAAAAAAAATCAGATGCAACCCTCCCCCCTGCCTGGAGAGAGAGCCTGCCACCGACCAGCAAACCCCCCCCCCCCCCCCTTCCCCGTAGAGAGAGCCTGCCACCAACCAACACCCCACCCCCCACACATGGAGAGAGCCTGACATTGACCAACACACCACCCCCCACACATGGAGAAAGCCTGACATTGACCAACACACCACCCCACCCGACAGAGCCTTCCACTAACATACAATCCCCCTTCCCAGTGAGAGAAAGACACTCACCTTCACAGCATATAATCTGATTGTACAATGTCCTTTGGCTTTACCATCAACATATACTGCAAGGTCTGCCTGACTGGATACAGTGTGATTGTATAGATAGTTGTATTGTCCTATATAATTTTGGTAAATCTAAAGGAGATTGTACAGTTCGATTGTATAGTGTTTGGCCGAGCAGGAGATCAGATCTGTGGGAGCTATTGGGAGAAAAGATGTCACATGTAAACACAGAAGCCGGACTTCTGCCTGGCTTCTGTGGTGAGAAGGGAGCAGAGGGCCTGAGCCAGAAGCAGAGAAACTGAATTCCACCAAGTTCCAGCTGAAAAAAAAGGCCTGGTTGTATCAGACATTTTCATTGAGATCACTATGTTCCAACAAGGGAGAAGGGGTCCCACTCTGCAGCTGCTGGCAGGGGACAGACTTTGTACCTAAAATGTATTTAGTCGATGTCAACCGAAGTTTGGCACCCTATTACAGGTAGTGGAAAAGTAACAGATGTACAAGTAGGATCAACAGGTCATAAAACCGTTATTGGGGGGCAAAACAAAAATTTTTTTTTTAATGCTACAGACAGACTAACACACAGTGTCATTTTTATTTAATAATTTTTTAATAATTTTGCTGTATATGCTTTACGTAGCATGTGACAGGTAGGATAAAGTGAGGAGTCAGAGCTGCGGATTTGCACATTATCTCCTATTGTCAGGAAACCATTGAGAAATTACAGAGATTTTTGTTTACAGATTGTATGAATACCCTGGATCCTCCCCACAGATTTTCATTTTGGCTTAGGCCCTAAATGTTCCAAGGTTACAGAAGAGGTGAACAGCATTGCGTGTATTAGTCACATAAGGTCACCATTTATTGTGTCATCCTCCTTCACAGCATGTGACAGCTGAGCAACCTTGAACCAACAGAAGAGCTGGAGCTGGGTGAAAATATATCATTTGTGAAGGTGTCGAGTACAGAATTAACCTATTCTCTCTCTTTGCCATTACATTACAGTTTGTTTTAATAAAACCAGAGACACATTTTTAAAATAATAACTATTGTCTTATTTCCATTGTATGAGATATGAAAGAACATAAATGAATTTACTAAATGAAGTGGGAAGAAATGCATTGAAGGCAACCGATAGGCAGGCCTAAAACAAGGACTCATCCTAACTGTTAGCAGCATCCATACTGATTCTTCACTTCTTATCTGGGAATTGCAGAGTGGTGTCACTCATCTGACGTTCATAATCTAATTGGAAGATCTCATTTTGCTGGATGGTGAACAATGTCTTCCAATCTCCAACTTTACCTGCCAACCCAGAAAGACAAAATTTTTGAAAAGCCAGTAACAATTTTATTTGTACCACACCCCCTCACCCGGTTTAACACTCTGGTAGAAAATAAGTAAGTCCATACAATGCAGAGGGAACAGTCCACCTAGCCCCCAGCTTCTGTTCTTCATTGATAGCTGCACTCAGAAAACCATAATTACACATACATGAAGGGTCCAGCAGCTGAAAATAATTTCCCTGATATCCACTTCTGGAATTCTCACCCACCCATTGACTGAATTCAACTATGTTTCCTACTACTTCCCTTTCAATACAATTTGTTTCTGTAATTATAAATATCTAATGTGTATTTTGGGAAGTGAACTGTCCTGTGCATGTTTTCTGCATCAACACAATTTTAGGTTTTCCAGTGTTATGAAGAGCTGACAGTAGCCAGAAATTCTAGCAGACAAGTAGGCTGCTGGTGTCTGAGCTGGGCCTTGGCTATCCCCAGGTGCTTTTGGCATTATGAGAATGGATATCTCTGCTGGTTATCTTCCTCTTGACTGCATGCAGTACCATTACAGAAACAGCAGTCAGGGCAGTCTCTTATTTGGTATTCATGGTGAAATTAAATGTAATACAAATTATAGGTAAAAAATTGTTTGTGGCTCAACAAAGTCCTGAAGTTAGAATGGATAAAATTATTAAGGCCACCAAACAGAATATTTTTTTTATGTAAACAAAAACCCTTACACTTAGCACCCATTTATCAAAGCCACAACCTACCTTTTCTCATGAAGCCTTTATCTGACTGGTCAAGAAGTTCCTTAGGGAATTCAGAATAATTGGCCATGGGGTTGTTCTTCATGTGTTCAAAGGAACTGAGTTTTACAATTTTGGTTACTAAATCATCTGACAATTCTTTACCGAGAAATTTTGCCACTTTCCGAATCTCCTGTGAGGGGTTCTGCGTAATCAGAATATATGAAGAAAATGAATGATAATGCTGTGCAAAGAACAAGATATCAGTATTATCTTGAATAGGGATGATTTTACTATCAGTAGGAAAAAGGTTTCTTAGATATGAGCCTTTAACCTGTTGGTTGTAATGCCCAAATCAATGAGGCCAAAAAGGTAAATAAAATGTTGCATGATTTTCCGCCACCCCCCTCTGACAATCGCTCCACTGGCTTCCGATTGCCCAACGGATCAAATTCAAAATGCTAACACTGACGTACAAAGCTGTCCATAACTCTGCCCCAAACTACATCACCGACCTAATATCCAAATACCACCCAAAACTCACTCTCCGCTCCTCACAAGACCTCCTTCTCTCTAGTTCCCTGGTCTCCTCATCCCATGCCCACCTCCAGGACTTCTCTAGGGCATCACCCATCCTCTGGAACTCCCTACCCCAATCCATCAGACTATCACCTACTCTCCTCTCCTTTAGGCGCACCCTGAAAACCCATCTCTTCAGGGAAGCCTACCCCGCCCTCTGCTAATTGCCAATCTCCTCCACTCTTCCTTCCACTCTATCCCCCACAGCTTTTCCTCCCGTACCACTATCCCCTCCCTCCTAGATTGTAAGTTCCAAGGAGCAGGGCCCTCGAACCCCTCGTGTATCGCATTGTATTGTTATTGTACTGTCTCTTGTATTGTCCCTCATTGTAATGTACAGCGCTGAGCGAACTATTGGCAAGATATATAAATACTGTATAATAATAATAGGATCAGGAAGGGTTATTTATTATATTCTATCCAAACTGTCCCCAGTTGCTCAGGAGGTTTATGTTGCCAGCACTTGACTTTAAATGACTGGAGCTTGTGTGAGGTTGAACCTAGAAGACATTGATTTATTCGCTTTACTATGCAAATGCAGCAGAGACTAAAATGAGAAAAAGTATTTATATACCCAGGTTTCCTCCAACACAAAATCAGGTTGTTTATCTCATTATTAAAATATGTGCCTATGTATGTTCTCACCTTCTTTAGATCTTCAAAAAATATATATAAAATGTTGTGCTTGTCTCTCGCTGCCCAAAAACCTTTCACATGATCATACCAGGAGCCCCAGCCCACTGTGCAGATAGAAAACAACAGTTACCAGACAACAGACACAAAAGTAGATAAGCAAGATCTGATCACTTATCTACACTACAGTCTTCACTGTGGGATCCAGTCTTATCTCTCCTATTACAAAGCCAATTTCTCAGGACACAATTGACACTAAAGACTTAATTGCAGGATCCAATCTTACCTGTTGTACTACAAGGCTCAATTCCTAAAGCAGGGAGTGCTCAACCTTTTGACAAGCGAGGGCCACTTAAATGATTTGGTAACCAGTCACGGGCCACAACTAGATGAAATGGTTCCGAATTTTGAATTTTTTTATTTCCGGTGGGAGGGAGAGGAGGAGAAGTGGATTTCAGTGGTTACAGGAGGAAAATGGAGCAGATTGGTTCCTGTATAGGCCACCCCCACTGTCCCTCCTGTACAAGTAAATGTGACAGGGAGATTGCACGGGCCCCCTGGAGCATGGTGCGGGGTTACCATTGTGACCCCTGACACTACACCAGTGGTTGGTGGTGTGTGGTAAAAACACATCTCAATTATGGGATTTTACTGCCCCCAAACCGTAAAAGTAAATGAGCCCCTACTGTCTTGAGCACCCAATAAGGCTGCTTTCACACAGATGTGCTGCAGTTTACCAGAACCGCTGTGCACCTCTGGGTTAGCTGCTCTTTGCCATGGACTTCCATTGTATCTTGCAGGTGTAGTGCACTTTCTGAAAGCGCACCAAAATTCCTGCATTCAAGAGTTTTGGTGCTCTTACAGAAAGCGCACCAAACCCACAGGATATAATAAAAGCCTACTGTAGCTAACATGCAGGGAAGTCACAGGTGCACTGTGCATCTCCCACGGATCAATGTGAAAGCAGTCTAATAGTTGACCCTTTTATAGCTGCTAATATGGCCATTGTAAAAGTGCAGTATATGTATTGCTCAGTACACTGACCTTTTTTTTCCCTTTTTCAGCTTCTGCTGGCATCACTCTCCAGGCTGCTAGAAAGGTCCCAGGCAAAATGCACTTGGTATCACTCCACCTGGGACTAATGCCACAGAGGAAGCATCAGCCATTGTGGCTCTGGCTCTCTCCGTGGGCGCCTTCTTCCTCCCCTGCCAGCACTGGCTCAATGCTCTCTGATGCTCTGGGATGGCAGGTCAGCAAGCCCAGATCGCAATCAACAGGTTGCCGACCCCAGGAATGTACTCACCTGATTTGAGGTTGAGGGCCACATCAGAGAGCTCCGCGGGTCACGAGTTGAGCATCCCTGCCCTAAATGTTCCCTGTGAACTCCTAAAAGTGATCCTTGCAGGGATTTATATAAAATGGCTGCACATAGTATTTACTGAGGAATTAATATGGATTGTTAGCTTAAGCTGGATCAAATTTTTCTGAAATAAAAAAAAAATCTTAACACTAAACCGCAACCTCACTGGAAAATCCTGCCAAACAGGCCCAAGCCTGATGGAGCTTGTTGCTTTCAGTTACTTCATATACGTACCATTTCATCTACAGGTGTGGAACTAAAGATTTTAATTGGGAATCTGAAATCAGTCAATACATATAAATTACATACATGTCATTTATCAAACACAAAAGATTTCCCTGCAGTTACCAGAGAAGGGTTCACACGCTTTTTGAATCAATGACTGTTGATTAATGTTGTCCATGCTTTGTTTTAATAGATCTAGCTGCAGTTGATCTGTTCTTTATTTTAAGTTCTTTCATGCTCAGTATTTATGTCTCACAGAGATCACATTACTCCCTCTTACAAAACCTTAATCTTCCTTCCTGCAAGGATAGCTCCATCTTTGTTCAGCTTTTATCCAGGGTTACTATCTACTTCCTGGCTAGAGAGGCCTGGCATAGATGACACAATGGTGTAAATCCTGATTTCTAGAGGAGGGAGACTGAGGAAATTATTTTGCCTGCCTGCAGGAATAATTATATTCTCCCAGAATGGCCCACTCTACCTTGGCACAAGCACTGGACTGGATCTCACAAACGATTTTCACATAACAAAAGATTTCTTTTTTTTACAAGAGTGTTTTGTTTTAAATGACTTTACATGCACTCACTGGCCACTACATACACTCACTGGCCACTTTATTAGGTACACCTTGCTAGTTGGATCCCTTTTGCCTTCAGAACTGCCTTAAATCTTTGTGGCATCGATTCAACAAGGTGTTTGAAGCACTCCTCAGAGATTTTGGTCCATATTGACATGAGTTAGTGTTGCCTTTCTATCATCTCGATCCAGTCGGCCCATTCTCCTCTGACATCAACAAGGCATTTTCGTCCACACAACCGCCGCTCACTGGATGTTTTCTCTTTTTCAGACCATTCTCTGTAAACCTTAAAGATTGTTGTGCATGAAAATCACAGTAGATCAGCAGTTTTTTTAAATACTCAGACCAGCTCATCTGGCATCAACAACCATGCCACGTTCAAAGTCACTTAAATCCCCATTTTGATGCTCGGTTTGAACTTCAGTAAATCGTCTTTACCACATCTAGATACCTAAATACATTGAGTTGCTGCCATGTGATTGGCTGATTAGCAATTTGTGTTACCAAGCAATTGAACAGGTGTACTTAATAAAGTGGCTGGGGAGTGTATATTGAGATTTTAGAAATGTGTTGATGCAGGTCATCAAAGTAACTGATAGGTCAGCTTTAAATAAGACTGCTTTTATTATGAAGACAGAAATGGAGATGGAATCACAGCACATGAGCCATCAGGAAAATTTTAAAAGGGTCAAAAACATTTTCTCAGAAGGCTACATGCCACCTGCTGCCTTGTGCCTGCAGATTGTACCCATATTAGACCCTAATGCAATCTGTCCTACTCACCATCTCCCTTCATAAACCTATGCAGGTAGTCTTCAAATGACCCTGGATCTGGGTGGATCTGTACAAGATGGTCAAAGTAGAAGAAGGAAGTCAAGGTATCTCTGGCATTGCGCGCCACATAAATGATCTGCAAAGAAACTATTGTCACTTCCAATCAATGTTGCCACTGCAGTTTATTTTTCACCAACATTGCTCAGTGCAGCTACCTTGCAGTTGTGTTTCCAGAATGATGGTGGAACCAGTTGGTAGGGCAGATGGCTCTTCAGTACTCGTGGTGATGGCCTGGTGTTCACTTCTTCAATCCCTTCAATGTAGAGGTCATAGATAGATATTTTACTGCCTGATTTGTCTGCCTTCCCACAATAAATCCATCTGATGGGAAAGCAGGAGAATATTTCCCATATAGAGCAAAATTGCATTGCATGGCAATCATGGGTTTAAATCAGGTGGTGAAGAGGCAACATATCGCCTCCTCACCACCTGTCAAACACACTTGAATTGCTTTTCAGTGGAGCAGCAGTGCCTTCTGCAATTGTGAACAACCCCCTAGTTGCATTCATCAGTGCCTTATCTGCAATAGATTAGCCTCAGAACCTGTGTAATTATTATGTGTTTGGTTTTAAAGGGATGAGGTGGCAACCTTACATATAAGGCTGCTGTCACATTGATGTGCTCCGGTTTACCTGTACCGCAGATGCAGTGCACTGCAGTGCATCTGCAATTTACATGCATTAGCTGTGCTTAACCATACACCTCTATTATATCCTGCAGGTGCGGTGCCTTTCTGAAAGCCCACCAAAACAGCTACATTCAGGAGTTTCGGTGGGCTTTCAGAAAGTGCTTCAAACCTGCAGGATATCATAGAAGTCTATGGCTAAGCACAGCAAACCCACAGGAATGCTGCAGGTACACTGCACTGCACTCACAGGATAATGGTATATTATTATACCCAGTGTATTGCTTAACACTGACCTGAAGAGCTCTGCTTTCCTACTGCTGGCACCATTCTGGAGGCCACTAGCTGGGATTAGAGGTGGAGTGTGCAGTTGGTATCACTCCGCATGGGACAGGAACCAGCACTACAGGAGGAGGCATTGGCTTATGCAGGTCTTGCTCCATACTACAGCTTCAACTTTACAAGTAGCTCCTCTGCATTGCACTCTGATGCTCTGGGATGGAGGGTCAGCAAGCCCTAATTGTGATCTACCAGTCACCTGGCTGTGATCTACTGGTTGCTGACCCTTGGTTTAGGAGTTATTTGCTATTTATAACAGCCAGCGCATATCCATGCAGTTCATTCAGAACACTGTGCTGTAGCCTGATTGACGTCATCGTGGCTCGGCCTGTCAGACTGCTGAAGCTCGCGAACTTGGAAGGAAGATTGGGTGAAGATGTAAGCCCTATCAGTGGTGACAGCACACTGCTAAAGGGCTTCGTTTTGAGGTAAGTCTTTCATATTATGCTAGTTATGCGATGCAAACTAGTACATTATGACTTTACCTTGCAGGGGATTTTTTTTTTTCCAAGTTGTGGTTTACTGCCACTTTAAAGCTCAGTTCCAACAATTGTTACTTGCCGTACCTTTTATTATTTTCGGTAACGTAGGACAATGAGAGCTGAAAATAATCATGCCCCTTGAGCCAAGTGACATACATGGCTAACAGTTTGTCTGGGGACTATATTTATTTTATTTCAGGTACTTATATAGCACCATCAATTTGCACAGCGCTTTACATATATATTGTACAATCACATCAGTCCCTAACCCTCAAGGGGCATACAATCTAAGGTCTCTTAACTCACATTCATACATACACATACTAGGGCCAATTTAGAAAGGATCCAATTCACCTACCAGCATGTCTTTGGAGTGTGGGAGGAAACCGGAGTACCTGGAGAAAACCCACGCAGGCACAGGGAGAACATGCAAACTCCAGGCAGGTGGTGCCGTGGCTGGGATTCGAACCAAAGACCCTAGTACTGCCAGGCGGAAGTGCTAACCATTTAGCCACTATATAGTTTATGCAGCAAATAAAATGCACCCATATTGTCACATCATTGATAGAATGCCAAGTGCTATTTCACCCATTTCTTTTTTCTTTATTGCTGCTGTGCTACATAACTATCTTAAACCTCTCAGATTTTATTACATACATTACAGAAGGAAATTATGTGGTTGATAGTAAACACTGTAACACGGCCTAAAAAGTAAATGATTAACAAGGTTACTGCACGATAACAACCTGAAATAACATGTGCCATGTCCTGAAAATCCTTGGAAACTTTTCAAATCTGGGCAGAGAGTAACTATAATTCTTGAGATACCTTTTTTTTTTTATCAGAGCCTGTTCTGACTGCTGGCTGGTAATATAACATTTTCAGGAGGATCTCAAGAATTTTGTCAGGAGATGCCTGTAACCAGTCAGGTATTCATATGATAACACATTTTTATCTAATCCCCCTTGAACTGCTTAATAGTAAAGGTTTCAACAGCTATAGCATCTGGTTGCAATGTTATCACTAACAACATTTTCACCCCCTATTTGAGTACTGGGCAGGGGTGGACTGACCATTTGGAAACTCGGGCGATGCCCAAGGGCCCAGGGTCAGTAGGGGGCCCCATGAGATGCCCCTGGTACCTTTTTCATAGGCTTTTTTGAGTTTGGGCAAGGACACAGGGGCCCCATGATCCCCTATTGCCCGGGGGCCCCATGAGTTGTCAGTCTGCCCCTGATACTGGGCAAGCAGTTTGAGCTCAACATTTAATAAATTGTTCTTCATAGATGACTCTCCCTTTACTCATCTCCAAAACCACACCTCTGCTAGTGAATGGTCAACAACAATTTATAGTTTCTCAGTGTCCAAAATTGCTATGGAGGCACAGGGAGGAAGCTCTGGATGGGTATGTGTGTGTGTACATACAATCATCAGTATATTCTCATGTCTCCTGACCTGGTTTCATCATATGAAGGAGTTCAATGAAGGGAATTCTTTCATATATTGGTGCTCTCATGCATATCTGCTCATCACCGTCATGTAGGATCAGATCCACCATCTCCTGCATCCAAGTGGTCCCTGAAATTCACATGTTGTCTCATCAAAGACCCAGACATATCAAGCATCACTATATGTACACAGATTAATCCACACTATGCAATAGCTATCCGTGTAGAGGTTTCCCAGTACAGTTTACAACTTACAGCAGAGATGGTTAAAGGGTAAGTTCACCTTTGGGAACATGTTACATGTTCCACCCATTTTTAGGGTGGTTATGCAACATGTTCCATTAGCTGCAGCCGTGCCTGCCGCCCCCCCCCCCCCCCACAGATAGTACAGGGAGAAGTTCCCCCATACTGTCAGATTTGAAAACAGTGCGTCCATGCAGGGCTGCACACCCATGGCTGCATCAGAGTTCTGTGAATGAGTGTTTACAAGTCCCAACAGCCTTAGTGGCTGTTGGCTTGTAGTTTTCAATTAACTACCATGGCACTGTGGAGCACCATGGTAGTTCATTGATTCATTGATTCTTCTTGCCAGAATATCTTGACCATACATCCCATACAGCAAGCAGATATTCTGACAGGTCTGCAGGAGACCAGTGTGGCATCAGTGATCTACTGATCGCTCGTGCAATGCTTTCCAGGCTCCTGCAAACAAAAATAATAAAAATGCTAATTTTTTTTACCTGCATTTATTTATATTTTTGTCAAAAAGGTGAACTTATCCTTTAAAGGGCTACTCCAACCAAATATATACATTCTGTAGATGTTGGATGGTAATACCATGGTTTCTCAGATCTTGGACTTTTTTGACCATGTATAATACACTGCAAGGGAATATGCTGTTTCCCATTAGGGAAGGTGGGAGGATATACCTTATTTCTATTGAATTGCAGGTCAGTGGCCAGAGCGGAACCTGTAGCTCTCCCCCAACTTGTGTCCATTTGCCCCATATTGGCAGTATATCCACTGTAGCATTTGTATTTTGCAGAGCAGGTCCAGGACTGGCCATAGAGGGATTAGTTTGATGCAGCTGACCAGCTTAAACATGTATGGCAACATGTGTGAACTTAAAATCCATGTTTTTTTATTGCAAAGTTTGCTAGAATGGGTATATAGCAGTTGACACAGGGTGCATCCAGAATTTCTAGAGTTAACATATGTTCATATCCTTTTAGTGCCTGATGGACTATATACATGTCCAAATTTGAGCACAGGTATATCTTATTTCAAATGTATTATTTCAATGGATCTCTCTCCATTGCTCTCCATTCCACAGGTTCCACTCTTCTTTGATTTCCCATCCCCATCTCATATTATTTCCACAACAAGGTTGCTGTCCACTTCAGATCATCAAAAACATATCCTGTACCTTTCCAACTCCAATTAAAACCTCTGCTTGTCCACCTTTCAGTCACACATTGGGGACAATTCACTATAGGTGATCACATGTGTTATGTTGGTCAGGTGTCAACATACTGCATGCAATACTGAAAATGTCAATTCACTATTGCTAGTATGCAGTATTTACCACAAATAGCAAAAACGCTCAGTAAATACCACATAAAAAGACTTTAATGTCGATTCACAGAAGCAAATAAAATAATTAAATGCATGCGGTACTTAAATACTTACTTATTTAAGAACTGTCAGACAGCGGGAGCCTTCTTCGAGAGCGGAGCCTTTTTGGGTCGGCGGTGGCAGCGGGAATGATTGACAATGGATCCACACAAGTGGAAATTTTTTATATATTTGTTTTTTTTAATAAAGGACTTGTCAAAAACTGCCTCCTGTGTTTTTTTACACTACACTTCTTTTTTGGTGAATGAGTAGGGGTACCATGTACCCCATGCTCAATCACATGGGGGGTGGGATCTGGGAGCAGAGCCCCCTGCCCCAAAGCACCCCCCATGTTGAGGGCATGTGGCCTAGTATGGTTTAGGAGGGGGGCACTCACTCTCCCCCCCCTTCAATTTCTGACCTACCAGGCTGGATGCTTGGACAAAGGTCTGGTATGGATTTGGGGCGCCCCACACCATTTTTTTTTTTTTTGCATGGGGTTCCCCTCAAAATCCATACCAAACTCAATTTTACCATCAGCTCTTGCTCCTTCTCTTTCCACTGCTTTTTCCTCTTACACCATCAGCCAATGCTTCCTCCATATACAGATTACAGTGTCTATCAGATCTAAAAAGTCAAACCTAATGTGGCATGATTCAGTCATTTTCCATCAGATTTTTGGACTACAGTATCAACAATTCCCTGCTCAATTATTTACAGCATACATAAAACAGATAAAGCATGTAGTAAGAGTGGGCACTCAATGTGGTGGGTAGGAACAGTTGTGGGTAGACCGACTGGTCCTGTAATGATTAACAGTTAAATTCCTTTCATTATGATGAAATACTATTACAAGCATTAGCTGAAAAAATACACATTTTAAACATAACTGTTGAGAATTTTGATATGTAAAGTTTTTATGAAGTTCATAAAAGAAATGGCTGCAATCTACTGAATCCAAAAAGTATAAGATTTACTACAGAAGATTAAAGGCTTCACCCATTCCAAGACCTGAGACCCTGGTGAAGCTGCTAATAACCACGTTAATATAAAACTCAAAATTGTCTGTGCCAAATGCACTTCAGCTCTTACTGAGCCAGATGCCGAGCAGAGCATACTAAAAATATTTCCCACCATAGTCAACAGTGGTACTGTATACACACTAAACTGTCAGCCAGTTGTCTGCTCTAGAGGTCTTATTACAGTATAAAAATGCACTACGGTTAGCCACAAAACTTTTCAATTTTTACAAAAACATACTGATAAATGAGGAAATAGGAGGCCCTTTCTAATTATCTATTCACCTCCAATACACACTTACTGTATTGATAAATTTTACTTGAAATGAAAGTTGAGTTTGCTATGTACTTACCAGATTTTGGGTAAGTGTCTATCAAGAGGTCTCCAGGTCTTGCTTGGAAGTTGTAGATTTGTTCCCAGTTTGCAGCAATAACTTCAGCCAGAGCCATGCCCTCTACAACGGTTAGCTTGCCCGCCATGGGGATACTACGTCAACAAGCAGACAAGACCAGTGCAAATTCAGCCTCAGTTGTACTTTACACTGGACTGCAAGTGCCAGGGAACTTTATATCCCAAGTTAAGAGGGAGTGGCAGCCTCTGCATTGTGAAGCAAATACACAAATTAAGCAAGCTTTCCTCTCAAACATTCAGCTGATCCTGCAGCTTGGCACCCTAGTCTAGATTCAGAGAGATGTGTACAGGAATGAAATTGTCGCCAACAACTAGAAAAGGTCAGATTTAGTGAAAAACAGTCACCAAAGGGGAATCTATGGAAAAATTGGATTTTTGGTTTACCTGTAAAATGCTTTTCTTGGAGTACATCACATAACACAGGGCATCTTCAAAACCATTATGACTGGGTTAAGATGTCACCATCAGGTGACTGGACATGGGCAAAAAAAAAAAAAGACTATAAACCCCTCCCAGGCATAACCTTCCAAGCCACACACAGTCTCAGTTTTGTAGCAAGCCATGCACAAACGAAGAAGAGTAGGATCCTTGTGTCCTGTGATGTACTCCAAGAAAAGGATTTTACAGGTAAACCAAAAATCTTTTTTCTCTATCGTACATCTCAGGATACAGAGCAGAATCATATCAATTACAATAGGGATGTCCCAAAGCACTAAATATGAGGGGAAGGCAACACAACAGGTCCCAAAAACTAAAACCAATACCGAAGTTAGGACCTCACATAGCTGCCTGCAAGACCTTCTACTTGAAGGCTGCATCCACAGAGGCCTGAACATCTATCTGGTGAAACTTTGTAAGGCTGCTGCCTGGCCTTCAGTTCACACTTTTACTAACATGAGCTACTGAAGCTTGATTTTGAATAGCCCAGGAGGCACCGACACTCCTGGAAGAATGAAATAGCAAAATCAGAAGCTGCATGGCCCTTCCATGCTGATAAAAAGGACCAAAAGAGAAACAAATTGTTTAGTCAATG